>NC_060258.1:1712424-2362739 GCF_921293095.1 Ischnura elegans
AATAATTTCCGTTGTCCAAATCACAAAATTAGGCCGACGGCAGTGGAAAATATTAAATATTTTCCGAGAAATAGATATTTGGACGCCATTTTCATAGCAATTTAGTTGGAAATTAACTTAAAAAATTAAATAAGTAGGTGACGACATTTATTGGCTTTCATAATATACAACAAGGGTCCGTGTGACGGAAATTTATCGCCTGTATAACGATAAATAGTAAACGAACTCCCGGGAAAAAAATGGGAAGTGTCCGCCATTTTTTATTTTTTGCTGGTTTACCGATGGCAATATGGTAAAAAAGTTTACATTTTCTGAAACAAAATGTATAGTTTTATGTAAATACTAAGTCTTAACGAAATCGGTCGTGTAAAACTGGACGAAATCTTGTGTTAATCTTTTGTTAATTGTACTCTTTGGTGATTTTTGGCATATTTTAATTTTTTTTCTCGGCAACCAATGGTGACAAAACAAATTGTTGCCAAGGTTAAATGGAAAATCACGTAAGCATATATAATAATCATTTTCGTTGTGCAAACACTCAAAATTAGGTCGATTGTGCAGCGGAAAGCATGAAAATGTTTCCGAAAAATCATTATTTGGACGCCATTTTTGCGACGTTAAAATTAAAAATTAACTTAAAACAATACATAAGTATCTGGCAGCATTCATTGGCTTTCCAAATGTACAACAAGGATCCGTGTCGCTTGCACAGTTTGCACGCAGTAAAATAAAACCGAAATACGGTCCCCGGAAAAAGGGCGATTTCGGCCATTTTGACGTCCTAGCGACGACAAGTGGCGGAAACTTCCGGTTTTCGGATTTTTCCTCCGAATCATTTCGGGTTCCCCGCACGCGTGCCAAATTTCAGCTCTCCAACATGTCTAGAAGTGGTCTAGAGTTTGTATCCATGAGTGAGTGAGTGAGGCACACATCCGGCTGTATATAGATAAGACTCGCCGCGCTGCGCGCGCTCGTTAGGGGGCTACGCCCCCTAAAACCCCCCCGCATCCGGCTTCGCCGGCTGCCCCTACCGGACGGCTTCGCCGTCCCGCCCTCGACCTCTCGGAACGGCTTCGCCGTTCCTCGTCCGGGGTCGGCTTCGCCGCCCAGATATTGAGGTAGCTCTCTGACGGAGACCCGCTAGTACCTCGCAACGGCTTCGCCTTTAATCGTGAAAGGGCGGCTTCGGCGCCCAAGGGTTACCCGAGTCCCCCCGAGGCGTCGACTCCTGGGAACGGCATCGCCCTTCCTCGTGATGGGGCGGCTTCGCCGCCCAAGGTTAACTGTGTTCCCCCGAGCCATCGACTCCTCGGAACGGCTTCGCCGTTCCTCGCCTGTGGGCGGCTTCGCCGCCCAAGGGTTACCGGCGCCCTCCCCCCGTAAACTTCCTCGTGATGGGGCGGCTTCGCCGCCCAAGGTTTACTGTTTCCCCCCGAGCCATCGACTCCTCAGAACGGCTTCGCCGTTCTTCGTCTATGGGCGGCTTCGCCGCCCAATGGTTATCGGCGCCCTCCCCCCGTAAGCCTCCTCGTGATGGGGCGGCTTCGCCGCCCAAGGTTTGCATGTGCTCCCCCGGGAAGTCGACTCCTCGAAACGGCCTCGCCCTCCTCGTGATGGGGCTGCTTCGCCGCCCAAGGTTAACTGTGTTTCCCCACGAGCCATAGACGTGGCTCGTGGGAGCATCGACGTTTCAGCGTGGGAGGGCGGCTTCGCCGCCCAAGGGTCATCCGAGTCCCCCGGAGGGGTCGACTCCTGGGATCGGCATCGCCCTTCCTCGTGTTGGGGCGGCTTCGCCGCCCAAGGTTCACCTGGGTCCCCCCCCGCCGGCGACTCCTCGGAACGGCGAACCCGTTCCGAGGAGTTCGCTTCGGAAAGGGTTATCGGCGCCCTCCCCCCGTAAGCTCTCTGGTGATGGGGCGGCTTCGCCGCCCAAATTAACATATGTCCCCCCCGGGATGTCGACTCCTCGGAACGGCTTCGCCGTTGCTTGCCTCAGGGCGGCTTCGCCGCCCAAGGTTTACTGTGTCCCACCGAGCCGTCGACTCCTCGGAACGGCTTCGCCGTTCCTCGTCTGTGGGCGGCTTTGCCGCCCAAGGGTTATCGGCGCCCTCCCCCCCGTAAGCTTCCTGGTGATGGGGGCGGCTTCGCCGCCCAAGGTTTACATGTGTCCCCCCCGTGACGTCGACTCCTCGGAACGGCTTCACCGTTCCTCGTCTGTGGGCGGCTTTGCCGCCCAAGGGTTATCGGCGCCCTCCCCCCTCGTAAGACACCCATTCGGCTGCACCACGTGTTGGAGCGGATTTACCGCCCGAGGGTTTTCGGAGGTTTTCCCGCGCCTCTGACTACTCGGAATGGCTCCGTCGTTCCTGGGGCGGGGGCAGCTTCGCCGCCAGGGTTTTCACTCCTCACAGAGCAATGCGTTCTACCAGCTATGCCCCATCGTTTACAAATGCTACCGGGGGATAATGAGGCAGAATCTTGACGCATGCTAGCCGTGATTGTGGCATTTTAGCTTATGACGATGTTTTTGAAGGCGGTCCGGGGGGTTAACAGGTTTTTTTTTGAGTGTACTGGCAACGGTCACAATCATCGAAATAAATTCCTTAGCGATGAGTCATAGGAGAAGGGAATTACTGCTAAAATATGCGAAAACACCGAAGAACATGCTATAAAAAAAAAAAAAAGAATTTTTTCCCCGGTGTTATAGGAAGCCACTTGAAATTTCGAGGGGTTTTCTTGCATAAAAGGTCTTTATTTGCCTACAGTAGAAATTCCAGCGATCTAGCTTTAGGGGAACAATTAATTTTCCCGTAGTGCTCACATTTATATTACCAATTCGGTGTTCTCCACATAGCGGTGCATAGGCGCTGTAATAAGGCATTACTCGTGTGAATTTCGTAGCCGTACTTTATGGGGAAGTGGTTTAAAAAAATCGCTTTTAGGTGTCCTTGTCCTGGAAGCCCTTTTTTTTATCTACTATTTTGTTAAGAAATGTACATTTAAAAATTTGAAGTTTTATTGCGGGTGTGTAAATGGGGCAGGATATTTTAACATGACGCGTAAATATAGCCGACACAATTCCCAGTCCGAATAAATAAAAAGCGATACAACTGGGATGAATGGTACACGAAATATACGACTTATTAAGTAATTTTTATTTTTTTGGGGGGGTCACAGGGGGTTTTCGGGGGACTTAAAGTGCTTGTTCTGTATAACGCGGCATCGTTTACCTCGGATAAAAATTTCGGCTCTGTAGCTGTAGTGTAAGCATGCTTTTTCGACGGTGTCACCCGTTGAAATTAAATATTCTGCGTTCTCCTGGTAGCGGCGCGTAGGGGCACAAGAAAGACGTCAATCACCTGAATTTGGTGTCCGTACCACGTCGGGAAGTGGTAAAAAAAAATTCCGAAAAATTTAAAATCGTGTGTTGAGGGAATGCAAACTTCACGGCGGATGTGTTGTAAGTTACCAAACGTTGTAGGAGTCGCAAATTCAATGAAAATACATAATCGTTAATTACTCGAAGTTTGATTAACATGCGGATATCAAAGGATAGCCAAAAAATTAAGAAAAAAATCTAGTGTCTTGCATCAAATTGAATTGGTCCTACGATTATTGCAAATTGGTCAAAAAAAATCCCAAAGTGAGCCCATAAGAAAAGCATTGGAAATTTTAAATTGTTAAAAAAATACTTTTAAACAAAAAATTGCAAAGGCAACCACACCAAAAAATCAACCAAAAAATCTAATGTCTCATACGTTAGGGACTTATTCCTACAACGATTATAAGTTAGTTTTAAAAAAATCCAAAGATAGGCCCATAAGAAAAGCATTGGAAATTTAAAAAAATTATAAAAAATACTTTTAATCAAAATATGGCAAATTGTTTCACATCAAAAAATCGTGCAAAAAATCTAGTTTCCGTCAGTGACATTTCATGTTCCCGTGACATTTTCAAGTAGGCAAAAAATGGAATATATTTTAGTCCCATAAGGCTCCAATGTTAATTCGGATCGATATATCTCGAAAACCGATCGACTTTTTCGAGTTTTCGGACTTTTCCCCCCGATGAATATTTTTTCTTCACGACCCGTAAAAATTTCGCCTTCCCAGCACGTCCGGAAGTGGTCGGGAATTTGTATACGTGAATCAGTGAGGCAGTGAGCTATCTGTCACACATCGGGTTGTATATAATATAGACTCGCTGCGCTACGCGCGCTCGTTAAGGGGCTCCGCCCCTTAAAAACCCCGGTTCCGGCTTCGCCGTCTACATTTGTGATCGTTCGAAGAATTTTAGTTTGAATAATCTCACCTCAGCTAGGGGCCGGCTTCGCCGGCCAGGGGGTAGGGAAGCGCCCTACTCATTCCTTGGAACGGCTTCGCCGTTCCTCGTTGAGAGGCGGCTTCGCCGCCCAGGGGTTGAGTGTGCCCCCCTGGGCTACCCCGCTTAATACTCGAAACGGCTCCACCGTTTCTCGTCTGGGGTCGGCATAGCCACCCAGAGGGCGAGGGAATTTCGGAACTTTTTCACCGTTATTCGTTTAAGGGGCGGCTTCGCCTCCCAGGGGTGGACGGAGCCCACAGCGGCTGCGCCGCTTCAACATCGGGGTGGCTTCGCCTCCCGGGGGTTACTGAAGCTCCCCCTCGCCTACGCCAGTTACTCCTCGGAACGTCTTCTCCGCCTTGGGGATGAAGAGCCTCCCGCGGCTACTCCGCTTAGTCCTCATAAATGGTCTTCTCCACCGAGAGGGGTGCCCAGGGGGACTCGGGGTTTCAATGTGTTATACATGCGGTCACCAATCTTCCACAGTGATTATTTAGCGATGATTGTAAAGGGTAGTGCAATGCGGCGTAATAGTTGCGACAAGTACGCATAAAAGAAGACTTTATGGGAAGTATTTCATTTTTTGCAGGGGGTTCCAACGGAATACCGGGGGTTTTATACTTATGTTTAACCAGTGGTCACAAATCGTTCTCATAAATTCCGTGCTGATAAGTCCTCGGGATTCGAAATAGAGGCGGAATTCTGACGATTCTTTTACCCGGAGAGGCGATTTATTAGAATTTTTTTGGGAGGTTTCACGCGGTTATCGGGGGTTTTAATAAGTAGTAGTGGCTCCGGCTAAATTGGGACGAAAACTACTCGGAAAGGCAAACTTAAAAATTTAATTTTTTTTCGGCGAGGTTCCAGGAGGTGATCGGGGGTTTTCTGGTATTTTTTCCCGAATGGTTTACGGTGGCCCGCCTTCACCAAACATTCTGGATCTAGAGCTCAGAGGGGACGGGTAGTGCGGCGTAATGTTTTCGAGAAGTTCAAAATTGGAGAATTAAAGGCACATTTTACATTTTGGGGGATTTCAGGGGATACCGGGGGTTTATATGTGTGTACTCCTGGCGGTCACCATCCGTTCACATAAATTCCGTGGGGATGAGTCGTTGGGGTAGTATGGAAATAGTCACGGAAAGTACCCAAAAAGGTAGAATTATATGCAAAATTTTATTTTTTGGGGGGTGTATGTGGGTTTACCGGGGGTTTATAGGTTTTTACAGCCAGGGGTTATCAATCGTCCACATCAATTCCGTAGCGATGAGTGGTAAGGATTGGAAATGCGGCGGAATTGTGACGAAAAGTACCCGAAAAGGCTACTTATATGCAAATTTTAATTTTTTAGGAGTTTTCAGGGGGTTTAAAAATAACGATGTTATATGGTCACATCCATTTACTATCATATCTAAGAGAAGTTGCCCCTATGACATCCATATTTCGAGAGTAAAACAATATAAAGTAAATCCCTCCCCGGAAAAAATTGGTAGTGCCCGCCATTTTTATTTTTTCGCGGTTATATCGATTAAATTTTTTATTAAATATTTATGTTTTCTGAAAGATAATGCATAGCTGTATGTAACTACAAAGTTTGAAAGGAATCGGTGAGGCATAAATTGACAAAATCCTATGTTTATCTTTTTGATATCGTAATTTTCGGCGTTTTTTCGGAATATTTTATTTTTTTCTGAGTAACCAAGGACGAAGAAAGAAAATTGTTTCCAAAATTTCGTAGACGATGTTATGACCATATATAATAATAATTTCCGTTGTCCAAATCACAAAATTAGGCCGACGGCAGTGGAAAATATTAAATATTTTCCGAGAAATAGATATTTGGACGCCATTTTCATAGCAATTTAGTTGGAAATTAACTTAAAAAATTAAATAAGTAGGTGACGACATTTATTGGCTTTCATAATATACAACAAGGGTCCGTGTGACGGAAATTTATCGCCTGTATAACGATAAATAGTAAACGAACTCCCGGGAAAAAATGGGAAGTGTCCGCCATTTTTTATTTTTTGCTGGTTTACCGATGGCAATATGGTAAAAAAGTTTACATTTTCTGAAACAAAATGTATAGTTTTATGTAAATACTAAGTCTTAACGAAATCGGTCGTGTAAAACTGGACGAAATCTTGTGTTAATCTTTTGTTAATTGTACTCTTTGGTGATTTTTGGCATATTTTAATTTTTTTCTCGGCAACCAATGGTGACAAAACAAATTGTTGCCAAGGTTAAATGGAAAATCACGTAAGCATATATAATAATCATTTTCGTTGTGCAACACTCAAAATTAGGTCGATTGCAGCGGAAAGCATGAAAATGTTTCCGAAAAATCATTATTTGGACGCCATTTTTGCGACGTTAAAATTAAAAATTAACTTAAAACAATACATAAGTATCTGGCAGCATTCATTGGCTTTCCAAATGTACAACAAGGATCCGTGTCGCTTGCACAGTTTGCACGCAGTAAAATAAAAACCGAAATACGGTCCCCGGAAAAAGGGCGATTTCGGCCATTTTGACGTCCTAGCGACGACAAGTGGCGGAAACTTCCGGTTTTCGGATTTTTCCTCCGAATCATTTCGGGTTCCCCGCACGCGTGCCAAATTTCAGCTCTCCAACATGTCTAGAAGTGGTCTAGAGTTTGTATCCATGAGTGAGTGAGTGAGGCACACATCCGGCTGTATATAGATAAGACTCGCCGCGCTGCGCGCGCTCGTTAGGGGGCTACGCCCCCTAAAACCCCCCCGCATCCGGCTTCGCCGGCTGCCCCTACCGGACGGCTTCGCCGTCCCGCCCTCGACCTCTCGGAACGGCTTCGCCGTTCCTCGTCCGGGGTCGGCTTCGCCGCCCAGATATTGAGGTAGCTCTCTGACGGAGACCCGCTAGTACCTCGCAACGGCTTCGCCTTTAATCGTGAAAGGGCGGCTTCGGCGCCCAAGGGTTACCCGAGTCCCCCCGAGGCGTCGACTCCTGGGAACGGCATCGCCCTTCCTCGTGATGGGGCGGCTTCGCCGCCCAAGGTTAACTGTGTTCCCCCGAGCCATCGACTCCTCGGAACGGCTTCGCCGTTCCTCGCCTGTGGGCGGCTTCGCCGCCCAAGGGTTACCGGCGCCCTCCCCCCGTAAACTTCCTCGTGATGGGGCGGCTTCGCCGCCCAAGGTTTACTGTTTCCCCCCCGAGCCATCGACTCCTCAGAACGGCTTCGCCGTTCTTCGTCTATGGGCGGCTTCGCCGCCCAATGGTTATCGGCGCCCTCCCCCCGTAAGCCTCCTCGTGATGGGGCGGCTTCGCCGCCCAAGGTTTGCATGTGCTCCCCCGGGAAGTCGACTCCTCGAAACGGCCTCGCCCTCCTCGTGATGGGGCTGCTTCGCCGCCCAAGGTTAACTGTGTTTCCCCACGAGCCATAGACGTGGCTCGTGGGAGCATCGACGTTTCAGCGTGGGAGGGCGGCTTCGCCGCCCAAGGGTCATCCGAGTCCCCCGGAGGGGTCGACTCCTGGGATCGGCATCGCCCTTCCTCGTGTTGGGGCGGCTTCGCCGCCCAAGGTTCACCTGGGTCCCCCCCAGCCGTCGACTCCTCGGAACGGCGAACCCGTTCCGAGGAGTTCGCTTCGGAAAGGGTTATCGGCGCCCTCCCCCCGTAAGCTCTCTGGTGATGGGGCGGCTTCGCCGCCCAAATTAACATATGTCCCCCCGGGATGTCGACTCCTCGGAACGGCTTCGCCGTTGCTTGCCTCAGGGCGGCTTCGCCGCCCAAGGTTTACTGTGTCCCACCGAGCCGTCGACTCCTCGGAACGGCTTCGCCGTTCCTCGTCTGTGGGCGGCTTTGCCGCCCAAGGGTTATCGGCGCCCTCCCCCCGTAAGCTTCCTGGTGATGGGGCGGCGTCGCCGCCCAAGGTTTACATGTGTCCCCCCGTGACGTCGACTCCTCGGAACGGCTTCACCGTTCCTCGTCTGTGGGCGGCTTTGCCGCCCAAGGGTTATCGGCGCCCTCCCCCCTCGTAAGACACCCATTCGGCTGCACCACGTGTTGGAGCGGATTTACCGCCCGAGGGTTTTCGGAGGTTTTCCGCGCCTCTGACTACTCGGAATGGCTCCGTCGTTCCTGGGGCGGGGGCAGCTTCGCCGCCAGGGTTTTCACTCCTCACAGAGCAATGCGTTCTACCAGCTATGCCCCATCGTTTACAAATGCTACCGGGGGATAATGAGGCAGAATCTTGACGCATGCTAGCCGTGATTGTGGCATTTTAGCTTATGACGATGTTTTGAAGGCGGTCCGGGGGTTAACAGGTTTTTTTTTTGAGTGTACTGGCAACGGTCACAATCATCGAAATAAATTCCTTAGCGATGAGTCATAGGAGAAGGGAATTACTGCTAAAATATGCGAAAACACCGAAGAACATGCTATAAAAAAAAAAAAAGAATTTTTTCCCCGGTGTTATAGGAAGCCACTTGAAATTTCGAGGGGTTTTCTTGCATAAAAGGTCTTTATTTGCCTACAGTAGAAATTCCAGCGATCTAGCTTTAGGGGAACAATTAATTTTCCCGTAGTGCTCATATTTATATTACCAATTCGGTGTTCTCCACATAGCGGTGCATAGGCGCTGTAATAAGGCATTACTCGTGTGAATTTCGTAGCCGTACTTTATGGGGAAGTGGTTTAAAAAAATCGCTTTTAGGTGTCCTTGTCCTGGAAGCCCTTTTTTTTATCTACTATTTTGTTAAGAAATGTACATTTAAAAATTTGAAGTTTTATTGCGGGTGTGTAAATGGGGCAGGATATTTTAACATGACGCGTAAATATAGCCGACACAATTCCCAGTCCGAATAAATAAAAAGCGATACAACTGGGATGAATGGTACACGAAATATACGACTTATTAAGTAATTTTTATTTTTTTGGGGGGGTCACAGGGGGTTTTCGGGGGACTTAAAGTGCTTGTTCTGTATAACGCGGCATCGTTTACCTCGGATAAAAATTTCGGCTCTGTAGCTGTAGTGTAAGCATGCTTTTTCGACGGTGTCACCCGTTGAAATTAAATATTCTGCGTTCTCCTGGTAGCGGCGCGTAGGGGCACAAGAAAGACGTCAATCACCTGAATTTGGTGTCCGTACCACGTCGGGAAGTGGTAAAAAAAAATTCCGAAAAATTTAAAATCGTGTGTTGAGGGAATGCAAACTTCACGGCGGATGTGTTGTAAGTTACCAAACGTTGTAGGAGTCGCAAATTCAATGAAAATACATAATCGTTAATTACTCGAAGTTTGATTAACATGCGGATATCAAAGGATAGCCAAAAAATTAAGAAAAAAATCTAGTGTCTTGCATCAAATTGAATTGGTCCTACGATTATTGCAAATTGGTCAAAAAAATTCCCAAAGTGAGCCCATAAGAAAAGCATTGGAAATTTTAAATTGTTAAAAAAATACTTTTAAACAAAAAATTGCAAAGGCAACCACACCAAAAAATCAACCAAAAAATCTAGTGTCTCATACGTTAGGGACTTATTCCTACAACGATTATAAGTTAGTTTTAAAAAAATCCAAAGATAGGCCCATAAGAAAAGCATTGGAAATTTAAAAAAATTATAAAAAATACTTTTAATCAAAATATGGCAAATTGTTTCACATCAAAAAATCGTGCAAAAAATCTAGTTTCCGTCAGTGACATTTCATGTTCCCGTGACATTTTCAAGTAGGCAAAAAATGGAATATATTTTAGTCCCATAAGGCTCCAATGTTAATTCGGATCGATATATCTCGAAAACCGATCGACTTTTTCGAGTTTTCGGACTTTTCCCCCCGATGAATATTTTTTCTTCACGACCCGTAAAAATTTCGCCTTCCCAGCACGTCCGGAAGTGGTCGGGAATTTGTATACGTGAATCAGTGAGGCAGTGAGCTATCTGTCACACATCGGGTTGTATATAATATAGATACAATAGATTAAAAGTTACATCGTCAGTGTGGATACACAAAATACATTTTTTTCATTTAAAAACAAGAAAACAAATAAAATTCTTATGTAAACACTTCCGTTATAAATTTTTTATTACTTGTAGACATTGGTATGTGTTGAATTTGTGTTAGGAATTCTTTTTTTTCTAGTTTATTTTCTTTTATTAACGAAATGTAGGTTGCGATCAAATTTATTAAAATATTTCTGTTCACAGTAGGGAAAATGTTAAATTTTATATATAGTAGGTCTTTGTCCGTGATACTCCCGCCTCCAAATATATCCCAAGTTCTATACACTAATTTTATTTTCTTCCAGATTGTTCTGTCCTGTTTGCAGTTTAGTAATTTGTGTTCTGTTGTGTCTGTTAATGTACATTCATCACAGGTAGGTGAGGGTAATAGCTTTACTTTGTGTTTCATTTCGTTTGTTATATTAATCTTATTTATAACTTCAAATAAATTACTTTTGTACACTATTTTACTTTTTAGGTCGTGGAAATTCTTCCATGACCTCATGCCAGGGGGTGGGTATTCACTATTTTTACCTACTTCCATTATGTATTTGTCGTATCTTTGCTTTACAGTTGTGAGATTGTATTTTACACTTTCCCTAAATTCTTTGATTTGTGTTTTTGTGTTTTTTAGGAAAGCAAATTTATTGCCATGTTCCAGTGCTGATTCTAAAGTGTGTATTCTGGATTTCTTTTGGGAGTGATATATCTTGTAGCTATTCATTCTGATTAAGTGTGCTTTGGGGTAAACCTCTTCTAATTTTAGGCCTCCCTTGTTTTGTTCGAGGTATAGCCTTTTTTTTTCACTTTTTATGATGTATCCTGTCCATATAAAGTTGTTTGTAGCTTTAATTACCTTCGCGTATATCTTCCTAGGCATAGGCCAGACATGTGCCGTATACCATAGGATGGGATATATTTGTTGATTGATTATTTTTATTCTTATCATCAGGGGCGCGTTCATTTGGCCAAACACGAAACAGTTGTTGCACCAGCCGAAGCGCCTGTTCCCAGTTTCCCTTTATCATGTTGGGTACGCTCTTTTCCCAATTGAGACCTAGAATTTTTGTTTTCGTCACTTCCTCCCATGGCATTGTGTCCTTTATTTTTTCTGTTTTGTGTAAGTTTAGTATTTTGGTTTTTTGTTTGTTCAGGTATATTCCAGCTGTTTCAAACTGTTTAAATATTTCTTGTGTTTGTGTTACTTGTTCTGCATTTTTCGTGAAAATGGTGATGTCATCAGCGTAAGCGATTGCAGAATATCGCTCGCCTCTTCTGATAGTTCCAATTCCGCTGTTGTGAATTTCTTTAAGTATTGGGTCTAATGCAATTGTGAATAAGAGCATGGATAATGGGCAACCTTGTCTGACTGAATTGTAAATTGAAAAAGCCGTGGAGGTGTTTCTGTTGATTCTAATTTGTCCTTTGATGTTTTTGTAAATGTTTTCTATTGTTTGTGTCAGTTGTTCCGGTAGTTTCATTTTGTTCATGATTTTTATGATCCACTCTATTCTAATTAAATCAAAGGCTTTTTCTAAGTCTATTGCTATTAGTACTGGTAGTGTATCTGTTGGGCCTGGTGTTGAGACCATTAGATCTCTTAGTAATGTAATTGCGTCTATTGTATTCTTTTGTTGGGTTCCTGCGTATTGATGTGTGTATAATAGTGGATGTACTATGGATTCTAGTTTACTTTTTAAAATGTGTGTGTATATTTTATAATCGGTATTTAACAGAGATATTGGCCTGAATTGTTCTATTTTAGTTGGGGTTTTTACTTTTGGTATGGGTGTGATAGTGGCTATCGAGTTGCCTACATTTCGTAGACAATGTAATGAACATATATAATAATCATTGCCGATGTCCAACTCACAAATTTAGGCCGACGGCTGTGGAAAGTATGAAATATTTTCCGAGAAATTAATTTTTGGACGCCATTTTGAAAGCGTTGAACTTATGAACTAACTTAAAAAATAACATAAATAGGTGGCGACAGTTATTGGCTTTTACAATGTACAACAACGGTTCGTGTGATGGAAATGCATCGCCTGTATAGCGACCTATAGTAAACGGACTCCCGGGAAAAAATGGGAAGTGTCAGCCATTTTTAATTTTTTGCTGGTTTTTGGATGGTAATATTGTAAAACTGTTTACATTTTCTAAAACAAAATGCATAGCTCTATGTATATATTAAGTCTAAACGAAATCAGTCGTGTAAAACTGGATGAAATCTTGTGTTAATCTTTTGGAAATTGTACTTTTTGGTGATTTTTGGCATATTTTAATTTTTTTCTCGGCAACCAATAATGACAAAACAAATATTTGACAAAGTTAAATAAAGAATCATGTAAGCATATATAATAATTATTTTCGTTGTGCAACAGCCAAAATTAGGACGATGGCAGCAGAAAGTATGAAAATGTTTCCGAAAAATAATTTTTTGGACGCCATTTTTGCGAAGTTTTACTTAACATTCAGCTAAAAACAATACATAAAAACGTGGCAGCATTTATTGGCTTTCTAAATATACAACAACCTTTCGTGTAGCACGCACTATTTGCGCGCAGTAAAATAAAAACCGAAAGACGGTCCCCGGAAAAAGGGCGATTTCGGCCATTTTGTCGTCCTAGCGACGACACGTGGTGGAAACTTCCGGTTTTCGGATTTTTCCTCCGAATCATTTCGGGTTCCCCGCACGCGTGCCAAATTTCAGCTCTCCAACATGTTTAGAAGTGGTCTAGAGTTTGTATCCATGAGTGAGTGAGTGAGGCACACATCCGGCTGTATATAGATAAGACTCGCTGCGCTACGCGCGCTCGTTAAGGGGCTCCGCCCCTTAATAACCCCGGTTCCGGCTTCGCCGTCTACATTTGTGATCGTTCGAAGAATTTTAGTTTGAATAATCTCACCTCAGCTAGGGGCCGGCTTCGCCGGCCAGGGGGTAGGGAAGCGCCCTACTCATTCCTTGGAACGGCTTCGCCGTTCCTCGTTGAGAGGCGGCTTCGCCGCCCAGGGGTTGAGTGTGCCCCCCTGGGCTACCCCGCTTAATACTCGAAACGGCTCCACCGTTTCTCGTCTGGGGTCGGCATAGCCACCCAGAGGGCGAGGGAATTTCGGAACTTTTTCACCGTTATTCGTTTAAGGGGCGGCTTCGCCTCCCAGGGGTGGACGGAGCCCACAGCGGCTGCGCCGCTTCAACATCGGGGTGGCTTCGCCCCCCGGGGGTTACTGAAGCTCCCCCTCGCCTACGCCAGTTACTCCTCGGAACGTCTTCTCCGCCTTGGGGATGAAGAGCCTCCCGCGGCTACTCCGCTTAGTCCTCATAAATGGTCTTCTCCACCGAGAGGGGTGCCCAGGGGGACTCGGGGTTTCAATGTGTTATACATGCGGTCACCAATCTTCCACAGTGATTATTTAGCGATGATTGTAAAGGGTAGTGCAATGCGGCGTAATAGTTGCGACAAGTACGCATAAAAGAAGACTTTATGGGAAGTATTTCATTTTTTGCAGGGGGTTCCAACGGAATACCGGGGGTTTTATACTTATGTTTAACCAGTGGTCACAAATCGTTCTCATAAATTCCGTGCTGATAAGTCCTCGGGATTCGAAATAGAGGCGGAATTCTGACGATTCTTTTACCCGGAGAGGCGATTTATTAGAATTTTTTTGGGAGGTTTCACGCGGTTATCGGGGGTTTTAATAAGTAGTAGTGGCTCCGGCTAAATTGGGACGAAAACTACTCGGAAAGGCAAACTTAAAAATTTAATTTTTTTTCGGCGAGGTTCCAGGAGGTGATCGGGGGTTTTCTGGTATTTTTTCCCGAATGGTTTACGGTGGCCCGCCTTCACCAAACATTCTGGATCTAGAGCTCAGAGGGGACGGGTAGTGCGGCGTAATGTTTTCGAGAAGTTCAAAATTGGAGAATTAAAGGCACATTTTACATTTTGGGGGATTTCAGGGGATACCGGGGGTTTATATGTGTGTACTCCTGGCGGTCACCATCCGTTCACATAAATTCCGTGGGGATGAGTCGTTGGGGTAGTATGGAAATAGTCACGGAAAGTACCCAAAAAGGTAGAATTATATGCAAAATTTTATTTTTTGGGGGGTGTATGTGGGTTTACCGGGGGTTTATAGGTTTTTACAGCCAGGGGTTATCAATCGTCCACATCAATTCCGTAGCGATGAGTGGTAAGGATTGGAAATGCGGCGGAATTGTGACGAAAAGTACCCGAAAAGGCTACTTATATGCAAATTTTAATTTTTTAGGAGTTTTCAGGGGGTTTAAAAATAACGATGTTATATGGTCACATCCATTTACTATCATATCTAAGAGAAGTTGCCCCTATGACATCCATATTTCGAGAGTAAAACAATATAAAGTAAATCCCTCCCCGGAAAAAATTGGTAGTGCCCGCCATTTTTATTTTTTCGCGGTTATATCGATTAAATTTTTTATTAAATATTTATGTTTTCTGAAAGATAATGCATAGCTGTATGTAACTACAAAGTTTGAAAGGAATCGGTGAGGCATAAATTGACAAAATCCTATGTTTATCTTTTTGATATCGTAATTTTCGGCGTTTTTCGGAATATTTTATTTTTTTCTGAGTAACCAAGGACGAAGAAAGAAAATTGTTTCCAAAATTTCGTAGACGATGTTATGACCATATATAATAATAATTTTCGTTGTCCAAATCACAAAATTAGGCCGACGGCAGTGGAAAATATTAAATATTTTCCGAGAAATAGATATTTGGACGCCATTTTCATAGCAATTTAGTTGGAAATTAACTTAAAAAATTAAATAAGTAGGTGACGACATTTATTGGCTTTCATAATATACAACAAGGGTCCGTGTGACGGAAATTTATCGCCTGTATAACGATAAATAGTAAACGAACTCCCGGGAAAAAATGGGAAGTGTCCGCCATTTTTTATTTTTTGCTGGTTTACCGATGGCAATATGGTAAAAAAGTTTACATTTTCTGAAACAAAATGTATAGTTTTATGTAAATACTAAGTCTTAACGAAATCGGTCGTGTAAAACTGGACGAAATCTTGTGTTAATCTTTTGTTAATTGTACTCTTTGGTGATTTTTGGCATATTTTAATTTTTTTCTCGGCAACCAATGGTGACAAAACAAATTGTTGCCAAGGTTAAATGGAAAATCACGTAAGCATATATAATAATCATTTTCGTTGTGCAACACTCAAAATTAGGTCGATTGCAGCGGAAAGCATGAAAATGTTTCCGAAAAATCATTATTTGGACGCCATTTTTGCGACGTTAAAATTAAAAATTAACTTAAAACAATACATAAGTATCTGGCAGCATTCATTGGCTTTCCAAATGTACAACAAGGATCCGTGTCGCTTGCACAGTTTGCACGCAGTAAAATAAAAACCGAAATACGGTCCCCGGAAAAAGGGCGATTTCGGCCATTTTGTCGTCCTAGCGACGACACGTGGTGGAAACTTCCGGTTTTCGGATTTTTCCTCCGAATCATTTCGGGTTCCCCGCACGCGTGCCAAATTTCAGCTCTCCAACATGTTTAGAAGTGGTCTAGAGTTTGTATCCATGAGTGAGTGAGTGAGGCACACATCCGGCTGTATATAGATAAGACTCGCCGCGCTGCGCGCGCTCGTTAGGGGGCTACGCCCCCTAAAACCCCCCCGCATCCGGCTTCGCCGGCTGCCCCTACCGGACGGCTTCGCCGTCCCGCCCTCGACCTCTCGGAACGGCTTCGCCGTTCCTCGTCCGGGGTCGGCTTCGCCGCCCAGATATTGAGGTAGCTCTCTGACGGAGACCCGCTAGTACCTCGCAACGGCTTCGCCTTTAATCGTGAAAGGGCGGCTTCGGCGCCCAAGGGTTACCCGAGTCCCCCCGAGGCGTCGACTCCTGGGAACGGCATCGCCCTTCCTCGTGATGGGGCGGCTTCGCCGCCCAAGGTTAACTGTGTTCCCCCGAGCCATCGACTCCTCGGAACGGCTTCGCCGTTCCTCGCCTGTGGGCGGCTTCGCCGCCCAAGGGTTACCGGCGCCCTCCCCCCGTAAACTTCCTCGTGATGGGGCGGCTTCGCCGCCCAAGGTTTACTGTTTCCCCCCGAGCCATCGACTCCTCAGAACGGCTTCGCCGTTCTTCGTCTATGGGCGGCTTCGCCGCCCAATGGTTATCGGCGCCCTCCCCCCGTAAGCCTCCTCGTGATGGGGCGGCTTCGCCGCCCAAGGTTTGCATGTGCTCCCCCGGGAAGTCGACTCCTCGAAACGGCCTCGCCCTCCTCGTGATGGGGCTGCTTCGCCGCCCAAGGTTAACTGTGTTTCCCCACGAGCCATAGACGTGGCTCGTGGGAGCATCGACGTTTCAGCGTGGGAGGGCGGCTTCGCCGCCCAAGGGTCATCCGAGTCCCCCGGAGGGGTCGACTCCTGGGATCGGCATCGCCCTTCCTCGTGTTGGGGCGGCTTCGCCGCCCAAGGTTCACCTGGGTCCCCCCCAGCCGTCGACTCCTCGGAACGGCGAACCCGTTCCGAGGAGTTCGCTTCGGAAAGGGTTATCGGCGCCCTCCCCCCGTAAGCTCTCTGGTGATGGGGCGGCTTCGCCGCCCAAATTAACATATGTCCCCCCGGGATGTCGACTCCTCGGAACGGCTTCGCCGTTGCTTGCCTCAGGGCGGCTTCGCCGCCCAAGGTTTACTGTGTCCCACCGAGCCGTCGACTCCTCGGAACGGCTTCGCCGTTCCTCGTCTGTGGGCGGCTTTGCCGCCCAAGGGTTATCGGCGCCCTCCCCCCGTAAGCTTCCTGGTGATGGGGCGGCTTCGCCGCCCAAGGTTTACATGTGTCCCCCCGTGACGTCGACTCCTCGGAACGGCTTCACCGTTCCTCGTCTGTGGGCGGCTTTGCCGCCCAAGGGTTATCGGCGCCCTCCCCCCTCGTAAGACACCCATTCGGCTGCACCACGTGTTGGAGCGGATTTACCGCCCGAGGGTTTTCGGAGGTTTTCCGCGCCTCTGACTACTCGGAATGGCTCCGTCGTTCCTGGGGCGGGGGCAGCTTCGCCGCCAGGGTTTTCACTCCTCACAGAGCAATGCGTTCTACCAGCTATGCCCCATCGTTTACAAATGCTACCGGGGGATAATGAGGCAGAATCTTGACGCATGCTAGCCGTGATTGTGGCATTTTAGCTTATGACGATGTTTTGAAGGCGGTCCGGGGGTTAACAGGTTTTTTTTTGAGTGTACTGGCAACGGTCACAATCATCGAAATAAATTCCTTAGCGATGAGTCATAGGAGAAGGGAATTACTGCTAAAATATGCGAAAACACCGAAGAACATGCTATAAAAAAAAAAAAAAGAATTTTTTCCCCGGTGTTATAGGAAGCCACTTGAAATTTCGAGGGGTTTTCTTGCATAAAAGGTCTTTATTTGCCTACAGTAGAAATTCCAGCGATCTAGCTTTAGGGGAACAATTAATTTTCCCGTAGTGCTCACATTTATATTACCAATTCGGTGTTCTCCACATAGCGGTGCATAGGCGCTGTAATAAGGCATTACTCGTGTGAATTTCGTAGCCGTACTTTATGGGGAAGTGGTTTAAAAAAATCGCTTTTAGGTGTCCTTGTCCTGGAAGCCCTTTTTTTTATCTACTATTTTGTTAAGAAATGTACATTTAAAAATTTGAAGTTTTATTGCGGGTGTGTAAATGGGGCAGGATATTTTAACATGACGCGTAAATATAGCCGACACAATTCCCAGTCCGAATAAATAAAAAGCGATACAACTGGGATGAATGGTACACGAAATATACGACTTATTAAGTAATTTTTATTTTTTTGGGGGGGTCACAGGGGGTTTTCGGGGGACTTAAAGTGCTTGTTCTGTATAACGCGGCATCGTTTACCTCGGATAAAAATTTCGGCTCTGTAGCTGTAGTGTAAGCATGCTTTTTCGACGGTGTCACCCGTTGAAATTAAATATTCTGCGTTCTCCTGGTAGCGGCGCGTAGGGGCACAAGAAAGACGTCAATCACCTGAATTTGGTGTCCGTACCACGTCGGGAAGTGGTAAAAAAAAATTCCGAAAAATTTAAAATCGTGTGTTGAGGGAATGCAAACTTCACGGCGGATGTGTTGTAAGTTACCAAACGTTGTAGGAGTCGCAAATTCAATGAAAATACATAATCGTTAATTACTCGAAGTTTGATTAACATGCGGATATCAAAGGATAGCCAAAAAATTAAGAAAAAAATCTAGTGTCTTGCATCAAATTGAATTGGTCCTACGATTATTGCAAATTGGTCAAAAAAATTCCCAAAGTGAGCCCATAAGAAAAGCATTGGAAATTTTAAATTGTTAAAAAAATACTTTTAAACAAAAAATTGCAAAGGCAACCACACCAAAAAATCAACCAAAAAATCTAGTGTCTCATACGTTAGGGACTTATTCCTACAACGATTATAAGTTAGTTTTAAAAAAATCCAAAGATAGGCCCATAAGAAAAGCATTGGAAATTTAAAAAAATTATAAAAAATACTTTTAATCAAAATATGGCAAATTGTTTCACATCAAAAAATCGTGCAAAAAATCTAGTTTCCGTCAGTGACATTTCATGTTCCCGTGACATTTTCAAGTAGGCAAAAAATGGAATATATTTTAGTCCCATAAGGCTCCAATGTTAATTCGGATCGATATATCTCGAAAACCGATCGACTTTTTCGAGTTTTCGGACTTTTCCCCCCGATGAATATTTTTTCTTCACGACCCGTAAAAATTTCGCCTTCCCAGCACGTCCGGAAGTGGTCGGGAATTTGTATACGTGAATCAGTGAGGCAGTGAGCTATCTGTCACACATCGGGTTGTATATAATATAGAAGACTCGCCGCGCTGCGCGCGCTCGTTAGGGGGCTACGCCCCCTAAAACCCCCCCGCATCCGGCTTCGCCGGCTGCCCCTACCGGACGGCTTCGCCGTCCCGCCCTCGACCTCTCGGAACGGCTTCGCCGTTCCTCGTCCGGGGTCGGCTTCGCCGCCCAGATATTGAGGTAGCTCTCTGACGGAGACCCGCTAGTACCTCGCAACGGCTTCGCCTTTAATCGTGAAAGGGCGGCTTCGGCGCCCAAGGGTTACCCGAGTCCCCCCGAGGCGTCGACTCCTGGGAACGGCATCGCCCTTCCTCGTGATGGGGCGGCTTCGCCGCCCAAGGTTAACTGTGTTCCCCCGAGCCATCGACTCCTCGGAACGGCTTCGCCGTTCCTCGCCTGTGGGCGGCTTCGCCGCCCAAGGGTTACCGGCGCCCTCCCCCCGTAAACTTCCTCGTGATGGGGCGGCTTCGCCGCCCAAGGTTTACTGTTTCCCCCCGAGCCATCGACTCCTCAGAACGGCTTCGCCGTTCTTCGTCTATGGGCGGCTTCGCCGCCCAATGGTTATCGGCGCCCTCCCCCCGTAAGCCTCCTCGTGATGGGGCGGCTTCGCCGCCCAAGGTTTGCATGTGCTCCCCCGGGAAGTCGACTCCTCGAAACGGCCTCGCCCTCCTCGTGATGGGGCTGCTTCGCCGCCCAAGGTTAACTGTGTTTCCCCACGAGCCATAGACGTGGCTCGTGGGAGCATCGACGTTTCAGCGTGGGAGGGCGGCTTCGCCGCCCAAGGGTCATCCGAGTCCCCCGGAGGGGTCGACTCCTGGGATCGGCATCGCCCTTCCTCGTGTTGGGGCGGCTTCGCCGCCCAAGGTTCACCTGGGTCCCCCCCCAGCCGTCGACTCCTCGGAACGGCGAACCCGTTCCGAGGAGTTCGCTTCGGAAAGGGTTATCGGCGCCCTCCCCCCGTAAGCTCTCTGGTGATGGGGCGGCTTCGCCGCCCAAATTAACATATGTCCCCCCGGGATGTCGACTCCTCGGAACGGCTTCGCCGTTGCTTGCCTCAGGGCGGCTTCGCCGCCCAAGGTTTACTGTGTCCCACCGAGCCGTCGACTCCTCGGAACGGCTTCGCCGTTCCTCGTCTGTGGGCGGCTTTGCCGCCCAAGGGTTATCGGCGCCCTCCCCCCGTAAGCTTCCTGGTGATGGGGCGGCTTCGCCGCCCAAGGTTTACATGTGTCCCCCCGTGACGTCGACTCCTCGGAACGGCTTCACCGTTCCTCGTCTGTGGGCGGCTTTGCCGCCCAAGGGTTATCGGCGCCCTCCCCCCTCGTAAGACACCCATTCGGCTGCACCACGTGTTGGAGCGGATTTACCGCCCGAGGGTTTTCGGAGGTTTTCCGCGCCTCTGACTACTCGGAATGGCTCCGTCGTTCCTGGGGCGGGGGCAGCTTCGCCGCCAGGGTTTTCACTCCTCACAGAGCAATGCGTTCTACCAGCTATGCCCCATCGTTTACAAATGCTACCGGGGGATAATGAGGCAGAATCTTGACGCATGCTAGCCGTGATTGTGGCATTTTAGCTTATGACGATGTTTTGAAGGCGGTCCGGGGGTTAACAGGTTTTTTTTTTGAGTGTACTGGCAACGGTCACAATCATCGAAATAAATTCCTTAGCGATGAGTCATAGGAGAAGGGAATTACTGCTAAAATATGCGAAAACACCGAAGAACATGCTATAAAAAAAAAAAAAAGAATTTTTTCCCCGGTGTTATAGGAAGCCACTTGAAATTTCGAGGGGTTTTCTTGCATAAAAGGTCTTTATTTGCCTACAGTAGAAATTCCAGCGATCTAGCTTTAGGGGAACAATTAATTTTCCCGTAGTGCTCACATTTATATTACCAATTCGGTGTTCTCCACATAGCGGTGCATAGGCGCTGTAATAAGGCATTACTCGTGTGAATTTCGTAGCCGTACTTTATGGGGAAGTGGTTTAAAAAAATCGCTTTTAGGTGTCCTTGTCCTGGAAGCCCTTTTTTTTATCTACTATTTTGTTAAGAAATGTACATTTAAAAATTTGAAGTTTTATTGCGGGTGTGTAAATGGGGCAGGATATTTTAACATGACGCGTAAATATAGCCGACACAATTCCCAGTCCGAATAAATAAAAAGCGATACAACTGGGATGAATGGTACACGAAATATACGACTTATTAAGTAATTTTTATTTTTTTGGGGGGGTCACAGGGGGTTTTCGGGGGACTTAAAGTGCTTGTTCTGTATAACGCGGCATCGTTTACCTCGGATAAAAATTTCGGCTCTGTAGCTGTAGTGTAAGCATGCTTTTTCGACGGTGTCACCCGTTGAAATTAAATATTCTGCGTTCTCCTGGTAGCGGCGCGTAGGGGCACAAGAAAGACGTCAATCACCTGAATTTGGTGTCCGTACCACGTCGGGAAGTGGTAAAAAAAAATTCCGAAAAATTTAAAATCGTGTGTTGAGGGAATGCAAACTTCACGGCGGATGTGTTGTAAGTTACCAAACGTTGTAGGAGTCGCAAATTCAATGAAAATACATAATCGTTAATTACTCGAAGTTTGATTAACATGCGGATATCAAAGGATAGCCAAAAAATTAAGAAAAAAATCTAGTGTCTTGCATCAAATTGAATTGGTCCTACGATTATTGCAAATTGGTCAAAAAAATTCCCAAAGTGAGCCCATAAGAAAAGCATTGGAAATTTTAAATTGTTAAAAAAATACTTTTAAACAAAAAATTGCAAAGGCAACCACACCAAAAAATCAACCAAAAAATCTAGTGTCTCATACGTTAGGGACTTATTCCTACAACGATTATAAGTTAGTTTTAAAAAAATCCAAAGATAGGCCCATAAGAAAAGCATTGGAAATTTAAAAAAATTATAAAAAATACTTTTAATCAAAATATGGCAAATTGTTTCACATCAAAAAATCGTGCAAAAAATCTAGTTTCCGTCAGTGACATTTCATGTTCCCGTGACATTTTCAAGTAGGCAAAAAATGGAATATATTTTAGTCCCATAAGGCTCCAATGTTAATTCGGATCGATATATCTCGAAAACCGATCGACTTTTTCGAGTTTTCGGACTTTTCCCCCCGATGAATATTTTTTCTTCACGACCCGTAAAAATTTCGCCTTCCCAGCACGTCCGGAAGTGGTCGGGAATTTGTATACGTGAATCAGTGAGGCAGTGAGCTATCTGTCACACATCGGGTTGTATATAATATAGACTCGCCGCGCTGCGCGCGCTCGTTAGGGGGCTACGCCCCCTAAAACCCCCCCGCATCCGGCTTCGCCGGCTGCCCCTACCGGACGGCTTCGCCGTCCCGCCCTCGACCTCTCGGAACGGCTTCGCCGTTCCTCGTCCGGGGTCGGCTTCGCCGCCCAGATATTGAGGTAGCTCTCTGACGGAGACCCGCTAGTACCTCGCAACGGCTTCGCCTTTAATCGTGAAAGGGCGGCTTCGGCGCCCAAGGGTTACCCGAGTCCCCCCGAGGCGTCGACTCCTGGGAACGGCATCGCCCTTCCTCGTGATGGGGCGGCTTCGCCGCCCAAGGTTAACTGTGTTCCCCCGAGCCATCGACTCCTCGGAACGGCTTCGCCGTTCCTCGCCTGTGGGCGGCTTCGCCGCCCAAGGGTTACCGGCGCCCTCCCCCCGTAAACTTCCTCGTGATGGGGCGGCTTCGCCGCCCAAGGTTTACTGTTTCCCCCCGAGCCATCGACTCCTCAGAACGGCTTCGCCGTTCTTCGTCTATGGGCGGCTTCGCCGCCCAATGGTTATCGGCGCCCTCCCCCCGTAAGCCTCCTCGTGATGGGGCGGCTTCGCCGCCCAAGGTTTGCATGTGCTCCCCCGGGAAGTCGACTCCTCGAAACGGCCTCGCCCTCCTCGTGATGGGGCTGCTTCGCCGCCCAAGGTTAACTGTGTTTCCCCACGAGCCATAGACGTGGCTCGTGGGAGCATCGACGTTTCAGCGTGGGAGGGCGGCTTCGCCGCCCAAGGGTCATCCGAGTCCCCCGGAGGGGTCGACTCCTGGGATCGGCATCGCCCATCCTCGTGTTGGGGCGGCTTCGCCGCCCAAGGTTCACCTGGGTCCCCCCCAGCCGTCGACTCCTCGGAACGGCGAACCCGTTCCGAGGAGTTCGCTTCGGAAAGGGTTATCGGCGCCCTCCCCCCGTAAGCTCTCTGGTGATGGGGCGGCTTCGCCGCCCAAATTAACATATGTCCCCCCGGGATGTCGACTCCTCGGAACGGCTTCGCCGTTGCTTGCCTCAGGGCGGCTTCGCCGCCCAAGGTTTACTGTGTCCCACCGAGCCGTCGACTCCTCGGAACGGCTTCGCCGTTCCTCGTCTGTGGGCGGCTTTGCCGCCCAAGGGTTATCGGCGCCCTCCCCCCGTAAGCTTCCTGGTGATGGGGCGGCTTCGCCGCCCAAGGTTTACATGTGTCCCCCCGTGACGTCGACTCCTCGGAACGGCTTCACCGTTCCTCGTCTGTGGGCGGCTTTGCCGCCCAAGGGTTATCGGCGCCCTCCCCCCTCGTAAGACACCCATTCGGCTGCACCACGTGTTGGAGCGGATTTACCGCCCGAGGGTTTTCGGAGGTTTTCCGCGCCTCTGACTACTCGGAATGGCTCCGTCGTTCCTGGGGCGGGGGCAGCTTCGCCGCCAGGGTTTTCACTCCTCACAGAGCAATGCGTTCTACCAGCTATGCCCCATCGTTTACAAATGCTACCGGGGGATAATGAGGCAGAATCTTGACGCATGCTAGCCGTGATTGTGGCATTTTAGCTTATGACGATGTTTTGAAGGCGGTCCGGGGGTTAACAGGTTTTTTTTTGAGTGTACTGGCAACGGTCACAATCATCGAAATAAATTCCTTAGCGATGAGTCATAGGAGAAGGGAATTACTGCTAAAATATGCGAAAACACCGAAGAACATGCTATAAAAAAAAAAAAAAGAATTTTTTCCCCGGTGTTATAGGAAGCCACTTGAAATTTCGAGGGGTTTTCTTGCATAAAAGGTCTTTATTTGCCTACAGTAGAAATTCCAGCGATCTAGCTTTAGGGGAACAATTAATTTTCCCGTAGTGCTCACATTTATATTACCAATTCGGTGTTCTCCACATAGCGGTGCATAGGCGCTGTAATAAGGCATTACTCGTGTGAATTTCGTAGCCGTACTTTATGGGGAAGTGGTTTAAAAAAATCGCTTTTAGGTGTCCTTGTCCTGGAAGCCCTTTTTTTTATCTACTATTTTGTTAAGAAATGTACATTTAAAAATTTGAAGTTTTATTGCGGGTGTGTAAATGGGGCAGGATATTTTAACATGACGCGTAAATATAGCCGACACAATTCCCAGTCCGAATAAATAAAAAGCGATACAACTGGGATGAATGGTACACGAAATATACGACTTATTAAGTAATTTTTATTTTTTTGGGGGGGTCACAGGGGGTTTTCGGGGGACTTAAAGTGCTTGTTCTGTATAACGCGGCATCGTTTACCTCGGATAAAAATTTCGGCTCTGTAGCTGTAGTGTAAGCATGCTTTTTCGACGGTGTCACCCGTTGAAATTAAATATTCTGCGTTCTCCTGGTAGCGGCGCGTAGGGGCACAAGAAAGACGTCAATCACCTGAATTTGGTGTCCGTACCACGTCGGGAAGTGGTAAAAAAAAATTCCGAAAAATTTAAAATCGTGTGTTGAGGGAATGCAAACTTCACGGCGGATGTGTTGTAAGTTACCAAACGTTGTAGGAGTCGCAAATTCAATGAAAATACATAATCGTTAATTACTCGAAGTTTGATTAACATGCGGATATCAAAGGATAGCCAAAAAATTAAGAAATAAATCTAGTGTCTTGCATCAAATTGAATTGGTCCTACGATTATTGCAAATTGGTCAAAAAAATTCCCAAAGTGAGCCCATAAGAAAAGCATTGGAAATTTTAAATTGTTAAAAAAATACTTTTAAACAAAAAATTGCAAAGGCAACCACACCAAAAAATCAACCAAAAAATCTAGTGTCTCATACGTTAGGGACTTATTCCTACAACGATTATAAGTTAGTTTTAAAAAAATCCAAAGATAGGCCCATAAGAAAAGCATTGGAAATTTAAAAAAATTATAAAAAATACTTTTAATCAAAATATGGCAAATTGTTTCACATCAAAAAATCGTGCAAAAAATCTAGTTTCCGTCAGTGACATTTCATGTTCCCGTGACATTTTCAAGTAGGCAAAAAATGGAATATATTTTAGTCCCATAAGGCTCCAATGTTAATTCGGATCGATATATCTCGAAAACCGATCGACTTTTTCGAGTTTTCGGACTTTTCCCCCCGATGAATATTTTTTCTTCACGACCCGTAAAAATTTCGCCTTCCCAGCACGTCCGGAAGTGGTCGGGAATTTGTATACGTGAATCAGTGAGGCAGTGAGCTATCTGTCACACATCGGGTTGTATATAATATAGACTCGCGGCGCACCGCGCGCTCGTTAAGGGGCTCCGCCCCTTAAAAACCCGGTTCCGGCTTCGCCGTCTACAATTGTGATCGTTCGAAGATTTTTTGTTTGAATAATCTCACCTAAGCTAGGGGCCGGCTTTGACGGCCAGGGGGTAAGGAAGCGCCCTACTCATTCCTTGGAACGGCTTCTCCCTTCCTCGTTGAGAGGCGGCTTCGCCGCCCAGGGGTTGAGTGTGCCCCCCCGGGGCTACTCCGCTCAATACTCGGAATGGCTTCGCCGTACCTCGTCTGGGGTCGGCATAGCCGCACAGAGGGCGAGGGAATTTCGGAACTTTTTCACCGTTATTCGTTTAAGGGGCGGCTTCGCCGCCCAGGGGTGGATAGAGCCCACAGCGGCTGTGCCGCTTGAACATCGGGGTGGCTTCGCCCCCCGGGGGTACGGAAGCTCCCCCTCGCCTACGCCAGTTACTCTTTGGAACGTCTTCTCCGCCTTGGGGATGAAGGGCCTCCCGCGGCTACTCCGCTTAGTCCTCATAAATGGTCTTTGTTCAATGTCCAATTCAGTGTTCTCCACATAGCGGTGCATAGGCGCTATAATAAGGTATAACTTATGTGAATTTCGTAGCCGTACCTTATGGGGTAGTGGTTTAAAAAAATCGCTTTTAGGTGTCCATGTCCTGGAACCCCTTTTATTACTCTACTATTTTGTTAAGAAATGTACATTAAAAAATTTGAAGTTTTACTGCGGGTGTGTAATTGGGACAGGATAATTGAAAATGACGGGTAAATATAGCCGACACAATTCCCATTCGGAATCAATAAAAACAATACAATTGGGATGAATGGTACACGAAATATAAGACTTATTAAGTAATTTTTATTTTTTTGGGGGGGTCACAGGGGGTTTTCGGGGGACCTAAAGTGCTTGTTCTGTATAACGCGGCATCGTTTACCTTGGATAAAAATTTCGGCTCTGTAGCTGTAGTGTAAGCATGCTTTTTCGACGGTGTCACCCGGTAAAATTAAATATTCTGCGTTCTCCTGGTTGCGGCAGGTAGGGGCACGAGAAAGACGTCACTGACATGAATTTGGTGTCCATATCACGGCGTAATAGTTGCGACAAGTACGCATAAAAGAAGAGTTAATGGGAAGTATTTCATTTTTTGCAGGGGGTTCCAACGGAATACGGAGGGTTTTATACTTGTGTTAAACCAGTGGTCACAAATCGTTCTAAAAATTTCGTGCTGATAAGTCGTAGGGGTCCGAAATAGAGGCGGAATTTTGACGATTCTTTTACCCGGAGAGGTGATTTAGTAGAAATTTTTTGGGAGGTTTCACGGGGTTAGCGGGGGTTTTAATAAGTAGTAGTGGCACCGGCTAAATTGTGACGGAAACTACTCGGAAAGGCGACTTTAAAATTTTATTTATTTTTCGGTGAGGTTCCAGGAGGTTATCGGGGGGTTTCTGGTATTTTTCCCGAATGGTTTACGGTGGCCCGCCTTCACCAAACATTCCGGATCTAGAGCTCAGAGGGGACGGGTAGTGCGGCGTAATGTTTGCGAGAAGTTCCCAAATAGGAGACTTAATGGCACATTTTACATTTGGGGGGATTTCAGGGGATACCGGGGGTTTATATGTGTGTACTCCAGGCGGTCGCCATCCGTTCACATAAATTGCGTGGGGATGAGTCGTTGGGGTAAGAACCAGCGGTGGAATAGTCACGAAAAGTACCCAAAAAGGTAGACTTATATGCAAAATTTTATTTATTGGGGGGTGTATGTGGGTTTATCGGGGGTTTATAGGTTTTTACTGCCCGGGGTCATCAATCGTCCACATCAATTCCGTAGCGACGAGTAGTAAGGCTTGGAAATGCGGCGGAATCGTGACGAAAAGTACCCGAAAAGGCTAATTATATGCAAATTTTAATTTTTTAGGGGTTTTCAGGGGGTTTAAAAATGACGATAATATATGGTCACATTCATTTACTATCATATCTAAGAGAAGTTGCCCCTATGACATCCATATTTCGAGAGTAAAACAATAAAAAGTAAATCTCTCCCCGGAAAAAATTAGTAGTGCCCGCATGTTTTATTTTTTCGCGGTAATATCGATAAAATCATTTATTAAATATTTATGTTTTCTGAAAGATAATACATAGTTGTATGTGACTACAAAGTTTGAAAGAAATCGGTGAGGTTTAAATTGACAAATTCCTGTGTTAATCTTTTGGAAGTGGTAATTTTCGGTGATTTTCGGAATATTTTAATATTTTTCAGATTAACCAAGGACGAGGAAAGATAATTGTTGCCTACATTTCGTAGACAATGTAATGAACATATATAATAATCATTGCCGATGTCCAACTCACAAATTTAGGCCGACGGCTGTGGAAAGTATGAAATATTTTCCGAGAAATTAATTTTTGGACGCCATTTTGAAAGCGTTGAACTTATGAACTAACTTAAAAAATAACATAAATAGGTGGCGACAGTTATTGGCTTTTACAATGTACAACAACGGTTCGTGTGATGGAAATGCATCGCCTGTATAGCGACCTATAGTAAACGGACTCCCGGGAAAAAATGGGAAGTGTCAGCCATTTTTAATTTTTTGCTGGTTTTTGGATGGTAATATTGTAAAACTGTTTACATTTTCTAAAACAAAATGCATAGCTCTATGTATATATTAAGTCTAAACGAAATCAGTCGTGTAAAACTGGATGAAATCTTGTGTTAATCTTTTGGAAATTGTACTTTTTGGTGATTTTTGGCATATTTTAATTTTTTTCTCGGCAACCAATAATTACAAAACAAATATTTGACAAAGTTAAATTAAGAATCATGTAAGCATATATAATAATTATTTTCGTTGTGCAACAGCCAAAATTAGGACGATGGCAGCAGAAAGTATGAAAATGTTTCCGAAAAATAATTTTTTGGACGCCATTTTTGCGAAGTTTTACTTAACATTCAGCTAAAAACAATACATAAAAACGTGGCAGCATTTATTGGCTTTCTAAATATACAACAACTTTTCGTGTAGCACGCACTATTTGCGCGCAGTAAAATAAAAACCGAAAGACGGTCCCCGGAAAAAGGGCGATTTCGGCCATTTTGTCGTCCTAGCGACGACACGTGGTGGAAACTTCCGGTTTTCGGATTTTTCCTCCGAATCATTTCGGGTTCCCCGCACGCGTGCCAAATTTCAGCTCTCCAACATGTTTAGAAGTGGTCTAGAGTTTGTATCCATGAGTGAGTGAGTGAGGCACACATCCGGCTGTATATAGATAAGACTCGCCGCGCTGCGCGCGCTCGTTAGGGGGCTACGCCCCCTAAAACCCCCCCGCATCCGGCTTCGCCGGCTGCCCCTACCGGACGGCTTCGCCGTCCCGCCCTCGACCTCTCGGAACGGCTTCGCCGTTCCTCGTCCGGGGTCGGCTTCGCCGCCCAGATATTGAGGTAGCTCTCTGACGGAGACCCGCTAGTACCTCGCAACGGCTTCGCCTTTAATCGTGAAAGGGCGGCTTCGGCGCCCAAGGGTTACCCGAGTCCCCCCGAGGCGTCGACTCCTGGGAACGGCATCGCCCTTCCTCGTGATGGGGCGGCTTCGCCGCCCAAGGTTAACTGTGTTCCCCCGAGCCATCGACTCCTCGGAACGGCTTCGCCGTTCCTCGCCTGTGGGCGGCTTCGCCGCCCAAGGGTTACCGGCGCCCTCCCCCCGTAAACTTCCTCGTGATGGGGCGGCTTCGCCGCCCAAGGTTTACTGTTTCCCCCCGAGCCATCGACTCCTCAGAACGGCTTCGCCGTTCTTCGTCTATGGGCGGCTTCGCCGCCCAATGGTTATCGGCGCCCTCCCCCCGTAAGCCTCCTCGTGATGGGGCGGCTTCGCCGCCCAAGGTTTGCATGTGCTCCCCCGGGAAGTCGACTCCTCGAAACGGCCTCGCCCTCCTCGTGATGGGGCTGCTTCGCCGCCCAAGGTTAACTGTGTTTCCCCACGAGCCATAGACGTGGCTCGTGGGAGCATCGACGTTTCAGCGTGGGAGGGCGGCTTCGCCGCCCAAGGGTCATCCGAGTCCCCCGGAGGGGTCGACTCCTGGGATCGGCATCGCCCTTCCTCGTGTTGGGGCGGCTTCGCCGCCCAAGGTTCACCTGGGTCCCCCCCAGCCGTCGACTCCTCGGAACGGCGAACCCGTTCCGAGGAGTTCGCTTCGGAAAGGGTTATCGGCGCCCTCCCCCCGTAAGCTCTCTGGTGATGGGGCGGCTTCGCCGCCCAAATTAACATATGTCCCCCCCGGGATGTCGACTCCTCGGAACGGCTTCGCCGTTGCTTGCCTCAGGGCGGCTTCGCCGCCCAAGGTTTACTGTGTCCCACCGAGCCGTCGACTCCTCGGAACGGCTTCGCCGTTCCTCGTCTGTGGGCGGCTTTGCCGCCCAAGGGTTATCGGCGCCCTCCCCCCGTAAGCTTCCTGGTGATGGGGCGGCTTCGCCGCCCAAGGTTTACATGTGTCCCCCCGTGACGTCGACTCCTCGGAACGGCTTCACCGTTCCTCGTCTGTGGGCGGCTTTGCCGCCCAAGGGTTATCGGCGCCCTCCCCCCTCGTAAGACACCCATTCGGCTGCACCACGTGTTGGAGCGGATTTACCGCCCGAGGGTTTTCGGAGGTTTTCCGCGCCTCTGACTACTCGGAATGGCTCCGTCGTTCCTGGGGCGGGGGCAGCTTCGCCGCCAGGGTTTTCACTCCTCACAGAGCAATGCGTTCTACCAGCTATGCCCCATCGTTTACAAATGCTACCGGGGGATAATGAGGCAGAATCTTGACGCATGCTAGCCGTGATTGTGGCATTTTAGCTTATGACGATGTTTTGAAGGCGGTCCGGGGGTTAACAGGTTTTTTTTTGAGTGTACTGGCAACGGTCACAATCATCGAAATAAATTCCTTAGCGATGAGTCATAGGAGAAGGGAATTACTGCTAAAATATGCGAAAACACCGAAGAACATGCTATAAAAAAAAAAAAAGAATTTTTTCCCCGGTGTTATAGGAAGCCACTTGAAATTTCGAGGGGTTTTCTTGCATAAAAGGTCTTTATTTGCCTACAGTAGAAATTCCAGCGATCTAGCTTTAGGGGAACAATTAATTTTCCCGTAGTGCTCACATTTATATTACCAATTCGGTGTTCTCCACATAGCGGTGCATAGGCGCTGTAATAAGGCATTACTCGTGTGAATTTCGTAGCCGTACTTTATGGGGAAGTGGTTTAAAAAAATCGCTTTTAGGTGTCCTTGTCCTGGAAGCCCTTTTTTTTATCTACTATTTTGTTAAGAAATGTACATTTAAAAATTTGAAGTTTTATTGCGGGTGTGTAAATGGGGCAGGATATTTTAACATGACGCGTAAATATAGCCGACACAATTCCCAGTCCGAATAAATAAAAAGCGATACAACTGGGATGAATGGTACACGAAATATACGACTTATTAAGTAATTTTTATTTTTTTGGGGGGGTCACAGGGGGTTTTCGGGGGACTTAAAGTGCTTGTTCTGTATAACGCGGCATCGTTTACCTCGGATAAAAATTTCGGCTCTGTAGCTGTAGTGTAAGCATGCTTTTTCGACGGTGTCACCCGTTGAAATTAAATATTCTGCGTTCTCCTGGTAGCGGCGCGTAGGGGCACAAGAAAGACGTCAATCACCTGAATTTGGTGTCCGTACCACGTCGGGAAGTGGTAAAAAAAAATTCCGAAAAATTTAAAATCGTGTGTTGAGGGAATGCAAACTTCACGGCGGATGTGTTGTAAGTTACCAAACGTTGTAGGAGTCGCAAATTCAATGAAAATACATAATCGTTAATTACTCGAAGTTTGATTAACATGCGGATATCAAAGGATAGCCAAAAAATTAAGAAAAAAATCTAGTGTCTTGCATCAAATTGAATTGGTCCTACGATTATTGCAAATTGGTCAAAAAAATTCCCAAAGTGAGCCCATAAGAAAAGCATTGGAAATTTTAAATTGTTAAAAAAATACTTTTAAACAAAAAATTGCAAAGGCAACCACACCAAAAAATCAACCAAAAAATCTAATGTCTCATACGTTAGGGACTTATTCCTACAACGATTATAAGTTAGTTTTAAAAAAATCCAAAGATAGGCCCATAAGAAAAGCATTGGAAATTTAAAAAAATTATAAAAAATACTTTTAATCAAAATATGGCAAATTGTTTCACATCAAAAAATCGTGCAAAAAATCTAGTTTCCGTCAGTGACATTTCATGTTCCCGTGACATTTTCAAGTAGGCAAAAAATGGAATATATTTTAGTCCCATAAGGCTCCAATGTTAATTCGGATCGATATATCTCGAAAACCGATCGACTTTTTCGAGTTTTCGGACTTTTCCCCCCGATGAATATTTTTTCTTCACGACCCGTAAAAATTTCGCCTTCCCAGCACGTCCGGAAGTGGTCGGGAATTTGTATACGTGAATCAGTGAGGCAGTGAGCTATCTGTCACACATCGGGTTGTATATAATATAGACTCGCCGCGCTGCGCGCGCTCGTTAGGGGGCTACGCCCCCTAAAACCCCCCCGCATCCGGCTTCGCCGGCTGCCCCTACCGGACGGCTTCGCCGTCCCGCCCTCGACCTCTCGGAACGGCTTCGCCGTTCCTCGTCCGGGGTCGGCTTCGCCGCCCAGATATTGAGGTAGCTCTCTGACGGAGACCCGCTAGTACCTCGCAACGGCTTCGCCTTTAATCGTGAAAGGGCGGCTTCGGCGCCCAAGGGTTACCCGAGTCCCCCCGAGGCGTCGACTCCTGGGAACGGCATCGCCCTTCCTCGTGATGGGGCGGCTTCGCCGCCCAAGGTTAACTGTGTTCCCCCGAGCCATCGACTCCTCGGAACGGCTTCGCCGTTCCTCGCCTGTGGGCGGCTTCGCCGCCCAAGGGTTACCGGCGCCCTCCCCCCGTAAACTTCCTCGTGATGGGGCGGCTTCGCCGCCCAAGGTTTACTGTTTCCCCCCGAGCCATCGACTCCTCAGAACGGCTTCGCCGTTCTTCGTCTATGGGCGGCTTCGCCGCCCAATGGTTATCGGCGCCCTCCCCCCGTAAGCCTCCTCGTGATGGGGCGGCTTCGCCGCCCAAGGTTTGCATGTGCTCCCCCGGGAAGTCGACTCCTCGAAACGGCCTCGCCCTCCTCGTGATGGGGCTGCTTCGCCGCCCAAGGTTAACTGTGTTTCCCCACGAGCCATAGACGTGGCTCGTGGGAGCATCGACGTTTCAGCGTGGGAGGGCGGCTTCGCCGCCCAAGGGTCATCCGAGTCCCCCGGAGGGGTCGACTCCTGGGATCGGCATCGCCCTTCCTCGTGTTGGGGCGGCTTCGCCGCCCAAGGTTCACCTGGGTCCCCCCCAGCCGTCGACTCCTCGGAACGGCGAACCCGTTCCGAGGAGTTCGCTTCGGAAAGGGTTATCGGCGCCCTCCCCCCGTAAGCTCTCTGGTGATGGGGCGGCTTCGCCGCCCAAATTAACATATGTCCCCCCGGGATGTCGACTCCTCGGAACGGCTTCGCCGTTGCTTGCCTCAGGGCGGCTTCGCCGCCCAAGGTTTACTGTGTCCCACCGAGCCGTCGACTCCTCGGAACGGCTTCGCCGTTCCTCGTCTGTGGGCGGCTTTGCCGCCCAAGGGTTATCGGCGCCCTCCCCCCGTAAGCTTCCTGGTGATGGGGCGGCTTCGCCGCCCAAGGTTTACATGTGTCCCCCCGTGACGTCGACTCCTCGGAACGGCTTCACCGTTCCTCGTCTGTGGGCGGCTTTGCCGCCCAAGGGTTATCGGCGCCCTCCCCCCTCGTAAGACACCCATTCGGCTGCACCACGTGTTGGAGCGGATTTACCGCCCGAGGGTTTTCGGAGGTTTTCCGCGCCTCTGACTACTCGGAATGGCTCCGTCGTTCCTGGGGCGGGGGCAGCTTCGCCGCCAGGGTTTTCACTCCTCACAGAGCAATGCGTTCTACCAGCTATGCCCCATCGTTTACAAATGCTACCGGGGGATAATGAGGCAGAATCTTGACGCATGCTAGCCGTGATTGTGGCATTTTAGCTTATGACGATGTTTTGAAGGCGGTCCGGGGGTTAACAGGTTTTTTTTTGAGTGTACTGGCAACGGTCACAATCATCGAAATAAATTCCTTAGCGATGAGTCATAGGAGAAGGGAATTACTGCTAAAATATGCGAAAACACCGAAGAACATGCTATAAAAAAAAAAAAAAGAATTTTTTCCCCGGTGTTATAGGAAGCCACTTGAAATTTCGAGGGGTTTTCTTGCATAAAAGGTCTTTATTTGCCTACAGTAGAAATTCCAGCGATCTAGCTTTAGGGGAACAATTAATTTTCCCGTAGTGCTCACATTTATATTACCAATTCGGTGTTCTCCACATAGCGGTGCATAGGCGCTGTAATAAGGCATTACTCGTGTGAATTTCGTAGCCGTACTTTATGGGGAAGTGGTTTAAAAAAATCGCTTTTAGGTGTCCTTGTCCTGGAAGCCCTTTTTTTTATCTACTATTTTGTTAAGAAATGTACATTTAAAAATTTGAAGTTTTATTGCGGGTGTGTAAATGGGGCAGGATATTTTAACATGACGCGTAAATATAGCCGACACAATTCCCAGTCCGAATAAATAAAAAGCGATACAACTGGGATGAATGGTACACGAAATATACGACTTATTAAGTAATTTTTATTTTTTTGGGGGGGTCACAGGGGGTTTTCGGGGGACTTAAAGTGCTTGTTCTGTATAACGCGGCATCGTTTACCTCGGATAAAAATTTCGGCTCTGTAGCTGTAGTGTAAGCATGCTTTTTCGACGGTGTCACCCGTTGAAATTAAATATTCTGCGTTCTCCTGGTAGCGGCGCGTAGGGGCACAAGAAAGACGTCAATCACCTGAATTTGGTGTCCGTACCACGTCGGGAAGTGGTAAAAAAAAATTCCGAAAAATTTAAAATCGTGTGTTGAGGGAATGCAAACTTCACGGCGGATGTGTTGTAAGTTACCAAACGTTGTAGGAGTCGCAAATTCAATGAAAATACATAATCGTTAATTACTCGAAGTTCGATTAACATGCGGATATCAAAGGATAGCCAAAAAATTAAGAAAAAAATCTAGTGTCTTGCATCAAATTGAATTGGTCCTACGATTATTGCAAATTGGTCAAAAAAATTCCCAAAGTGAGCCCATAAGAAAAGCATTGGAAATTTTAAATTGTTAAAAAAATACTTTTAAACAAAAAATTGCAAAGGCAACCACACCAAAAAATCAACCAAAAAATCTAGTGTCTCATACGTTAGGGACTTATTCCTACAACGATTATAAGTTAGTTTTAAAAAAATCCAAAGATAGGCCCATAAGAAAAGCATTGGAAATTTAAAAAAATTATAAAAAATACTTTTAATCAAAATATGGCAAATTGTTTCACATCAAAAAATCGTGCAAAAAATCTAGTTTCCGTCAGTGACATTTCATGTTCCCGTGACATTTTCAAGTAGGCAAAAAATGGAATATATTTTAGTCCCATAAGGCTCCAATGTTAATTCGGATCGATATATCTCGAAAACCGATCGACTTTTTCGAGTTTTCGGACTTTTCCCCCCGATGAATATTTTTTCTTCACGACCCGTAAAAATTTCGCCTTCCCAGCACGTCCGGAAGTGGTCGGGAATTTGTATACGTGAATCAGTGAGGCAGTGAGCTATCTGTCACACATCGGGTTGTATATAATATAGATACAATAGATTAAAAGTTACATCGTCAGTGTGGATACACAAAATACATTTTTTTCATTTAAAAACAAGAAAACAAATAAAATTCTTATGTAAACACTTCCGTTATAAATTTTTTATTACTTGTAGACATTGGTATGTGTTGAATTTGTGTTAGGAATTCTTTTTTTTCTAGTTTATTTTCTTTTATTAACGAAATGTAGGTTGCGATCAAATTTATTAAAATATTTCTGTTCACAGTAGGGAAAATGTTAAATTTTATATATAGTAGGTCTTTGTCCGTGATACTCCCGCCTCCAAATATATCCCAAGTTCTATACACTAATTTTATTTTCTTCCAGATTGTTCTGTCCTGTTTGCAGTTTAGTAATTTGTGTTCTGTTGTGTCTGTTAATGTACATTCATCACAGGTAGGTGAGGGTAATAGCTTTACTTTGTGTTTCATTTCGTTTGTTATATTAATCTTATTTATAACTTCAAATAAATTACTTTTGTACACTATTTTACTTTTTAGGTCGTGGAAATTCTTCCATGACCTCATGCCAGGGGGTGGGTATTCACTATTTTTACCTACTTCCATTATGTATTTGTCGTATCTTTGCTTTACAGTTGTGAGATTGTATTTTACACTTTCCCTAAATTCTTTGATTTGTGTTTTTGTGTTTTTTAGGAAAGCAAATTTATTGCCATGTTCCAGTGCTGATTCTAAAGTGTGTATTCTGGATTTCTTTTGGGAGTGATATATCTTGTAGCTATTCATTCTGATTAAGTGTGCTTTGGGGTAAACCTCTTCTAATTTTAGGCCTCCCTTGTTTTGTTCGAGGTATAGCCTTTTTTTTCACTTTTTATGATGTATCCTGTCCATATAAAGTTGTTTGTAGCTTTAATTACCTTCGCGTTTATCTTCCTAGGCATAGGCCAGACATGTGCCGTATACCATAGGATGGGATATATTTGTTGATTGATTATTTTTATTCTTATCATCAGGGGCGCGTTCATTTGGCCAAACACGAAACAGTTGTTGCACCAGCCGAAGCGCCTGTTCCCAGTTTCCCTTTATCATGTTGGGTACGCTCTTTTCCCAATTGAGACCTAGAATTTTTGTTTTCGTCACTTCCTCCCATGGCATTGTGTCCTTTATTTTTTCTGTTTTGTGTAAGTTTAGTATTTTGGTTTTTTGTTTGTTCAGGTATATTCCAGCTGTTTCAAACTGTTTAAATATTTCTTGTGTTTGTGTTACTTGTTCTGCATTTTTCGTGAAAATGGTGATGTCATCAGCGTAAGCGATTGCAGAATATCGCTCGCCTCTTCTGATAGTTCCAATTCCGCTGTTGTGAATTTCTTTAAGTATTGGGTCTAATGCAATTGTGAATAAGAGCATGGATAATGGGCAACCTTGTCTGACTGAATTGTAAATTGAAAAAGCCGTGGAGGTGTTTCTGTTGATTCTAATTTGTCCTTTGATGTTTTTGTAAATGTTTTCTATTGTTTGTGTCAGTTGTTCCGGTAGTTTCATTTTGTTCATGATTTTTATGATCCACTCTATTCTAATTAAATCAAAGGCTTTTTCTAAGTCTATTGCTATTAGTACTGGTAGTGTATCTGTTGGGCCTGGTGTTGAGACCATTAGATCTCTTAGTAATGTAATTGCGTCTATTGTATTCTTTTGTTGGGTTCCTGCGTATTGATGTGTGTATAATAGTGGATGTACTATGGATTCTAGTTTACTTTTTAAAATGTGTGTGTATATTTTATAATCGGTATTTAACAGAGATATTGGCCTGAATTGTTCTATTTTAGTTGGGGTTTTTACTTTTGGTATGGGTGTGATAGTGGCTATTGTCATTTGTTCGGTGATGCCGTGTTTATGTATGTGATTAACACTAGAACTACCGATGGAGTCATTTTGACTCCTCGCCATTTTTATTTCTCTGCCCTGTCTAAAATTTTCCGAATTCCGGCCTGAAATTCCGTGACTTTTATTCATTTTCGACACAAAATAAGGCTGTGCGATCAAAATAATTCTAGAAAATAAAATAGTGCACGTTTTTCAAAATTTACCTTTAACTACCAAAGGGAGTCATTTTGACTCCCTAATGTATTTTGCTTGTCTTTTCACCAAATAGTAATATTTATACGAGTTTTTATCTCTTCTTATGTCAATAATAATTAATATAAATCAATCAAAGGCTTAAATATGCAATTATTTTCCTTTTGGCTCATATTTGCGAGACTTTGAAAGCATTTCTTATTTTACGGGTCTGTGTTTGGATCTACAAACTATGTGAATGTCCTGATATTATTTTACCTTGCGATAAAGTGGTGAATATGCAATTCATAGCATTTTCAAATCCATGTGTTTAGAATCCGTTGTGTCTGTCCCTCCTCCGTTACCCCTTCCTTCTCGCCGCCTACCTTTGCCGCCGCCCGCTAATACTGTGCATTGCGCTGCAGCACTTATATTTCAGCCTTGACTGCGTGGAAGTTGATTTTCAAATATGAAACAGTACCTCTGATATACCGATTCCCCAGAAAAATTGATATACTGATGAGCCAGGAAAATAAATCAGTAGAATGAAATAAAGTTACTGTCCTAGCACGTTCGGCTCTGACAGCGCTGGCTGCCGGGTGCCGCACAGGAAAACCGTGCGCTGTCCTTTGCATTAGTGAATCCAGTGAACTCTCGAGTGGACTGCAAAACTCTTATGAAGCAAGGATTTCATTTTTCCTGACTGGGAGTATGGCTAGAAGAAGTAGGCGAAAGCGTGAAGAAGTCCTATCTATGTTCCATTCTACACCGGAAGGTGAATCGGAACGCGAAACAAAAGATCATTTCGGCTGTGACGAAGTCGAGGATTTTATTCCTCAAAACGTTTCTAGTGAGTCTGAAGATTCAGACAAAACGCGCGCGAAATATAAGCAGTAATTTACATTTACTTTCCCTTTCATGGGTAGTTACAAAAAAAGGTATTATATACGATTATTTATCGATTCGTTTATACTGACTCACATAAAGCGATGTACAATTGTGGAACCACGTGTAATTAGGTATATTTCACTCTGTACATTCCTTCTAATCCGAACAAATACGGCCATGAATATTGGCTACCCGTTGACAAGGAGAACAAATATCTTGCAAATGCCTTCCCTTATGTTGGAAAAGGTAATTCACTTCATGCAGATTGCCGTTTAGCAGTACTGAAACCAATGCAACCATTTCTGAAAAAGGGCGAAATGTTACTGTATATAATTACTTTACCTCAGTCAAACTCGCTGAAAAGCAAAAAAATCCAGGGTACTAGCATTGTGGGAAAGGTAAATAAAAGAGAATAGAAGAACCAAAAGAGATGAAATCACAAATATGCCACAAGAACGTCTACTCAGTGATAGCCTATCTACTCGTTGGAAAATACTCCCGACTTAGCCGGTGTTCATGGATAGTGTACAATGAGACTACCTAAAACATTTCGCGCAAGACGTTTTAGATAAAGCTCGTCACAGAGTTGGCTGATCCTCATGTTAGATGTAGATAAAAGCGTTGCGTGTCCAATGCCGCAGATTCTTCTGACGGGTTTCTGCAAAAAAATTATTTCCAGGCAAAACGAAAGTGCAAAAATAATCTATCAGTTGGGAATTGTAAGACCTGCCAAAAGTTTTTGTGTGGGCAATGAAAATGAACGACAATGCTTGAACTCTAAAGCACCTTAGACAAATGCGTGGCGTATCAAATGCACTTTTTTGCTTTAGTTAATTATCTTCCCAACTACCATGTAGCCTAAGTAATATTTTTGATCATTCAAACAATATGATAAAATGTGTTGAAAAGTCTACGTTTGCTGTTTTATCCAATTCCTCCATTATAATTCTAATAAAACAACAAAACATGTAAGAAAAAAGAATTTCAAAGCAACACTGTCGAATCTCGCATTTAAAAAAAATATTTTTTTTTGTTAAAACGACGTCTGAAATATTGCAATCATTAACAAAAATGATAAACTAATGCAATCTATCAATAAAAACAGACATAAACAGCAAAAATACACAATAATAAGGTAGGAGTCAAAATGACTCCATTCGGTAGTTCTAGGGGGGGTTACAAGTCCGGTATTCCTAGTGTTAAATAGTTTCAGCAGAGCTGGCTTGAGTAAGGACCAGAAGGTAAGGTAAAATTCGTATGTAAGGCCATCTGCGCCCGGTGCCTTCCCTTTTTTCAGTTTTGGTTTTACTGCTTCAAGTTCTTCGTTCGTTATTACGTGTTTGTATTTCGCTCTGTCCTCGTCTGTTAACTGTTGAGTGTCTTGGAGTGGGGGGGAGGAAGCCTCGTCCCACTCTCCAAACCGGTTGTAAATGGCTTTGTAATAGTTGGTCGCGGTTTCGAGGAAAGCCTCCGCTTCTCCTCGGCCCGCGCCTACCTCCTTGGGAGTTGTCGTGTGTTTTAACTCAATAGTTTTTTTGAGTGTAGCGAGGCTTATTGGGCCCCAGTTGTCTTTATAAATTTCTTTTAGCCATTTTTTTGTGGCGTATTTTTCTATTTCTAGTTTCTTTATTTGAGCTTTAAGTTTAGTGATTTCTGTTTGGTCTATTTCGTTTTTGTTTTTTTTTGTATCATTTCGTTTAGGATTTCTCTGTAGAATTGTAATGTTTTTGTTTTTGTCCAGTTGTCTTGATGTGTTATGCATTTAATTTCTTTCGTAATTCTGGGTTTAAAGATTGTTTCCCACCATTTGGAGATGTTGTCGTCAATTGACGGATGGTTTAATAGTTGTCTTATCTTTTTTTCAATGTTTTTAACTGCTTCTTCATTTTCCAGTATATTTGAGTCTATTTTCCAGCATGAGTTTTTTGTTTTTTCTGTAATTGTTTGGTCTGTGTGTATCCTGATGGAAATTGCATTGTGATCTGACGTAGTCATTGGGATGTTTTTGTATTGTTTTATTTTTGTTTTTAGCATTGCGGACGTAAATATGTAGTCTATTCGGGTGTTTGAGTTTTTACCAAATCTGGTGAATTTTGGGGTTTGCGTAGTATCTAATAAACCTGCAAGCAGGCCTGAAATTAGAAACCTGATAATTTATTTTATTTCTGTTTGAACTGCTGTCTTGGGCTCTATAAATAGAGTTAAAATCTCCGGCCAATATTGCTTTTTTATGAAAACAGTTTACATAGGGTATTATTTCTTCGTTAAATATTTTATCTCTATCCTTCCGTCCTTCCGCTCCGGAGGGGGCATAAACATTAATAATGAAGATGTCTTCTACCTGTATGCTCATAATCCTCCCTGAGTCATGTCGTCGGCAGTTGGTCGTATGCAAACCTTTTCTAACGCATATACTAATTCCCAGGTTATGTTCTGAGTGGTTTTCAAAAATATTAAATTTTGGATTGGACCATTTTGATTCTTTATGTACCTCTTGTAATAAGATAACGTCAGCTTTTACGTCATTCAATACACCCCACACCAAATTGATTTTGGCTGGGTTGATGATCCCTGCCGTGTTAAACGTTACTAATGTAATGTCCATGATAACTTATCAGGAAATCGATAATATACAAAAATATAAAAAAAACACATATATATAGGAAAAAAAATCTTTCTCTCTTCTGGGTTTGAACCCTCTATGATCAATAGTTCATATCCAAATCCAAGCACTTTTCCACTGTGCCAAACGGGCACTTGGAGACACAGGCTATTTTTACTTTTTCCTTTTACCTTTTGTTCTTGGATGGGGGGAGAACCGGTTTCGGCTGTCTCGCCGAGCTGGTTTCTCTCCGACGTTCCGTGGGCGTTTTCTCGTAACGGGAGTTCTAAAAATAACTCTCGTCGCCTGCTGGTCTGGCCTCTGCAGCACGGGCTGCCAACCTTTGAGTGTTGAAGCCGCAGTCTATCAGCGTCAGACTCCTCATGCCATGCTTTACTCCTGCTTTCTTCAACCTGTGAAATAAAGAGAGACATTTTTTTGGGATAATTGCCCTTCGTCTCTTCCCCCCCTCCCTTCACTTTGCAGTAAGCCTGCATTCTCTTTTTTTTCACTGCGAGTCTGAGTCTGAGTTTTTCCTCCAATCACGGAGGTGTTTGTCTTTTTTCTTTTTGATTTCACTCGTCTTAGATGTCGATTTCGAGATCGATAGTCCTCGTTGTGGTTTATGTCTTTCACTAATTCCTCTAATTAAAGATCTCGATCGTCCTTCTCTCTCACTGTCACTATCGCATTGTCTCTTTGTGATGTGGCTCACGGACGGTTCACTCGGTAAAACCATGCTGAACACATTTCCTTCCGTGTCAGCACATTTGAGGCTGATATCCTCATATGGATCTTTGTTCTTATTCTGATTAGCTATCATCGTGTCAATGTTTGTATCAGCAATTGAGCGATCGTCTATTATTATTATGTTGTCCTCCGGATTTGTTGGTACTGGCGTTGATGTGAATATTATTATCTCTTCTCCAACGCCTTCCTTCTGACTCGTGTTGCCTTGTTCGTCTTTGTCAGTTCCCTTCTTCTTCCTGGTTCGGTGTTTTCTTGTTTTCTTCTTTCCTTCTTTCTTCGAAGTGCTTTCTTCGGAATCTTTCTCCTCCTCCATGGAGATTTCAGAGTCGGAGCTTGTGGCAGTAGTTTTTGTTTCCCTGCTTTCTGTTGCGTTTCCTACGTTTCCTGATGAGTTTCCATGTTTATTGTTTTCTTCTCCTTCTGCTGGGCTCTTTTCTGCTGCTACTTTCCCTGCAGTTTCACCACTCGTACCGTTTATGTTGGCAGGCCTGTCTGTCCTTTCTCTTCCTTCTTGTCTGGTCTCCGCCTCCTCTATCATCATCGCCTCTTGTATTGCTCCCTCTTCCATCTCCGTCTGTTCTTTTCCGATTTCCATATCTTCGATTGGGGCCTCCATGCCTCTTACTCGCTGAGCATATGATTGTCTACCCCCTTGCAGGAGCAGAGGACAAGCTATTCTCAGATGATCTGTTGCACCGCACCTTGAGCAGGTGGCTTTCTGTCCGTTGTAATAGATCGCGGCTCTGTATCTCGCTACAGTTATGTAGGATGGTATCTCTTTTTCAAGCTCCATCTTCACACTCCTGGCACCGGTATAAGCTCCTGCAAGGGTCTTAGGCCCCACCCATTTGTTCATTTGATAGTCTAACACCTTGCCGTATGGTTCTAGGGCTTTAACTATCTCCTCTTTCGGCACCTCAATGTTGAGAAGGTGTACCTTTACCATGGTTATCTTCTTACTAGCCGATGTGATGAGGACCCTCCTGTTTTTCCATACTATCCATTCTCCATCCTTCAATATGTCGTCCATTAATTCTTCCGTTCTCAGTTTCAGAAACACCGTCTTTCTTCTGTTTGTTATAATTACCGCTACAGCGTCTTCTGCTTTCACCCCGAGCTCCGACATGATTAGCTCATGGATCTCAAGGGGTTGCGGCCCTTCTTCGTTATTCGGGAATTGTATACATACAGTATTCACCTTTTGATACTCCATTTCTAAATCACTGGGTTGAATTCAAACTTATTCTTCGTAAGAAATTACGGAAGACAGGTTGCGTGTAAAACACGCAAGTCTGTCTTAGCACCCTCCGCCTTACACTCCTTCCACTCAATTTCAAAGCGCACTTTCACTAGGAAGCCCGAGTAGCCTCGGCTCCCGGCGATCGCGAGCACGATCGCCGGGGAGCAGTCGTCCTTGAGACCGTCGGTTGACGCAAAACAATTGCCTATCGGACCTCTCCGTAAAACATTTCCGTCCGCTTTGTGTATTCAACGTGGTATTTTTTTCCACAGAGTTTTCCCTCTTTTATTTTTTATATAAAACGTTTGGAGGTCTGGGGATTCGAACGTCCGGCCACACACACTGCTCACCTCTTCTCCTCAGCCGGAATCCGATCCACCAGGCTACCGCAGCTCTTGCATTTACAACAGGAAAAAACTGACAAAATGCTTTTCAAGATCCATTTGGGCATTTTAAAGAGTTCTTTTCCAATTTAAACATTTATTACTTACAAAGAATAGAATTGTAGCATGTATTATTTCCACCTTGTAATTAAGTATCACATTTATCGCATTTCACTGAGATAATCTCCACGATTAAATTTTTATCCTGGGGACCTGGGGATTCGAACACCAGCCCAACTCACTCTCCCCTACTCACCAGTCGGTAGTCGATCCACCAGGCTACCCAGGGCGACACAAACACATCACGTAACCACCCATTTCATTATTCTCACTCTATTGTGGTCTCTTTGTCCGTGACAAAACACTTTTCTAACCACCAACCACAATTTCAAGAGACATCAGAATATACAGGAAAAACACTTACGATTATACTAAATTAAAATAAATAATTCATTTCATAAATACCCAACACTGAACTGTATGGACAGATATATATAGATCAAATATTATATTCAGAGAGGTACAAACGATAATACAATAAAATTCCTTTTCCCAGAACAAAACACAATTAACATTGGTAAATTTGAATCAGGAAATCCCTTGCATCTTTGTTCAGTGCTTTAAATTCATCCTCTTTTACATTCTTATTCACTACAACATTCCATTTCAAAATTTCATAACAATATCCTGCAATAATAAAAACCATTATCTCTGTCTTATACGATGGAAACAATAGGAAATCTATTTTTATCAGTCTGATACCATCTATATCATTTTCACCAAATAAGTTTAAAGTTCTGAACGTTTTTTTTATTTTGTCCCATTCATTTTTTATCTTAGGGCATGTTATAAATTTATGTCTTAGTTCCTCAAGGGTATTGCAGTTTTCACAATTCCCTGTTCTGTCCAAACCTATTTTTTGAAGTTTTTCTTTTGTAGCTGCCAACTCATTTATCACATTGAAAATTGCCGGTTTGTAATCTATTGGCATAGAAACTTTTTTAGATTACCCCAGTTTGGCAGTTGAGATAAGTTCTGTGATATTGAGCTTATAATCTTCCCTACTGTTTTTGTCCTTTCGTACGTGAGATGTACAGTCACTTTCAAAAGTTTTAGGACAAAGTTTGTGGCGCCACTTCTTCTTCTCAAGAAAATTTAGTTTCCCTTACTCCATTTGTTTTCCTTGCTCACGCACTGCAAATATTTCGCTTCCATGTGAAGATATATGAACAAAGAGGGAGAAGTTACTTGCTAAATTTATCGTTTTGTTTCGATCTTTGATGGATTTAATGATTAATTTCGTGTGCATACTCTGTGTCCTTGCTCCGGTTTTCACTGCTGGTCCGATATTATGTATTATAAAGACCTCAACGTCAGAAGTCATGGTGGCGTAGTGAAGTTAATGCGACGTCGTCATAGTAAAGGTTGTTGGATCGATTCCCCTGCTCGGAATTAAGATCTCAACATTTTTTTCCTTGGTAACTCCTTTTGTATTAAATAATGGATTTCAAATAATTTAAATTCGCTCTAACCGTTATATACTTTTTTAATGATAAATGGTAATATACCTACAAGTTAAGAATTGGGCAAGGGTTGACGTATCATTTTAATGGATTGCTAGAACACATTTTGAACGTTAGGGATTTGCAAAAGGGGTAACCGTAACCCGACGGTAAGGGGCGCATTCAAACCCAGCGTTGGTATTAACTTAATGATTTTAGATTGGCGATGAAGTTTCATACATAGCAGTTGATTATTGCATTTGATTAATTGGTTTAGAAAGCTGTTGATTATTATGATTTTCTGCAATGAGCACCATGCTTCATCACACGTCTCTTAAGACGGGTGATAAAGCAGTGTTCATCACCACAAACCTCAGTCTAGGGCTTCGAAATAGAGATTCGAAATTAAACTTTTAAACGCACTATTTATAAAAATTCCCTGGGCAGGACCCCCGGTATGGGCTTCCCTAATATTTTTTTATGAGACGGCACCCCTGCATATATATCATTATTAAAGATGGCGGAAATAAGGAACACGCCAATATTTGAATCCTCTTTCAAGTACTGTGTTAAGGCGAACGACAAATAACTTCACTTGCGCGTTCAGAGCACGTTAAAAAAGATAGGGAGTAGAGAAAGCTGGCATCGGCTTTCTCTTGTTCTTAACGAAAGGCGCCAAGGGTCTGAACGTCACATGCGACGGACAGATATTTTGTACTTGCAGTGTTACCCACACACCACACAGGATGGGAACGACATTCAACAGAAAAATGTCCACCACCACCAGATTTTTTAAAAAAGCCCTCGGAGAGTATTACCTATGCACTGTCAAAACGAAAATCTGTCTCCGTGAAATTACCCACTCATGCTATACACTTACCGAAGCAGGCATATAGCGCTAGAGGGTAGTAGAGCTCAATAACCCACTGCAACTCTTAAATAGTTTCAAGTTTTCCTAACTTAACTGAGAATCGTTCAACAGATAAACCTTTAAATATTGAAAAATGAAAACTAAAGCACTGAAGTAAATTCTATTACCATGACAAATTATAAAATGAATCCCAGGTAAGTTAAATTTGTGGTTATCAATCATCTCTCCCCGAATGATCAAATAAAAATGACTTAAAGTGAAAATAATAATTAAATAAATAATCAAAAATAATTACTAGCGAACCCAAAACTTATGGAAAACTTTAAAATTGTTAATTTTATTTCCGTGTTTTGTTCAGTACATACGCATAAAAAATAATTGTAAATTTTCGTAAAAATCTTTTATCGACCAATAAAAGTAAAAAAATCAAAATATGATACAAAAATGGCAAAGCTTGCAAATTATTCTTCGGTAGGCGTAAGTGTTGGTTTATCTAATTAATAGCGAGTATTACCGCCATTATTTTCTATGACCGCCTCCAATCTGGAGCTCATAGAACGAACTAAATTCTTGCTCACCTGAGGACGGCGTCCAATCGATTGCCATATTTGGCGCACATGACCATCTAGCGCATCCAGATTGCGCTCATTCCCAATGTCCCATTCTCTCACCACTACACTCCAAAGGTTTTCTATGGGATTCAAGTCTGGGGAATTAGATGGCCATGGCAAAACATGAATCCGTGGATGCTCCTCAAAAAAATTAGAAACTATATTTGCCTTATGGATTGGGCAATTGTACTGGACGAAAGTCACTTCCTCGCCAGGCGGAACGACCGTTTCAATATACGGCAGAAGATGGTTCGTCAGGATACCCACGTACTCCTCTGCATTCAGTCTTGGAGACGTGGAAATTATAGGCCCGGGCCCTGCAGCAGTCATTGCACCCCAATAACCGTCATTGCACCCCAATAACTTTTGCTGAGCCGTCCTGAGTTATTCCTTGTAAGGATGTGCCGCTGATCGTATCTATGAACGTAATATGTTCATGTTGTATTAATCAATTCCATCATGATTGACAAAACAAAAGAAATAAATATTAGCAATTTCAGAAATGAAAGAAATGCTTTCATACCGTGTATTCCTTGTTCTATTCTTCCTTCCTGATTGCTGCGAAAAGTTTTTTCGTCCGCGAAAATCGTCAAGTCCCAAAAAACCTGGTCGTTTACTAAATTATTTCTGCTAAAAAACAACCTCGAATGCTTCTGCTGCTCAGTTAAGAAAGGCTTTAGGGCAGGTTTGTGGTGTTGTATGCCATGCGCAATCACCCGCCTTCTAATTGTTGCGTAGCTGCAACCAAATTGCACCTCCCTGGAACTCGCAGCTACTCCACCAACACTGAGAGGTTTACCCTCAATCAAATGGCGAATCCTGTTGCCCTCCAAATCGTTGGTGGCCCGAGGTCTGCCGCTTCTTCGCCCGTCCTTCAGGGATTCGTCGCCTTCCATAAAACGCCGTACCCAGTAATACACGGTATTCCGGGACAAATTGAGCTGGCCAGCTACTTGGGCAACTGTTTTACCGCCCACCACCATGCCAATTATCTGTCCGCGTAAGGCTGGACTCAACCGCGTGATCCTCTGCTCTTCCATAGCCCAGAAGTTCAAGACTGGTTCTGAATTATCGATGAAGTTGTTTCTGAACCACGTGCTTTTCTTTAGTTCGCTGCTCCATAGTACACGGTTCTCAGGTCTTGTTCCCATGATTACCACTTCAAAACCATGGATATCTTCCATTCCCACTCATTAGTAATTCGCGGCATGGATAAGTGGTTAGAGCGTTAGTTTGCTGATCTGGAGTCTTAGGTTCGTATCCCCACCGAAGCTAATATTTTTTCTTTTGAAAATTTTAATTTCAGCGTATTTACTGTCATAATATTATTCAGTAGATACTCATAATTTATAAAGGGCTTAATTTGTTTTTTTTGCAAGCTGACCCGGCGAACTTCGCACCGCCTAGCAATCAATGAAAATTTATTTGAAATAAATCAACATTCAGCCCTGATGATGAGTGCCGAGACGGTACTTGAAACGTTGGCCGTTATAAAAACATTAACCCGGTGGGAATCCCGAGAAGAGTTTACCCACATTATTCGCCGAGAAAGTGTAAAATCATATTTCACAATGAACATTTTGGTTATAGCATTTATAAATAATGAGCGGCGGAACCGATTTGAATCATTTTTGACTTATTATAATATCGTAAGGAAAAAATTCAATAAAACTACAACAATTAGTATTGCAATTGCTTGTCAGAAAGGCATTTTCTCTATCTACATAGGGTTGACCAGGGCATGTTACGCAGAATTTCTTTCTGTGAATTTTCTAATTTTTATTTTTAACTTATCAAAAATTTGAGTCCGCGCCCGCGAAGAAAATATTCCAACGCCCACGCAGCGTCGCGGATACAAGAGCTGCAGGCCGATCCCCTCCCCGCTCGCTTCTACCCCTCCCACGCCTCCAATACAGCAAAATTCATCCCGCGTATGCTGCTAGGAGGTCATTTATCTTTGATAATATAAATCGGAAGATGGTAGAAGGTAATAAAGAAAGCTTAGTGAGACGACTTGTCCCTTATTAGGCGCCTCGTCGGGGTTAAACAAATCGATGTTACCAACTTTTAGAGAAGTGATGAAATATTTTCATATCCGAGAACGCAGGAAAGGAGCCTATTAGGCATTTTGCGGCTAAACGGTGGCAGATACGTCATAATGCACGAAATATTTGCCCTTGTAGGGCAGTAACTCGGCAAAATGTATAGAAAATGACCATAAAATACTATATTTTTCGAATTTCGACCTTCCCCCCCCTAAATTGCATTTGAGCGAGGGTTAGGGATCCTCCTAGAGGTCTCAAAATTTTCAGGCCTTATTTTTGATCGGTCCCACAACTTTTTTTCATTGGGCCAGATGAATTTGAAAAAAATCGATTTTTCCGATCCGCCCTACTGAACGTCGCTCAGTTGCCACCAGCCAATCCCTCCCCATTTCCCCCTCACCTCCACCTACCCCTTCAACCTCCCTCCACCCTAAACTCCACAGGAGAAATCAGCAGTCCTCTCTCACTCATTGAGAATGGTGGGTCACCCCATAGAAACGTCTGAAAAACATTTTGTGAGTGTCCCTTTTTTAGTGTTTCTATGTTATTTATTTATTTAATCTAAGTATATTTATATTCATAAAAAAGTCGTAAATCGTGTTAGTTACACTATTTATAACTCGAGAACGGCTACATATATTTGAAGGATTTTCTAGATGAATAGATTTTTTTGGATTCGTATCAACCTCGAATAGCAGAATTAACATTTAAAAATAATATCAGTTCATGGAAGAAATTAATATGGATGCTAGTGGACATTTTTAGGAATTGGCAACACTTCAACAGCTCAAGTTCAAGTCCGTCATTCTACTTACTACATGATCTGTTTTGTTTTTACCAATTTAATGACTGAGCCTCATAAAAATTTTTCACTATCGGTAAAGGCCGTGTTCTTGTCGACGAATCGAGCGGATTTATTTCATATCCTCGGCATTTTTGCAATTTCGTTTGATCGAAAGACAAACTCCTCAACAAAGTGCTCTTGAACATGACTGATGAACACAATAATCACAAGTTTTAGAGCGAGCGAGCAATTTTGGCGGGTCAGGACGAAGATGTGGATTACTTCTTCAAAACTTCGAAATTTGCAAATAATTGGTAATCTGCATTTACTCAAATCTATTGACTGTGTCAACAACTATCCATCTGCATTTTTAAACTTCTTAGATGTGACTACTGGCTTACCACCGCACAATATACAGCTGAAGGTTGACTCGGTGGTCATGAACCTTTGAAACCTAAAATATGCGATGGAACATGTAAGGTGATAAAAAACCGATAATCATTGTGATTCACGCGGTTATATTCAAAGGAAAATTCAAAGATGAGGATATTCTCATTCCAAGGATTCCCATGATCCCATTTGATATGCCCTATGAGTTCAAATAAATTCATATTTCGGCCTCGTGTTTCATTCGCGATGATGATTAGCTAATTACTATGTCAACCGTTGAGTGTTTGTAGTCTGAACTAAGGAAATCCATGTTTTTCTCATGAACAATTATATGTGTCATGTTCAGTGTTGGTAAACTATCCGCTTCATTTGTTCGTGCGTCTAATAACAAAGCAAAAACTGTTGTATATCAGAAGGTGCTATTGCAGAATAAACACAAATGTGTAGTGTACACTCGGGTTCGTTTACATACGGGGCACGTTTACGGAGTGCACTTTTACCAAACCGAGTTATAAATGGCTCGCCACAATTTGGACCATTAGAAACCTTTGGAGTGTAGTGGTGAGAGAATGGGACATTGGGAATGAGCGCAATCTGGATGCGCTAGATGGTCATGTGCGCCAAATATGGCAATCGATTGGACGCCGTCCTAAGGTGTGCGAGAATTTAGTTCGTTCAATGAGCTCCAGACTGGAGGCGGTCATAGAAAATAATGGCGGTCGGATTTTGGTCAAAATACTTTTAAACCGTTCGGAATATCCTAATTATTATTAAAGTAGAGATTCTGTTTGATTAAATTTCAAGTTTCGAAAATATTTTATGATTTTTGTTCGCAATACACCCAGGACACACATTGAAAAAGATCCATCTTAAGTAATGTAAATATTTCTCGTTGGATTTTAATCAGAATACTTTGAAAACGTTTGCAATATCCTAATAATTATTCTAGTAGGGTTTCAGTGCGATTAATTTTCAATTTTCGAAAATATTTTATGATTTTTGTTTGCCATACACCCAGGACACCCATTCAAAAAAAACCATCTTGAGTTTAAAAAGTATTTATCGTCGGATTTTGGTCAAAATACTTTTAAAACGTTTGCAATATTACAATAATTATTTAAGTTGAGTTAAGTTGTGATTAAGGTTCAAGTTTCGAAAATATTTCATGATTTGTGGTGGCCATGCACCCAGGACACATTCAAAAGGAACCATCTTGAGATAAAGAAGTATTCTCTCCTCGGTTTTCGATAAGAAAACTTTTAAAACATTTGCAGTATCCTAGTTATTATGTAAGAGGAGTTTCAATGTGATTAAATTTCAAGTTTCGAAAATATTTCATGATTTGTGTTTGCCATACACCCAGGACACACATTCAAAAAGAACCATCTTGCTAAAAAAAGGTATCTCTCGTTGGATTTTGATCAGAATGCTTTCAAAACGTACGAAATATCCTAATAATTATTTAAGTAGAGTTTCATTGTGAATGATTTTCAAGTTTCAAGAAAATATTTCATGATTTGTGGTTGTCATGCACCCAAGAAAGAATTCAAAATCAGCCAACCGGTGTTAAATATTATTTCTCATCGGATTTAGGTCAGATTACTTTTAAAACGTTTGAAATGACTCAGTAGAGTGTTATTGTGACAGAATTTCAACTTCCGGAGATATCGTAGGATTTTTGGTTGCATTCCACCCAGGAAACACCTTTCAAAATCAGAAAGATTTTGTTCGTATGCGTGATTAAATGCTCTTTAAGAATTGAAAATAGTTATGTAGATTTTCTGTGCGACTGATTTACAACTTTTAAAAATATTGTAGTAAATGTTGATGGCGTACACCTAGAAGAACTTTCAACGGGAACATTCTACCTTAGGAACTGTCTTATCAGGCGATTTCGACCAGAAAGTTTTGTAAAGAACGCGTCGAGAGTATATTCGAATAACCCTAACCACTTCTTTCTCGAGAAATGATTGTTTTGCGTATTAAATTCTTATTATCATCACCTGCAGTTATGGAAAGTCACCACAGGGGTTCCGCGTTTGAAAAGACCACGTTAATTATCAGACGTTTTGAACGGGGGGGCGGTAGACTAGTGGTTAGCGTGTTGGATTCCCACGCGGGGGTCCCGGGTTCGATTCCCGGCCGCGGCCGTCGGAAAAAATGCGAAAAATTAGGGCGTTAAGATTGGGTTCGTTAGAGTCAGGTCGATTAGAACGTATGTCGGTAAGGTAGTCTCAGGTGCCTCCAGTGTTCAGTGCCGGGTGCGAACCCTGGTCCCTGATTTGACACCTTTTCCCCTCGGGGACCCGGGTTCTCATCCCGGCCACTATTTCATAAGTAATGCAATTTTGTTGCATTTTTTTACGCAGGCTCTCGGTGGCAAAGAACGTACGTATCGATGAGCGACGATGTTGCCACCACACGGCATTCGAGGGAGTTACAAAGATCGCGGAAGTGACAAGTGAGAGTGATTTTACGGGAATTTTCCTTTTCCTTTCCCTACGGCGCTTGATATTCGTAGGTCTCATTCATAGCGTGATCGTACTGGTACCGCAGTCCCACCCAGTTGTAGCATCCTCTTTTTTCGTGATCCTTAATTCAGTCCTTGCAGGTCCGACTCTGGACTTTGATATTTACAATAAATACTTAATCAACCATCTTGAGTTAAAAAAGTATTTCTCGTCGGATTTTGGTCAAAATACTTTTAAACCGTTCGGAATATCCTAATAATTATTAAAATAGAGTTTATGTGTGATTAAATTTCAAGTTTCGAAAATATTTCATGATTTTTGTTCGCAATACACCCAGGACACACATTGAAAAAGATCCATCTTAAGTAATGTAAATATTTCTCGTCGGATTTTAATCAGAATACTTTGAAAACGTTTGCAATATCCTAATTATTATTCAAGTAGGGTTTCAGTGCGATTAATTTCCAATTTTCGAAAATATTTTATGATTTTTGTTTTCCATACACCCAGGACACCAATTCAAAAAGAACCATCTTGAGTTTAAAAAGTATTTATCGTCGGGTTTTGGTCAGAATTTTTTTAAAACGTTTGAAATATTACAATAATTATTAAGGTTGAGTTTAAGTGTGATTCAGGTTCAAGTTTCGAAAATATTTCATGATTTGTGGTTGTCATACACCCAGGACACACATTCAAAAGGAACCATCTTGAGATAAAGAAGTATTCTCTCCTCGGTTTTCGATCAGAATACTTTTAAAACATTTGCAGTATCCTAGTTATTATGTAAGAGGAGTTTCAATGTGATTAAATTTCAAGTTTCGAAAATATTTCATGATTTGTGTTTGCCCAGGACACACATTCAAAAAGAACCATCTTGCTAAAAAAAGGTATCTCTCGTTGGATTTTGATCAGAATGCTTTCAAAACGTACGAAATATCCTAATAATTATTTAAGTAGAGTTTCATTGTGAATGAGTTTCAAGTTTCAAGAAAATATTTCATGATTGGTGGTTGTCATGCACACAAGAAAGAATTCAAAATCAGCCAACCGGTGTTAAATATTATTTCTCATCGGATTTTGGTCAGATTACTTTTAAAACGTTTGAAATGACTCAGTAGAGTGTTATTGTGACAGAATTTCAACTTCGGGAGATATCGTAGGATTTTTGGTTGCGTTCCACCCAGGAAAGACCTTTCAAAATCAGAAAGATTTTGTTCGTATGCGTGATTAAATGTTCTTTAAGAATTGAAAATAGTTATGTAGATTTTCTGTGCGACTGATTTACAACTTTTAAAAATATTGTAGTAAATGTTGATGGCGTACACCTAGAAAAAATTTCAACGGGAACATTCTACCTTAGGATCTGTCTTATCAGGTGATTTCGACCTGAAAGTTTTGTAAAGAACGCGTCGAGAGTATATTCGAATAACCCTAACCACTTCTTTCTCGATAAATGATTGTTTTGCGTATTAAGTTCTTATTATCATCACCTACAGTTATGGAAAGTCACCACAGGGGTTCCGCGTTTGAAAAGACCACGTTAATTATCAGACGTTTTGAACGGGGGGCGGTAGACTAGTGGTTAGCGTGTTGGATTCCCACGCGGGGGTCCCGGGTTCGATTCCCGGCCGCGGCCGTCGGAAAAAATGCGAAAAATTAGGGCGTTAAGATTGGGTTCGTTAGAGTCAGGCGATCAGAACGTATGTCGGTTAGGTAGTCTCAGGTGCCTCCAGTGTTCAGTGGCCGGGTGCGAACCCGGGTCCCTGAGTTGACACCTTTTCCGGGGACCCGGGTTCTCATCCCAGCCACTGAACACTGGAGGCACCTGGAGGAGGCTGGAGGCATTTTGTTGCATTTTTTTACGCAGGCTCTCGGTGGCAAAGAACGTACAGTCACTTTCAAAAGTTTTAGGACAAAGTTTGTGGCGCCACTTCTGCTTCTCAAGAAAATTTAGTTTCCCTTACTCCATTTGTTTTCCTTGCTCACGCACTGCAAATATTTTGCTTCCATGTGAAGATATATGAACAAAGAGGGAGAAGTTACTTGCTAAATTTATCGTTTTCTTTCGATCTTTGATGGATTTAAAGATTAATTTCGTGTGCATACTGTGTGTTCTTGCTACGGTTTTCACTGCTGGTCCGATATTATGCATCATAAAGACCTCAACGTCAGACGTCGTGGTGGCGTAGTGGAGTTAATGCGACGTCGTCATAGTAAAGGTTGTTGGATCGATTCCCCTGCTCGGAATTAAGATCTCAACATTTTTTTCCTTGGTAACTCCTTTTGTATTAAATAATGGATTTCAAATAATTTAAACTCGCTCTAACCGTTTTATACTTTTTTAAATGGTAAATGGTAATATACCTACAAGATAAGAATTGGGCAAGGGTTGACGTATCATTTTAATGGATTGCTAGAACACATTTTGAACGTTAGGGATTTGCAAAAGGGGTAACCGTAACCCGACGGTAAGGGGCGCATTCAAACCCAGCGTTGGTATTAACTTAATGATTTTAGATTGGCGATGAAGTTTCATACATAGCAGTTGATTATTGCATTTGATTAATTGGTTTAGAAAGCTGTTGATTATTATGATTTTCTGCAATGAGCACCATGCTTCATCACACGTCTCTTGAGACGGGCCAACGGCCATCCCTCGAGAGCGGACGTGTTTTGGCTGCACTCCCGGGAAGCCCGAACACCTGAACTCTCCCGGCCGATAAGGCCGCTCCGACCGCCGATCTCGGTTCGCCGGCGATCGGCACTTGTTTTTTTCCGAACGTGTTTTGACGAACTCTTCAACATGTGATTTTGGCGTTGTGTTTTTGTGTCGAGGTGCTGACGGACGTTTCGTGTGACTGTTTTTTCCTTTTTTGTGCTATTTCCACAAGAAGTGTGTTTCTTTTTTCACGTGCTCGGTGAGTGGCAGAGGGTGCCACTATTCCTGCCTGCGCGCAGTCTGCGCCGGGCAGGGCTACTGACCGCACATGTGTTTTCTACAAGTGTTTCTGCCCCCCCCAAAGTTCCATACGCACCATGGAGGTGCAAAGAGTCAACACCCTTGTCATCGCTACCGATGACAAGAGTCGCTTTCCAACGCCGCTAGAGGTCCACCTCTTCGTGAGGAGTACATTGGGCCTCGCGGCTGAAGAAGTCGTCGGCGTACAAATCGCCTTTAATCGAAGGATTATTTACTTGAAGTTGAAGGATGACGCAACCCTCAAAAGAATTCTGGAGAAGAGAACCAGGACGCTGCCCTTCCCTACGAACGCGGCGCGCGTCATGGACGCCACAATTGACTCGGCGGAGGAGGCACCGGTCCTAGTGAAGGTAATGTGCCTCCCGCTTGAAATGCCTATCTCGGCGGTTATCGAGGAATTAAAGAGATTTGGTGACGTAAAGGCCTGCTGGGAGGGAGTATGGCGGGGAAAGGATGTCCTTTCGGGCACAAAAACAGGCACATTTTTCGCTAAGGTCGCTGTAAAGACGAACATCCCGTCTTACTTAGGCATCCGTGGGCACCGGGCCCTCGTATTATACGAAGGACAAAAGAAGACGTGCGCCCGGTGCCACGAAGAAGGTCATCTCCGGCGCAATTGCCCGCGAAATGACATCGGCCGCCGTTTTGCGGACGTCGCGGGAGCCGCAACTGCCGCCCCTGCCGAGGACGAGGAACTAGTTGCCGACATTGCCGGCCAGCTGGCCCTCATGGAGGATGACCCGGCTGTTTCCGGTGCCCTGCCCTCCAAACGACCCCCTTCCCCCTCTGCTATTGTCCCCGAGAGTGCCGCTGATTTTGCTAAGAAACAAAAGACGCACGACGGCACTGGCGACGGGACCTATTCGGCACCAGCCGGAAAGTTCCCCCCCCCTCCCCCAACGCGTGAAGGCCCCGGCCAGGGAAGAAAGGCAGCACATTGTGGCTTCCGTGACCGTGGTCCCCCCCCCCGAAGAATCCGCCTCGGACGACGAGGCAGTGGAAATTTCCGCTGCCACGGCCGTAGACGACACTGACTACGCCATCAAGGACAGCCCTTCTCAAATGGCAAGTGAACCAATTGAAATAAGCCTGGTTTCTTCCCCAACCTCGTCCGTGGCTTCCCTTTCCCCCCACCCCTCCCTCTCAGACCTCTCCCACATCAGCGAGAGTGCCCCCATCCCTTCCCCCACCCCCACCACCCAGGATGGGACGACGGTGGCCGACGAGACCGCCCCTTCCACTTCCAAGGCGGCCGACCCTCCCAGCGGGGGGGTAAGTGGCAGCGAGGCGGAGACGACGCCTGAACACAGCGGGAGTGACGAGCCGACAAGCGACGCAGCGGAGACTTCCTCACGCCGCAGCCGCTCGCGATCGGGGTCCGCAAAAAGAAGATCGCGGCGAAAGAAAATGACGATCGCGCTCCGCAGCATGCCTGTTGACAGTTCGTAAGTGTACTTGCCCACTGGCTTCCACAATGATCTTTTTAACTCTAAATATTGCGGGGGTCCTTAACCCCCTTAAGATAAGCGTCATTATAAATTTTTTAAAATTTCATAATGTTGACGTTGCATGTTTACAGGAAACCATGGAGGGGGTGATCTGGCCTGACCCCCTCTACCGGTCCTTCACCAATTGTGATGGGCCGGGCCGTGGCACAACTATTTTAGTTAAGACCGGCATTCCGGTTAGTAGTGTAAGATTCCACCCCTCTGGGAGAATTACTTCCCTGCGTGTTTTAGATGTCCATGTGGTAAACGTCTACGCTCCCGCACATGTTGAGCGGAGGGTGGACAGGGATATATTTTTAAATGAAACACTGTTGCCATATTTGCATGTTTTTACAGGGAAAGCCATCCTCGCGGGGGATTTTAATTGTATTTATCGCGGGGAGGATCGCGAGTCTTCCCGGGGGAGGGTGGAGCCTCCGAGCCGGGCTTTTAAAGTTCTTATTGATTCCGTGTGTTTAACGGATACTTTTTTAGATTTTAATTCCGCCACCGTGCCTTTTACACGCACGGGCCCAACCTCGAGATCGAGAATAGACTTTCTGTTTTTATCTAAAGCCCTGAAATCCCTTCCCAGAACCCCTAATTTATTGCCGGTGTCCATTTCGGACCACTGTGCCCTTTCCCTTGACCTCTCCCTTCCCCTCCCCCCCCTAACCCCGTCACCCCCACCTCCCGTTCTTGGTGCTTCGACACTCGTCTCCTGGAGGTGAGCGAGTGTCGCGAGGAAATCCGGGCGAAGGTCGCTCAGCTGGCTGACGCCTTCGACCCGGATAGTGATGTTGTGAAATGGTGGGAGGATGTTTTTAAGCCCAAAGTTATTTTAATGCTGCGCAACATCACGAGGCAGTGGCTAAGGGCCAAACAAAGGACGATTACTTTTTATCGTCAGGCACTCAAGGAGTTGATCCTTACTGACCAGAGGCCCAGTAATTTCTATGCTATGCTGCGTGAACTAAAGAAAATCATTCTAAATCACGAGCTTGAGCGTTACTCCCCTCGCTTGTGGCAAAGGGAGTTGGAGCGAGATGGGTGGGGCCCTCTCACTCTTTCTGAGTTGAAACGAGTCATTAAAATCAAAAACAGAGCCGCCACTGCCTCTATTAAGCGACTTCTGCCTGAGGCAGAGAACCATTTTAAACGCACCTACGACCGCTACCCTGCCTGGAGTGAGGAGCTTTGCCCCCCACTCCCTGTCCTGCTCACCCTCACAGAAAGAGACTCTCTCGAGCTCGAGAGCGCGATCCAAGGGGAGGAGGTGGAGCTGGTTCTTCGCTCCCTCCCCAAGGGTAAGTCACCCGGCTCGGACGGCTTGCCGTATGAGTTTTATTCTGCATGCTGGGATATTTTATCACCCGTGTTGACGCGGATTTTTAATGTTTTTTATCTGTCCGGCGGCGAGTTGGCTCCAAGTCAGCGGACCGCCGTGATTACTTTGTTGCCAAAGACTGATCGGCCTAAGTCGTGTAACGATCTGCGGCCGATCGCCCTCCTTAACTGTGATGTTAAAATTTTTACTCGCATTTTAAAATCTAGAATCTCGGCCGTTGCCGATTTGATTTTACACAAATTCCAGTATGCGGTATCTAGTTTAAGAAGCATCCTGGATGCAACGGCTTTGTTACGAGATCTTTTAAGAGTCAAGATCCTAGGTATATGGTGGGAGAAATCAGTTCCCGCCATGCTCGACCGTAATTGGGGAGAGGTCCTTAAGACCATAAGATTTAATGTGGGTAAATATACTTGTGTTTCCCTGCCCCTGACGGCGAGGGTTGGAATCATAAATACTTTGATTTATCCCAAGATTTGGTATGTGGCACACACTTTCCCATTGACACGAATACACCACGCACAACTGATTAAACACACAAACAATATGATATGGCATAAAATGCCGCGTAAAGTTAGACGGCAACAGTTGTATCTTACTCGGAGTAAGGGGGGGCTTGACCTAATTAATGCCGACTTAAAATCGCGGGTTATCTTTTGTAAGATAACTTTCAGGGTTCTGGGTGGGGACTCGCCGGAGAGGAGTGCGTTGTTGAAGGCCGCTTGGGCCGCCGGCAGCGCCGCCTCGCACGAGTTTAAAAGATCGCTCGCATCAGCGCGGGCGATCGCCGATCTTGTTCGCCCGGGCGAGGCATTCCAAGTCAAGCGTTTGTACGCGAGGGTTTTAGGGGAAGGGGAGGGAGGCCCTGCGCCCCCCTCCGCCAACTCGTGGAGGAACTGGGCGGCATGTGGGGTGGAAGAGAGGGTGGCAAGCGCGATGTTCGGCGTGATTGCGGGCCTTCTGCCCACAAGGGTTAATCTATTTAATATGAAGGTTGCCACCTCGCCTCTCTGCCCTGCATGTAACCACATGGACGACCTGCCACACCATGTCCTCGGCTGTGGAGATAGTCCGAGGGCATGGAAGGCAATTAAATCGATTTTATTTTTTTTAGATTCCTTTGGAAGTTGTGCCCGGCTGGATGATTTTAATCTAATGACGCTTAATTTTAAACTCTTTCCTTCCTTCAAAAACTATGTTCTTTCGGCCATAATAAGTAAATTCATCTTTCTTCTTCTTAATAAAAAGCCAGTGGGTAAAGGCCTTTTGGGCTTCGTCACTACGGCGTCGTTTGCGGGCGCTCTACCGCACTTCCGGAATTTCCTTAAGGAAATATTTCTGGAAGTTGTTGAGTTCGACCCCGGCTAGGCTGCCAACAAAAAAAAAAAAAAAGTGTGTGAGTTTCTACCCCATTCCAGAAAAAAAAATAAACAAGTGAAATGACATTGACTTTTTCATCCTAGAAGATATGGGCCTGATATGTTTTTGACTTTTTGTCCTCACATTAAGCACCCCAGTGCCGTTTGGGGTTCATAGCAAGTTTGCCCATTTATTTTTTATGTCTTTTCAAATAACTTTCTCAATTTATTTGTATTTTCTTTGGCCAGAGATGCCTTTTTATTTTATTTTTTATTGCTTTTCTTTCATTTTCTAAAGTGTTTTGAAATTTGTTGTACTCTGTGAATTATGACTAATAAAACCTTGTGAATCATACCACGTTGAATACGCGAGGCGAGAGGACGTGTAGAGAGAGAGCTCCCGATCGTGTTTTGTTTTTCGTGGATTTCGGAGAACCGGTTCGGAAAGCCCCGGCGATCGCACCCTGCGATCGCCGGGAGCCTTGCTGAGTGCGGGCTCGGACAGTTTTGCGACCTTGTGACGCGACTAAAAAACGTGTGACACACGTAAGTGTGTTTTAACAAGTTTAAACTCTAGTGCAACAGGGGTTAGCCATGGAATACCCAAAGGTCAACACCCTATGTTTGGAGTTTGAGAAGAATTTTGAAGCACCACAGCCCCTAGAGATCCATGATTTCATCATGTCAGAGCTCGGGGTTCGATCCGAAGAGGCAGTAGCGGTAGTAATAACAAACAAAAGAAGAACGGTTTTTTTTTGAAATTGAAGACGGAGGGAAAAATGGAAGAAATACTCGCCGCAGGCGAGTCAAGGAAGATGGGCAACAGGGAGGTTAAGATCACATCGGCGAGTAGAAGAGTGACAATTGTTAAAGTTCACCTGCTGAATATCGAGGTACCGAGGGAGGAGGTGTTGAAGGCACTTGCGCCTTACGGAAAGATAATCGACTACCAATTAAACACTTGGGCTGGTCCCAAAGCGTTAGCGGGCACTTACACGGGTGCCCGCAGCGTCAAAATGGAGTTGACAAAAGACATCCCGTCGTATCTACAGGTGGCTAGATACAGAGCAGCAATATATTATTACGGGCAAAAGCCGACGTGCTCTAGGTGTGGGGAGACATCACATTTGAGGATAAACTGCCCACTTATACTAAGTGTGGGCACCAACTCTACATACGCCGAGAGGGTGAGGGGGGAAGATCCAATGGAAGTGAGTGACATAGGTAAAGAACAGACTCAAATGGAAGAAGAAGTGGAGAGAGCGGTGCGGGAGCAAAGCGAGAACACGCAGGAAGAAGAAGAAACCAAGGGGGGAAACATCCCGGCGGTGGAAGAGCAACAAGGGACTGAGAACAAAGTAGACAAGAGTGACATCGAAGAAGTTTCGGGGGGGAGTGGAAAAACAGAGGGTGCAGGAGCTACTCCGGAAGCAGTGAATATGGAGTCGGACAATAACACAACACGAAGAAGACGAAAAAGAAACAGCGGAAGGCGAGGCAAAAGAAAAAATTCAACGTCGCCGACAGGGTCGGGAGGAGGCACAGAAGAGGGAGAAAGGAACATAGACGACTCTTCGTCAAACACATCAAATGCTGAAATGGAGGTCGAGGAAATAATTATAGAAGACGAAGAAGACAAGGAAGAAGAGACCGAAACGAAAGAGGGATGGACCGTTCCCAAGACCTCATTCCCCGTGCCGAAAGGTTTTACTTTCACCATGGGGAGGGAGACTGACGAAGAAACAACAGAAGAAGAAGAAGAACCAGGAGCAACAAGAAGGGGGCAGATGAGTTTACATAGACTGACAAAACTACAAAGTGAAACAGAAACACTTAAAAAAGCATTTCTTAAACAGAACACTGATTCCGAAAAGAGAGAGCCAAATAAAACGAAAAAACACTAGGCACAACAGAAATGAAAGACAGAAAATCACACATAAATTCGGGGGGGTTGGGGGAAAAAGGAAAAGTACGCTGTACTGATATCAATTTCTCAAAATTTATTACAGGACAAAAGATGCAGCCTTGCCAGGGGAGCGGAAACGGGAGCACGAAGTCCGGTGAATCGACGAGAGCTGAGATTCTACACACCAAGGTTGGCAGCCCGTGCTGCAGAGGCCGGAGCAACACGACACCGAGGGCTATTTTTAGCCTCAGAGTCGGAGAAATCCCGTTACGTGACCCACTTCGGTGCGAGGAATGTCGAGCAGCGGGAACAAAGCAGGCTGACACATCACAATGGCGAAGCAAAGGCAAGAAACGAGAATGTGTTTTGATAAGATACAACTATGCACTAATGTTTAAAATAGAAAATGCAAATCGGGTTTTATCTGTATGTTCGATGTTAATGACCATAAGGTATTCCTATTACGGGTTCAATTTAAAAACAAATGAACACGAAAAAGTAAGAGGGAGTTTTAAGACCAAAAATATAGTGTTTGCCTCATGTGCCCAGTTAGCCCAGGGGATGTGTCGCGGGCTACTGCCAAGACCTGTGGGAAAACGCAGGTTCGAACCCAGGCAAGGACTTTCAAAGATGTGTTGTTTACGCTCAATTTTCTTTCTAAACTTTGTATCTTCCTTTTGTCCTTTATTGGTATTAATGACCATAAGGTGTTCTTATTACGAGCTCAATTTAAAAACAAATGAACACGAAAAAGTAAGAGGAAGTTTTAAGACCAAAAATACAGTGTTTGCCTCATGCGCCCAGTTAGCCCAGGGGATGTGTCGCGGGCTACTGCCAAGACCTGTGGGAAAACGCAGGTTCGAACCCAAGCAAGGACTTTCAAAGATGTGTTTTTTACGCTCAATTTCCTTTCTAAATTTTGTATCTTCCTTTTGTCTTTTATTGGTATTAATGGCCATAAGGTGTTCCTATTACGAGCTCAATTTAAAAACAAATGAACACGAAAAAGTAAGAGGAAGTTTTAAGACCAAAAATACAGTGTTTGCCTCATGCGCCCAGTTAGCCCAGGAGATGTGTCGCGGGATACTGCCAAGACCTGTGGGAAAACGCAGGTTCGAACCCAGGCAAGGACTTTCAAAGATGTATTTTTTACGCTCAATTTTCCTACTAAATTTTGTATCTTCTTTTTGTCTGTTATTGGTTTTCTCCTTTTCACGATATGATGGTAAACTTATATCACGTCAAAACATTCATGAAAATCGTAACATTTAACACAGCGGGTATTATAAATCCTGCAAAAATAAACATAGTGATAAACACATTTAAAACACTACAAGCAGATGTAATATTATTACAAGAAATCCATAGAGACGCTGTCTGGGCTGATCCCTGTTATAAAACTTACGAAAATTTTGGAGATGGCCCTTTGGGAATTTGCATCTTAATGAAACACGCACTACCAGGAACGAATATAAGATACCATGAATCCGGAAGGATCCTGAGCATCATGCACAAAGACACAACGATAATAAACGCCTACGCACCATCAGGATGTGAAAAACGTAAAGAAAGGGAGATCTTCTTCATGGAAACTTTAACTCCTTATATGCAATGCTTTCACAAAAAAGCGATTTTGGGAGGAGACCTAAACGCAATCTACAGGAAAAATGATAGCAGTGCAAACACAGAACAGACCAAATACCAAATTTCTCAACCTCTTAAAACCCTAGTAAACAGTACACAGGCAATTGACACCGCATTACATATAAACGGAGACAACCCCGGATACACAAGAGCAGGTCATACATCTCAAAACAGGATAGACTATATATTTACCTGAAAGCAGCTAAAACAGAACATTTTAAACCTACAAACACACCCGATGTCCACATCCGACCACTCAGCGCTAATTCTCACCTTAAATAACCAAACCTCAGCCACCGTGAAGAAGAGACCAAGAACATGGAGGATGGATGATAGGATACTCAAATCACCAGAAGCCCGGAAGGAAATAAGCATCCAAATTTTGAGGCTCCTCAACCACCCAGCAGTAGATGGTGATACGGCCATCTGGTGGGAAAAAACTTTCAAACCCAGCATCACCAAACTCTTGCAGAAGACAACAAAGGAGATGTACGAAGCAGAAACAAACACAATAAACTTCTACCGGGAATTACTAACAGACAAAATCAACAATAACGGAAGCAAGGAATATGACACAATAAAAAACCTAAAACAAAAAATACTGGAACTAGAGATAAAAAAATATGCAGCTAGGGGATGGCAAAAAGAAATTGAAAAGGACGACTGGGGACCTATAACCCTCGCCACGCTAAAGAAAAGCATAGAGATAAAACAACTCACCCAACCCACCCTCGAAGACGGGAGAGAGATGAGCCCAGCAGATTTCATCGACGCAGCGGAAGAACATTTTAAACAACAATATAATAAATACAATCTATGGAATAATAGTTACATACCGCCTGACACGATACACGAACAACTAACCCCGGAAATCAAAGACCAATACAACCACAAAATAACCGAACATGATATAGAAGACGTAAGGGATAAACTGAAGAAAGGAAGATCCCCTGGCCCGGACGGCATCCCTTATGAGTTTTACCTCACATTCTGGAAAGAACTCAAACCAGCCCTCACCAAGATATTAAACCACCTACAGGAGAACGGCCCAACAGAAAGCATGAAGATGGCAATAATAACTTTAATACCTAAGATAAGAAACCCGAAAAAGGTACAAGATTATAGACCTATATCACTCTTGAACACAGATTATAAAATATACGCACACATATTAAAAAACAAAATAGAACCTCTAACCACGCAGCTCCTACACCATAATCAATATGCTGGAATCAAAAATCGAAAAGTAACAGAAGCAACCACAACCCTCAGGGATATACTGATCTCAGCCCCAGGAGTCACGGATACTAGACCAGGTATCCTTGCAATAGATCTAGAAAAAGCCTTCGATAACATACGTGTTGAATGGATTCTACATAACATGGAGAAAATGAACCTGCCCACCACACTAATAAAATCTGTGAAGAACATATACTCAAACATCTCCGCGCGGATCCGATACCGTGATACCTTTTCCAAAAAATTCACAGTTACAAACTCAGTGCGGCAAGGATGCCCACTGTCAATGCTACTATATGCAATAGCACTGGACCCTATCATCAGAGAATTCAACAAAAAGAAAATTGGAACACACAGAAGAGGAGAACTCTGATCCACAATTGTCTATGCAGATGACATCACAATACTCACAAAATCCGAGGAAGAATTACAAACAACAAACGAAATCTTAAAGAAATACCAAACAATAGGCATCAAGATTAATAGAACAAAATCAAAACTCCTTCCTATAAAACAAATTGAGAACACTCACAATTGGACCATTGCAAACTCTATAAAAATTTTAGGCATGATCTGGGAAAAAGACATAAACGCAACCATTAACAAAAACTGGAATGTAGCAACCAATATAATAAAGTGGCAGTGTGGAAGCCTATATTTTGAACAGCTCCCGATTGCAGCGAGAGTGAAAATAGTAAACCAGCAGATTTACCCTATTCTCTGGTTCTACGCTAGCACTTGGCCACTCCCAAATAAGCACAATGCAACAATAATAAAAACCACAAATAACTTCATCTGGAAAGGCTACATAATAAAAGCACCAAGACCTAGACTTTACATGCCATACGAAAAAGGAGGCCTAAAACTAGAGGATGCCAGCACAAAAGCTAAAATCATTTATCTAAATAACTTATGCAAAATATACAACACAGGAAATAGAACAAGAATCAACATACTGGATAGCGCAATAGATCATGGTAGTAGGAACCCACATTTGAAAAATGTCAAGGCAGAGATCAAGAAACAACGTGACAAAACAGGATACGCATACAAGACAGTTAAGGAAGAATACGCAAAAGAGATAGAAGACAGAAGTAAAACCCTGGGGACCCCACTACCAGGGGCCAGAGCCTGGGGAAACTTTGGAAAAGCAAAGCTGACAACGGAACAAAGAAGCCATCTCTTCGGCATTATGAGCAAGACTAATGTGACAAACGAAATGAGGTACAAGTGCGGCATCACAAAATCTCCAACCTGTGAAAAATGTCAAGACACAGAAGACGTTGAACACAAAATTCTAGGCTGTACAAGGAAAAACATCTTCTGGCACAGGTTAAAGGCCATACATAAGAAATGGGACACCTTTGGAGGAGGGAACATATCCAACAAGGACTTGATGAACTTAAATTTCCACATCTTCCCGTCTTCGAAGAGAGATGCCCTTGTCGGTTTAATTGCCACCTTCATAAAAGTAAGTCTAGAGGAGAAAATCAGAAAGAGTAATTACATAAGCCGAATTACAGATTACATCAACAACATACCATACACAGACATTAGACATGAATTGAAACAGGAGTTTATACCATTATTTTAAAACATCCTTTAAACACTGCATCCTTTTCTCGAAGGGAAATTTCAATTTTAATAAATATTTTAAATGTGTGACTGTGTTGAGCTAAATGCTGAATATGTTATTTTATTTTTCACGATTTTTGTATAGTGTTTTGTAATCTCGTAATATGTGAATTTGTGAAAATTTTTGTTGCTCGGGTTACTATCCCGAATATAAGAGCAGTGCTAGCCTAGTGGATCGACGTCCGGCTGGTGAGGGGAGAGTTTGCTGTGTTCGGCCGGACGTTCGAGTCCCCAGGCCTGTGGGAAAGGAAAAAAAAAAAAGAGAAAGAATTTTGTTTTTGGATGATCGCAAACCTAGTGGTATCATATGTCCTTTATGTCTTGTTTATAAAAAGAAGTCTAATTTCAAATGTTAAAAAAAAAAAAAATTTTTGTCTGTAATGTTTTGTGGAAAAGAACAATAAAAAAAATTTTGAATCAATACACCGGTTCTCGTCCGATCACCGAAGTTAAGCTACGTCGGGCCCGGATAGTACTTGGATGGGTGACCGCCTGGGAACACCGGGTTCTATTGGTATCACTTTTTAATTTTTTCTCCTTATCATAATGAGAACGAATTACACTTTTCCGTCGAAATTTATGCATAGAAGGGTTTGCATAACATTTTGTTTTACGCACAATGGAAATACTCCCATTTCCTACGAAAGAAACCATTTCAAGTCGCACCGTTCACTATTACCTGTTTTGGCGTTGGGAGAGAAAAATGAAATCACAAAAAATATGTACACTGCGAAAAATATTTTTTTCCACGAAAGATGAAGACGATTTTGCACACATTGCATTATAAGCAAATATTTCTGTATCAGATGTGCTGCATTCTTAATCCATTTCATCAGAAACCAGCCTTTACACCGTCAAGCCCGGATAATGTAGATGAAGAAATTGGAACGCCAAAGATTACCTTCCTCGAAATTACTCCCTTACGAGAAAACTCCTTTTCCTATCCGCATAACATAATCTCCTACTGCCGACAAATTTCTTTCAATAAATGAGTGCATAATTTGTGCTATATCGATCATAAAACAGTCGAACAACAACAGGAGACATTTACCAAGCCATTAAAGCTGAAATAAATCGCCATTACACCTACAAGCACATGGTTTCTATAGACATTTTTCAGACACTTATGTTCAAAGATGGAAATGGGAGAGAGATGAATTACATCAAGGAAAATGTATCAATATGGGGAAAAACATTTTGTTCCACGAACAATGGAAACGATTTTTTACACGTTGCTTAACCAACAAATAGCATAAAACCATCAAGCCCGGAAAATGTAGATGAAGAAATTGGAACGCCAATATATGTTTCTAAACATTATTCCCTTAGAGGAATACTCACTTTTAATATACGCATTACATAATTGCCAACTACTTTCTTTCGATAAATGAATCGTCTGTTACATAGATCACGAAACAGTCGAACAACCGGAGACATTTACCAAGCGATTGAAGCTGAAGTAAATCGCCGCTACACCAACAAGCACACCGTTAATGCAGACATTTTTCATAAACAAATTTTCAAAGATAGACTGCATGAAATGCCGGAATAGAGAATTGCTTAAGCAACACGCAACTGAAAATGATAACTATTGAACAGAAATGAATGCAAATACAATCGCGAAGAAACCAGATCTCCCGTCGACTCTCAAGTCATGATAACTTTTTAAGGATTCCGTCATGTACTCGCCAACGGCATCTTGAACAGAGCGGACGTGTTTTGAGTGCTCGGATAGTCCGAACCCAAGATAAGACTCCCGGCCGGGAGGCCAACCTCGGCCACCCGCGCGAGGCGACTATCGCCCGTTCTGGCGATCGTCTTTTTTTTCTGTGTTTGACGATCCGGAAATTTTTTCCGAAGCAACCATGTGATTTTGTGATTTTCTTCTACTGACCTACGGGCTATAGTTAGCCATAGTGAAACAGTTTTTTTTTTGTTTTCTTTAGTTATTCTACGAGTGGTGTTTTAGTTACATTTTTGTGTTTGGCGAGTAGCGGAGTGTGCCCGCCCCTGCCTGCGCGCAGTCTACGCCGGGCAGGTTTCTCATCAGTGATCTCTTTTTCTTTCTCCCCATTTTGTTTGGTGATCTTCCCCCCCAATGTGCTCATATAAGTGTGATGATGGAAATCAATCGCACTAACACGATCGTCATAACGACGGAGGAAACGGCGAGATTCGCTACGCCGCTGGAGGCGCACCTTTTTTTCAAGAAGACGTTGGGCCTCGCGGTGGAGGATGTCGACGGGATACAAATCGGCTACAACCGAAGGAATATCTATCGGAAGCTAAAAAATGAAAATATTATGAAGAAGATTTTAGAGACGAAGACGAAAACGCTGCCATTTCCCACCCAGGAGGGGAAAATTATGACGGCTAATATAGACTCCACGGACGACGCCCCAGTCTTGGTCAAAATCATGTGCCTGCCGCTCGAGATGCCCATCGCGGTGGTCACCGACGAGCTCAGGCGTTTTGGCGAAATCAAGTCATGCTGGGAAGGGGTGTGGAGGTGCAAGGACCTCCTCGGTGGCACCAGAACCGGCACCTTTTTGTGAAAATGGTGATTAAAGCAAACATCCCCTCCTACCTCAATTTCAGAGGCCACAGGGCCCTGATACTTTACGAGGGGCAAAAGAAAACATGTGACCGGTGCCACGAGGAGGGCCACATTCGTAAGAACTGCCCGCGAAACGACTTTGGAAGACGTTTTGCGGATGTGGCGGCCCGTTCCCCCTCTGCACCCGCTGACGATGAAGAGATAACGGCTGATATCGCCCAGCAACTGTCTACGATGGAGGAAGAACCGTCGAAGCCTGTCCCCCAGAACCCGAAGAGACCCCCTTCCCCGGCTGACATCGTCCCTGAACTCAACCCCGAGAGCACCAAAAAGCAAAAAAAAGCTGACGATGCCCCAAAGGTCCCATACTCTACGCCCATAGAACTTCCCCCTCTCCCCCAACGAGTGCCGGCCCCTGACCATGCGGAGCGTCATGTCTTCGCGTCTGTTCGGGTCATCGAGTCTCCTGACCAGCCGTCCGATGACGAGGGCGACCTAAAGCCCCCCAAGGAAGTGCCGACTGACACCAGTGGTGCGGAACCAACCTCAGAGCACGTGGAGGATTACGCAGTGGAACATGAGGGTGAAACAATCGAAGATCCTTTTACCCCGGACGAGGCAATTACCATCAGCCTCGTCACTTCCACTTCCCCCTCCACCTCCCCTATCTCCCTTTCCCCTCACAGCTCCCTCTCCGACCTCTCGCATGTCAGCGAGAGCGACCCCATCCCATCCCTAACCCTCAACACGGCGGAGCCAGGCGACCGGCAGGCGACGACCTCCCCCTCACGCTTGCCGTCCCGGGGGGCTGTCCATCCCAGCGGGAGCCTAAGTGGCAGTGATGGCGAGCCGGAGCGGGGTGTGAGAGAAGGTGGAAGCAGCCAAGAGCAGCCGACGGGTGGCCACGGGCGACGCAGCCGATCCCATAGCGGGTCGTCGAGACGAAAAAGAACGAACAAACAAAAGAAGAACGACGTGCACTCCCAACCAAGTTCACCCCTCACGTAAGTTCGTCTTCCCACTGGCCTGTAATGAAAATTCTCTCTTTAAACATTGCGGGGATTTATAATCTCCTTAAGATAAATTTAATTCTGAATTAAATTAAAACACAAAACATAGACATTGCATGTTTACAAGAGTCATTAGAGGGGATCGTTTGGCCTGACCCCCTCTACCGGTCCTTCGCCAATTGCGACGGGCCGGGCCGAGGTACAACTGTTTTAATTAAATCCGGGCTTCCGGTAAGCAATATTAGATTCCACCCCTCAGGGAGAATAACCTCCCTAACGGTATTTGATATCCATGTGGTAAACGTCTACGCTCCTGCGCATGTTGAGCGGAGGGTGGACAGGGATTTGTTTTTAAATGAAACACTGTTGCCGTATTTACATGTTTTACTGGGAAAGCCATTCTCGCGGGGGATTTTAATTGTACTTATCGCGGCGAAGATCGTCAATCTTCCCGCGCTCGTGTCGAACCTCCGAGCCGGGCTTTTAAAATTTCAATAGATTCTGTGTGTTTAACAAATAGTTTTTTAAATTCTAATTCCGACACCAAACCATTCACGCGCACGGGCCCAACAACGCGCTCGAGAATTGATTTCATCTTTCTATCCAGAGCCCTTAAATCCTTTCCTGGAACCCCTTATTTATTGCCAATGTCCCTCTCCGACCACTGTGCCCTAATCTTAGACCTCTCCCTACCCCTACCCTCCCCCACCCCGGTCACTCCTAATACAACTCCTTTCTGGCGTTTAGATACTCGCCTCTTAGAAATGCCTGAGTACACGGAGTTAATTAGGGCGAAGATAGTTCAGCTGGCTGACTCCTTCGACCCAAACAAGGATGTAATCATATGGTGGGAGAATTTTTTCAAGCCCAAGGCTACCCTCCTGTTGAAAAAAATGTCCAGGCAGTGGAGAAAACGAAAAGAGGCCACAATCAAATTCTATAGGTCGGCTTTGGAAGAAATCATTACCTTGCCTCGCCGGCCTGATAATTATTACGCCATGGTGCGAGAACTAAAAGGCATCATTCTATCGCACGTAATCGCTCGCTACTCTCCTCGCACCTGGCAGCGGGAGATAGACAAGGAGGAATGGGGCCCGCTGTCCCTCTCCGAACTCAAGCGAGTGATAAAAAAAATAGACACTCCACTGCAAACATAGATCGCCTCTTAAGCGAGGCGGAGGGACATTTTAAAGGCATTTACGACCGCTACTCTGCTTGGAGTGATGCACACTGCCCCCCACTCCCCGTCCTACCCACGCTCCCGCATGATGAATCTCTCGAGCTCGAAAGCGCGATCCGAGGGGAGGAGGTTGAGTTAGTCCTCCGCTCCCTCCCCAAGGGTAAGTCACCCGGCTCGGATGGGCTCCCCTACGAGTTTTATACTGCATGCTGGGATATTTTAACTCCCGTATTGACGCGGATTTTTAATTTTTTATGCTTCCGGCGGCGAGCTGGCTCCAAGTCAGCGGAACGCTGTGATTACTTTACTGCCAAAGAAAGATCGGCCGAAGTCGTACAACTATTTACGGCCGATCGTTTTACTAAACTGTGATATTAAAATTTTTATTCGAATTTTAAAAAACAGATTCTCGGCCGTTGCCGATTCGATTTTAGATAAATCCCAGTATTCAGTCCCTAAAGAACGTAGCATCCTGGATGCTTCGGCTTTGCTGAGAGATCATTTTATCACGCCAAACGAAAATTTCTTTTATTGTGTCTTAGCTATGGATATTAGCAAAGCCTTTGATTTTATAAGGATCGAGTTTATTTTAACTGCTTTAAAACGAATGGCTTTTCCTGACGTTTTTATTAATGTAATTAAATTATTATACACAGAAGCCACGGCGTGTCTTCGGGTTTGGGGAGGGTTTTCAGGGCCCTTTTCAATTCAGAATTCAGTCCGTCAGGGGTGGCCCTTTCCATGGCTCTCTTTGCAGAGGCCATGGACCCTCTAATTAGAGGATTACAGCTGGCGGGGTTGGCATTGAGCGTTTTGGCTCAAAGTTTACCGAAATTGTGTTCGCCGATGACATTACTCTTTCCATCGACGACCACTAGCAGATGGCAACTCCTCGTGAAGTAATCGAGGAGTACACGGCGGGGGAGTGGAAATTAACCACGTAAAAAGTAAGGCAATCGTCTTACAAGGGACACCCCCGTCTAATCCCTGCTGGAAGGTGACGCAGGATCCAGTCAAAATTCTCGGTATATGATGGGAGAAGCCAATCCTCGCCATGCTCGAGCATAATTGGGATGAGGTCCTTAAGACAATAAAGTTTAATATTGGTAAATATACTTGTCTCCCCCTGCCCCTGATGGCTAGGGTTAAATTAATTAATACTTTGATTTATCCGAAGATCTGGTTCGTGGCACACATATGGCCACATACACGAAAACACCATGCACAAGTCGTTACACTCACAAATAACATGGTGTGGCATAAAATGCTACGCAAGGAGAAACGGCAACAGCTGTATTTTGGTCAAGATAAGGGGGGCTTGACTTGATAAATGCCGAAGTAAAATCTCGAGTGATCTATTGCAAGATCGCTTTTAGGATTCTGGGTCGGGACTCGCCGGAGAGGAGTGCGTTGTTCAAGGCGCCATGGGCCGCCGGCAGCGCCGCCTCTCACGAGTTAAGAAGATCGCTCGTATCAGCGCGGGCGGTCGCCGATTTTATTTGCCCGGGCGAGGCATTCACAGTCAAGCGCTTGTACGAACGGGTTTTAAGGGGAGGTGAGGGGGGTTCTGCGCCACCCTCCGCCAACTCGTGGAGGAACTGGGCGGCATGCAGGGTGGAGGAGTGTGTCGCTAGTAATATGTTTGGCGTGATTGCGGACCTTCAGCTCACGAGGGTAAGTTTACATATGATGGGACTGCCTGACACTCCCCTCTGTCCTGTGTGTTACCACATGGACGATATGCCCCACCATGTCCTTTGCTGTGGGGATGGTCCGAGGGCATGGAAGGCTACCAGAGATATTTTTTTATTTAGACTCCGTTTTTTGTTGTGGCCGGCTTGATGATTTCAAACTTCTGACTCTAAATTTTAAATTATTTCCTTCTTTTAAAACAAATACTCTTTCTGCCATCATCTCTAAATTTTTTTCTTAACTCTGCATAAAAAGCCAGTGGGAGAAGGACTATTACGTTTTATGATGTGTGCACCACTATCTGGTGCACCGCCGAACTCTCGTTCATATCTGAAAAATGTTTTTATTGACATTGTTGATCATGATCCTGGGTAGTGTTATACCCAAACTGGAATAAAACAAAAACATTCCTAGTGCTAAACTTGAACTCATTAAATAGTGATCTCCTTACCACTAAATTCCTATGAACTGTATTTTTAGACTGCAATCCCATATGAAAGATTCTTTTTCTATGCTCATTTTTTGCTTATTATTGTGCTCATTCCTTTCCTTTCTTTTTGCTCCTTCAGGGCTTATAAAACAAAAACAAGCAATTGTTAACGCCTTCAGATTTTGAATTGTTTTTTATATGCAATTCTCCTTTCTTTTTTATTTAAGCAATATTCGTTTCTCATGAATTTATGTACTTTTTAAAAACTTGAAATAATAAATACCTTGAATAAAAAAAACGGCTAAGTGGTTACCGCATGCGGCCATTGAGATGTAGATAATAAGTTCGATTCTCACATGCAACATTATTTGTTCTGTATTTTTGATTTTTAAAATTCTGGTTTATTTTCTCTTTCTTCATTTTATGGTTTTCACTTGACTAACTTATTTTCTGTACCAAATAAAAACAATATTTATATTTATTTAGATAAGTGTACTGTATTATAATAAAAAAATTGATGTAATGACATATACCTATTTTTTTCTTTTTTGTTTTCGCAAACTACACATTACAAATCCAACGTATGTGACAACTTTGTTTAAATTAATGATGAAAACCAAACCCATTGAAAATACCTTTGTATATTGTTTTATAAAGAAAAGATACCAATAAAAAAATATTTGAAACAATAAACCGGTTCGATCTCGTCCGATCACCGAAGTTAAGCAACGTCGGGCCCGGATAGTACTTGGATGGGAGACCGCCTGGGAACACCGGGTGCTGTTGGTATAACATATTCATTTTTTTCCAAACCCTAAGGAGAACGAATCACACTTTTCCGTCGAAATTTGTACCTAGAAAGGTGTGCATCTTAACGCCTCGCGGGCACGAGAACTGGAACCTTCTTTGCAAAAATAGTGATAAAAACCAACATTCCTTCACATCTGAATATTAACGGTCACCGTACTCTTATTTTTTATGAAGGACAAAAGAAGACCATGTGCCCGCTGCCATGAAGAGGGTCACATCCGGACTGCCCAAAGACTGCCCAAGAAACGAAATCGGCAGACGTTTCGCGGATGTGGCGACTTCGGCTGTCTCTGCACATGCCGACGATGAAGAGACGGTGGCGGACATAGCCCAGCAGCTATCATTAACGGAGGCCGATCGCAACAAACATCGCTCCAGCCGTGAAGAGGCTCCCCTCCCCCTCCGAAATGTATCACTTATTTGAATGTTACTAGGCGCTTATTTTGTTGCTAGTTACTCGGATTCCTCAATTGATTTGAGCCTACCTCGTATTAAAGCCTGAAATCATCTATTTAAATCGTGAAATTTACAATTTATTTTTTCCCTACATTACAGGAAACAGGTATTGAGAGAATTAGCTGTGTTCAAGCAACTACAGCTGGGAATAGTGAATCAATTCAAGCAATACTTGATGCGGTTTGCAACACAAAAACGTCGAGCAATACCATAAAATTTTCCACAGCGGACGATGGAATATATGGAGCAATTGATTGGATCTCTTGGCAATGAGTCGGTGAAGAGTGATACGGTAGGCCTGTTTTTAAGTCCTAGTTTATTATGTTTCATTTAATATTCATGCTTCAGATGTCTTTTTGACTTGTTAGTTTACTATAAACTTCATGAAAATAATTTTGTGGCATCAAGTTAGGGCTGAACCTGGCCAAAAAATCATGAAATTAATATTGTAGGCTTGTTCGCATGAAAGTAGTTATGCCTAACTCATTTGTTGCGTATTACAAAAAATAAAGGCACGTTAGCTCCTTTCTGAATAAAGATTTAATACTTGACCAATAAAGTAAGGCGGACGAGACGTCGCGGAGTACATGGAGAGAAGAGTTCTTTACAGCTCTGAGGTAGGCGAGAGAGAGAGAGAGAGAGCCGAGCGGACAGGTGCTCACCGCAACGTGAGGTGCGCTAACAAACTGCGCCGTAGTCTTCCCCTAGCGGCGAGAGCAGGGACTAAAAATCCCGCAAGGGCGCACAATTGAAAACCAAAAAAAAAAAAATCTGCAACATACCGCCCGCCTCGTCCATGACGAAACAATACATTTGATACATTTGAAAAAAGAGAAACATTTAAACGAAAGAAAAGGAACCTTATCAAACAACAACAACAACAACAAAAAAAATGCCGCCCGCCGTGAAAAAACATTTTTTACAGAGGTATCAGAAAAAAAACAAATTACATTTCTTCAAAAGTCATCTTCTGGTCTCCAATCACTCTTCGGAGATGATGTTTCACAGATTTGACTCCGGCTTCCCACAGGCCGCCGAAGTGAGGTGCATACGGAGGATTGAAAATCCAATCAGTCCCACAGGTGCTGAGATCTCCCGAAGCTTTTTCGTAGAAGGAGGAAGCTGCTTTAAATAGGCTTCTCAGTTCCCTGTCAGCACCTCTAAAGTTGGTGGCGTTGTCGCTGAAAAGTTTCAAACAACGGCCTCTCCTCGAAATAAATCTGCGAAAGGCAAGAGTGAAAGCATTAGAGGACAGATCAGAGACACATTCCAAATGAACTGCTTTTGTGGACATACAAACAAATAGGCAAATATAGCCCTTACAACATTTATGTCCTCGACCCTTCGTAGTTCTCAGAAGTACAGGGCCAGCAAAATCCACACTCGAAAAGGAAAAGGCCTTTTGGGGCTTCAGTCTCTCCACAGGTAGGTCCCCCATCAGCTGATGCGCAGATTTAGTGCGGAATTTGGCACAGACACCACACTGTCTTATTACTTGTTTTACCAGAACCCGGTTTCGGATTATCCAGTACTTTTGAGCAAGGTGGCAACGGGTGAGTTGTTGTCCCCCATGAAGCGTCGCTGCATGAGCATGCCGAGCAAGTAACAGTGCAAGATGGCATTGCTTGGCGATGATTATGGGATGTCTCTCGTCATATGACAAGACAGCGTTCTTTAATCTGCCACCCACTCTGATGATTCCTTTCTCGTCGAGGAAGGGTTGCAAAGGCAAGAGAGGTGAGGACTTGGGCAGAGGCTTGGAGCTTTTGAAGCAGTCAAATTCTAGTCCAAAATATCGAGACTGCGAGCATTTAATCAGGCAATCTAAGGCAGCGGCACGCTCCTCGGCAGTTATGTGGCCAAGGCGTGCACGATCTTTGTTCCTGCAATTATACAAAAATCTTAAACAAAAGGAAATTATCCTTAGCAAACGTAAAATACAAGAATATTTAAGGAAAATGTCACCAAAGTCTGACGCTTGAGCGACATGACATGTCAGTTTCTCTGCACCCTTTAGCTCCACATTTTCGGAGCCATCCGAAACTGTAGGTTCTCTGCTCCAGGCTGTCTCCTCTTTTGCAAGCCAATGTGGTCCATTCCACCACAAAGGATGCCGAATGAGTTCATCAGGGTCAATTCCTCGGGTGGCTGCATCGGCTGGGTTGTGGGCGGTACAAACGTACCTCCAGCTGACCATGGGCAGGGCTGACTGGATTTCAGAAACTCTGTGTGCCACGAATGGTTTCCACTTGGACGCGTGGCCTCGGATCCAGGAGAGGGTGACCTTGGAGTCAGTCCATGCGAAGACAGCAGGAACCTTTTCCAGGCGGAGTCCACCGATGAGCTTTACTAAAAGACAAGTTAGTAGCACAGCAGCACACAATTCTAGTCTGGGGACACTAATTGTTTTAACTGGGGCCACTTTAGTCTTCGCTACTAACAAATTTACTGATACTCCATGCGTTCGGTCTGACACACGTATGTAAACTGCAGCCGCATAGGCACGTAGTAGTAGTGTTTATTTTATAGGGTGCGTCGGCGGCTAAGGCCATTTTGCACCACTCACTGACTGGTATTGATCAAGGGGATTAGGCCCGTTCTGAAATTAACGTGTCAATAATTTACAAGAGGTATCATTTATATTTTATTGAAAAGTCGAGTTGAGTGTAGGAATGCTATCAGTCGGGAAATGTTTTCGGGAGTGTCTCCTAGTACCTCAGCTAGGTTGACTCCGAGGTTGTGATTCACCCGTGCAGTACGATATCTTGCACAGTCCGTCAGGATATGTCGCACTGTTAGTGGACAATCGCAATTTAAGCATTGGGGCTGTATTCTGTCTTCGGTGAAGAGGTATGAATGGGTTAATAAGCAGTGACCAATTCTTAAGCGTGTTAAAACCACTTCCTCCCTGCGGACATTTCTTATAGAGGTCTGCCACGCAGTTATTACGGGCTTTATTTCCCGACGTTTGTTATTTTGGATTTCGAGCCATTGCGTCTTCCAATTTTGTCTAATCATACCCCTCATGGCATTCCCTAAATCTTCCGCTGGCATTAACTGAAAATCTTTATCCGGAGACCTGAGCGCATCTTTGGCTGCAGAGTCTGCTTTCTCATTCCCTGGTATGCCCACATGTCCAGGGACCCAAGCGAAGCTTATAGTGGTCCCTTTTTTACTCAGGGATAACAGAGTGCTTTGTATGTCCTGAACAATGGGGTGACAAGGAGAATAAAGAGATATGGATTGGAGAACACTGTAAGAATCTGTACAGATCATAAATGACGCAACACTGTTTTTAATGGATCGGAGAGCAATCCTAATGGCAGTGAGCTCAGCCGTAAAAATGGAACAGTACGGATGCAATTTTGCCTTAAGGACTCCATGATATGGGGATACCACAGCGCACCCACAGGCGGTATCCGATTTCGAACCGTCAGTGTATACGAACGTAGATTCGGAGTTTTCGGCGCGGAATTCCTTGAAAAGTTGTTGGTATTCTCCCGGCATAGTAGTAGATTTAGAGCAGCGAGTAAGATCAAGTCTCAAAGCTGGCCGGGGAATTAACCACGGCGGCACGTTGCTGTACCCAGTGGGGTACGTGGCGGGCAAGGTAAAATTGCGTTCTGCGATTAGGTTTCTGAAGCGAACACTAAGAGGTTTAGTCGATCTTGTCTTTCGGTTAAAAAGGTCTAAAAGCAGTGGGTGAGAAATAATGTTAAAACAGGGGTGGTTCGGCGCGGATAAAATTTTTGTGGCATAATTGCACATCAACGTCTCTCTGCGATTGACAAGGGGAGGCTCTCCTGTATCGGCGTAAATGCTCAAGACAGGGGAGGTCCTGAAGGCACCGGTTGCTAAACGCAGTCCCGTATTATGAACCGTCGAGAGCGGTTTCATGTAGGTCTCACGGGCGGATGAGTACACAATCGATCCGTAGTCTAGCCTTGAACGTACTAATGCTCGATACAGCATAAGCATTGAGGTACGATCCGCGCCCCATGTCGAATGTGACAGAAACCGTAAAATGTTCAGAACTTTGAAGCATTTGTCTCTTAGAGCTCGGAAATGTTCGCGCCAATTCAGGCGCCGGTCCAATGTCATACCCAGAAATCGGGCGTTCTCAACGTAAAGAAGCTCATTACCATTGAGATATAGGGACGGTGGGGCTTGTACACCCCGTCCTCGGTAAAAGTGAATGCATTTCGTTTTCTCAGTAGAGAAACGGAATCCATTCCTCTGAGACCAAACGGAGAGCTTATTCAGAGTCAGCTGGATCAGCTTAGAGGCATTCGTTAATTTTGATGACCTGCAGAAAATAGCGAGGTCATCAACAAACAAGGAGCCCATAACTGGGGAGCGGATACACTCGGTCACATCGTTTATCGCAATGGCAAATAGGGTCACGCTCAGTACGGACCCCTGGGGTACTCCATTTTCTTGTGGATATAAGGTAGATAGATATTCACATATTCTAACTTTAAAAACTCGGGCATACAGAAAATTTTTAATGAAAATAGGTAGATTTCCTTTAAACCCCCATTCATCAAGTGTCTTCAGAATTTTGTACCGCCAAACACGGTCATACGCTTTCTCTAAGTCGAAGAACACGCCAATTACGTTTTGCCGCAAGAGAAATGCTTCCTGAATGAGACTGTCAGTCCTGACGAGATGGTCGGAGGTTGACCTACCCCGTCGAAAGCCGCACTGGATATCCGAAAGAAGGTTCCGCCGCTCCAACCACCAAACGAGACGACGGTTGACCATTCTTTCCATCACCTTGCATACGCAGCTGGTGAGAGATATCGGTCTATAGTTGTTTGGGTCCGATCCATCTTTTCCTTGTTTAAGGATGGGTACGACTATGGACTCCCTCCAAGGGTCTGGAAAACTACCCTCTGACCAAATTTGGTTAAGGGATCGCAGCATATGGGGGAGTGCTTCTTTGGGAAGATTTCTTAGAAAAGCGTTATGCACCTTATCTATTCCTGGTGAGCCGTCACGGGATTCGAGGATGGCGGAGGTCAACTCCCACAGAGAAAAGGGGTCGTTGTAAACCTCGCCAGAGTCTCTCGGGTTAAAGGTAAGAGGTATCGTCTCATTCTGCTCTTTCAGTGTTCTAAATGGTTCGTCGTAGCTGCCGTTACGACTCGTCTCCGCAAGTCGACGTCCAAAGCACTCGCTTATTTCGGGAGGTGTCGTCAGAACTCGGTCAGTCTCCTTCAAGGATGAAATTGCAGGGTTGTGGTTAGAGCCAGAGATGCTTTTAATCTTCCTCCAGATGTTGGATATGGGAGTCCTGTGGTTTATAGAACACACAAACTCCTCCCATGAAGCTTTCTTGGCCTCCTTAACCACTTGCCAAGCTTTCGCTCTGAGGCGCCGGAAGGCGGTGAGATTTGTCGCCGTAGGATATTTGCTAAAGATTCGGAGTGCCCTCTTTCGCACCTGTATAGCTTTTGCGCACTCCTCGTTCCACCAAGGAACTGTGGGCCTGTGAGATTTGCATTTAGAACGGGGTACGGTGGAATTTGCGGCTTCTAGAATGTTATCTGTGAGTACTTTTATGTTCCCCACACCATTCACATTGTCGTCGTGGTTAAAATAAAAATTTCTTTTAAAAAGAGACCAATTGGCCTTGCGGACAACCCAATTGCTTGGTTGAGTCGGACGGTGGATAAAACCGCCACCTTTAGTTATTAAAATAGGGTAGTGGTCGCTACCGCATAAATCTTTATGTACGGACCACTAAAGCCTAGGCATTAGGCCACCTGTCGTAGGCCATACTTAAGTCGATACACGAGAAGGTACCGTTGAAGCTGTTGAATCGAGTTTTTTCACCGGTGTTTAGTAAAAACAAGTTAAGGTCATTGATAAAATTTGTGACTATGTGTCCCCTTTGATTGCACTGAGTTCTTGTGCTACCCCATAGGGTGTCGTGTGCGTTGAAGTCACCCATTAAAACATAGGGCCGAGGTAACTGACGAACGAGGGATTCTAAATTAACTCGACTCACAGGTGCACCTTCCGGCAGATATACGTTGCAGAGAGTAATTGCCTCGGGTGCGTGTACTGTCACTGCAATTGCCTGCAGCGGAGTGTCCAATTGCACTCGTGAGGTGTATAGGGCCTCCCGAATAGCAATTGCCACTCCACCCTGGGCTCGCTGACCACTGGTGTCGTCATGTCTAAAAAATTTAAAACCTTTTAAAACGGTCTTGTCTGTCAGCTTAAAATGCGTCTCTTGCAGGCAGATGCAGACGGGGTTATAGTCTCTAATTAAAACAACCAGCTCTTCCTTGTGCCTATAAAAACCATTCATATTCCATTGTAGAATAAAATACATGGTTTAAATTGTTAAAATAAATAAATAAATATGTTAAAATCTGGAAATGTACGTATGTACACAGTGAGCGGAGGATCAACGTTTTAACCGCTGTTTCCTCTGCTTTATCCTGGCCTGGAACACTTCTGTGTCCGAGACACAGAGGTCTTCTTCCATGGCATCATATTGTGCATCTTTAGAGGATGTGGGTGGGGGTGTTTTATCCCGCTTATTCCCAGCATCCTCAGAAGTAGATTTTGGGTTTTTCTTAGGGGAAACCGCCTTAGAATGACTTTTCCTGTCTGTGACTTTATTAATTTGCTTTTCTGTTTTTTTTGGTTCTCGTATGGGCATCTTCGTGCTCTCAATGCGAAAATCATTATAAGTCTGAGTAGAGATGGTACATGTAGTTTTTTTAGTGGTGGTTGCGACTATTTGCGAATACGATTTTGAAAATGTTGGGGCCATCTGTGACCGGTATTTCATTCGTGCCTCGGAATAGGGGATTCTTTCCAGGGTCTTTATTTCCACTATCTTCCTTTCATCTTTCATGACGGGACAATCTCAGGAGTACGATGGATGCGTGCCCTCGCAGTTGACGCAGAAAGGCTCCGATGAACATTTCTCACCGTCATGCTTGTCCTTGCCACAGCTCGGGCAGGTGTTGTTGCCCTCACATCGCGGTGCGATGTGGCCGAATTTTTGGCATTGAAAACAACGCATCGGGTTGGGAAAGAAAGGTCTCACAGGTACCGATTCATATCCTAGGTAGACTTTGCTCGGGATTTTATCCAAACCGAACGTGAGGATTACCGAGGTAGTATTAATCACTTCACCGTTACGCTTCGTTGTAAGTCGTCGACAATCAATGACACCCTGGGAAGCCATCTCCTTCTTAATTTCGTCTGGTTCGACATATAGTAGGTCGTAGTGGCTTATCACACCCCTAGATGTATTTAGAGTACGGTGGATCTCGACATTGATTGGTATATCGTGCAACTTTTCTACTTTTAACAATTTTTCGGCTTGTACGTTATTGGCTGTTTCGATTAATAGGGAACCATCTCTAAGTTTCTTTACTGAGTTTGGCTCTCCTGGAATGATGGCTTGAAGTGCTTTTTTAATGAAGAAGGGAGAAACCTTTTTCAAATTTTCGCCGTCCTTGGAGCATTTCAATGACAGAAACCGTTTTGCTCTTTCGAATAACTGTTCTCCTCCGCCCGTGTCCGGGCGGGATCTCTTTGGTGGAGGAAGAATTTCAGACTCCATACTACGTTATATTTCATCCCCTGGGCTCCCCACCCACCACGGAGCCACACATTCGGGACGCCACACCGAGATTCGGTGTGGTCGCCAGGGCTACCCAAGGGACATAGGAACCTTCGAAAGGGGGTCTCTTTCGGGTTAGAACCTCCAGCGCGGGGGCCCTCCGAACCCACACGCCTTCAGCCGCCCTACGGAGACCCCCATATCTTCAGCACTAACCCGTCCTGGCGTACGCTCGGAAGGAGCCGCCAAGCTCCCCAGCCGCCAGGAGCCGATTGACCGAGCTGGGCTCTTCTCGGCCGCCCGTTTTGCGGGGAATCCAGGGCCGAAGTGGGGTGTTGAACTCCGGCCCATACCGGGTATCCGACGCCCAGCTGGGTGCCGGAGAGCTCACCCACCAGGATCCCCTTCTCCCCCACGTACGGGTCTCCACGCACGGCAAACACGTGGGTGATTCTGGACGCCAGATCTTACGGCTACTCAGAGCAGCAGTCACATGCTGTCTGGACACTATCCGAGCGAGCGACGGGGTTTTTTTAAGAGCTTGTCTCCTCGGTGGGCTCGGGTCCGTGGGGGCGCGACTCCCCAAAGGAAGAGATAACTCTCCTCCCCCCGTGCGGGGGCATAGGCACGTTCTGAGGCATCACTAAACCCATGAAAAGTAACATTTGACAAATTTTCATTTGAAAATTGATTCCAACGAGGAACACTTAATAATTCTAGCTTGATTGAAGATTGAGTTGCTAAGCGCTTCTCAGACATATGAAATAATCTTAATACGGATGATCGTGAAGAAGCTAAATTAGAAACATCCGCTTTTAGAGGCAAACGCACAACATAACGTCCATCTGAATTTCTTGTATGCGTTTCCTTGAAATGATTTTCACAGCGAGTGTCCTCTTCTGACATTGGAGATTCTGAGGGAACCTCCTCCACTTCCCAAAATCTTTGCATTTCAGCTGTTAGGTTATTGTAAGCTTCAATATGCATTAAGGTCACGGAATTTTTAACCAGACAGTCCTCAGAAGAGCATTCCACTGGACCTAACAATACCCATCCAAACGGTGTTAGCCTAGCGTTAGGAGAGCCGGCGGGCCCTTGGCGGAAACCATCTAAAAATAGGGGTCCGCAAACATCTGCTCCCAGTATGAGGTCAATTTTTGATGGGATTGCAAAGTCAGGGTCAGCAAGCGTTATGTCAGTTAAGTGAGGCCAATGTTCACGTTGAACATAATTAGACGGAATCAAAGAGGTTAACTTTCTAAGAACTAAAGCTTGTACTTTGAGTTCAAATCGAGGATCAAAACTTGAAAGAATACGTAAGTTCACTGCACTGGTTGAAACACCAGTTTCACACCCATGAACACCCGTAACCGGAACATTTACAATTGTCTTTCTGAGCTGTAAAGTTTGAACGACCCACTCTGAAACAAAAGAGGAATCAGAAGCAGTGTCCATCAAAGCTCGAACTGTAAGCAATTTTCCAGACGGGGCTTCAATGTTAACGCAAACTGTGGCTAAAAGAACAACCCTTTTTGTAACCACCGAGCAACTAGATGCTCCTGCCTGTTCCATGGGTACGGAAGCTGGAGGAACTAAGGCCGGTGACTCGGAAACAAAATAACTGTTCGTAGGAAATTGAGTTGTTCCTTCTGTCCTAGGGGGAAAGCACTGATGAAGTAAGGTATGATGTTTCTGATTACACACCAAACATCGGCCAACAGATTTGCAAAGTCTTGTCCCATGCTGTTTAGATAGGCAATTAAAGCAAAGTGAATGTTTATGAACCTGTTCTTTGCGTTCATTTGGCATCATACTTTTAAACACAGAGCAGTAGCTCAAAGGATGCCCATTGGAGCATAAGAGGCATCGCAAGGTGCTCTTGTGTGATCGCTTAGTGGATGACGTATGAACTAACGATCGCGTTTTAGATCTTTGGTTACTAGAAAAATCACGTCTGGCTTCGCTTTGAGATGCAGAAGTACTTGCAGAATCTAACTCCTTCGACGCGTCCAGGGCATGAATTCTAGTCTCCAAAAAAATAGAAAATCCCTCGAATTTAGGAACAGTATTCATGTCTGTTTGTGACAACTCCCACATCAGACGAGTAGACGAATCTAATTTTCTTGTCAGAAGAAACACAAACCATTCGTCCCACTGTTCAACCGGTTTGCCAAGATTTTGAAAAGCTATTACAGTCTGACGAAACTGATCTAACACCCTTTTTAGTTCAGCGGAGGTGGGCTATTGCACAGGAGAGAGTTCAAATAAATTCTTCATATGAATATTAGAAAGAATTCTTTTACTCCCATAGCGCTGCTCAAGATCATTCCATGCGCCCTGATAATTAGCACTGGTAACAGGTGTATTTTCAATCACTTCTGCGGCACTACCACGCAAATGAGTTTTCAAATAAAGTAATTTGTGCACATCAGACAGATCTGGCACTTCATGTACTAGTTTTTTAAATTGATCGCGAAAACTCTCCCACTCCAACACATTACCCGAAAAAGTAGGCAATTTAATTTTCGGAAGTTGCGAATGAATACTGACACGCGATATATCACCCGATGCGTCATGCTTGACGTCGGTTGGAGCACATAAGGAATTCAAACACGAGGCTATATTAGAACACGCGTCAATGTAATGCTCTTCTATTTTAGAGAAAATATCTTCAGAAACGTAGGTAGTCTTGGCTACCTCGGGTTTCTCTAGCAGTGCGTAGTGCTTTGACAAGAAATCATCCCAGTACGAAGAAATTAATATTTTTCGCTGTTCTAGGACAGTGCACGAGAGATTATCAACCCCTCGTTTTAAAGTATTAGCCCAAAATCTTGAAATTAATTCTCCTCTCTTTAATTGAGATTGAATAAGTTTTTCAAGTTCCTCAGACATAGCGTTAAGCTAAATTGACACGGTCATTCAGATTAAAGGAACTTAATATGAAGACTGAGGTGAATGGGAAGCACATAAGGTCCCATTGGAAGGCACAATTCAGTCCCGTAGTTCAGAAAATGTTCTCAATCAAGTTTTCAAGGTCGGCATGAAAGTGGCCGTCGACGTTAGTATCATAACTCCCTACGCCAAAAAGTGACTCAGAACAAGTGTTGAGAATGAAGCACTTCAAGTCAATGAATAATATTTGATGCAAAAGTTCACACGTGACTCAATAGAAGCAATATCCACGTTGAGGTTTAAATGAAAGTTCACTTAAGTTCACATAAAAGAAAGTTCTTACCGAAAATTTCACTTGAAATTAGGGCAGGCACACTGCTGAAGAGGAAGAAAGACGTTTTCTTTTCTTCGTAGATTCAGGAAGCAGAAGACAGGAACCAGCAATGGTGGATCAGGAACAACGTGGTCTCTTGAAGTCGACGTTATTAATAGAAATTATTAATCGGCAAGTTTTACTTCTCTCCTACCGCGATCTCAATCCGGCCCGAAGGACCAAAAATGTTGCGTATTACAAAAAATAAAGGCACGTTAGCTCCTTTCTGAATAAAGATTTAATACTTGACCAATAAAGTAAGGCGGACGAGACGTCGCGGAGTACATGGAGAGAAGAGTTCTTTACAGCTCTGAGGTAGGCGAGAGAGAGAGAGAGAGAGAGCCGAGCGGACAGGTGCTCACCGCAACGTGAGGTGCGCTAACAAACTGCGCCGTAGTCTTCCCCTAGCGGCGAGAGCAGGGACTAAAAAGCCCGCAAGGGCGCACAATTGAAAAAAAAAAAAAAAAAATCTGCAACATCATTTATGGATTACTCTTTACCATGTAGTTTATTTATTTTACAGGTAACTTATTAGAGTCGTGTAGGGGGAGTTCATCTTGAAGTTGTAACAAAAAGAATATTGACACGGTTTATGACTGACAATGTTGCATCTCAACTCAGCTGGGATGGGGCAGAGAAGAAAAGAACATTGGCAGGCCTGTTGTTGGTGGATGTGATCCTAACTTAGTTTGATAGAGTATCCAGCAACCCTTAAAACCAAGCATTCTTAAGGAAGTTTTAAGTCCTGAGGAACTCAGGGAATATTTGCATTTCTCTGAAAACCCTTGGAAATAGTTTGGCAACCAATTAATTCTGGGGAAGAAAACAATCTTGTCACCTCGCTTGTCCCAGTGCAGCGCTATGCTCAGCTCATCGTATGTAGTATCGTATGTATCTTCACCATCGCAATCGATGATGTAGTGGAATGTATTAAAGAACCGGTACCGGGATCATTATTTGTGGACGATCTGGCGATATTCTGCCGATCGTCTAAAGTCGCCATTGCAGGAAGGCAATTACAAATGACCATTAACAGGCTGTACTCGTGGTCTCAGCGAAATGGATTCCGGTTCTCGGCCGAGAAAACTAAGTTCCTGCACTTTCACCGTTTCCGAGGTATTCATATACCTTGTGGCGTTACGTCGTTAAATATTGCAGATTGTGCACGTAAGCCCCAGGCATAGGGAACTTCAATCGTCGGTCACTAGCTGGTTCAGGGAAAGACTCCACAAACAAGAAATCAGCACTCAAGAAACAATTGTCAAAAAATTAACGAAATATTTTAAATCAATATCTATTAGAAGTAGAAATATTCAAATCAGAATAACTTCAGAAAACAACTGTGATAACTAATGATCTCATAGGAAACATTATCAAACTAAGTACAATCTGTATAATTTTGCTAAAATCATCCACATCAGTCACACCATCCGTCCACCACAAGTACCCGAGCAAAAGAGAGGGCTTGCCTACTCCGAGACCTGTCAGGGTGTAGGGGATAGACAGAGTGGGGTTGGGTGTTGGAGGGAGAGAGAGATGTTATAGGACAACGGTAGTACTTCTCACTCTAAACTGCATACTTGTGCATCAGCAGCCTTTTCCCTTTGATTGCCAAAGAGTAAGTATTCCTCCGCCGTACTACCTATACAAGTCTTGATCTCCACGTATTGCTGGTTCGGTTGGCAGATTTAGCAGAGTTTCGGAGACAAGAGTTCCGAGACTTAGTCTTTGAGTCGAAGGGCCTTTGCGCGAAAAACCTTAGGACCGCTAAGAACTTTTTGCGCAAAGTTCTGCAGATAAGTTCGGAGGAATTTCTGGGGGGGTCCAGAAATTTTGGGGGGTACACTAAAAATGCCACACAGGTATGTATTCCAAGACCTGGATGGGGAAAATCATCAAGCTTGGATGCAATCATGTAACCTCTAGGTTGGAAGTTGAACACTTTACCCACTTCCGCTGTGGCTAGCAAATGGAGAAGCATTACGCACCAAGGTGTGCCGAATAAACTGGTCGTGTCAGCCATTTTATTGTAGTTGGTCACTAAAATCTTGTGCCAACATGCTTTTGGCTCTCACGTTCCCTGGTCCAGAGGAAGAGGGGGCTGGATTGTGGCCTCATCTGGGCCAGGTAAAAGAAATAAATCAAATGTGAAAGAGAAAGTTTTATTGTAATTATTTATAAGCATTTGCAATATTATTGCTGTTTTATTATTATTTGACCTTTTTTGATTGGTACTCAGCATCACATTCTAGTTTGCTCTGAAAGAGGAGAATGAAGATGACCTATGATTGAAGGGAACTCTCCTGTGCTCTACACGTCAGATCCAGCCGGAATTTCAAGTAATGCGTCAGACCCATTGGCCACTGATGACCTGGTGAGTGTAGGTACTTCTGCTTTGTTTTGCGCAGTTTTTCCACCACACAAATTCAGTCCTCCATGGATTAATCCTATATCATTTAATCATGAATCACACGATTTTTCGTTAATTGCGAGTGATCACTTTAGCAATCACTCTGTTTGTCAAATCGAGTGATGACTCTGTGGTGAGCATCGTGTGCAATTGTTTTTTGGGATCACTCCAGTGATGAGGTTTGCCATCAGTTTTTCCATCACTCGTTTGGTGCTTTTTCCGTTGCTGTAACCGTCACTGACACCTCTTATCAGCCAATCGGAATGCATGCCCATATGGAGCCATGGCAGTGCAATGTTTGAAAATCATGGGAACGACGTAGAGCTGTGCATGAGATGATGCGAAAAGTGACAGCAGGAGGGACTTCGTGATTCAGAAAAAAGGTCACGCGAGCGAACACTTTTCTGGAAAAGGGATCACTTCCCACACAGCACACTCAAAATTTATGCCGTGTAAAAGTTGCATAAATGGATAGGCATTATATGCAAACAATATTCCGTCGATTATGCACATAACATGCGAATAATATGCACATTATATTTTGTAAAGGATCAATATGACGTAAAATATAAGAGGGGGTGGGGGTATACAAGTGGTACCACTCATATACCCCCTTTCCCGTCTAGGAAAAGTATAAAGATCTGTCTAAAAAATCTGAACACAAATCAGATTTGTCAAAATATTATTGTAACAGCGTTTGGGGGCTCATGATTTGACTTCGTTGTCCACCTTACTTTTTAAGTAAGAGCTGAGACCTTTCCATTAAATACATTGAAAAACGTTGGAAAATACATTGTAAATACATTTGGAAAAATTGGGAAATACACTGCAAAAGTTATTCACTAAACGCTTGGACACGTTTTAACGTGTCTTCATGTGTCTTGGCAGTCGTATTTGATAATGTTCATTTATTAAATAAATCAGTGGTATATTCAGTACGTCACACTCTTTCCTGCCTGTCGGGTTATAAACTTCCAAGTTCTTTCTTTATTTTTCTAGCATGTGTTCAATTTAACATGTTATTTTGCGAGCGATAAAGTGTTTTCTTGCTATCATTCAGCGATCCTGCAGTTATCTTGCCAATTCATTTAGTAACACCTGTGGAGATTTAGTGTTTAAAGACCAAAGGAAAGCGTTGATTGTAATTGTGCGAAAGTCTTATGAACTTTATTTAAGATGTAAAATTCGTGACCAAGACAAATCGTGGGTCCCTAAATTCTGTTGCAGTTGTTGTCATAAAAGTCTTTCTGAATGGCTACACTGGGGAAATCGTTCCCTAAATTTCTAAGTGCCAATGGTTTGAGTTGAACCCACTTGCCATTTAACGGATTGCTATTATTGCAAAACCGACACTATGGGTTTAAATAAAAACAATCTTGAAATGACTTATCAGAATTTACCGTCAGCAATGCGCAAATTTGACAAAATTGACAAATTTCTGATGTTTAAAATAATCTTATTCTTTGTTTTCAAGGCATTAATGGTGTGCCTTCGTTTATTTTTTGTTTATCTTCACAGGATAATGGCGTAAAAGGGGTTTTTGGTGGGAGAGTTTGATGACAACACTTTCGAAGTATTTCCCCGCGATTGGCTAAGGAAGTGTGGGAAGAAGGTGTTTTGGCCCAGAAATATGAGTACGAGGAAGATTGAGAATGCCATAATATCCTCAGCTCCACCTGAAGACCACTGGAAAGCTTGCCCCGTCAAAAGGGTTATTGCCCAATCAGGTAATTATTCTTTACTTCTATTGCTTGCAATTATTCCTCATTTGTCAGTCTGGCCCTGGGATGTAATGAATTTTCAATGTAGTTAGTCTTTGCTTGAGGAATGTTTCACAAAACCATAGATGTATAACTTGGATTTGAATTGGTGGCATCCAAGTGCAGTAAAAAAATCGATGGGGTCATGTTTGTTGGAATAAATGTTTTGGGGTAAGCACTCTTCAGCAAACAGAAGGAACTAGTAATGATACCAATGTTGGGAGTGGGAAACTATTGAAAGAATTTAGCCGTTTACTTCTTGGTTTACTGTCCTAATATTTATGAATGTTTGTGACTACTTAGACCTTAAAGGTATTTGCCCAAATATTACAAATTGTCATTTTTGTGTGTATATGTATGTATATTATATAACATGTTATTTATCTACTCAAAGATACTTTTAGCAATGCTAAAAGGAAAGCGGCAAGGGCGGAATATACTTCGTCTATATCTGACACGGAGCCAGAGGGGGAGAGGAGGAGCGTTAAGCGGCCAAACCGCTTTCTCTCCAAAAGTGAAGGAGAAGTTCCGAAGAGGAGTGTTTCAAGTGTAGGAGAAAGTGAAGAGGAGCCACTTAGAGAGGCTCCGACGATGAGCCAGGTCCCTGTGCCCAAATTTCCCCTGGAATTCGGGCTACAGGATCTGGAAACTGATGGTGCCGGTGGAGAGAAAAATGGCGTGTATTTTATTATTTCTTTACTTTTAGGTATTGTATATGTTTGGATCCATTTACTATTAATTCCTTTTGATTTTTTAAGGTTACATTGAAGGAAGTGATGAAAGTTCTGCACTCTCTTAACTACCAAATGAAGTCAATGAGGGCCAACCTTTTGAAGCAGGGGCAGTGCAAGAGAGCTCTTGTAGGCATGGGGAGACTGAGCAGCTGCCAAAGAGCACTTTCTCAACAATTTTGCCAATTAACGATGAAGAGGCAATGACTACATTGTGCTCAGAGTTAAGGAATGAATCCACTAGGGAGAATCTGCTAAGAGGCGCAAAATTTCCATTTATTGACAAATATTTCCTAAATTATTTTTTGGCTATTGATTGTCAACATTTTCCCAGGTGAATGAGTTATCATATGCGGCAGGCTCTACAGAGGCGCACACAGTGCGCAACATTATGAGAAAGTTATTCACTAATTGCGGTCACTTTACACGTGGCGCCAATTAGTACATTCCGTGGAATTGAAATATTCCTGATGTATAGAATGCCCGATGGAAAGGGATTGTGCTTTTTTTGCCGTCGCGAAATCATGAAACTCTTCTACCGTTCTCACTGTGGGAAACTTTCCACGAGACTATTTCCCTGCGTGTGCGTAAATACTGTGCAAGTCAGTGTCCCTCTTGAGAAGCCTTTAAAATATTTCAAGTGCCTTGATGAAGCCGTCTTTTTGTCTTTATTAGATGATTGGTAGCGCTGAAGGTCAAGGCCCCTCTGAAGTGCCTTTTCTATTTAAGCAAATGCTTATTAAGGTCCACTTCTGAGGTCTTGATAAATGCTTTTATTTGTCTAATATGCCACATTACATTTTCTTGCTGTAGGTAAGGACCAGGACATGAAAGAGGCGCAGGAGGAATTTGAGGATCTGATGGGGAAGGGAAATATGTCGCCATGCGAGGCCATCAGGGTTTTGCATGGTGAGCGTCCTGCTCCAAGCAGGAGGAGGAGATGCCCAAAGATGGGCAGTAATGTTATCAATCTGGCTCCCATTCGTTTTGGGGAAGATTTCCCCCCTCTAGCCGATGCTATTGGGAATGCCCTACGGATTCAAGGGGACGACGAATGGTACAATCCAGAGGCAATTGGGTCAAGAGCGCCAGAGGCAATTGGGTCAAGAGTGCCAGAGGCTGTTTCGTTACAGGGCAATATTAATAATAGCTTGACCAACATGGAAGGTAGACCATCAGTCGATGCACTGTTGGCTAATGCCGGTAAGTTCTTCATGATTTCATTTTGTTTTTAATTAGAATAGTCATGGATAACTGGTTCACAATATAATATCCTGATTGTTTCCATTTGTTTTTAATAGATTCTTATTTCATTTCTAGGTGATGATTGTGAAAAAGGGCGCATTCTGCTGCAGCATGCACGGCATTTCTTGCAGATAGGACCTTCAGAGTTCACAGTAAGTCGTCTTGGTGTAGTACCTTTATATATATGTTCCAGTATCCTGTCACTGCATTCTAGAAGCTAACATGTTATTTTCAGGTGTTATTGCATCCGTGATTTAACATTTATATGCAGAAAGTAGACAAGGTATCTGCCATTACCATTGGGACGACACCTAAGAAGCTGCAGGAGTAGCTATTGTTAAAATTGTTTGGGAGGGACTACATTGGAGGTTTATCTGCTAGCGGCCAAAGGAGAGGGAGAGGAGGAAACCCCACAGCAGATGTGGAGACAATGGAGCCCGTCGATGGTAATTACTGATGATGCATGGGAGGAATCTAAATTCTAATTCTTCCCTTGGAATTATAGGGCATGTTAAATATCCATGAAATGTTGAGTAAAGGCAATAGCTCATCTTCCAATTTCGTTCATGCATTCCCGCAAAGCCACGCCATTAAAGAAATTGATGCGGCTCTAACCTGCGCAATTCCGAGCACCATGTAAAACGGCCTTAAGACTTTCAACAGTCCTTGAACTCTTTTGGAACCACAATAGTCAATATTATATGTACACATTTTTGTGTCAAGTTTGATGATGATAATAATAATGTCTGTGTTACGAAAGAGATGTTCACTGTGAAAAACACATTTAACCATACTGCTTGTTTTCCCAGCTTCTAGTGTAGGTTTTTCTTTATTTTGATTATGGTATTTTCCGGCCTGGTAACCTTTGGATACCCGCACATTCTTTGCCAGTTTATTATACGTTGTTGAAAGCCGTGGAACCTCTTGGCCTTCAAACTTCATCTTGACATATGCGGAAATCAAAGTAATGATAATCTTAGAATATGTGTGCTAAATGAAGCCTAATTTTAGTTCTCTATGAGTAGTTACAGAGTAGGCTGACATATTGCTTTCTATGAAAAGAGATGAAAATGTTGTGATGAGACTAATTTGAAATGGATTTTTCTGAGAAACTGGGGATAGTTTCTGTAACAAATTTATATTTTACATTCACAAAAATACTGCGCACAGTACTTGTCATTTTTTGGTAGCTGTAACCTGACATTTTTTTTAACTTATCAATGTATTGCTGTCCATCATTGACATTCTGTCATTTAAGAAATAAATGTACCTTAACTGATGGCTCATGACTGCAATGCTCTAACCAGTATCGCTATAGGGTTTTAAGGCACACAGCACAGCTAATCCTTAAAAATTCCAGTTTTTCCTTAAGTAGAAGATTAGAGTCGGCCATTCTTATACCTTAATTAACTGTATAATTATGGTAGTAGTAGTAGTATTTGGATTTAGGGTGCGTCGACGGCAAGGTCATTTTGCACCACTACTGTGCTTTTTAATTACAAAAGTTATGTATAAAGTAATCTACTGCATCTGATGTCTTCGTTGAAAGTGTACATAATTAGACTTTATTAAAAATGTTTATTTCTCTGAGAAACCGAAATGTACAGATTAAGTTGGTAGGGTGGTCTCCTAAAAGGGTTTTTAGGTCTCCCCCTAGATTATTTCGTCTTCGCGCTTCGCGGTACTTAACACAATCTAGCATGATGTGTCTAATACTTAATGGACATTTACAATCCCCACATTGGGGAGGTTCCTTCTCTTCAGTAAAGAGATACGCATGGGTCAGGGGGCTGTGCCCTACCCTCAATCGTGTAAGTACTACTTCCTCTCTCCGATTACTACGAGCTGAGGAGGGCCACGCTGCTACCATGTCCTTGATGCCACGGAGCTTGTTATTATTTAGAATCCTCCATGACTCCCTCCATTTTCCAAATACCACATTTCTTAGAGATGCTCGTAAGTCCTCGTGGGGAACCAGCGTTGAGACAATAACTTCGTTATTCAGAGCTTCCTTGGCCATAGCGTCTGCTATCTCATTCCCGGCTATCCCCTCATGTCTCGGTACCCACAGAAAATGGATATTCAAACCCTTTCTCGAAAGGGTCAGCAGGAGAGAGTGTATTTCTTGCACGATCGGGTGCACGGGTGAGAAGCCAGAGATGGCTTGTAGCGAGCTCCTGGAGTCAGTGCATATTACAAAGGAGCCGCCGTGGTCACCTAGGGCTTCTAGAGCTGTCCTTATGGCATAAAGCTCCGCCGTGTACACACTGCACATCGGGTGAAGCTTTGCTCTGATGTTCCCGTGGATAGGGGAGAACACTGCACATGCACAAGCAGAGTTATCTTTCGAACCGTCAGTGTAAACGGGGGTAAGGTTGGGGTGATTCCATCGGAACATGGCAAACAAACGCTGGTACTCCGAGGGAGTTGTGGAAGACTTCGGTCGAGATCGTGAAAGAATATTCACCACCGGAGTGGGAGTGATCCAAGGGGGGTGTTCCGAGAATGAAACAGGATACACTTCAGGTAGCGTGAATTCGCATCCGCGAATAAAATCGTTAAAACGAACGCTTACTGGTCTGGTTGCTTTAGTCCTTCGATTAAAAACATTAATAAAATGGGGTTTAAAAAGTAAACTATAACATGGGTGACTCGTCATTGCTAAAATTTTGGAAACGTAGCTACAAAGAAGCCAGGTCCTTCGGTAGCATAGAGGAGGCTCGCCTGCGTCGGTATATATACTGGGAATCGGGCTGGTCCTAAACGCCCCAGTGCATAGTCGCAGACCTGCGTTGTGCACTGAATTAAGTGCTTTCAAATACGTCTCGCGAGCGGACGCATACACGAATGAGCCGTAGTCTAATTTCGACCGCACCAGTGTGCGGTAAAGTAAAATTAAGGTGGTGCGGTCTGCTCCCCAAGATGCGTGGCTTAAAAACTTTAAAATGTTCAAAGACTTCAAACAGTTTACCTTGACAGAATTAATGTGCTCCTTCCAGTTGAGTTTGTGGTCGAGGGTCCTTACCAGAAAACGGACTGATTCCACAAATGGGAGGTTTCTACCACCTAGGTGTAACGTGGGATTTACATGGACGCCCCGAGTGCGAGAAAAGTGAACGCACTTTGTTTTCTCCAAAGAGAAAAGGAAGCCGTTATTTTGGGTCCATTTGTGAAGTTTATTGATGGTGAGTTGCGCCATACGCGATGCATTCACGACCCTAGATGATCTGCAGAAAATCGCGAGATCATCCACAAACAGTGACCCTAACACTGGCTCCTTGATGCAGTGAGCTATGTCGTTGATCGCAATAGCGAACAACGTCACGCTCAGAACGGAGCCTTGGGGAACTCCGTTGTCAAGAGGGTAAAAATTTGACAACAACTGTCCCGTCCTTACTTTAAAAACACGGTTGGTTAAAAAATTTTGTATAAAAATGGGCAAACAGCCTCTAAAACCCCACTCGCGTAATACGCGTAGAATCTTACGTCGCCAGACCCGGTCGTTAGCCTTCTCTAAGTCGAAAAATACACCGACTACGTGTTGGCGGAGAAGGAAGGCTTCTTGGATGAAATTTTCAATTCTAACCAAGTGGTCCATTGTGGAACGGTTCCGTCTGAATCCGCATTGTATCCTAGAGAGGAGTTTTCGACGCTCCAGCCACCAAATGAGACGTCGATTTACCATTCGCTCCATTAACTTGCACAGGCAGCTGGTGAGAGAAATCGGCCGGTAAGAATTCGGATCAGCTCGGTCTTTTCCATGTTTTGGGATGGGAACAATGACGGACTCCCGCCAGGACGGAGGAAAATCCCCATTGGCCCAGAGCTGATTAAAAGTTTCAAGGATTTCCAGCAACGCCGATTCCGATAGATTTCGGAGGAAGGCATTGTGGATCTCGTCGGGTCCTGGGGACGTGTCGTGGGAGTCTTGGATGGCAGATTTCAGCTCCCAAATGGTAAATGGCATATTGTAGTCTGCCGTTGTTTTAGGCTCCATAAAGGATATAGGGACGTTCTCGAGCCTTTTCTTGAGGATCGCAAAAGAAGGTTCATAGCATTCGTCGCTGCTCACTTTGGCGAGTAATTGGGCGAATACGTTCCCTATCGCAGCTGGAGAAGTGATAACCTTTCCTTCGACTTCTAGGGAGGATATACCTAGATGCTGGCTGCTACCCGATATGCTCCTCACCTTACGCCATACCTGTGCAAGTGGAGTCCTGTGGTTGATGGAGGATACATAATTTATCCAGGAGGCCTTCTTTGACTCCTTTATAATTAGTCGAGCCTTTGCTCTGAGTCGTCGAAATGAGGCAAGATTAGAGACAGTTGGAAACTTATTAAAAATACGGAGGGCACGCTTCCGTTTCTTAATAGCTTCGGCGCATTCCTCATTCCACCATGGTACCGCTGGTCGACGGATTGCGCCCTTAGATAAGGGGACACTACGTTTCGCTGCGTCCACTATGCTAGCGGTTAGCACCTCAACGTTCTTTGTTCCGCCCCGAAGAGCATCGTACGTGAAATTAAAAGAATTTTTAAAAATAGACCAGTCGGCTTTGTGGACAATCCAGTTGCCCTCGCGGATAAAATTCGTATTGTTAATCTCGTCAGATTTGATTAAAATCGGGAAGTGGTCACTACCACAGAGATCCGTATGGACAGACAGTTTCAGTCTTGTAAAAATGCTGCTCGTGCATAAGCACAAATCAATGGAGGAATATTCTCCGTTAAAGGAGTTAAAGCGTGTCCTCTCGCCATTGTTCAATAAAAAGAGGTTAAAATCTCGGAAAAAGCTGCTTAAAATCCGTCCCCTTCTGTTGCGTTGGGCAGAATGGCCGCCCCACAGAGGATCATGAGCGTTAAAGTCGCCCAATAAAATATAGGGTCGCGGCAATTGACGTATGAGGGCTTGAAGGTTATTGTCATTTACCGGAGCATCTTCCGGGAGGTACACGTTGCACAGCGTTACCTCCATGGGTGCATGGACGGTGACGGCCACAGCCTGGAATGGGGTGGTTAGCCGCACACGGAAGGTGTGTAGGGTATCCCGGACCGCTATTGCTACACCACCTTGGGCTCTTCGCCCACTCAAGTCATCCTACCTAGTCACACTATATCCCTTTAAAATTCCCTTGTCTGTCGATTTAAAATGCGTTTCTTGTTGACATATACATAAAGGGTTAAAATCATTTATTAAAACAGCCAGCTCCTCCTTATGCCGATAAAATCCATTACAATTCCATTGTAATATATAAGCCATAAAAAGGTTTAAAAAGGGTGAAAGATAAAAACAGAAAAAAAGGATGTAAATAATTAAACTTGAAGCATCATTAGCCCGGATATCTGTGGAATCATCGCTTCAAGCGACTTTTCCTTCCCTTATTCCTGACTTTTTCGATCTCTGTGTCCGAAATACAGAGATCTTCGTCTATGTCCTTCTGCATCGGTTCCATACCTTTGCCGGAGGGACCAGGAGAGGTAGTTTTCTCTCGCTGGTCAGGTTTTCTGGTTGTTTTCTTTGCTGTATTTTTGGGAGACACTACGGAGGTGTTAGGGGTGTTTTTTTATTGTTGCTACTGTTACTCGCATTCGTTTTTTTTAAAACATCTATCTGCATTTCAGGTTCCGTCTGTGTAGAAATGGTGCACTTCTTAACTGGAGCGGAGGCGATTGCGGCAAAGGAACGCGAGAAAGAGGGGGCACTAAGGGCTTTGAACTTTTTCCTTGCCTCTAGGTAAGATATTTTATCCACAGTTTTAATTTCCATAATCTTCCGTTCCTCTTTCATTTTCGGGCAATCGCGAGAATAAGCCGCATGCGTACCCTCGCAATTCACGCAGCAGGCCGGTTCAGCACATTTGTCCCCATCGTGCTTGTCCTTGCCGCAGCGCGGGCAGGTGGCCTTGCCCTCACATCGCGTTGCGATGTGGCCGAATTTTTGGCACTGGAAACAGCGCATCGGGGCTGGTATGAATGGTCGCACGGGAACTGATTCATACCCTATGAACACTTTGTCAGGGAGCCGGTCACACGTAAATGTAAGCACTACAGAGGTGGTGTTTACTATTTCTCCATTCCATTTCGTTGTCATCCGACGAGCGTCGCACACTCCCTGGGATGCCATCTCTTGTTTGATTTCGTCAATGTCCACATATAGTAGGTCGAAGTGGCTTATAACTCCCCGACAAGTGTTCAGGGTTCGGTGAACCTCCACTGTCACTGGGATGTCGTGCATCAGTTTCATGTTGAGAACCTTCTCACTTTGCGCCTGGTTTGCCGTTTCGATCAAAAGGGATCCATCCCGTAACTTTTTGGCCGATTTTATATCACCTGGGACCGTAGCAGAGAGGACTTTACGAATTAGGAAAGGGGACACTTTTTTTAGTGTTTCCCCTTCTTTCTGACATTTCATTATAAGAAATTTATTGTTTTTCATTTCTCCCCCATTCGTTTCCGAACGGGATCTTTTGGTTGGAGGTAAGAAGTTAATATCCATACGCTCGTACAAAATTCGTCCCCTGGGCTCCCCACCCACCACGGAGCCACACATTCGGGACGCCACACCGAGATCCGGTGTGGTCGCCAGGGCTACCCAAGGGATATAGGAACCTTCGATAGGAGGCCTCTTTCGGGTTAGAACCTCCAGCGCGGGGGCCCTCCGAACCCACACGCCTTCGGCCGCCCTACGGAGACCCCCATATCTCCAGCACTAACCCGTCCTGGCGTACGCTCGGAAGGAGCCGCCAAGCTCCCCAGCCGCCAGGAGCCGATTGACCGAGCTGGGCTCTTCTCGGCCGCCCGTTTTTCGGGGAATCCAGGGCCGAAGTGGGGTATTGAATTCCGGCCCATACCGGGTTTCCGACACCCAGCTGGGTGCCGGAGAACTCACCCACCAGGATCCCCTTCTCCCCCTTGTACGGGTCTCCACGCACGGCAAACACGTGGGTGATTCTGGACGCCAGATGTTACGGCTACTCAGAACAGCAGAGTCACATGCTGTCTGGACACTATCCGAGCGAACGACGGGGTTTTTTAACGAGCTTGTCTCCTCGGTGGGCTCGGGTCCGTGGGGGCGCGGCTCCCCAAAGGAAGAGATTACTCTCTTCCCCCCGTGCGGGAGTATAATTATGGATAATTGGATCCTTTATATATAAAAAAAAAAAAAAAAACATAAGATAGCAGCAGGATCAACTGACAAATGTCGCTACGCATTCTGCGTATGGGTACGCTTTTGGTGTTTGTGGCCAGTTTCAGGTCACGCACCAGTACGCTTGTGGATGCGAATGTGTTAAAGGATTGTATTTGTATTTAATAAATTTCTTTTGTAACCATATCTTACTGTCATTTATTTTGCTCCATAGTTACAATTTAAGCTTCAACAGCATGAAGTACGAACGGCTCCTTTCAATGAATGCTATTCTACAAGCAATCTACCATTTGTGGGGAAATTCAACATAGCAATTTTGTAAATTTAGGTGCAGTGTCTGTTGATGCACAGAAAAAGTTTTTCTCACAGTTATCAATCTTTTGAGTGCCAATTTTGTCTTAATAAAGAATACAGTTTACCTTTTCTTTGACAAGTCTAAATCTGGTCATTTCCGTCTGATATATCTTGATCTGTTCCTTTATCAACATGGATCAGTGAATCAGGATCTTTACAAATTTGCCTATCCAGATTTAATTGTTTTGTCTGCTTCGTTAAAATATATGCTGGGAATTCAATAGCCTTTTCTAGGCTTTCAATAACTGTTTCGAGGAAAGAGTTTTATAATGAATTAACTGGCTGAACTGAGACTGCTATGGCAACTGTACTGTGGCAACTGCACTCTGACTGTGCTAGGGCAACTGCACTCTGACCGTGCTAGGGCAACTGCACTCTGACCGTGCTATAACTGCACTGTGATGTTTCAATTCAAGTGCAGTTTAAGTAGAGTTACAGTACATCCCTTTTAGCACAGTTACAGTGCAGATTTAGTGCAGTCGCAGCACAGATTTTTTTGCCTGAGTATTCGTCGGCTTCAGGGAGATGAGTGTTTCTTTGGATTGTTGTTACCAACACTATTTTTTACAAAATGAAAGCTATAGGAGATGCAGTCAATGGTCTTCCACTATTGCGACCCACTCATTACAGGTCTGAATATGAGCTTGCAGAATAGGTTCAAAACCTATTTCAGTTTTTCAGCGAAGTCAATGATGCAATTTTGGCGTCTTGTACCCATCCCTTCTTCAGGATGAGGTGGCTTCCAAACGACAATGTAATTACGAGCGCATCTACAGCAAATGCTAATAAATACAGCAAAAAAATTAAATCCTGATGTTCTCTGCTTAATAAATGATGGAAATTCTTCATATGAGGACTTCTTTGCCTTTTCAGATGACCCGCGACATTCCTCATTCCATGTTGTAAATAGGAATAAAATTGAAGTATTACAATTTCTTGGTGACGAATCCAAATGTTTGTCAACGTTAAATGCATATCCGGCTGTAAAAAAAGTTGTTTGTGCGTTATAACACTGGCCTCACATCCAGTGCTCCTGTGGAAAGGTTATTTTCTTTTGCAGGATTTATTCACAATTGCAAAAGAAGTAATTTAGCAGACTGTATGTTTGAAACACTATTGCTTCTAATGGGTAATGAGCATTTTTTGTAAGTGAGACAAGTGAAATAAACAAATTATTACCATATATTCTCCATATTATTTAAGACATTTTGCCCTGGGTCATGGTCTGATCGCCAATTACCTATAAATATGTTGTATGAATGTTTGAACCTCTCATTCTAAAAATAGTTAATATTTGAATTGATTTTAATGTTTTACTGGATAAGAACTTCGTTGAAGGTATGTATTTTGTCTTTTAAGAATATATTTTGAAATAACATTTGTATTTAGCATCGACAATATAATTTTTAGAAGTAATTTGTATTTTGTATCTAAAATACATTTGACATGTATTTTGCCCATCTCTGTCTGATATGCATATGAGTCTCTGATATCTTTTTGGATATCTATTTCAGATAGAGATAACTTCCGTTTTGGTTTATCGTCTTACCTACTCTTTATTCTCTTATGCTATTAGTTATTCGAAATAATTTAATTTAATTTAATCTAATTCCATACATATGATAATGCATCCAGTAATTCAGGGTGCTCCAAATTTCTTTCGCATAACTGAATCATTTTAATGATTCAGTATGTTGCTTCCTAGTTTTTTATTATTTCTACAAAAGCACCAAGGTCAATTCAATCCTAAGCTAATGGTGACTTATTTTAAGATGAATATGTCACATACAATAATAGATTCGGGGTATGTCACCTCGATACTGTTTCTAGTGCTGGGCCTGTGTCGTCTTCATGTCGAGTCTATGTCGGACTTAAGTTGACTTCATGTCGGGCCGGTTTAAGGTCAAATGTCAGGCTGACAGCGTTTTGATATCGGACTGAAGTCGGTTTGGTGTCAGGCTGAAGTCTGTTTGATGTCGAGCCAATGTCAGTTTGATGTAGGGCCGACAACAGTTTGATGTCGGGGATAAAGTTGATTTTTTGTCGTGCTGAAGTCGGTTTGACGTCGAACCGAAGTCAGTTCGATGCACGTCCGATTATTCGCTTCGCGAGTTGGCTGTAGCCTGGCTAAACGTTATCATTTCGACGATAGTCCAACTTCGGTTCCCGACGTCGCACAGTGGTCTGGGGAGCGCTTTTTTCCGGACAAAAGTCGACTGTCCCATTTGTAGAGGTATATGATGGTGTTACACAACTTAAATATATCTTATAATGCATGCATAATGACATTCTCAAAAAATAAATATGCATTCGCTATTTTTTCTGAATAATTATACTACAACGACGTGTGATGCAATGGTGGTCTGAAAAACACTTACGCATTTATAAGTCGCCAAATCAAGTTTTACACGAATGAATGGATGTTTTCTCACTTAGAGATAATTACATGACCATTATGCTTTGGGGGAGATATCTTTAATGAAATTATTTCGTAGAATACTTATTTAATGAATCAATAATTAAGGGAAGCAAATGGATATGAGGAAGTAAAACAATTACTCCTCATCCGTAGTTTCTTCACTGTCTTTGTACACGGGTGCCGAGTCTACGTTTGGGAATGAAAGCAGTCGTAGCACCAAAAGGATAGCACAGGTTTTTTTACGGAAAGAATTTCTTCTTAGGGAGGATAAAGACTTGCTGCCATTAGAGATCTGGCCCCTTTCCTGATGGACATAGTATACTGATGTTTAGTCAACTTTGCCTCAATCATTAAGCCTAATTCCTCGTCTGCATTGTAGGGAAGAACTACCTTGGTGTCAGATCTATGGATATTACAAGCTTGCCTTATATTTCTGGCTCTACTGGGGCTTATATGAATTGCCTCATCTACCATATGAGCTGCATCGCTTTGTTTGTTTGGCCGAAGACTTGCGTTTGTCGCATAAACCAGCTCTTCAGTTGTTTTTGTATCGAGAAATTCCGTGGTTCTCGTCCGCTTTGATCGCTCGCACAACGTTTCAAAATTCTTACACGGACCACTGAATGGACTACACACCTAAATAAAATCAATCTTTTGATAGGTAATACTCTCATTTACGTAAATGCTTTAATATATCCCATCGATAACATTGAACTTACCCGAGGTAGAGGGTTGAGAAGTTTCCGAGCTCGTTATCTGGGGCTCGATTTTTTCCCGCCAAAAAAATCAATATCTGAATTAAGCCACAGATTTTTGTTCTGCAAAAACACGTTTATTGTTCTGCGGCTCTTTTCCCATCTCAGTGTCGCCCGAGTAATGAAAGAAAACAGCAAGTTTTGAATTCTTAGCTTCCTGTCATCTTTCACGTCCGACCTTCCTTGTGACCTTAGAATAAGACACCAAAATTGATATGATACGCAAGCTATGGGTTAATGAATCCACTTAGTACGTTGCACGTCGGAATGAAATCACTTCCACCTACCTTAAAATGTACTCATATAGATGCTTGTAACGAACGCTGTCCTTCTCGGCCCACTTCTCTCGTAAATTGAAAAAATATTCCTTCACGAGTGCCATATCCGAAGACTGGTTCACAGAAAATAAGTATTCAATTTTCACTGAACAATTAGAGGAATCTTAACAATAGCTGGAGTTGTCGCACGCTGGGAGAAGCCTAGTGGCAGCCGAATTGTTGGTTTAAGCCATGTCAAATAGGCTATATTGTTGCTGATATGGTCACTGAATCATGTAGTGTTTAGGCATGGATAAAATTGTTGCTGATAATGATAATAAATGAACCAATTGCGTCTGATAGAGAGACTCAAAACGGAGGATTTTATCAGCGAAAGCGACTTCTCGAGAGATAGCGCGCCATGGCGTTAGGATAGCCAGGCGTCTCTGTAACACATTTCGGCTTATAAATTAAAAAAAGGCAACTTAAGGCAGATAACTCTTTCTAAATTGCTTCAAGGATAGTATTTTCTTTGCATCCTATTACATGAGAACACAGTGGTAGAGCGTGGTTTTTTTATATCTCTAACTGTGCATAATTTAAAAAAATATTTGCATATGATATTATAGCGCGCTATCCTGACACCCCGGACGCTTTCATAACATTAATAATTAGGTTTATGGATCATAAAAAAGGCGAGTTTGCTGAAATAAACTCAAAAGAAAACAAAAAAATGGCTATTGGTTATAGTATTTATAAAGTTAAAAAGCCGTCAAAAATTTGAGAAATTACACTCAAACAACTTTCGCTAAGAACCACTCCTGTAATTCGAAAAATGGGCAGTAGAGGAAGATATAAAGATCTATTTACAATGGAATGATGTTTTAGCTTCACCTATTTAGCATTTTTGGATAGTTTGAACGCAATCGAAAAATCGACTTTTGTCCGCCGAAAAGGGCATCTCAGACCACTGTGCGTCGGATCGACCCGTAGACGACCTATGTCACCGTCGTATCGACATTGGACCGACATGAAAATGCTACCTGGGTTTGTATATTGATTTTGAGAACAGATAATTATCCTCTCTGAATTGTGTATGTACATACTTATGATTTTGACGTGTCTTATATCTTGTATATTTCAAATGTACTTCTTGGGCATATAAATACATTATAAGTATTTTAAAACCCTATTGTGAGCCAGACAGAATGGTAGAAATGGCAGCCCCAGTCGCTGTACGGGAAAATGAAACTCTCCCAATTGAAAGAACCGTGACTGATGTAAACATTGATAAGAACATTTAGGTGGACAATAAGGAGACGTCTGTGCCCCCTAGTGACAAAGATGTTTGTATACAACCCAGAAGAAGTAATCTGGTAAGGAAGCCAAAGCAAGTTTTTTACTGGTAAACAGGAGGTTATTTATGTTTTCTATTTCTGCGTACTAATATCTTAGAGGGAGGATGTTGTCATATCGCAGAGGTTGGCATTGCTCGTTTTCTGCCGGGTTTATTTTTTATTGTTTTCTCCCCCTCTCGGAGATGGAGTGATGGAAGTGTAACATGCGAACTGCATCGTGTTTGAAATAAATGTGGCTGTAAACATTAAGTTTTAACAAATTACTCTTTACCATGCAGTTTATTTATTTTACAGGTAACTCATTTGGGTCATGTTGGGGGAAACCATCTTGCAGATGTAACAAAAATGATGTTAACATGGTTTATTATATCGTCTGATGTGCAGTGTGTGTGTGTGTATCAGTGAAACTCTTCCTTAGTGGTGGTAAGGTAACATTTTTTACCTTTTTTATAGAACCCTCGTGTTGGTATGTAACGAGTGTAAATCTCACTCTAGAGCAGGCCAGAAAGCGTCTTTAATGTTATTTTTTATTTTCGGGACTTATTTTCCACATTTCATGTTTATAAATCATTAGGCATTCTCGTCTTGAGGCCTCAGTCAAGAATTTCGACTGTAAAACGTGTTCAAAATTTCAATATTGTAACTATGGAGGCACCAATGCACTATATGAAAAACAATGCATTCCATGTAGTCTGTCAGTAATACTGCCTACCTCCCTGCATTGTTTATTTTGTCGCTGAGTAAGTATATGTATCGACATTCTTGTTTTCATGTGTATATATATAATTTTAAACAGCCTCTTGCCTGTCTTTATGAAACATTTTATAGTATATTTAGCATAGCCACCAGTTCTAAGTGTAAGATACACACAAAAAACAAGGGCGATTGCTAACATTACAGTACAATCATTGAGGAGGCTGTACATGGGAAATAACTGTTAAAGGATGCCTCAGAGGACATTGAGCAGGCCATCTTTGTTGCACCGTCACCCTTTTAGTCGCCTTCTGCGACAAGCAGGGATACTTGTTGGACTCTCTAGTCGCCCATTCCCAGCGAATGCTTTCCTAATGAGAATGGCCAAGAACTTGCAACAATCAGAACTAAGTCTATTGTGCTCTCATCATGTTTGCTTATTCGCAATCCCTGCATTCCAATATCTAAGTGCTTTCACAAAGTGGCATACTGAATACCAAATTGCTTTGTCACAGGTCAGAGCAGTGTAAAAAACTGATGCTCCTATAGGAGAGCATGAGAGCAGTGTAAACCCAGTAGCTATTTAATTAAAAAATTCAACCATTGCTACAGCATCCACCACACAGCATAGGAGACCCATCTTCAAAGCACTGGATCCAATTATTTAACTCATTTGTGTCACGCAATGCTACGCCTTAGTAATGCACATTCCCTCCACAAAGTTCAACCACCATCAGCACTCCACTTGAACCAAGAATACCTTCATCACTACAATATCTTACTACTGCACACCTTGAATTCCGAATCAGTGATGGCATTGATAAGGCTTAAAAAATGTTGCATTGCGAATGAACTGCACTGCAACAAAGACAGAGAGGTGTGGGACAGAGAAAGTGAGGAAGTGATTGTTCTCCGATCTAGGCGAAAGCGACAAAAATTAAAAATAACTGTTATGATATAGATATTCATCATATTCTTGGTTTTATTTCATCGAGAGTAATGATATTTAATTTCATAATGCAAAAAAAGCTATCACCTTGAGTTTTTCTATGTGATAACAAGATGTTCTGGTTTTGCAATTGCTAACACCTTCAGCTCATAAAACCGACCAAACTACTGCCATCAGGCACCTAGTAGGTATTAAGAGCAATCTGTTTTCATTTAACCTGCTGAAAGACTTCTGTAATTGAATAATAATGGATTGAAATTGCAGACATTTCTGAGCTTTTGTTGTTGGATATCAGGATGGCGATATTGATGTGTAATCCAATAAATTCATGCAAAAGACATACAGGAACACTTAACTTTAGCAAATAATTTTGACTAATAGATTGTACATTCTTGCCATGATAGAGTAATGCAACAGTAAGAGGTAAAATTGAGTTTTTGTTTGCATTATTTACTTCATGAGCCAGCACAAAAAATATGTGTTGCTTGAGATACACGAGGGCCCGGCTTACTTAAGTATATACTATCTCTTCATACTGTAATTCAGTTCCACACTGCATGTTAGCAGTGAGTTATTTAGTTTACTGTTTTCTTGTATTTTCTGTTTCTATGACTATGATCCATTTCATTTTTTTTACTTTTAAAATTCAAAAGAAGGTAGTAAGATCTATGCATTATGATAAGTTCAGGAGCCATGGCCACCCTCTTTTTAAAAAGTTAGAATTGCTTGTTGTACCATGTATTTATATTTTATGTGCATGGGTTTTTAAAAGGGAAAATTTTTCTTTGTTTCTGAAAAACATGTGCTACCAAGAACAGAATACTAGACAGGTAACTGATCCATATCTTCAACAAAATTGTGAAGTCTATTCTAGGAGGGACCAAGAGTTGTGTATTAAAGTGCGCAATGCCCTTCCAGTGCATCTAAAAACACTCCAACAATGTCTGTATTTAAATGCCAGCTATTGTCATTCCTATAGTCAAAGTTTCTTTTTAGAGTGTGTAGAATGACTACTTTTAGTTTTAATCTGACCTATAAGTTGTATTCCTGTAATGCCTCCAGGATGGAATAAATTATTATTTCCCATTTTTATTACATAGGAACAATAACTTTCATAGTTATTGTGACACCAACCCTTTTAGTCGCCTCTTACGACAAGCAGGGATACTGCGGAGGTATTCTCAAATCCCCTCTCCACAGGGAATGCTTTCCTAAGCAGCTACTATTAAATGCTTGTTACACTTAAGAGTAATTCTGATGTTTTTATCACGAATAATGTACAAGCAGCCTAGGTCTGATGGTGAAACTTCGAAAAAAAAATAATATGAAGTTGCTAATTCACAATCAACATTTTTATTACAACTGAAAGTAACGTTGCACATGAAATGCGTACATTCTCTTCCAGAGTTAGGAGAATAAGTGTGACTGCAATGTAGAAGTAAAGGTATTCCAGTATATGCAGATTGTACAAAATTAACGTTTTAGGAAAACTGATTTGATGGCCCACTGTGGTGCAAGTATAGAGAATATACACTTTCACAATCGAAGACCATGACATGATCACATCAACAACCTAATTTAAATGACATTCTACAAATTAATAAAATTCTTAACTGTATACCTTGAAACTTCTGGGGTAATACTTACTAAAAGTTACTTTGGCAGAAGTCATCAAGTAGTGGACATACATGTTAGTATTGCAACTCAGTTATGAGCAATTTAAGGATAAAAAGATTATTTTGCACAAGCAGAAACAAAGGAGAGATTTATATTTATTTATCACAATCAATCGAAATTTTGTCGGCAAAATTTACCATAGGTTGTTTCACATTTTTCAGTGATTTGGGTAAAATAATTCAAATTCAGGCCACTTTATTTCTTTCAACAACTATTTCACTCATTGCTTTCCTATTCCTGAGGTGAGATTTGTTAGGTAAGATACTTTAACAGTGAAATACACAGGTGGACACCATGGGTTTCACCACTTGATGCTTAGTTGTGTGCAGGGCAGATCCGGACTGCTTTCTTGCCATTACATCCAGTCTCTTCTGTGCCTGGATTAAGATGAATGTCTCATACTTATGTACTTCTGGGTCAACATCCATACATCACTTCACAGCCTTGAGCTGAGCCTCTGGGACTCTTGAGGCATGGCTCTCTTCAGAGTATCCAAATGTTGTTTGGATAGACAGAGGGAAGAGATTTCCAGTTGTCCTAGTTTGCCTCTGCTCTGCCCTATACATATCTTAAGAAATTCATCTGGAACAGTCAAGTAAAGAATACCTACATTAGAAGAATTGGAAAAACAAACTGGATAAACTTAAAAACTGCTGCATAAAATTATATGTATTAGAAATGATGATTAAGATAATAATACCTATTAAGCATATTAGGAAATTTAATACTTTTATAATGTGGGTATACCACAGTTCTAAATAGTTAAGACCCTAGAGGCAATTCCACAGCTGGCACTGATGAGACTACATAACCACTAACCACTTCTAGCCATTGCCTAGAGATGTTACAGCATTTTGCAGCCTCTTATTAATGGGAGCAGTGGGAAGGGAAATGGATGAACAAGAGACTGCTCAGGCTTACTGAGGGTACAGATTATACCAGAGGTTACATAGGTCAAATTCCAATGCAGCGACACCACATCAGTATATACCACATACGTACTAACACAAGTAAATCTGCGGAGCATTTCAACAAACGTGAACTAACTACATATGACCAAAGCCCTGGTACACTAATGCAGCTGCCAAAAAACTATCAACCAAAGTAAATCTCTAAAGCACCATGTTTTGCTGAAGGATATGCATCAAATTTGCAGATAAAAATGGTGACTTGCAAAAAAAGACCATCTAAGAATATGAAGCCATTGATGAGAGAATCATTGCATCTACAAGATGGTTGGTGGAATTACGGCAGCTGCAGGATGGAGAATGAAATGTGCTGACATAGAGATTCAATTTTTATGTACATAGTACCTTACTACCATGCATACATTATTGATGAATTAAAACAGAAAAATATTAAAAGAGACTATCCCCACTTAAGTGAGAGACATTACTATGAATTATCAACCAGTCATGAAAAAACAAATGCATAAAATTCAACAAAAATTTAATTTAAGTAAATGAAAGGACGTAGCACTTTTCCACAAGAATTTTTAATGCGCACAGCGTGTTTCGGCTCACTGAGCCATCATCTGGTACAAGACACCAGATGATGGCTCAGTGAGCCGAAACGCGTTGTGCGCATTAAAAATTCTTGTGGAAAAGTGCTACGACCTTTCATTTACTTAAATATGTCTAACTTCCCCCAATTGAAGCCTGAATCTGTTGAAAAATTTAATTCATTTGATAAAAAATTTTGGTGGGTTACGCATACAACAGGTAAACATATTAGAGTTAAAAATAAGGAGATGAATTTACCACTTGAGGCTTTTGAACATAAGTGCATTATATTTAAAAATCCAATTGAACTGGGTGCATGCCTGCAGATCCCTTCAGTTTCACCAACTGGCAGGATCCCCAACCATGGATGCCCTAATGTCACCATAACTCAAGAACCCTTCTAAAAAGGCTCCATTCCCCTAAAAAATACTTTTCCCGTTAACATTCGCGATAACACAGAAACCAGAAATCAAAGATTGAAGGAGAATCTTCCACCCCTCCACGTGACAACATAGCTCCACATTCCTGTGTAAAAAATTGCTGGAATGGGTAGATAGGCTATACTTGTGTACTCCAACAAACTTCCTTCAAGAGCCCATGCATTGATACATGATGCAATATGCTTCTTATTACAGCACTCACTGGCAGCATGTCATGTAATGATATATTTGCTATGCTAAAATAAAAAAAATATGTTTCTCGCTGCTATGGTTTTTAATTTTTTTATTACATGCATTAAGCACTAGTGATTCATAGTCCTGAACAAAACATTCACCACTCACCATGCAGAACTGCCACGAATTTCAACTAATGGCAAAATGATATCAAATAACTCATACAAGGGATCAGGGTAAGTTGATATGATGTGAATAAATTGTACAATAGCATACTCCAACGAACTTCCTTTTTGGAGCTCATGCATTAATATATCATGCAAGGTGCCCCTCATGAAGGCATATGAATTGCCGCTATTTATCTAAAATAAGTCTATTTTGTATTGATGATCAGTTTGTTAAATATCCGTTCCCAATATAGCACCTATACCAATAAACACATGATCATGTAACACACACATGACTTTAAATGCAAAAACAACCAAGCTTTTCAGTTAACAGAAGAATTAACTCATAACGGATGGGCCCGGCTGTGGAGATGACATGGTGAGTTGTCAATATGGACGTCAAACTTGGCAGTCGACAATTGATTATCAGCAAACAATAAAATATAGTGACTCCGCAGTAAGGAATTGGAACTAGCCTCTCAAGAAGACTGTAGGACAAACAGTTACAGGTACATTAGTCTTTGACATGGAGAATGAAAGTGCAACAACAATACCCGAAGGGAAGCTCAGCTAATCAACACGAACCGCAAAAGAACAGTATTACAATATATTTATTCAAGAATTAAATACTTCTTCCTCTCATGCACCGGCTATTGAAATCGAGAGCAGCTTCATATGCTACAATGGGTTTCAATTAAACTGCTGTCAGAGTGCAAGTTAAATTATAATAGTGACTTCTTCAATATTTTCAATGCCACTTACTCAGTAAAGCCTAAATGTTTTCACTGTCTTTGATAAGGAATCAGCTATGGTGACATTGACCAAAAACGAAACACCGTGGATATGGAAAATGTTTTTAAGAATCGTAATGTACAGTAATATCCATCACATACTGAGTTCAAATAACCACATAAGGAAATGTAAATGCTTAATTGATTGCTCATAACCACAATAACTGACAATTGGCAATGACCACATAAGGAAAAGTAATGCTTAATTAATGATGTGTTATGGAAGGACAATAAAATCATTAAAATGTAAGCTTTCACATTTGGTATGAAAATAATAGTTATGGTGTACAGGTTGCTTACAATTAGTGACGTAATTTTTGAAGCACCCTTACATGGCTGAATAAAGGAATATATTGTATTCCTGAATCAATGTATCAAAATAAAATTAGTCTAAATGCTTTTGATTCCAAATGCAACGAACACATTGATGCCAACATATTTCCTCTAGCTTCAAAGGAAATCAGCAGTTCATTTAATGGGAAAGAAGTTTCGAAAATATTGTGAACAATGCCTTTGCATGTGTTTATGGTACTTCATGTTGCAAAACCCTGTGTAATAACATATATAGTTTAAAAAAATGTAGATTCACTTCCCTCGACTACCAACAGTATATGTTACCACCTATTCCCTGGTTATTCCACATTACCTATCGAGGTTACCAGGCAAATGCTTCCTGATCTTATCCAGAGAATTACACCAACGGAAAAGAAACCCCCTTTTACATGCTTACTATGAAACTATTAAAAACCATGTGTTTTCACTCCTCCGTAAATTATTTATGAGAAAGCCCATACCTTCCTGGTTAAAGTGGATACTGTCTGGCCCCCTGCAGTCTCTGTATCCCATCCAGCTATAAATTACGGAGGTTATGTATGTAAGAACATATGCCCAATAGGTGAAGGTATAGCATATATATAAATATATTAGTATGACCTTTGTGAGCTTACAATTCAAGATACTCCTCCCTCACCCTACAATCCCAAAGAAAAGTTGTGATGAAGTCAATCCTGAAATCCACCAAAGGGATTTGAAATCACCAGAATAGGAAATCACCAGAAAGGGAAATGAAATCACCAGAATGAATATCATGTTTATACATGAACGCAATGACAACTGTAACACAAATGAATTATTGACATAATTATGAATCAAGAGAGTGAAAACATTGTCTTACTCTCCCTTGTGTCCATCAGTTGATGGCTACTAAATGACGCCGATGAATAATGTTTCCCCATTAAGCTGGAGTGGGGATCATGCTTAACAGAACCACCCTCAATGTCAAGCAATGAGTCCTGAGAAGTATCCAATGGAAATTACTCATCAGCTGTTGAAATCTTACGTCCCTCCCCAAGTCATCGGATCCTATTGATAATATAATTGGAGAATAAAAGCATCCAACATCCAGCAAAACTCTCCGCAATTCCGTCATTCTCTGGCCCGATACGCAAAGTCCAACGGCAGCAGGACAACCTATGAGCAAATGAAGCATTTAGTAAAGAAAACAAGTTGCATTAAGGATTCGTTACAAAGAGAAAAAAATCTCCTGCCTCTCTCAAGGCGGTACCCCAGAAGAGACACCCACCACACAAAATGGCTGTCTCTCACCATTATGTGCCCGTAAATCTCGGGTCTATCCATGGAGAATCCAAATCAATCACATGTGGATCACTAGCGATTGACTATGAAAAGGCAAGTGTGGCCACGATAGGCAGGGTGAAGATCAGCCAAACAACTCCCCCTTCCACGCCTCATAAAAAAACACACCAACAATGTACTCGGTTGAAAATCAGGATGACCTCTGTCTCTCATCTCCCGATTGGCATAATTAGCTACTCTTAAGTTGAAACAGGCAACTGGAGAGAAATAAAAATGTTAGCAACCTCTGCATTATTTCCAAAGCCACAAACACATTGATGGCAAAATGCTCAATTTGAATACACCTATGGTGACAATGTAAAATGAACACAGTGAACACATGTCAAATGTTTTAAAAAAAATCAAATAATCCAATTATACACCCATACTCCATATTGAGTGACAAATTGAGGAAATATTTATATCACAGGAAGGAAACATGGAATAGCAAGATGGCAATTCATTGAACACATTGCTAATTTGTAAAACAACAACAAAAGCCATGCAAAACAGAACTATTAGAGTAAGTACATAAATAAGGTTAAGTAACATTGTTTGCAGCAAAGCACCCCTACATAGTTGAAAGTAAACAACAAATTTGTGTGACAAATTCAATGTAACAAAAAGATATCGCTTTCAGTGCATTTAACCTTTTCTCTACTAAAGACGACAATATATGTGTGGATATTTCTTGACCCAGGAGACGAAAGCCGCATATTTTCTTTGGAGGATTTCTTATGCAAATAAATGAACGCCAAATAATTACGTTTCCCAGCTCTCCCCCTTTTACGTAGGGGTTCCTGGGGGGAGCATAAGCCCTCAGATGTGAAGCCATGCCTAACGGTACTCTTTGAGCATTTAGCCATCATATCCTGCCCAGCTTCGTCAATTTGCCATAAGGCTGCATGTCAAGAAAATATTGAGTTTTTCTGAAACCAGTGGCTTCACCTTTCATTCTTTAGACAAATGAATCCTTTACACATATTAAATGCAAAAACAATGACTTTCGACCTGTGATTTAAAGGAGATTTTAGGGTTGCCATTCTGCCTACATACTTAAGTTCACCGTTTTTCCCAGGTTTTCACGGTCTGAATGTCACCAAATTGACAGTCTGTTAACAAGCCAACAATAAAACAATCACCAGCCGTACATCAACTAAAAAATTAACATATGCAACAGATGCTGTGAATGTAAATGCAGCGATGAAAGTGATATCTGTTATGAAATCGCCTATTGTTTGCAAAATTCAGGAAGGCCCAACCCAACTGCGCTCTTTCCACGATACTAAATACCATAGCCACTTTTAATATGCTTATGCCTTTAGGACCTTCTTCCGTCTGGACACTGGAAGTCCTTTTTTAATTCCTGGCTAAGAGATTGCTTTTTGCACACCTTGTTATCACCACACAGTAACCAAATTTCCCTAAACCATTTCAAATTCAAAAGGGAATTGAACATGTAACTTATTTTAACATAATTCTAGGTTATTGTGAGGCGTAAATAATATTTCTATTAAAAACAGTACCTAGCAATGCAATAATTTGATGGTGGACTCATGGGCTAGAGGGTCTAGTACAGTGCCTGGGGCAATAGCCAGGCACTCCATTGAGTTGAGTCCCATTTCAGAGGGAAGCAAGCACAAGAGAAGTTACTCCTTTCAAAATTACACCTCAAAAGAGAGAGATTAAAAATATTCTCATGCTATGCGTAGAATGGAAAACATTTTTCTTTGGCAGAAAGAGTTACGTATGCCATCTTCAACATGGAGTTTGCCTTAATCAATAACTCACTGACCAGAGGATCTTGCTCAACTCCAGCAGCAAGCAGCTGTTTTCCCGTGGCCTTTACTCTCCAATCATAACTATAGCTGGAAGGTGGAGCGTTACTCAAGAAACTGGGGATTTTGAAAACACAGTAGTCCTCAAAGACACTGATTTACTTCAGCTTGTCCAGACAGACGCATCTCGGGAACCCATCTGACTGCACAACCTTCAAATCAAGAGGAGGGAAATCTTTCATACTAATAATAGGTCCAATGAAATCATTTCTTCAAATTCTCCTTCGTCGGAATTGCGATCGTTAAACAATGATGCAAAGTCACGAAAGTCAATCAATAGTCAAAGTATGGCTTGATTAGGGCTGAAGTACGAGAAAAAAATCCTTTAAATCCTCACTCCATGCAATTTCTTTTTATGGGGATTTTTAAAGCAGTTAGTGTATAAAAAAACATTTAACAATGTTGAAGAACAGAAAAGAGAGATAATAAGATGTGCAGAGTTTATTACCCTGCTTTTGCTTGGGGACATTTTACTGGATTATTTGTCAAGTGAATTCAATTATGCCTGTCACGGGAGGGAGGGCACATTGAATAATGGGTACTATATTTATTTTCATTATTATTTATAAGTATGACTTAGACTTTTTCATTAATTTAAACCAAAATTTTAATTTCATTTCAATGCACAGTTAAGTTTGAAATTTGTTTGTTTCAAAAAAGTTTGGCTCAAATCAACCCCCTTCTTAATCACTCATTTAGTAACATTGAAATGGGAATGGCACCACCCTTTAGAACACATTAAAAACCTTTAATTTAGCATGGTGCTTACCACTCCATTGTCTTGGGACATCCTTGAAAACCTTCCGGCTAGCGGGTTAATTCCATGGATATTTTTGTGCAAACCTCAGTGAATGTTGGCCACCTTAAGACCTCAGGAGGTTAACGACTTAACAAAATGGGTCCTATGTGTACCACGCAACTCACTTGGTCACCCTTTGGTTGGTGACATTAGTTTCCTTGATATATCAAATCACGCCTTTATGACCTTTTACTTCCATTATGACCTATGGAGGTCAAAAAATCAACAATACTGATAAATGAACTACAAAACTGTCATAAGCACCCTTTAAAACCTATAGTTTGACACACTGGTTGTCTCGATGGCTTGACGTTTACTTCTAAGACAATTGACCCCGATTGTGGTCTCCTAAGGTCAAAAAATCAACAACACTGATAAATGAACTGCAAAAATGACTTAAGCACCCTTTAAAACCTGTGGTTTGACACGTTGGTTGTCACGATGGCCCAAAATTTACCTCTATGACCTTCGACCTCAGTATTAGCCTTGGAGGTCAAATACTGGATAAGACGAGTATTTAGACAATACCAATGACTTGGGCACCCTTTAAAACCCATGGATCGACACCTTTGATTGTATGCTATTCTTTTGGCCACCCTTATGTCCTTGACTGTGACCTGACTTGGCCAAGTCACAGTGGCCATTGTTTCAGACTTTTCAACACTATAATCCAGCATCGTTTTTCTGGGGAAATGTGAGTCACGTCTGCCATGAGGATGACACTCTACCTTCAAATTAACACTGCAAGTAAATATTGATTTAAATCATAATAAGTACTTTCAGACGATTAAATAATAAACTCAAAGTTATTTTTTCCCTTATATTAGATTCCTTCACTATAAAATGTAATTCCATTTGCTTACCTGTATTGCATTGTATTTGGGCACTGATAACAACCATAATTAAATTGTTTATTCTTTAATGGGATGACCCATTACAGGTTCATTGATGCTATACTTATAACATAAATCCTGGTAATTTTTTCAATAAAAATATTGTCCAACCCATTTTTTCCAATATTCTATGTGGTGTCAGGAGCACCCCACTCGAGTAACCTCGATCGGGAATCTCGCGTGAGTAACGCCGGGTTATTAACGTTATAATGAGCTAAAACTAAAACCAGACAGAACTGTCCGTGATAACTCAAGGAATAGAGAATTCAAGGTATTTGTTTCATTCAATAAAAACATCAAATTTACGGGTTATATTTGCAAAAATTAATAAATTCATGTATTTTGTTGAATGCTGAACATTTTTCACTGCTCTGTCGATCATTGTAAAGGTCCTTTCATAACATTTAATATTATTCATAAAAAACTTTAATGTTCCATTAAATTTTGATCTCTAACTGAATTGCTTTTTCGTAAATTTGATACGTAATACTTTGTTGGAGTCACTTAGCATTATACTTTGCCCTTGGTGGCAAGTGATTCATCAAATACAAGATTTAGTTACTTTTTCTATTGCTATAATCTGTTGAGCCCACAAATACAAACATTTTGCTAAATTTTTCATTCTCGATGATATGAACTTGAAACTATTAAGGCCGGGCTACATGGTACATTGACATGAACAAGTTAATATCTGCTTGCCTGAATGATTTCACAGGGCTTACAATGAAAAAAGAATCAATCACGCTGAAGAAATTTCCACAGAAAATTTTGCAAAATTTTCCAGACAACATTCTGGGTCCAAAATTGACAAATATATCTGAAACCATTGAATTTAATGAGCTTTTTCAAGCACAGTGGGCATAAAGTGGCAGGTAGGCCATCTCTAACAGCAACCTATGAAAGGAATGAAAACATAAAATGTAACCCCTCACTTACTCCGAAGTAGACAAAATCATACAAGGCATCCTCTACAGTTATCTGGCCTGCCACATTTGAAGTGAATATGTTGTAATAATAATCATTTTCTTCACACTAATTCTGCACAGGGGTACCCTCGGAATGGGAAATTCTACTGAAAATGAATGATTACGCCATAAAAAAATACCCTTCGTGCTGTACATTAAAGTGAAAGCAGTTCTTCTCTAAGCTGCGTATTTTTTTTGTAGAATTTCACTTTGAAAATTATACATTAATCTTGCACTCAAAACGACCCATTGCCATGTTGGCTGAGCGTGACATCAGAGGCCAGTAAACAATAGGTTTAAGTGGTGCCAGTAGACTATTTGTCCAAGTTTTAGAAATACCTATGTATCTCTCTTTACAATTAATTTTTTTATACGTCAATTCCATCATCAGTCATGTGAAATATTTATCCTGAATAATTGACAGGTTTAAAGAATGTATGCAAACTGGAAGATGCAGCACCATCTTGACAAATAGCGCTTATTACTTTCTCATCCTCCTCATTCACGGCAATTTCCACAGTATAAGCTTATTGTTGTCACTTAATGTTCTGGTGTCACCTTAGCTTCAACAGTGCAAATGTTCAAATTTATTAACACTTGAACCTAACAACCTGCTGAAACACGGTATGTCTCTCTTCCAGACCTTAAGAATGCTAAGTAAATCGGCATAAAATATGATCTGTTGTATTTCTCCAAAACGTTAACATCACATATTCCACTATTGCGCCAAGTACACATTAAAATCAATGAGTAAATGACAGTAGTTAAATGAGACACAAACCAAGCTTTAGATTATTAGCGAATGAGATTATTGATTTAATTTATGTTACATTTCAATTTTGCGGCTTCACAACTCTGCACAAAGAAATCTTCATTACTGGAGAAGAAATAAGTTGCGATGAACTAATCTACCCTCAGAATGTTCCCAGGATGCGTCTCTACGAAGTCGGAGTCAACCATTGCTCAATACAAACACCGTAAAAACTTTTGAACAATTCACATGCTTTCACACACCCTTCACGTTCTGCATCAGTATCGTCGTAGATGTTTGTTATCGTCGTTACTGTTTTGTTATTCCCACAGAGCGAGTCTGCTTACTCGCATTCTGATATCAAAGGGCATTTTTGTAATAATAGATAATTGTTTAGTTTAGATACCAGACTTCATTTGCACATTGCACCACTAGAGGTTTACATATGCAACAGGCTTACAATCGAAAAATGAGGTATTTCCAACGATGAGTGATACATTATTGAGGTGTATTGCATTATTTTAAACATGGATATTTAAACATTAACTTTTTTCATTCCACATTAATGAAATTTTTGACTCTTTTTCACATTTAAAGACCATTGATGAAATGTGACCAAGTGGAAGCCATGAAGTATCTCTGGGACTCAGTGATTGCTACATGAACTATCACAAATTGCTTCTTCAACAATGTCATTCACCACCAATACTCAGAACTGCCCACGAAGACAGTCATTAACATAAAACTGCAAAATATCGCAAATTATATTAGAAAAGAAGACTTCACCGTTCAAGTAGTTCATTGCAATCTGTACACCAGCAATTATTTTTTTCATGTACTCCAAATTAAATAAACAAAATTCATATGTAAAAAAACATCTCATCAGTAAATAAACTTCAAGAATGGGCGCAAATGTGATTTTAGAAATAACCTAAACTTTGAGTGTAACAAATTTAAAAACAAACAATTTTCCATGTACTCAAAATTAATTATACAAAACTGATCAATGAAATAAAACACATCCCATTCTCTAATCCATGAGTCTGATTACAAAAAAACTTATATGCTGAAATAATAAGCGTTTCCATAAAGAAGACAAAAAAATATATCATGAGAATCAAAATCATCACCTCATATTTTTAACACCTGTTTACACCACACACAAACATATACAAGTTATTGATTGAATGCATGAACGACTTTAGCAGACCAGAATGGAATGTGTACATATGCGTTGACCATATCAGAACAGCTTCTATTTTCTATTCATGCATTAATCACACAAGTTATGTGGTTACACGGTGTATTTTGGCGTTCGTACATTTAGACATAAACCCACACGTGTTAATGTACCGTATAAACAAATACTATGCCCGTCATGGCAAGTGAGTCATCAAATACACGATTAATTACATTTTCAAGTTATTGCTATAATCTGTTGAAACCACAAATACAAACATTTGGCAAAACTTTTATCCTAGCCCACATGAACTTAGAACTATTAAGGCCGGGCCACACGGTAAGGTAACACGAACAAGTTAATATCTGGTTACGTGAATGATTTCACATTATTTGAAAGTTATACGAGGCTTCCAATGAAATAAAATAAGATGCACTCACCCTGAGGTAATTTCTACACGAAAATTTTCAAAGTTCTCCGTCCGATTGATGACAAATATTTAAGAAATCATTGAATTCGATGAGCTTTTTCAAGCACAGTGGGCTGGCAGGCAGGTCATCTCCAACAGCAACCTACGAAATGAATGAAAACATATGCCCAAGAGATTTCACACTTGCTGTGGAAATCATGCTCATACAACGGAATAAAACAATAACTGAGGAGATCAATAAAATGTAAACCCTCACTTACTTGTAAGTCAACAAAATCGCCTAAGGCATCCTTTACAGTTATCTGGCTTCCTGCAATTGAAAAGAATATGTTGTAACAATAATAATTTTTCTTCATGCAACGTCTGCACGGAGTACCCTCAGAATTCCTTTCTGAAGACTCAGATAAATTCCCAGTAGTAATACTCATGTTTTCACAGCAATAACTCATTTTATCTGTAAAACCAGTTCATCCTCAAACAAACCATCCACACAGCACTCAGTGATTTAAAATTCCTAATACATTACGTTCATTTCTATGACTTACGATAACGCAAAAACTTGAGAATAATCCAGGAGAAGGGCTTATAAAGCTCACATTGACAAGGACCTCAAAAATAAATCGCATTTCAACAGAAAAGACATCAAATATTTTCCACGAACTCCATGCTCATTGACGCCTTGCTAATAACTGACCATGATAGCAAGGATTAGCTTACATACCGAACTTCATTTGCATATTGCACCGCGAGAGGACTGCGTATGCAGAAGGCCTAAAATCGAAAAATGAAATTTTTCCAACAATAAGTGATATATATGCTAGGTTATTACATAATTTGAAAATTAAAAATATTTTTAACCTTTCTTAATTCTACATTTCAGAATTTTTAACTCTTTCTCATATTTAAAGACTGTAGATGTAATCTGACCTAGCGGACGCCGAAGTTGGGCTTAAATTTTGTTTCCGGCCAGGTGGTTGAATAACCTTTAACCAAAAATTTTTAAACTACAATTAATCGAAAATGTGATGAATTTTAAATGAAATGGTCCTTCTTTTCTTGAAATGGAAAGAAAATACTCTTCAAACACGGATGTTTGGCCTGCTCTATAGGTGTGCTACTGGCGGATAAAATAGAAATTAGAAAACATCGGTTCTATACAGAGGTTGATTGTATAGTCATATAATAACAAGTGAACGTTGTGGATTAATGTTGGCGTGGATGCTTGTCCAAAGAATTTACAATTGTGTCATAAATTGTTGAAAAATTTTTCAATCCAAGCTATTGAGTCATGATATATCTTTCCGTCGATTCATCAATTGTTGGATTTTGTGTTCCTTTCGTTTAGCATTCTAAAGTATTATATTTTCACTCATCATCTTAGTCAATGTAGTTTCCTTGTTGGAATTTGTGATCTTTGTCAATGCTGAGTAGATGATTTCTTTGACGATAAACCTGATTTAAAAATTAAATAAGATTTTGAATCGAAAACATGAGTCGCACCATCGGGATTTTCACGGAATCTTCAGATAGGAATCCAGGAATAGACCTTTGCAGACTTTGTAGGGAGAAGCATGATTGTTTTTACAGCATATTCACTTCGAATGTAGCGTACAATATAACTGTGAAGGATGCCCTACATGATTTAGTTGGCTTACAAGTAAGTGGCACATTAAATGTTATCGATTTTATTAAAAATGGTGCTTACTTCATGTCATGTTTTGATTCCCAACTCTATTGATGTGTAACGTGTTTATTAAAATCTCAGATTACTGTGGGAGATGGCCTGCCTACTACCATGTGTCCACTGTGTTTGAAGAAACTTACGGAATTCTGTGTTTTCAAAAAGATTTGTTTGGAATCAGACGCAGTTCTTAGAAAAAGTTGCTTCAGGGTGAGTACTTATCGTAATTTCTTATTTGAAGACTGGTGTAGCATAAGTATTGCAGAGTTAAAGGTGAAACTCTTTGGTTTATGTAGACAAAAGTAGAAATCAAGAATGATATATTTTGCGAAACGTTTTACGGAAAAGTGTAACAAGTCCAAAATCCCGTAAATTGGGTTTTTCCCTATCCGTCAATCGTTGGCAAGGTCCCATTAATCATGGTACTAATATATCATAGATATATTAGTATCATGCCATTAATGTTGCTGTTGGTGTTACAATGGCGACGATTGAAGACATTTTGTCTGATTGTGGAATTAAGTGTGTGCTAATCTACGATATCCGGGAAAGAATGGCATTCAAACTCACTATTTATCAACTCAAAAAGGCAATCCACCCTCTGTGCCCTACCACGCTACCTTTTTAAGTATTTGATTAGGTAAAAGGAGCATGTTAAAGTGAACAAAAAAATCCCTGACGATTTGCTGCTAAAGATTGAAGTGTCAGAGACCCAGGAATTGGTTTGTCTATGCGTTGTCAAATAAAGTCACAGTTGCACGTAAATAAAGTACCTTTCTTTAGCTCGGGGCCTCTTCCTTACCTTTAATTATGATCTCGTGAGGCTATGGTTATGTAAAACTAAAAATATCTTTGTGAAGCTTCGGAAATTGATAGTTTATTTTCAAGTCATCATGTATGAATAGATGGTGGTTACAATCAAGGCAAGATTGGCTAAGTATTAGAAATTAATTTAAGTGCAGAGAAATTAACTCAGGAAACATTTTCATCAAAAATGTAAAATAAGAAAGCAAATTAGGAATTTTGATTTGGTATATCTTTTCTGTATTTGTTAAGTTTATTTTTATTTTATTAACTATTTTCCAATATTGGAATATAATTTTTATATTTGCATCAACTTTGATTATTTAAATCACAGCATATTTGGATAGAACCATTTCTGTTAGTGCCCTTTAAAAATTATTTACATTTTTACATATAAAAAGAGTATTTTATGTAATCTTTTAGATAAACTATTTTATTTCTAAAGTACATTATAAAATTTGAAAGTTTTCTACAAATTTTGTTGTTAGCAAGTTTAAATATGACCTTAGCATGAGGTCAAAGGTTACCTGTGTTAGGGGATACATTTTTTTAGGTACTGAGATATTTATCCTTCATAACAGTCTTCAAAATCTTTGCAAAGGATATGGCATGCAAAAGCTTAGTCAGGAGTTACACCAGGCCAAATTCTCCTACTCCATCATGGCCGAAATTTCTATTTTGACAAGTTGTCCAGGTGCCCTGTTGACGATGGACAACTCGTACATCGAAACTTCAGCTGATTGTAAGATAGAGTTGGAGAACCTAACCCAGTGGAATTCCCATGTAAATTCTAACGATTCTACACGCAGGGAAAACCTGTGACAATTCTTTTTGTGGTATGCATGCCTGGCCAGGTTATTGCGTTCTTAATTTTTTTGGGGGTTATTGGCATAAATAAGGGCTCTAAATTAATGCTCAGAGTAGCTTAATTCTAACTATCTATTTTGAGGTCTACTCTTTTGAAACTTTTTTTATTTGTTTTGATAACATTTTGCATACTAATTGCGTGATATTTGGAATACGATTCTGTTTTAATTTGTGAATCAATTTTGTACAATGAGTTTGGAGTGTGTTGACAGAAATATTGTCTTATTGTTAGTGCATAAGGAATAATGAATGTTTTTTGCTGATTTTTTTTAGAATACATTTGAGTTCATGCAGGTAACTGTGGTGATAAACTGTTTCACCTAACTATAGAAGTAAAGATTTGGTTCGTGATGTGTTTTTATTTTGTATTTTAATGGTTTATATGATTAATAATTTAAAATTGTGGTTAAATAATAAGGCTCTGCCCACCATATGATTGAAATGTAGCTATTAGAATGTCTTATGGGTGTGGTGTAAAAGGAAGGATGTTGTCCATTTCTAGCTGCAGTTTTTCCCCATCATTGTGGCAGAGCTTGAATACTGGTAAGTGGTGAGGTTTTGCATGAATGAAGCCATTTTTCAATGCATTCTTATGAGTGCAACTGCTGATCTGTTAGACCATGTAATATTGAATGCAACAAATAATAATCAGATGATTCAATGTCTGAGGAATTAGTTGGGTGCGTTCAGCCTTTGCATTTGAGTGTTTTCAGTGAGGTTTTAATGTTTAATGCTCTAGGCTTTGTAATGTGAGGTTGAGCATTTCATGCTGTGGAATTACTGTTGAATCATTGGGAACAATATTTCCTTTCTTGGCACTAAATTCCCAATGCATGCAATTCCTTGGAAATGGCTTGGTGGGTAACTTAAATACAAAGCAGTCTCTTCTCGAGTATGGCATTGATCTTCATTGAGCAATGCCTCCAATTGATTTTCTCTGGAGGTTTTTGGCCTTTCTTCACATAGACCATTGTCATCATTGAAATGATTGTCTTTGAAGCAATGATACCAATCCTGTAACAGTGTTTCTGTTATAGCAGTCTCTCAGTTAATTTTAAAAAATATTATGGTGCTCTTCTCTCAACACTAAGTATCTAATGCCGTGACGTATTCATCATGGTTGTTGAGCAGTTTGTTTAACTAATGTCTGAGCTTGAGTCATGATGATTCTGGTAGTTCAAAGTTGAGCAGCAATCAGTGCTATCTATTGACAGGCAGTAAGAACTTTTTTTTCGAGCATAATACATAATTGCTGTGTGATTGGTTTAGCATGTTTTAAGGATAATAATAACAGGGTAATTTAAAAAACCGTTTCATGAAATAGTTTTGGAAGAGAAGATGATTTTGAGGTCTGTTTTCTTTCTGCATAGATATTGTACCCTGTATTCTCTTCCAGAGTTTATATTTGAGTATTAACAAGAGGTAAGAGAACATATACATTGAAAAGAGAACATATGCAATGAAAAGAGAACACATAACAAATACATTGAAAACATGCTCCACTTGTTTTTTCCATGATTGTACTGTTGAGAAAAGAATAAGTTGTGATTTTGGCCTTTTAACAGATACTATTAAAAAAATTATAATTGCAGAAGCAAATTGAGTGAAAGAATAAGAAACTTGACTTATTTATTTTCTTAACTGCAAAAAATTGAATCTTCAGTCTCTCTTTTGATTTCTCATGAATAAAAAAAAAACGGAAAAAAGATGCATCTGAATAATCTCCATTCTCTGTCGTCTATTTTGCTGTGAAGGGGCAGCTTCTATGGTCCCAAAGATACTTAGAAAAGACACTTTGTTTACTTGGAATATCAGGGATCTTCCGGTAATTTTTTTTTCAGTTTGCACTGTACCTTTTCAGTATTTGATTAACAGGCATGCAGAGAGCAGGCTATTTTTATATGATAGCAGAGGCAATATGTGAAGCATTCTTCTTCGTAATGCCTATAGTATTCCAAATATGTATGTTTTAAAGAGATAAAGGTTTATCCCTGTTACTTTTTCTGCAGAGTTTTGAAGGAGGAGGGGCAGATGATGAGGAGTCAGAGCCTTGTGTGGAGACTAAGGACTGCATTCAAGATGTCATTGAAAAGACTTCAGAGTTCGCATGCTCAGCCCAAATGACTGAAGTAAACATTCCTGTGCCAGACTGCTTATTGCCCAGGGACAATGATTTGGTAAGTTTTAATCTCATTCACTGTGAAAACTGCGTCTAATCACCTTCAGTTTTAAAAATTTCTCGGTTGTATGAGGAATGGGGGTGTGTCTGTTATAAATTTAAGTATTTTGTGGGAAGTCACTGGCATAATGCAACCTTCAGATGTTGTTCTTTCTAGTAGTGACACATGAGGCAGGAAGTGGAACCTCACAAATGTTTTTCATGCAGGTCAATAGCAGTTGTACAGCATTGATAATCTGTTGACAGAAATGTCTCCTATCCTGTAGCGTAAAATTTTGGATACCCTTGTCAAATCTCTGTTCAAGCCATTAGTGGTGGCTATAACAAGCCTGCCACATGATTGCCCTCTATTTGTTCAAGCCATCATCCTGCATTGTTTCAACTGAGGAACCAACATAAAATATTGTGGATCCTTTTTATGAGCCTAGGTGAAGAAATGATGCAGACAATTCAATGTACAGTGGAACCTCGATGAATTGTTCCCACTGTTGTGCCCTTACTTTAAGTGGCCAATACTCTCATTCTAAGCATGTGATGTTGGTGGCGTAGCTCTCCCCTCCCTAGTTGAGCGTTTATATGCTGGTGTTTAATGTGAGAGTTGCAAGAATCTCATGAGTATTTTGGCCAGCTGCAATGGTGTCACATAACACAGGAGTTTTTATTATCGATTGAGGGAATTATTGTTTTGCCTTTATTGAGTGATGCCCATTATTCTCTTCTAGTGTTTTTGAGGGCATAATTTTTTATTACTGTGACTTTTTCTGCAGAGTTTTGAAGGAGGAGGGGCAGTTGATGACAATTTGGGGCCTTGTGTGGAGACTACGGACTGCATTCAAGATGCGATTGAAAACAATTCACAGCCCACATGCTCAGCCCAAACCACTGAATTATACATTCCTGTGCCAGGTTGCCTTCTACCCAGGGATGACAAGTTGGTAAGTTTTATTCTTATACTCAGTGAAACCTTAAGTGAACCACCTTCAGTTGTACAAATTTCTTGGTTGCATGAAGAAAGAGGGTGTGTCGGTCGTGAATATAAGTATTTTTATGGGAAGTCGCTCACCATTATGCAACCTTCAGTAGTTGGACTGGTCCAGTTGTAATCTTTGAGGCAAAAAACCACACAAATCCTTATTCATGCAAGTCAATATAAGTTGTACATCACTTCTAATCTGTTGAAAAAAGTGCCTCTTACCCTACGGAGTAGCCATTGGTAGTGGCTAAAACTAGACTGTGTCTCATGATTGCCCTCGTATTTGTTCCAGCTATCTTCCTCCTTTAATTCTACTACGGAATTAGCATAAATTGTTGTGACACCTCTTTATAAGCCTGGGTAAAGAAAAGATGAACACAATTCAATGTGCACTGGAACCTCGACCTATCGTTCCCACTGCAATGCCCCTACTGTAAGTCACCATAACTCTCATTCAGTGTGCTCTTGGTCATCTAGCTCCCTCTCCCTATTTGGACATTTATATTCTAGACTTTGATCTCTGATCTGCATGAATCTCACGAGTATTTTGCCCATCTGGAGTGGTACCAATTAAAAGAGGAGTTTTTATTATCAAATGAGGTTATTAATATTTTGCTTTTATTGAGTGATGCTCATTATCCTCTTCTAGTTTCATATAAAAGATGAGAATGAAGATCACCTCAGTGAGGAGAATAATCCCATGCTGTACACGACAGATCCAGCTGGAAGTGATGCCTCAGACCCATTGGCCACTGATGACCTGGTGAGTGTACTTTTGCCAAGTGTAATTTAATTTACCTATGGCACATTGCCATTCCTTTATGGATTATTCCCAACACCCCTTAGCATGAACCTACACCATTTTGCCTTGCCTTTGCCAACAACAGTCATGAACAACTACAGAAGAAGTTTCATCTTTGAATCATTAAAATAAAATGTAATGAACAGATTTGGTGTATTTTTCCAAACTGACCACTCAACTTTGCTCTTTGTGCAAGTAAGCTCTCTGTCATCTCGGCACTGAGTAGTCATTTGTTATGTGATCACACAAACACAGTTTCACTTCCGTTTACCATGGAGTGGAAGGGGGGATTTTAGGAATTGAGAGTTAAACTGAGTACTTTTGACTTAGGTACAGTGAAACAGATTGACCGTGACATCATGATGTAGCAGCTAGCCAAATTCAACTACATAACTTGCATTCCTTATGAGGGATTGATGTTCATAGGAATGAAAATGTTGCAGATTTGGATTTTGTGATGAAAGTGAAGAGGAATTTATAGTGTGGGCTAGGGATTCAATCTTTTCTGCCATTTTTGAATGGGGTGTTTGCAATACAAGTTGATTGCCAAAAGGTATAAATTTTTAGTGATGTGAACTGATTTTTATTTACTCTGACTGAATTTTCTGCTGCTGTTGTTCATAGTCTTGAAACCCTTCCACTCTTATTGAACTCTTAAGATTTTGCTTATTCTTAGATTTTTATCATTTTTTTTAGAAGTCAGTGCTCTTGGCCTTGTTCCCTTTTGGAAATTAATTTTAATGATCAGGGAGGTTCACAACTTAAGAACCTATTTATTTCCAAGATTTTCCCAATGAAGTTGTTTCTCCTTCATACTATGTCTATTATTAGATTACATGGGAAGGTATAAGGCCTTTATTGGTGGAATCACAGCGGTTCATTAAGTTAATCTGTTTTCTACAAAGAAGCCAAAATCATTCATCAGGAATAATTTATTTTCTACAGAGACCATGTAATTCCAGCTTTGTTCATGATCACTTTTTATTTGTATACCAATTGATTAAAATGGGTATCCATCGTTGTCCCTCTTTCCAATAGAGTGATCCGGTAAGATACAAGTGCTCTTCTGTTAAAGAAGATTTGATTAGCGATGATGGACATATACTCAATGATTGCACTGATGGTGTCTCAAGCAAACTGATACATCAAGACTCTTTTGATCAGGTAATACTATTAACGAACTTTATTTTTTACTCTATCACCATCATAATTTAACAAAACTAAAATTGTTTTCATACATCCCTCAATTCCGGTCTAACATCTGCTTATCTTTTCATGCATATGGTCTTTTTTTAAATCATTAATAACTCGACCCGTGAGAAACATGCAGAGCCATTCCTTGCCCTTATTCCTGTCCACCCCTCCTTTTCTTTGTCTGTCGATTGTCCTTGAGGCCATCATATCTCATTATGTTAAGGTTTTCAGAAGACTTCTTTTCTCCCTTTCTCCTTCATACTTCCTTGTTACTTCATCAATTTCTTTATGGTCAACGTTCTTCTGGAGCAACACATTCCAAAGCTTCCACTCTCAACTTTTCTGCAGCTGTAAATTTTGAAGCCTTTCTAACATTTCCACTCTGATTCTGATTTCTTTTTCATGGGAGATTAAGGGAATCATATTCCTATACTAGGATATGTCCTAGGCTCCCACTCAACCTTGAAAACTGTGAATAAGCTGTGAATTCTGTCATAAAACATGAAAAATCTCTCACACTTGATTGTAGATCTAGGACATTGACAGATCAAAAGAAAAATTGATATGTTGATTATATTTCAAGGTCAGTAATGCATTTGTCTGCACACGTACATTCAAAGCACAAATATTGGTCCATGTGCCATGACGACACATTGGCCATACGCCTGCACCAAATCTGGAAGACCAGTAACGAAAGTGTTCATTAACCCTGGTGAAATTTCAGACACTTCTTAACTTCCCTGCTTCCTCCATTTTCCAACTTACAACTTTAAGACAGCATTTAATTTAGCTAATGATAGGTAATCTTATGAGAGATAGCACTTTCATTGCTGCATTTGCATCTGCAGTGTCTGTTGCGTTAGTTAAATTTTTAGTTTATTTGAGGCTTGTGATTGTTACTTAATCAATATTTCTGCCTCAAATGGCTTATAATCACACCATGAATTAGACAACATTTAGATCGTTGATGCCAAAAAACTGTTAATTTTATATTTAAGTAAGAGGGGGAACCCTATGTGTCGTTCTTGAAAAATATCTTTCATGGTACTGAACAGATTGGGGGCATACAGCCGTGGTGATTGCTCACCATTGCTCACTGAATCAGTGAGGGCTCTGACGTCAGGGCACTTCCCACTTTATTGAGCACAGATATGTGTACCTTGCTCACTTCTGATCACCACAAAGCAGAAGGAAGAATCATCATCACTAGTCAACAATCCTAACATTGGTTTGATGCAGATCTCCTAGATCTGCTAGACATTATTAGGTGACATATTCCATCTATTATACATCCTTAATGACCTGCCCTATGAAACTCATTCAAGGCCATTCCTTACCCCTCTTCCCTTCCACCAGTCCTTCTACTCTTGATGTCATCAGGCCATCGTGTCTCATAATGTGGCCAACTAAGTAGTTCCATCTTCTGCTAAGGGTTTTTTAGAAGACCTTTTCTCCCACTCTTCGTAGCACTTCCTCGTTACATACACGGTCGATCCATTTTATATTCATCATTTATCGGTAGAGCCACATTTCCAATGCTTCCACTGTTGACTTCTTTGCTGTTGTCAACGCCCACACTTTGCTCCCATAGAGAAATTTGCTCCATATGGAAGGAAAATAAGTGGAATTCGTTTTACCTAATGTAGCATTTGGTACTCACACACTTAGTGATCGTGATGTCATGAGCAACTGATCACTGAATACTGTACGACTAAATACCCCCAATGATTTGAATCATGTTTCCCTGGTGAAAAAGTTCAAAATGACCAAAGTCAGTTATGGTGAATGAAAAAATGTTATTGTGCTGGTTGCAGTTGGTTGCATAAATCAGGTGATGATGCAGTTTCTAGCCATATCTACCAAACAGAACTTTTCCCTAAAAATAATTTATATAAGGCGTATTCTTACTAGAGAAGATTTGGATGTGGTAAGAACTGTATAGAGGAAATTATATGGGGACTCAGGATTTCTTCTTTACCATGTTTGAAAAGGGTATTGGATGTTGGCAAATCAGGTTGGTTGTTGAGAGATATAAATTTTTTCCTTGAGCTTATTTTGATGGAGCTTATTGTATTTATATTCTTACAATTAGTGGGGTACACTACTCAAATGCTGGGGGAAATGAAAAACTAGTTATACCTTGCCAGCCGACGGTCAGATTTGATAAATCTCTAATTTTTTCTGCATGTCGCAAATAGAATGACATTGACTCACCCAAAAAGAGGCTATTTGGGCTTCCAGCCAAGTAGACTCCCTCCATCCTGCTGACGTTTTGGAACACGGGTCGGGTTCCATCCTCAGGGCTAATAGGATGACGATGGAGTTGGACTCGTGTTTTGAAACATCAGCAGAATGGAGGGAGACCACCCGGCTGAAAGCCCGAATAGCCTTTTTCGAATATATATATTTTGAGAAAGCATCATATTTAACATTGACTTACCGCTACGTAAATCATCTTCACTGCATGCTTCAAAAAGGGGCTACACGTAAAACTTCTTTGAGAACAACAACAAGACAGGTAACATCATGGAAACAGTACGAAAGATTCAACACTTATCTCCTCTGGCTTCATCTGATTTTCTTTTTTGTTCCAGGTTCTCAGTGATATTCCCTTGTAATTTCTTGTATTTATTGATACTCAGGTTTACATTAGCTCTTTATTAGTAGGTTTTCACAGTTTTTTCTCACCCCCCTTCTTGTGTGATCGTTTTCCTGCAGTGGGTTTTTTCTAGAAAGGACCTTAGGTTTTTCCCATGTCTCCTTACATCTTTTTAAACTTGGTAAATGGTAACTATGTTAACTTATAATTTTATTTGTTGACTGAAAATGGAACATCTATGTCCCTTTATATAATTTCTCTGCATGTGATTTCATGAGCAACTTCAGTATTTATTAAACTGCCTAAATTTCATGTTTGACGAGGGTTTAGATGGAAGATGGGACTTTCTTTAACAGATGAAATAAACATTTCTGTGCTCTTTCTGCATGTGTAGGCAAAGATTCTTGGTTGTCGATGAAGGATGTCGTGAGACCATCATGTCTCAAAATATTTGTGATACATTTGTTCTTCCATCTTAGGAAGGTTTTCCTATGGCTAATTGAAATGGCAAAGTAACTAAATGGGGATATTTTATTAGTCCATAAATTTATCCTTCCTTCTTCTCTGAGGTCAGAATAGCTTTTCAGGGAATTATTCTTTATGCATGCACCTGTAATTCATGTTTTTGTTGTGATCTTTTTATTTCTGGTACAAATTGGTTTAAACACTCAACAAGTAAGTGTTTATTGTCTTTCTTTCAGAGTGGCATAAAAACAGGGTCCCGGTTTGCAAAAGCAGATCAGAGCAGTGATGATGAAGGACGAGATGATGAAGGACGAGATGCGCACAATGAAAGCACTGATGGGACCACAAACAAACTCGTGCCCCAAGCCTCTGAACAGGTAATAATAACAATATTTTCATTGTTTTAGTGATTCGTTTGTAAAAATATAGCATATGTCAAGGAATGAGTAAAATACATAAATAGTACAAATTAAGAAAGAAATAATTATATTTATGAAGAAATTCGTCCACAGTAAGACAGTTTTTCAAAGAAAACTCTTGAATCTTGAGCTTGAAGAGGGACATAGTCTTTACTAACTTCTGTGAACACTTATATAATAACAATAGGGCCATGTGCCAAGGGGCATAATTCAGGATTCTGTTCTTATAAATGTTTTTGGAGGCTTGCAGCATTCCTAGTTTAATAACAATGGTAATTGTCATTAGTTGCGTCATTATAAATATATAATGTTTTGCACAAGCAATTGTAGCATACATGAACACCCAGGGGTGAGGTTATATACTCAATTTTTGAACAAGAGGGTGACATGGTGTGTAAGAAGGCATTTTACCTAAGAGCTGCAGTATCCTCTTTTGAATTTTGAAAATAATTTTATAACTGGGTCTAGGGCCCCAGAAGAGGATACTAATCATCTCATGCAAGTAAAAATCACCATAACAAGTTGACAATAATACATCAATATCTACAGTTTTTCTGATAGAATCAAGAAACAAGTAGACCTCATTTTTCTGCGGAGCTTCTGCGTATGTTGCTACCAGGAGACTTGATTACCAAGTTTTTCGCCCAAATATTAGATTTTTTCTTCATTTTCTCTCAAACTGAGTTTTTTTCTTAATATACGTCCCTTTTTAGGTAGATCAACAAGTGTGAGCTGGTTGCATACACTGTTGAGTAACATGCATTGGTAAACCTTAAAATTTCTTAAAAATATTGAGATTATTCTCTTAAAAACTAATTTTTCTAAGCTATTTCTACATTTCTGTATCTCTGTCTTTAATGATGCTGATTGTATACTCATATGCAGGCACAGGCCTCAACATCTTCCCAATGTGAAGAGGTGGATGCTGAAGAGACAGGAGCCATTGGAATAGATCTGGACTCTATGCTGGTTTTGACTAAGAAAGAATCACCCAAGGAGACTGATGCCACTGAGGTATGCATGAAATTCAAATTAAATTAAAATATTGGATGAAAGTTATGTTTGGGAGAAATCCTGAATATTAAATTCTGTAAACAGGGCTATTTGAGCCCAGATTTTGAAACTGTTATTATTTTTTTCAAAATGGGCACAACGTATTATAACTGATGGCACTTGGCATGGTTTATGGGTAACTTAAAATTGGTGTGCACAAGGGAAGGAGATCTGATGAAATATCGTGTGAGTGTGTGTAATTGACCCTCAATGGAGTGTAAAGTGTTTTTCCCTTCCCTCTTGAATCCATTCTTTCCCAATTTTGGTTTTTTTCTGTATTATGTGCATGACCTGTGAAAGGTCCTCATTTTCCCCATCCACTCCCTCCCTCCAAACAACACCTGTGAGCAGCAAATGGAGAGTGACGAAATCAGCACCTCTTCCTTCTACAAAATGAGAAGATGTTTCATCAAACCTTCCTCCCCATGGTGAGGATTCTAAGAAAACCCATTTCTACCCATGTTTTCCCCATTTGCTCCAAACCCAGAAAACTAACCCTGTCTATGTTGTAAAACCTGGACACATATCAGCTTCAGAAGACGCATTTACTCCGGATTCGTATTGCGGCCGAAGCCTACGCTGTACAGCTGAAGGCGTCTTGTCTGTCACGTGGAGTTAGGTAGAGAGAGAAGAGAATCATGGAAGATAGACGGATAAGTGAAGAGTGGTGAAGAAGAGGAAACAGGAGAACAGAAGGGTAGATTTCTTGCGTCAAGAGGAATAAAGTCAATACTCGATGCCCATAATTAAATATTCTCTCAGCCCTCGTCGAATGAAGATGCAGGGACCACAATATGAGACAGCCAAGGAGGTCATACCCATCCATGACCAAGAGTCAATAAGTAGAACTGTTATCCCGTATTAGCCCCCCCAGGTAAAAAGATTCTTGAAGATTTTCCCTTATCCCTCGATCAAGAATAGAAGAACTAACTGTGAAGAAGACCCATTGTCCTACAATATTTTTCCCTTGCATTTTTATATTATATTGGCCCTTCTGTTTTCCTCGTAAAGAGGTGTATTATTGAGTATTTAGGACAGGGGGTATTATTGGATAGTGTTTAGGATAAATGTTGGTGTGGTCACTTCATTTGTTTTTGTATTCATGCCAGAGAATAACAAGGAGTGAAGATTCTTGTTTCATCTTTTAATTATATTCTACATAGATGTTATTTGTTTAGGGTATATTGGATTGATTTGGGTTTCTTTTCACTGGCCAGTATTGTGCCTAAAGTAAAGATAAATGGGAAATAATTTCATGCATTTGTGTATTTTTCCTTTTTTATTGCATTATATTTTTTGCTGAATTTTTAATCTGTGTAATAAGCACTCGTTCTTCCGTGCACGTCAGCAAGCCATCAGCAAAGAGCCATCCCACAACAGGACCATCCCCTTCCCCCTCTTTCTTTCCCTCCCCCACTTCCCCAGCCCATGGTACAAGACCATGAACCTCCAAACATATCATCCCACTCCCCTTTCTTCTCCCCACGTTACGTCCTCATTTGATTCTTGGTTTTGCAGTATTTCTGTCTTTGAAATAATCCTTTTATATACTTAATTATGGTTTAAAATTATTTTATACCTAAACATAAATTTTATTACAAAGTAAATACTTAAATGTTTTATTTTATTTGGGCTTGAGTTAACCTTAATATTGGATTACTCGACCCCAAACTGTAATTCCCACAATAACTACCATTTGAGGGTCGTTTTGGTTCAAATAGGGTGACTGTCATTGCAATGAGTAATTTATAATCATATAGGCGCCGCCGCGATAGGAGCCCAACGACGCCTCCAGGGAGGGGATAGGGAAGGAAGGGAAGGGACGAGGAATCCCGCACCGTCACAAAGGCGGGTGGGTCCTACTATTAGCGAAACCAAGCTTGCGATATTAATGTTCTAACCATTTTTGAGGACCATTGTATGAGGAAGAAGGATCCAGCAATCAAATCGTTAGATACCTCACCACCGGACAGTCAGATTCAATAAATCATTCATTGTTACTGCAAGTCGCAAATGGAACAGCATTGACTCACCCAAAAAAAGGCTATTTGGGCTTCCAGCCGAGTGGACTCCCTCCATCCTGCTGACGTTTTGGAACACGGGTTGGATTCCATTCTCAGGGCGAATAGGATGGGTCGGACTCATGTTTTGAAACATCGGCAGAATGGAGGGAGACCACCCGGCTGGAAGCCCGAACTGCCTTCTTTGAATATATTCTCTGGGAAAGCATCAGATTTAACATTGACTAACCGCTACGTAAATCATCTTCACTGGGTGCTTCAAAAAGGAGCTACACGTAAAACTTCTTTGAGAACAGCAATTAGACAGGTAACATCATGGAAACAGTAGGAAAGATTCAACACTTATCTCCTCTGGCTTCATCTAATTTTCTTTTTCGTTCCAGGTACGCTGTGATATTTCCTTGTAATTTCTTGCATTTATTGATACCTAGGTTTACATTAGCTCCTAATTAGTAGGTTTTCACAGTTTTATCTCACCCCCCTTCTTGTGTGGGCGTTTTCCTGCAGTGGGTTTTTTCCAAAAAGGTCCTTAGGTTTTTCCCATGTTTCCTTACATCTTTTTACACTTGGTAAATGGTAACTATGTTAACTTATAATTTTATTTGTTGACTGAAAATGGAACTTCTCTGTTTCTTTATAAAATTTCTCAGCATGTGATTTCATGAGCAGCTTCAGTATTTATTTAACTGCCTAAATGTCATGTTTGACAAGGGTTTAGATGGAAGATGAGACTTTCTTTAACAGGTGAAATCAACATTTCTGTACTCTTTCTGCTTAGATTCTTGGTTGTTGATGAATGTTGTCATGAGACCATCACGTCTCAAAATATTGCTGATAAATTTGTTCGTCCTTATAAGGAAGGTTTTCCTATGGCTAATTGAAATGGCAAGGTAACTTAATGGGTCATATTTTGTTAGTCAGTAAATTAATCCCTCCTTCTTCTGTGAGGTCAGAATAGCTTTTCAGGGAATTTTTGATTTATGCATGTATCTGTAATTCATGTTTTGGTTGTGATCTTTTAGTTCTGGTACTAATTGGTTAAAATCCATATAAATGAAGTGTTAATTCTCTTTCTGTCAGAGTGGCATAGGAACATGTGGGTCCCCTTCTATAAAAGCTGATCAGATCAGTGATGATGAAGGACAAGATGTGCACACTGATGGGGCCACAAATGAACTTGTGCCCCAAGGCTCTTGTCAGGTAATAATGATAATTATAATGATAGTAATGATAGCGATGTTAGCGGTGACAGCGATGACAGTGGTGATTGTAATAATAATAATAGGCAGTGGAATGAGGAAAACTTGCTGTTATTGTTTGCATGCTATGAATTGCTCCTTTATACTCCTTAGCTATTTATTGCCTAGCTTACTACAGAATTCAATTGGGAATTGAAGGTTGGTAATAAGTCCAGGCATTGCAGTAGGATGAGCTAACGATATGGTGCACTGAAAATTGAATCTTTTATCTATATTTTCAAATACTAATAAGAATTTTGATAAATAACACATCTAGCAGATGTAATCCACAGAGTACAAACACTTTTTGCATGTGTAGAAGGTAAGTTAAAGTAAAGACACAGTGGCACAAAATCTTGAAGCAATTCAAATTAAACCTAAGTCTCAGTCACACATTCAAACATAAGACAAATATTTGTTCACAAATTAGTAGCGATTTGTTACTTGATATTAATCCTACATTTTCTTGATAAGATGAGTGTTTTTTCTTTTTCTAGCACTATGATAGATTATTGTACAAAGTAGTGCATATAAATGTCACACACAAGCTTTTAACATGTGAATATTACAAAAGTGAATATTTTAGGGTGCTTTGTAGATATATATCAATGCAATAAATAGAATCATCATATTTTGGTGAACTCACAAAGTTACTTCTACATTTCTGTATCTTTGTCTTTAATGATGCTGATTGTGGACTCATATGCAGGCACAGGCCTCAACATCTTCCCAAGGTGAAGAGGGGGATGCCGAAGGCACAGGAGCCATTGTGATAGAGTCTTTGCTGGTTTTGGCCAAGAAAGAATCTCCCATGGAGACTGATACCACTGAGGTATGCACGAAATTAAAATTCAATTAAATGAATGGATGAAAGTGATCATTGGGATAAATCCTGAATTTTAAATGCTGTAAATATGGGCTTCTTGAGTCCAGATATTGAAACCATTGAAAATCATTATTTTCAAAAATGGCCAAACGTATTTTAACCAATGCTGCTTGGCATGTTTCATGGGTAACTTTAATTGGTGTGCACAAGGAAGGAGAGCTGATTGCAATATCATGTGTGAGTATGTGTTTGTGTGTGTGCACTGAAGCCTGAATGGAGTGTAAAGTGTTTCCCCCTTCCCCCACGATTCCCTGCTTTCCTGGTTTTGTGGTTATTTCCATGTTGTGTGCGTGACCAGTGAAAGGTCCTCACTTTCCCCATCCCCTCCCTCCAAACAACACCTGTGAGCAGCGAATGGAGAGTGACGTAATCAGCACCCCTTTCCTCTACGAAATGAGAAAATGTTTCAGCAACACCCCCTGCCCATAATGAGGATTATAAGAAAACCCGCTTCTTCCAGGGTTTCCCCCACCTTCTCCTACCCCAGAATAATAACCCTCTCTAGGTTGTAAAACCCAGACAAATATCAGCTGGAGAAGACACATTTACACCGGATTCGTATTGTGGCCGAATGCTATACTGGAGAGCTGAATGCATCTTGCCAGTCACGTGGAGGTGAGGTAGAGAGAGAGGAGAATCGTGTAGATTAGACCGAGAAGTGGATAGTGGTGAAGAATAGGAAACAGGGGAATACAAAGGTAGATTTCCTGGGCCAAGAGGAATAAAGTCAACCCACGATGCCCATAATTTAATATTCTCTCAGCCCACGGTGAAAGAAGATGCAGCAACTCTGACAGGAGCCAGACAAGGAGGTCATACCCATCCTTGACTGAGAGTGGATAAGTAAAACTGTTATCCCGTATTACGTCCGTTTGTGTGGTTTAAGTTACTTCAGCCTAAGTGAGTTCTTGGAGGTGCATTCATGTCACAAGACAAGTTGATTGTTTCTTTTTGTGGTTGCATGCATGCATTGCATTTGACTTATGTTTTACTACGTAAAATCTTTTTACCTATAAATCATATATGATAATGGTATTGAATTAAATCAAGTGTAATATTAATAAAATTGATAGTGCTTGCTGAAACTTGGTGGAAATCCTTTATTGTGGGAGTTGAAGAAATAAAAACTCGGCTATTTCTTTATAGTGATTTATTGTGGCGATGAACTTGCAAACCTACTAGAGCATTTAGCGGAAATGACCCTCATCAAGTCAGATACACCATATCCAGCAATAAGTGAACTTTGTGAAATCCTGAAATTGTGTACAAATCAAAAGTTTTTTCTTCATTGGCAGGCATTGCAAACAATTAGATAGTGTAGCTATGGGGTCACCTTTGTCCCCCATCATAGCCGAAATTGGTATGGATAATCTTGAAAAATTTTGGTTCTCTATTATATGTCCTTATTAGAAAAAGCATAAAATGGTATCGATATGTAGACAATGTGTGTTGTTAGTGACAAGGGATATCATGACAGCCAATGCAATTTCTGACAATGCTCAATTCACAGGTTAAATACATTTTTAAATAAATAAATACAATTTTTAGTAGGTAAGTGATACAATGATATCTATTAAGATACAATGGAATGTAATGGGTGTAGACCACAGACTCAATTCGATTACGTATCCACTGCTGTTTATGATTTTTTTATCGTTTTGAAAGGATGGAAAATGAGATTTATTTACATTTGCTGTCATCCATAGAGAATTCATATTTAATCATAAATATTATTGATTTACTTCTTGGTCACATGGAAAATATAAGCTAGTATGTGAGTGTATAAGGTTAAAGAATTAGTTGTATTTAGTCACCTGCTAACGTAGATCCAATTCCCTGTCCATTCATATTTTGATGCTTACTTTCAGCCTTCTTCTACGGAGAATGGAGAGCTGATTCAGAAACAGACAATGACCATGGAGTCTATGACGGAGGCATTGGGTAAGTGCTCTTAAGTTCTTGAAAATAACTCTTCACTGAAAAGACTTAAAATAAATAATTCTGACTAGGCAAATGCTCGAAAACTGGGCCTCAGAATTCAATCAAATTTTGCAATCCTGGCATGAAATTTTGTCGTACTGTCATTCTACTTTCTATTTACAGAAGCATGTTATTGGTCAATATTTCCATAAATTTCACTGAAATTTTATTTTTATGCGTGGCTTGACACCGGGTCCTCTGGGTGACAACTGGACAGCTTATGCACTATACTAATGCTCACCCTTTGCAGAGTAGCTCTTATACATTAATACATTTCACCTGCAAATGTTTAACTGGATTTGTAGTTTGAAATATTTGTTGCACATGTGACCCCATGTGGGGACTGATTCGAGGACAACACGCAATGGACTATAACAGCAAAATTTGGTTGAATTCTTAGACCAGGTTTTGGACACTTTACTCGTGAAGAATAAAGAATCTGAATTTGTCATCCTTCTATATTTTCTTTAGTTTATGTTAACAGTTCTGCTGGATAATTTAATAGGTTGGCAAATTTCTAGCAAAATTTTCTTCATGTTTCAGTGATAGAAAGCAATATTTGGAGTCATGTGCATTCCTATGGGAACTTTCCCGTACTTTACCTAATAATTGTGCCTTTTAGATTGGTCAATAGAAAATAATTACCAAAAACTCACTTGTGAAAAATACAAAGCATGAGATTCCAACCTTCACGTCATTTATGTGGTATAAATAGACAAAGTTAACATGACACTTGATGAAATGAGGACGAAAGGTTTGGTTCAGTTTTAATATGATGGGAAATTTTGCTTTGATACATACCCCATCCAATTCACTTTGTTGTGCTCATGGAAACTGTGCTTTATTAGGTGAAACACATATTCATGGAAGAAGTGAAATATGGAAAAAAAACTAATTTGGCTAAAAAGGGCAAAACTCAATTTCAATGCCTTGTGTGCAGAAGTTTTGGTTCTGCAGAGTAATGACAGTAAGCAACCAGCCCATGCTTACTTATTCTTGTTAGCTAAGATTTCAAGGCTATAGTTTCTTCCAAAATTTTAATGGTGGTACAATGAAGTACAGGTCTTCACCCTCATTGACGGTGGATATGAAGAGTTTGAGTAATATTTATGTGATTTTACTTATAACTGCTAGGTATATTTTTTCATTAGGATGCTCTAGTGCCATTTTGCATGTAACTGTGCCCTGGGGTGCTTTCTTGAGTATATATTTCAGTTTATTATGTAATACCTTACTTAATTTCTCTGAGCAGCATTGCCACTCAATTTGTGAAGAAATGTTTGGAAACCACTGTAAAAAATTAATTTCAACATTAGTTATGTGTACGGCATTTAACCAAAAGATCGGTTGAAGTTGCAACTTTGAAATCTGTCTAGTGGTTATTTTGAATTAGGTCAATGAATCACAGATTACGTGCCTGAATTTACTTATTTGAAATGTGAAATTCTTTTCTAGATATCCCAGCTTCTGAAAGAGCCTCAGCTTTGCTTGCTCTCCTTGAACCAAAAATAAGAGCATCAAATTCAAGGAAAGTAAAGAAGGTGATGGATAAAGACATTGAAAAATGTGGTACCCTGCTTGCTGATAAAATAACTTCGTGCTCAATTCCTGATGATGGACAGTTTCATTCGAAATCTAGGCGTGTGTCTGAAAGAGGAGATAGAGCAACAATGACTGTTCCTGGGGAAACAAGTGGTTGTGATAATCCAGACACCATAAAGGTTTTCAGGGTCACTGACAGTGGAAAGAGTGGCCCCGAGGCAGTCGTACGAGACAACATAGAGATAAGTACTAGTGTGATCAAAAATCCTGGGAAGCGTGCCAAATCAAAGGACAAATCCTATCATTGCATCAACTGTGGAGATGTATTCAATGCCAAACATGATCTCACCGAGCACCTCAAGATTCATTTTGGTTCTGGCAGTTTGGATATTGATGCTAATTTGAAAATCCGAAAACATTTGGCCCTCAAAACCCTTTTTTCAAGAGGAGAATCTAATAGTTCTTATCAGCCCACCTCCTCGGAGAGTTTAAATAAGCCACTATGTAAAAGACAAGGGGTGAGACAAAAAGGAAATGGGCTTCTTAAGGAAAACTTTGGAGAAACAAGGGAGAAAAAAAAATTGAGGGAAGTGAGGAAAAGCTTCTTTGTTGATGGGAAATCATGTACTGATGGTCCGCACAAAAAGACACCTTATTCCTGCAGTGAATGTGAAAAGTCTTTCCTTCGAAAGAGTCACCTTGTCCATCACATTCGGACTCATACGAAGGAGAAACCTTATTCCTGCGGTGAATGTGAAAAGTCTTTCACTCAAAAGAGTAACCTTGTCCGTCATATGCGGTCTCATACGAAGGAGAAACCTTATACCTGTGGTGAATGTGAAAAGTCTTTTTCTCAAAAGAGTGACCTTGTCCATCACATTCGGACTCATACGAAGGAGAAGCCTTATTCCTGCGGTGAATGTGAAAAGTCTTTTTCTCGAAAGAGTCACCTTATCTATCACATTCGGACTCATACGAATGAGAAACCTTATCCATGTAACGAACGTGAAAAATCTTTCTCTGTAAGGAGCAACCTTGTCTGTCACATGAGAATTCATACAAAGGAAAAACCTTATTCCTGCAGTGAATGTGAAAAGTCTTTCTCTCATAAGAATACCCTTTTCCATCACATTCGGACTCATACGAAGGAGAAACCTCATTCATGCAATGAATGTGAAAAGTCTTTCTCTGTAAGGAGCAACCTTGTCTGTCATATGAGGATTCATACAAAGGAGACACCTTATACCTGCGTTTAATGTGAAAAGTCTTATACTGCCAAAAGAAACCTTGTCTTACACATGCGAGTTCATTGGAAAGAAGCCTTATTCTTGCCTTGATTGCAAAAAACTCTCTCAATAGGTGCACATTTTCTCATTTAAAAACATTTTTAGGTCTTAGTACTGTAATTGATTAGTGTTCATTAATTATCAAGGTAAATAATTATTATTACTATGACAACTGCATGTTTGAAATTATAGAATTTCCTCAATGTTAAAATAATACAATAATTTTCAATTAGGTGTGTGACCTAATTTCTAAATGTTCTAGTAAATTTACTGTAGTATATTTTCAAGGATCAAATAAATAATTCCTTTATCTTTAACTGCTATTTTTATTGGTAGAAAAGTGTTTAAATTTTAATGTAAGCCATGCATGTCAACACTTTTGATAAAAGTTAAGGCACTGAGTCTCAAGAATAATTTTCTGTGGTATCAATTCTAATTGTATGATTAATTAATGTTAGTTTGTCTGTTCAATGTTTGTTCATGTAGTGCTTCTATGTATTTTTTATGAAAATATTGAGTTAATGATTCAGTACGAAAGATTAAGAGAGTTCTGAACTATAGAGTAAGTATATTATAGAGGGCTTATGGAATTGGAGGGAATCGTATTGACTGTTTTTATTCTCAAAGGTGGGTGGGAAGTTAACCCTTTCGCGCCGGACCTTCCTTGAGGGAAATTCGTCCTCAATACGAGTCTCTTGAAAGTTTTCTTTACTCCCTTGCACGAAGCTTTTCTGCATCGACTGTGGGCAGTGGTTCCCTCCCTAACCATTTTTGGACCCAACTCAGTGGGGCGCCGATACCTTTTCTCGGCCTCTGTCCCAGACCCTCGAAGGATTAAAAGCCCCTTCCTAGGACGAGTCCGCGGTCAACTGGCTAAAATATTAGTGCAAAATATATGCAAATATTTGTTGTTCGCATAGAATTTTTTCATTCAAAATGAATTATGTTTCTTTTTTGAGCGTGCAGAAATTTTAAACGAAGTTCTAACGTTAATTTAGACGGATTTAGTATATTTACTAGTTGGTCTATAACTCCGTTGATATTAACGTTAGAATTTTGTTTGAAACTTCCATGTGGTCAGCAAAAAAAGATGAATTCATTTATAGAAATAGATATGAAAAGTACGCAACAAATATAGTTTTGGAAAACCCACTGCAAATAACAGTAGTTGACCTCATGGAGAGGATAAGAAAGTGTCGACCTGAGCGGCCGAAGATGGGACTGGGCTAGCGCTAAGGCGGATCACGAGGGGCGACCGCGTCTGTGGGTCTATTGTTTCCACCACGGTCACTTTTTTCGACCGGACAGGCGTGGCATTCGTTGCTTAGGTTAAGAAAATAAACGCCGCACAGGTGTGGCATTCGTTGTTCATGGAAAAAAATTGTCGCCGCACAGGTGTGGCATTCGGCGCCAAAGGCTTAAAAGCCTTACAAGGGGGTAATACGCGGAAATCAAGCTAAAACACTGTGAAACCAAACAATCGCGCAGCTCACACTCACACCTTGCAGATTAGCTCTAAGGCATAAATTTCCCCGAAGGTCTCATTCACACACACATACTTCCCACCCCCCACTTTGCCCACCAAAGAGTACGGCCTTGAGGAGTTAGTTCTCTTTCAACTGTTCAACAACCGTACATTTTTCAATCACTTATAAAAAAAAGTAAAACATTTTATTATTATTTTCTATTTTATCACTATCCAAACTTACTAAATGTGACGATAAAATAATATTATTTCTCGATGATAAGCGCATATTTGACGCAGGGAGAGGAGGAGGATAATATTTTCTATTATCGCATACATGCACGACTTCAATGGTGTTTTGGTTATCTTTTGATGTGAAGACGACAGGCTGCTTGCACTACTATTATTAAAACCCACCGTTGACTCTCCTTTCTTCCAATCCGAAGTTGCAGGAGACCCTTTACTTGAAGACCTGCTGCACCCAAGTGAAGTGGGAAGCGGTCCTTCGTCGGGACATTCTGCTATTTCACAATGGAGCACCACCCATCTTGACTTGATTGCTACACTAGATGCAGTTTGATTGCAAGTAAAACACACGTGTTTACACTAGAATGTCCGGGGCAAGCCGCATACCTATAATGCGCTAGCGGTCAATTGACCGTTCGCCCTTTTCTTGCGCTCTCTCATTCGTTTCCCCTTTATATTTTTACGTAACGAGGGTAGAAGTGTTTTGGTTACTTTTTATGTTATGATTAGTTTCACGGTTAGATTTAGTGTTCACTTTACAAAAAATATCGGTTACATCAAAAAATATTTCTATAGGCATTATGTTTTCTCTGGACAAGAATAAAGAAATCATTTTCAGACTATTTGTTCCGAAACATCTGTAGTCAAAAAATCTCAGCGTTATCGATCGGAAAATAACGAAAGGGTGCGCGAAATATAAACGCAAACGGTCGATTGACCACCTCCGGTCTTTTTAGTGTTAACAGATGTGGTTTTTACCCTCCATATACTTCCACTTGGATAGGTTTGATTGCAGGTCCGCCGCTAGAATGCACATTTGCACAAAATTCAAATATATCACATTTCCTACCATTCGGTCCAACAATACCCCTCCTAGTTATAATGGGGAAGACCCAGGTCTCCATTGATTAATCCTCTTTTTTAACCCTTCCAAATTTCGATCGAAACTATTTTGAACATAAGGAATGGGAAAATCTTAAGAAAGCTATTTTACAAATAGCTAATGAAGTTTTGGGCACCAGAAATAATAAGAAACGGAAAAGAGGTTTAAAAATCTGGAACGAAGAGATTGCACAGGCCATCGAAAATAAAAAATAAACATACAGAAAATACCTACAGAGAAAAACAGAGGAAATGAAAGAAAAATATCACAGGGTCAGAAACCGCACGAAAGCAATAGTAAGGAATGCACATATGATATCATGGGATAGATTTATAAGTGGAGTAGAGGATGATATTCATGGTAGGCAAGAAATAGGATATAAACTGATGAAACAGCTTAACAGAGCAGAGAAAGATACTGCCCAACTAAATGTTATACCGAAGGAAGAATGGATAGAACACTATAGGAGATTATGGTATGATCCAACATTAGATGATACGATCAACACTCCAGAGGAAACAATAGGAGTAGACCCTATTGACTTGAAAGAACTAGAGTATGCTCTGAATAACACAAAAAATAGGAAAGCTGCTGGCATAGATGGAATTGAATCAGAGCTGAAAAAATATGGAGGTACATCCCTACAAATAAGAATCCTCCATCTATACAACATGTGTTGGAAAAAGCTTGAAATCCCAAAGGATTGGAATGTGGCTAAGGTTGTTTCATTGTTTAAATAAGGAAGAAGAAATAATCCAGAGAATTACAGAGGTATAAGTCTATTAAATACTGCATATAAAGTTTACAGTAGAATAATAAATACTAGACTACAAGCTATCTCTGATACCATTTTATTAGAAGAACAGGCTGGATTTAGGATGAGAAGATCTTGCATTGACGATGTTTTTATTTTAAAACAAATAATTCAAAAACGAAGAGAGTTCAATCTGGAAACGCATCTGGCATTCATAGATTTTGAAAAGGCATTCGATCGTGTAAATGGAGAAAAGCTATGGTCAGTTATGCAGAAAAGAGGGTTTCCTAGACATCTGATAAAAGCTTCCAAGAGTATTTTAACAGAATTGTAATTGAAACAGGGAAACAGATCACCCAAGAAATTATCATTAACCGAGGAGTTAGACAGGGTTGCAGCCTATCCCCAACCTTGTTTAATGTATATATAGATGACGTTCTAAGAATGTGGAAAGAGAATAATGTATCACCAGGCATAGAAATAGGACCATATCAATACTTAAATACAATGCTGTTTGCTGACGATCAGGTTATAATACAAGATAATGAGGACAAACTCCAGATGGCAGTACACAGACTACACGAGTTGAGCAAGCTATACTACCTGAGAATTTCAAAAATTAAAACAAAGACTGTGGCACTTTTAGGAAGCAACCCGATACGAACAAAAATTTTAATTGAGGATCAAGTCCTGGAGCAAGTGTCACACTTCCAGTACTTAGGATGCGACATAACATATGGCGAGGAAAAAGATATTTAAAATAAGGTTAACACTTTCCAGAGAATATGTGGCACTATTAGAGGAACTCTAAGGAACAAAACAAGATAAGAAACACAAAAAAAATTTTACAAAGTGATGGCAGTCCCTACTGTACTCTACGGATCAGAATGTTGGGTACCAAAGAAGAAGGAAATAAGGCAGATAGAATCGTCTGAAATGAAATTTTTAAGATCAGTAAAAGGCTGCACAATATTGGATAAAATAAGAAACACTCAAATAAGAGATGAACTGGGTGTCCAAGCAGTCACTGACAAACTTAAAGACTACAAACATAGATGGAAGGAACATTTACTTCGAATGCCAAATGAAAGAATTCCAAAGCAAGCCATGGAATATCAACCATTTGGTAAGAGAAGTATAGGAAAACCAAGGAAAAGATGGTGATTTGGAGCCGAAACAGGCTTAGTGGCCTAATCCTGGAAGGAAGAAGAAGAAAAAAAAAATATTACGCAAATACACGTTGAACATAATAATATCTTGACCCTTCATACCCCAACAGCTTTGCTAACCGTCAATTTCTCGTTCGCTTTAGATGTAAGCACAAGAGGGCAGCACAGGTTTTGACCATCGTCGTGTGAATGCACGATTGTTTCGACGATTGCTGGAACAATCGCAATCTGAACGAGGCATAAGGAGAAGTGTCCTTTGGACCCGAAGACACGAGGGCATGCAGGACAGTGGGGAGATTATTCTCTCCCGGACTGAATGAGAGAAGGAAAACGACGAGAAAAAAGTCTCCTGTGAATGCCTAACCTAGGAACATGTAAAATGTACTGTGGTGGATACAAATATGGTGCCTGATCTAATAGTTAATTAATTATTTTTAGTAAATATACTTTTTTTTGAACAAGCGACCCTTATCTAATGAACTGTGGCGAATCAAAGACAGGGCATAGTTTCAAACGAAGCTATCCATGCCCCATTTTGGGAGACGTTTGTGACGTCACATACGCCGTTGGGTTCCGATTTCGCTTTTTTATACTCATTCTGAGTGTGAGTTACTGGAAATCTTTGAGCTGTCAAAAGTTCTTCCTGTGGTTTGTCTCATTATCATTTATTGGAGTATTCTAGAGGATTTTCTAGTTGGATATTAACCCTTTCCATCCGGCGCCTAAAATTGGAAATTGTTTTCCGTCCGACGAGCAGCATGAGGAAATTTAAAACCTCTCTGTACAGTGTTCTTTTTATGGGGCGGAGTTACTCTTGTATTTTTGATGATTTGGGACCCAACTAAACGGGGATCCCATCCCTTACCCCAGCCACTGGTTAGGCCCTTAGACACTTTCAGCCCGAAGATAAAAAAATTTAATTTGCCCATATCCGAATTTTATAAGTAGCATAGTCGGCCGTCATCTATTGATGACGCTCGCATCTGCGTGGAATCCAGCGCGTCATGTACAGATGACGCAACCGTATCATAGTCCACGGTCCAATACTCCAAGATCAGCATACCTGTTGAGTTATCAGTGTTTTATCAACAAAGTTGCATCAATTTTCAATAATTAACCCTTATTAAGGAATTGCGAACGTATTTTAAACGCCGTGGAATTTTAAAATAGATTTCTAGGGTTTATAACGGAAACTTAAGTGAAAATAAGGTAATAAGACTAAAAATGTAGAAGCCTGCTATTTGTAATACTAAATTCTTGTTTAAAAATGCTTTCTCGTAGAAAAAAACGAAGAATTCATTTCATAGTACAAACATTGTAGTACGCAACAGAATATATAATTAAAAAAATATTGACAACGTAACCACTTCTTAATTAATTTCTGCGGTGAGAATGGTCATCAATGGGTGAGAGGGTTGGGATAAATTGCTCATCAGACTGAAAAGAAAGGAAAAATCTACTTGGAGATACATGTATGCATCTCTTGTATTGCGCAGTGTCATGTGTCAGAAAGGGTCTTGTTTTTTTTACCCGTGATCGTCTTCCTTTTCAGATTCATTCATTGTACCATCTGTATTGTCACTGTGTGAGGATATTCAACTATCAGTCCCCAAAAGGCAAACTTTGAGATTTGAGGTGGAATGGTGGCTCCGCTAAGTTCACCACATGCTCCTTTGAGTTATGGGTGTGCCAAGTGGTGCGTGTCTGATGTGTCTGCGCTACCTCCATGAATTCGATCGCGTTTCCGGTCCGTGAGTGGCCCTTCCATTGATTCGGGCGAAGCGGTGAAACAACTGACGCAGAGATTGCGGCAGGATCGGGTTGGTGTGGTGGCTAGAACGTTGGCTTCCCGCCCAGCGGACTCTGTTCAAATCTCGGCGGTGGCGGAGAATTTACATGGACTGCCCGATTCCCAGGAATGGCAAGGGAAACGAAAAGAAAATTCTTCGTTTCGACCAAGAGGGAAACGAAAATAGGAGGCCTAGGTTTCGTTTCCTTCCGGCACGAAATTAAAATCACATATGAGTTAAGTTTCAACCTGGGTCGAAACTTTACTCCCGGGGAAGAAACGAAATTTATCGAAGTTCGGTTGTTCATAGTTAAGTTTCGATCCTAAAACTTGAGTGGAAGGGAATAAGAGGGAATAGTTTCGATCCATAACGTTTGACATACATGGAGCTTAAAAAACTGAATGGCCGGTTTTCGTTCACCACTCTCCTGTTAAAGGTCAAAATGTGAGTGCCCCATGCTTCTTATTGCGGTAGGCCGAACTTCTACTAAATTCAACAACACTTCGTACTCGGAGTGTGAGTCGAAACAAAACAGTTCGAAGGTGCTAAGGTTCGAATATTGCAGGAGGTGCTGCAAGGTAAATCATATTTTACTCAAGCAGTATCAAAAGAAAAATCGTCCAGTAAACGCGCACGCCCACGTAAAAGATGCAGAGAACAAACAGCGGTTCATCTAAATGTAAGTAAATAGAATCTTCCTCCGTAGGAGTCCCGAATTTCTGTGTGAAAAAGGGAATAGAAACACTTATTACTCAGTATGGAGGACACTCACCAATTGAGCTCCGTCACTTATTTCTCAGTGGAAAATTAGTTGAATTAATTTTGAGCTACTCAATAATTACGCTGTGGAGATAAATAACCATACATTTACTCATAGTGAGGCAGATATAAAAAAATAATTGGAATGGTAATGTTGTCGGGGTATCATGTATTACCGCACAATAAGTTGTACTGGGTCTGTCGCAATTGTGAGGCAATTTATGACGAGGATTTGGTTTGATGATTTAAATAAATATCGACAGTTCTCCGATAATTCTCAACTACACAAAGTGATACATTTTTGAAAGTTGGACTTTTTCTCAATAGACTTAACCAAAATTCCATTCAGTTAGGAATTTCCCAACAAATGGTTTCATATTTCAGGTAGCAAGCAGCTAAAGTGTTCAATCGTGGGGAACAATTTAGAGTAGGTTATACATTGTGGTGTCTGACCTCATCTACAGGCTATCTTAAACAATTTTTGCCATATGGTGAGACGGAACTTGAAAGGGATATGCCTAGGATTTGTAAGTTCACTAGAAGAAAGGGTTGTAATAAATTTGCTGAATTTTTTGTTAGTCTCCGAAAATTCTTGCCAAGTATTTTGATAATTTCTTCATCAGTTACAATCTATTAGTAACTCTTAAGTGCTAATTGCTATTTTTCAACGGGAAAAGCAAGAGGAAATCGAACGGAAAACTGCGCACTCATGTCTTCGAGAGATTTGACTAAAAAACCTAACGGGGATTTCTACTATTCGTTTGACAGGTCAAAAAATATTCTCTTAGTGCGATGGCAGGATAACTCTGCCATTGCTGTTGCTTAAAATTATGGGAATATGGTACCCATAGTAAGGACGAAAAGATATTCCCGGAGATTCCCGTAGAAAATCGAAATATCATCAACGATTAAAATCAGGGAATGGGAGGGGTAGATTTTCTCGATAATTATGTTGTATGTTACCGTATCCACTTTATGAGCAAAAAATGGAGGTGGCCTCTATTCCAAAAAGGGGTTGACAGTGCAGTGGTGAAGCCGTGGTGATTTTACGCCTAAGTCACGGGCAAAGCAATTCCTCAGTTAGAATTTCGGTCCGAGATCGTAAAACTTTACTGAGACTAGAAATCGTTTCCAATACTATGGCTGATGACATTTGGCATAAAAATCGGTGTCCACATGCGGAATACCTTAGGAAAAATAGCATGTATGTGGGGTTAATTCCGAGCAGCATATTATTGAACAATACATCAGAAAAAACGATGAAAAATAAAATAGGCAGCCTAAGTTTTCAAAATTTTTTTTCCTTTTATTTTCCGGAGTTTTCCCAGCGTTGCGTAAACGCAACATTATGCAAATCATATATTATGCTGAATATAATAATTTTGTCCGAAAATTGATCTTAGGCCATAATTAACCGTAAAATACGAAATAACCGGAGTTAAAAGCCCTATGTGCAGTCTGGGGAATAATGGATTAAGAGTGAAAGCTTCTTAATGAGATAATAAGGAGACTGGTGGTATATATGGAACGAATAAATAAAAGTGAAGGAAGGATGAAAAGTGCTATAGATGGCAATGTATTAATAGGAAGTATGAAGTGCTAGACATGGTGGGTTATGATTGGTAGCTTCTAAATGAGATAAGGAGACTGGAGGTACGTATGAAGCGACGGAATATAGGTGAAGGAATGATGGAAAAAATGCAATAGATAGCAAAATGTTAATAGGAAGTATAAAGTGCTGGACATGGTGGGTAAAAGTGGAAGCTTCTAAATGAGATAAGTAGGAGACTGGGAGCATGTAAGAAGCGAGTGAATAAAGTTGATGGAATGATGAAAAAAGTGCTGTAGAGGGCAATGTGTTAATAGGAAGTATGAAGTGCTATACATGGTGGGTTAAGAATGGCAGCTTCTAAATGAGATAAGAAGGAGACTGGAGGTATGTATGGATCGAATGTATAAAGGTGAATGAATGGTGAAAAGAGTGCTATGAGGGCAATATGTAAGTAGGAAGTATGAAGTGCTGGATATGGTGGGTTAAGAGTGGAAGCTTCTAAATGAGATAAGATAGAGACTGGAGTTATTTATGGAGCGAGTGAATGAAAGGTGAAGGAATGATGAAAAAAGTGCTATAAATCGCAATATGTTCATAGGAAGTATGAAGTGCTGGATATGGTGGGTGAAAAGTGGAAGCTTCTAAATGAGATAAGAACATGAATAGAGGTATATATGAAGCGAGTAAATAAAGGTGAAGGAATTATGAAAAAAGTGCTATAGATGGCAATATGATAAGAGGAACTATGGAGTGCTGGATATGGTGGGTTAAAAGTGGAAGCATCTAAATGAGATACGAAGAAGACTGGTGGTATATATGGAGGGAGTAAAAAAAGGTTAAGGTATGATGAAAAAAGTGCTATAAATCGCAATATGTTAATAGGGAGTATGAAGTGCTGGATATGGTGGGTTAAAAGTGGAAGCATGCAAATGAGATAAGAAGGAGACTAGAGGTATGTATGAAGCGACGGATAATAGGTGAAAGAATGATGGAAAAAATGCTATAGATGGCAATGTGTTATAAGGAAGTATGAAGTGCTGGATATGGTGGGTTAAGAGCGGTCTCTCCTAAATGAGCTAAGAAGAAGACTGGAGGTATGTATGGATCGAATAATAAAAGGTGAATAAAGGGTGAAAAATGTGCAATGATGGCAACATGTTAATAGGAAGTATGAAGTGCTGGATATGGTGGGTTAAAAGTGGAAACTCCTAATTGAGATACAAAGGAGATTGTAGGTATGTATGGAGCGAGTGAAAAAAGGTGAAGGAATGACGAAAAAAGTGCTATAGATGGAAATATATTAATAGGAAGTATGAAGTGGTGGATATGGTGTGTTAGGGGTGGCAGCGTCTACATGAAATAAGAAGTTGACTTAATGAATGGATGGAGCGAGTGCTTAAAGGAGAAGGGATGATGAAAACAGTGCTAAGATTGCAATATGATAAGATTAGGTAAGAAGTGTAGGATGTGGTAAGCAGTGGCAGCTTCTAAATTAGATAAGAAGAAGATGTATGGTATGGATGGAGCGAGTACTTAAAGAAGACGAAATGATGAAAACAGTGCTAAAGATGGCATTAGGTTGTAATGAGGTATGTAGTGCAGGACATGGTGGGTTAGAAGTGGCGTCCTCTAAATGAGATAAGAAGGAGACCTAAGGTATGGATGGGGCGAGTATTAAAGGTGAAGGAATGATGAAAACAGTGCTAAAGATGGCAATATGATGAGATAGGAAACGAAGTGCAGGACATGGTGGGTTAGGGTTGTAGCTTCTAAATGAAATAAGGAGCAGACTTAAGGTATGGATAGAGCGAGTGCTTAAAGGATAAGGAACGATGAAAACAGTGCTAATGATGGCAATATGATGAGATAGGGTATTAAGTGCAGGACATGGTGGGTTAGAAGTGGCAGATTTTAAATGAAATAAGAAGGAGTCCTAAGGTATGGATGGAGGGAGTGCTTAAAGGAGAAGGAATGATGAAACAGTGCTATAGACGACAATATTTTACGAGGAAGTATGAAGTGCTGGACATGGTGGGTTTGGAGTGGCAGTTTTTAAATGAGATTTCAAGAAGACTTAAGGTATGGATGGAGCGTGTGCTTAAAGGAAAAGAGATGATGAAAACAGTGCCAAAGATGGCAATATGATAAGATGAGGTATGAAGTGCAGGAATTGGTGGGTAATGAGTAGCAGCTTCTAAATTAAATTAGAAGGAGACCGAAGGTATGGTTGAAGCGTGTGCTCAAAGTTGAAGGGATGATGAAAACAGTGCTATAGATGGCAATGTGATAAGATGAGGTACGAAGTGCAGGACATGGTGGATTTGGAATATAGCCTTCTAAATAAGAAAGGATGAAGACAGAAGGTGTCGATGGAGCCAGAGCCTAAAGAATAAGGAATGATGAAATAAGTGTTAAAGATTGCAATATGTGGTGATAAGGTTTGAAGTACAGGACATGGTGGGTTAGGAATGGCAGCTTCTAAATGGGATAAGGATGGGACTTAAGGTATGAATGGTGCGAGTGCTTAAAGTATAAGGAATGATGAAAACAATGTTAAATATGGCAATATGATATAATGAGGTAAGGAGTGCAGGAATTGGTGGGTTAGGAGTGGCAGCGTGTAAATGAAATAAGAATTAGACTTAATGTTTGGGTTGAGCGAGTGCGTAAAGAAGAAGTGATGATGAAACTGCTATAGGCGGCAATATGCTACGAGGAAGTATTGTGTGCTGGACATGGTAGGTTAGGAGTGGCAGATTCTAAATTAGATAAGAAGGAGACTTACCCTGGCGAAAAAGAATGGTAACATTTGTGTAACCTAATGGTAACTTTTGAGTGTACCATTAGTGTAGGAAAATGGTAAACTCTGTGAAGGCTGTGTGTAACCATAGTGTACATAGTTATAACTCCAGTGTACAATCTGTGTAACTTTGTGGTAAAGTGGCCCAATCTGTGTAGGTTTTGTGTGTAACTTGTGTAACAATTGGCGCTGAATTGTGTACAGAGTCTGCAGTGGTACATGATGTGTACATGATGTACACTACAGTACCATTTAGTACACAGGTGTACAATAATGGTAACAAGGGTACCATGCAATTAGGATTAAAATTAAAAAAATAAATGCAGGAATGTTAAAAAATCAATCTTTATTGCTGTTTGAAGAAGAACTATAAATCATCAATTGTTGCCTCCTCTACTCCCTCTTGATGATCTTGATAGTTCCTGTTAAATGAAAAAGTAAAATTAAGAACATTTGTCAAGCAAAATTTTATAACTTGATAAAATGGACAAAAATTTGGTTTAATGCATAACATTACACTTTCTGTCAAAACAATCTTTCTTTTTTTTTAATGAAATGAAACAGTGGAAGAGAGAACCTTATTTTTCACAACATTTTCATAAATAACAACCCCTTAAGTTACTGCTCTTATTTATTTTACCTCATACCATGTTGATTCCAGCCAACTTATATTAAGCCAATAGGTAAAATAAAATTTGAAGTAACTTACGAAGCCAGGCTCCTGAGATTTTCTTCTTCCCCAAGCCAGTGTTATGTCTTCCATTTAAATCGCTGGCCAGCTTTGACAACATGGTCATCACCTCTGCGGACTTTTGTGCAACCATTAATCAAACTCATTTGGTTATTAACAGAAAAATAAATTCTAGTAATTTTATGCATTTATGCTATCACAACTCTATTTATTTTCTAACAGAATTTTAAAAGAAGCCACACTATTAAACAGCTTCAGAATACTTTCACAAAGATATCAAATTTAGGAAATTTAATATTGTTATTCAATATAACTTAAAAGTTAAAACACCAATTGACATAATATGGGAAAATTAATTACACACTAATGCTACAAAGAAGTGAGAACTGCACTACTGATTAGGATGATCAATATGATGGCCTTTCTTCTAGGCATCCCTAAATTTGTCATGTCTAAGCCAATGCTTTGTGTAATTTTCTAATTCCTTAGATGAAGCACTTAGGTGATAAAGTCGAACTGCATCTGTAAAAGATATGAAATCTCTATGAAAAGAATATCAACAACATGTAGTCCAATTAATCATCATAGGTAATTTATAAAATTTTTGAAGGATCAATTTATATGGAAAATAAGGAAGAGATATGTTAGACAATAGCTTATGTAGTGGGGATGAAGAGCTTAATAAGAAATAAGTCTTACTGAAGAAAGGGATAGATGTTTTTTGGGGTGTTTTCACAAAGAAATATCCTTTTGATTTAGAATTGCCTAAGATAGTATCTCTCCTCTAATGATGAAAAAATGTAATATAAAACTTACCAAAAATTATTGTTTTCAGGCCAAGCTCAGAAAATACTCTTTTATTTTTGTAGCCTATCCAGCTATAGTTGGCTTCCAAGATGTCTTTCATGACATACCGGATAGTTCGTTAAAATCATTTATTTAGAAGTGTTGCCTCCAATTAGGGCCAACTCGGAAATCTGCAATGAAATTAACAAAGTATATATACATTGTAATCTTCATTTTCAAAGGTAGATGCGTCAAGTCTTTCACGGAATTGTAAATATTCATGATGATAATATTTTATAGGAATCTGTCGCATGAGACATTTTGTATAACAATAGTTTCACCAGCATTATTGCCAGCATCTTCAGGTCTTATTGACAATTCAGTTATGTCCTGTTATGTACACTGAATTCACAAACTGACATCCAATATATATTAAAACCAGTTGAAATATTATTTTCCGAAGATATTATTTCTGCCCCAATTCCAACTTCTACTGAAATTGCCAGCAAATTGTAAAAATTGATAACATTATAACTCTTTATGACTTTCATTGCAATTTAGGCATTCGTAAAAAATGTACTGAAGCACAAATCAATACCTAAATGATAATGATCGGAGAGAGTTAAATTGATGGCTATGTTTTGAACAGCTTATTAATTATTATAATTCTTCAACGTATTTCCAATGGTTATACATTTTCAAGAAAAAACTCTTCGTATACGATTTAATTGAGATTGAGACTGATACTTTAATGCCATAACTAACTGCTAACAATAAAGTGGATTCTTCTGCATGCCCTGATATTTCCACTTAATCGGTCTGAATGGATTGTATTTTTACTATGGCCGCGAAAGTAAAGATCATGCTAAATTGTAATTAAACTGTGAACATAGTAATTAATAATATTAAATACTTATTGGACAGAAATTAGCGGTTCATTAATCGTATTAGTACAAACGAAAGATTACATGCATAACCTCGGTGATTTACTAACGAATAGAAAAAATGTTCCATTTACTTACATTTACATGGTCAGCTCAGCAGATATGTGTTGATGCTGACAAGGATATATTCTTATATCTCTCTTCGTGCCGCTAGGATCCACTTTACCCGGTAATTCAGTACACAGAAACAGACAGGAACTTAATCCGGCGTCGATTTAAAAAGTCCCTGAAATAGTATTCTACCAATTCCTTTTTGCCAGTCTTCATTGCGAAACACGGATTATTTACTTCTTCCATTGCGTACTTCAACGTAAATTTGCTTGTAAAATAAGATTCTACAGCATAGCTTAATTCGCAAAGTCACAAAATACAGTAGCTGCGAATGTTTCAGCGCGACGGCTGTTGGGGCATGGAATGCAAGATGGCCGCCGGTCGCTTTGGCCTTTGGCGCAAGTTTCAAAATACGATATTAATCCTTTATATTAAAAAATAATAATTATATCATATAATGGTATCGCGACACAGTGGTAAAATTGTGATGACATTTGTGTCCCCAAAAATAGTGATTGATGTGTATATATTGAGTACACTTCTGGTGCATGAATAGACTGGTAACTTAGTGGTACAATCTGCGTAACATCTGATGCATCACATTGAGTACGGCTGTGGTATCAATGATGTACAGGATGTACAGATTGTACGATTTGTGTAACTTTGTGAGTAGAAAAGCGTAGTAAATGTGTAATTTTACATAATGTACCATATTTTTACACATATTTGTTACACAGATTTTTCGCCAGGGTAAGGTATGGATGGAGCGAGTGTGTGATGAAGAAGGGATGTTTTAATCAGTGCTGTAGACAGCAATATGTTACGAGGAAGTATGAAGTGCTGGACAATGTGGGTTACGAGTGGCAGCTTCTAAATCAGATAAGAAGGATACTGAAGGTATGGATTAAGCATGTCCTTAAAGGAGAAAACATGAAGAAAACAGTGCTTAAGATGGCAATCTGATAAGATGAGGTATGACGTTTAGGATATTGTGGGTTAGGAGTGGCAGCTTCTACATTAGATAAGGAGGAGACTGAAGATTTGGATGGAAGGAGTGCTTAAAGGGGAACAGATGATGAAATCAATGCTATAGATGGCAGTATGTGACGAGGAAGTATGAAGTGCTGGTCATGGTGGGTTAGGAGTTACAGCGTTTAATTGAGAATAAAAGATCACTAAAGGTTTGGATGGATCGAGTGCTTAGAGGAGAAGGGATTATGAAAACAGAGCTAAAGATGGCGATTTGTTTCGAGGAAGTATGAAGTGCTGGACATTTTGGGTTAGGATTAGTAGCGTCTGAATGAGATACAAAGATGACTGAATGTATGGTGTGCATCCAGGGGGAGTGATCACTTCCTGATCAGTGAGCGGCCTGTGACGTCAGCGCTCACTGAGCGATCACATTCCCCCCTGGATGGTGAATGCTCAGTGATCGCTTCGGTGGGGAACTTGAAATGCAAAACATTCAATATGGCGCCCAGCGCTTGTGTTTCTTTCGTGTAGCGGCTGCGAAATATCCTTTAATTCCTGTGATAAGTTCATACCTTGTGACTATCTCTAATATACAGGGTCATTTTAAAAGAATATCACAACCCTAAAAATGTATAACTCTGCATAAAAGAAAAGGAGAACTAAGCATTACCTGTCTTCGCATTAAGGAAGCTCTGAAATTCAAAAGCTCTAAAATGCTAAATCACTAAAATTTAATTTAGTTGCTCATTTGTTCACTTGAGGCGCTGTTGACGTTAGCCTACCACAATGAACTTCATCACTGGCCACAAACAAGCTCTGATATCATCCCCCGTGATTTTTCCTTAAGGTATGTTTAGGTACCTACAAAGAAAAATTTTTGCTTTGAAACTGCTTTGGAACCCTTGTGAAACTGATTTGGAACACCGAAATCTGCCTTGGAATTGCTGTGAAACTCATTTTCACTCATTTGTACCAAAAACTGGATATGTGAAGACATTTGTAACTCATTTGTAATCCCCTTTCGAACTGCTTTGTACAGAGTGTGCTCGTGTGGAACTCCTTTGTAACGATTCGACTGGATTTCCAGACGTCATCATTTGTGTTGTAACTGCTGTGTACGGAGAAGTTTCATGTGTAACTGCTTTTCCACACATTTAACGAATGTGTAACTCCTTTTGAACGAGTCCGTGGGATTTGTAGACGTCATCATTGACTTTGCGTAAAACATGCCATGGCGCGAAGTTCAGTCTGATTCTCTCGCTCGAGAAAACGAAAATTCGCTAATACATATGATATAGAAATGAATTAATGGTTTAATAAATTGCCTTAAATCTGTTTATAGAAATGAAACTCCGAAATGGATATTCTAATGAGCTTTAAAAATAATTATTACATTTTCCGTTTCGCTACACCCGCATTTTTGGGGTCGTTTCGAAATGCGGCAAGTTTATCTTCTCTACGTACCTGGAATCTCTGGTACGTACAATAAGATATTTAATTACAAATTCAGGGCAAAATTCGTTTGTACTAGCGTGTTGTTGACGTAATAAAAGGGCTCCCTATAATCTGAAAATAATATCTTTGAGAATTCTGGATCCGCGTTTAGAATATCTCTTTCGTCGTCGAGTAGAAATCAATTAAGTGAATCCATTACGATAATGTCATTGGCGCAAAATTTAACTTACGGCCGCGTTTTGCAACATATTTACTTGGGGTGCCGACTTGCAAAAAATATTGGGGGGGCCCAAACCGGGGATCTTGCCCCAGGAAATTTTATAAGTAGCGAGTTTTTAGTTTTTTAAGCATTTTAGAAGTCATACGATCAATATTAGAACCCTTATAACTCGAATCTCGATAACTGGACACTCCAGGGAAAATCGACAAACCTGACACATTTTTTCGCCTCACCCTTTAACCAATTTTTGAGGGCGCTCGAGCCCCCTCAAGAGTCGGTGCCACTGACATTTAAATATAATGATGTAAGTCATTACTGCTAGGTCAGAGGTGAATCTGTGGACTTGGGTAGGATATGATCGTGGTTTCTGGAAGGAGAAACTGGGACTTGGTGGTGAGGTGAATGATTTATGGCATAAATTCATTGAAAAGTATTTATTGAACAGCTTGGCATGTGTTAAAATTTCAGAATCAACGCAATCTAATAGAGAACCTTTGGTCAATTCAAGGCAAAGAATCAGTTTTAAAATCAGACACCTGATTGCAGTACAATAAATATTTTGATTCTTGTGACTACCAACATACATACATAAAATTAACTGATTAAGCAACTTTTTAAAAAATACAGAATAAATCATGCTGATTCACACCATTTCAGTTTTATTTACCCTCTTAGCGAGAAAAGACCTTCCCTCAATATTCACATGGGCACACACATCACTAATATTGATGCAAGTAACCTCATGTGAGATCCTCACTTCATTAATGAAAGGGTTAGCTGGTATCATACCATTGTTCACAACGATGCACTTCTTCCCTACCGCACAAAAAATGATCTCACATACACACATACAGGTACAATCACATAACTTGCATTTTAGTCAATTCAATGCAAAGAATCAGACATCTGACGCAGTACAATAAATATTTTGATTCTTGTGACTACCAACATACATACATAAAATTAACTGATTAAGCAACTTTTTAAAAAATACAGAATAAATCATGCTGGCTTACTCCATTTCAGTTTTATTTACCCTCTTAGCGAGAAAAGACCTTCCCTCAATATTCACATGGGCACACACATCACTAATTTCACTAATATTGATGCAAGTAACCTCATGTGAGATCCTCACTTCATTAATGAAAGGGTTAGCTGGTATCATCCCATTGTTCACAACGATGCACTTCTTCCCTACCGCACAAAAATTGCTCTCACAAACACACATACAGGTACAATCACATAACTTGTACTTTACCATTGCTTCAACCACAAATTTTGAGGAGTCATTACAAATAATGAAGGACGAGTCACAATTTCTATGGCTAATGCCACTATGACACTGAACAACAAAATTATCCTTTAGCAATCGGACAAAGATCCACACCTTAGGAACTTCGGAGCAAATTACGGTCAATAATGACTCAATAGCCTTCAAAAGGTACTGACTTATTTCCTTCACTGGCCTTAGTTTCCCTATTACAAAAGTGGTGCCATCGATCTCCTCCACTTTATTGGACACCGTGCTTAAGCTCTCAACAAATTTCAATGCCAAAGAATTTGGTGCCAATGACGATGATATTACTGGCAAGCTTTGCAATGCTTCAAATGACTCAGCAATTTTTTGCTCGACATATCGTGTACCAGACACCATCTTTTTCATTTTTCCCAGCAGAGCCTCTAATGGAAAGCAAGATGTCTCATAGGCTGGCCCTAACCAACGCACATTCTCTGCTAAATGTAGTAGCGAATGTACATTGGCTGACATAAACCTCTTGCCATACAACAATTCAAAATCATAAACAAACCTCACCAGTAGCTCACTGGCCTTATCGATGTCAGATGAAGAAATAGAGTCTTGGTTAAGAATGTACATGGCATGAACGAGCAAGAAATAATGACAAAAATAGGTTCTCTCCATCACATCAACCATGAGCACAGGAATTGAATAATAGTAAAACCAATTTTTAAACTCAGATGTCTTGAAAAAAGCAGAACAATTCACAATAGATCGTGGTCTACGACTAATGAAATGGGGCGGTTTTATTTTTTTCAGTCTTTCCTCAACAAGTGATAATTTGTCCACGAGTGAAAATTCATGACTGCGGAAAGCTGATTTAAACCATAACTCCAGCAAACGTTTTCCCCCAATGCCAGCAAACACTGAATGCATGGTATCTATCCCACAACCATTTATAAAATCTGGAACCAATTTAGAAAACATGTTTTCTCCTTTGAACCCAAAAACAGTGGCTTTGGCATTCAGCAGTGCAGAAGAACAATGCTCCAAGGACTTTTCATGGGTCCTCAACTCCACATTTTCTGAAGAGGGGTAGCAAAATACCCTCCGTCTCCCACCCAAAGAAACACTTAAACCTTTATGCAGGCATTTGGAGCAGCCATAATAGCCATTGAAATTTTTCATATTTAGCAATAAGGCCTTTGCAGGCAAATCAGCTACAGCACTTAATAAAATGGCAATAACTTTAATTCTTTCGCCTGATGCCAATTCAACAAAAATTCCGTTTTTAAGGGATTGTAATGGCTTAAACATAGGTAGCAAAAATGCATTGAAATTCGGTTTTGTAGTACCGTACCATAAGCCGCCAAAGATAACATTCTGAGGCAAATACCTCTTGGCATATGGTAATTCATTAATTACAAAAAGAATTGGCCAGACAGACATTTTCGAAGAATTAAATACCTGCATACCATCGGTATATAGCATGAGGGTAATGTCATACACCCCCTTAAGGTACAATTTAAATTTCTGGTACAGAAGACCATCCATCACATTTTCCATGCAATCCTCTCTACTCTTTTCCTTGTGGTATCTTTCAGTCATGGCATAGCAGAAATCAGGCTGAGAAAACATTTTTTTAATTTGTGGTTCCAGTGGAATTATCAAAAATGATGATATACCCTTTCCAGTGCAGTGAGTGCAATGATTAATACCTTCAAGTACTGACCCACAGCCATTGCAACACTGCATTTTCTTGAATCTGCTCTCGGGTGAGCTGAAAGTTTTCCTGATGACGTAAACTGACTTAACCATTTTATTCCCAGAAGGTAAATGGTCATCTATTAATTTCAACAAGCTTGCCATGCAGGAGTAAGACAGTTTGAAGTGTAAAAAGAAGGAAAATAGCATGATGGCACTCTCTTTAACTGTCAGGTTTGCTCCATCATATATTTTTTCCTCGTAAATTCCATTACCGGAAAATTCGTCTTCGGGCTCGCTATCACCTAAATCATCACTACTGTACCAATAATCACTTGAGTCATCCTCCACATTGCCTTCATCACAGGACATAGCATCATCACCTGCAATAATGAATTCATGCGTTACTATAGTAATATATTACCACATGTGAAACTTTAACCCTACCAGAGGCATCAAAATGAGAAAAAATTATAGGAAGTTCAAAAATTTAAATTAATTTATATTAACTTTTCATATTTTATACATACTTTCCGTTTCACGCTGGTCCGCAAGCTGATTATGGTCATCTTCAAATTCAGCATCATCTGTAATGTAAAACAAATTTTAAACCTTACTTTCATCGGAGATAACAAAACTGAGTTACATTCACCACAAACTCATAAAATTTACATTGTGATAACAATTAATCAAGCTGAATATAAAGCATAATTGTAAGAGGTACCTCAGAGAGTACTAATAAGGGCTCAACTTATAAGTAACATTTAATGACAGAACAGATATTGCTATTTTCCACGAATTTCTTTTTTTTAAAGTACCATATAGGAAAATTGCCATCTCTCTTTTTCATGGAATCAGGATATTTATTTATTTAAGGAGTTTCAAACATAGCATTTCTGCCAAGTTACGCAGTAACAAACATAAAATTTTAACATAAAAAATCTGAACAAAGAGCACAGGCATAAGATAATAAAGAACAAAATAGAAGGCACGAGGAAAGGGAGGTGGAGAGGGAGGTTTCTTTATTAGCCGAGGAAAGGGAGGTGGAGAGGGAGGTTTCTTTATTAGCCGAGGAATGGGACATGGTAAGTTTGATAAATATGAGTTTAAGGGCAGAAAAAACGGGTCAGTATTGTCTGGTAATGAATTGAGCAAGGAGCAAAGGCGGTGTTGGAGTGAGCGCTTAAGGAGGGATAGTCTAGGGATAGGTGTATGGAGTAAGGAATGTGTATGAGTGGGTCGGCAAGGCACTCTGAAATTAATGGATGAAAGCAAATCAGGACAATCAATGTGTGAATTTAGAATATTGTGTATAAGTTTTAAGTCTGTTTTAATCATTTGTTGGGAGAGATGAGTCATTGATAGAGAAGATAAGAGTGAGCTGGTGGACATGTCACGTAAGTGGGGAACTCTGCGTCTTACGGTTCTGGCCAGGAAGCTGGTTATACAGTCAAGAGAGGTGAGGTTAGAGGGGGCTGCGATGGACCGTATGGGAGAGCAATATCCGGTGACTGGAAGGATAAATGCCGAGAAGTATGATTTAAGAGAGTTTGAATTTGCTTAAACAGCTTACAGTCGTCCGCATAAAAGAGAGTATGTGTCTGGGATGGAGGCAAAAGTGTGGCTAGGTCATCAATGAATAGGCTAAATAAATATGGCCCCGGGACACAACCTTGAGGAACACCTGATGTTACCGGGGACCAGTAGGACGAGGTGCCAGAAAATATAACTCTTTGGAATCTATTAGTAAGAAAGGATTTGATGAGATTGAGAAAGGTTCCATGCACGTTGAATCGTTGACTAAGCTTGTAAAAGAGGAGGGTATGGTCGAGTGAATCGAAGGCTCTGGAGAAATCAAGGAATATGGTGTCGAGTTGAGAATTTTTTGCTATTGAGTTGAGGGCATGGTGATGGAATACAGATAGGTTAGTAAGAAAGGAACGATTAGGAAGGAAACCTCGCTGATTTTTCGAGAGGTTAGGGGATGTAAAGTAATGTTATCTGTTGAGTATAATACTCTATATCATTCCATCATATCTCGCCTGCCTCAGTTAATTTAACTATACGGTCAACACTTAACATTGGTTAATTAGCCCACCTTAAGTCTGCTCTAGAATCCCAAATAAATACACTGATACTTTAATACTCTAGATACCAGCATCAAATAATTATTAGAAGGCATTTACTAGCCTGACCCCCTCACCTTTGTCGGAGCTGAGTCCGAAGTAGTCATTTTCCAAACTCTCACTCAGCATAAACTGTGAACGGAGTTCATTTCGCTCCTCATCCTGGTAAGTCTCTTCAAGTGGATCGCCAATGGTTTCCTCCGCTTCCATAATTCTTCTCTTTCGCCAGATGGTAGTGCGTGATTGACCGCTATACGATTTACTCGCCATGTTAACAACGGAATTTGGATTTTGAAACTCGGGACATTCGTATGCAGATAAATCGAAAATCGAAGGCCGGCAGAAATAAAGCTTGGGGGTATCTTGGAATTAGATGCCAATGAAATTAATTATACATCCGAGATACTAAAAGACGATTTCTATGCTAATTATTTTTTTACCTCTCCTGATTTGATTTCTGAATATACTGAAAATTGAGATATGTATAGACATCAAACGATAGAATTCAACACACAACGGCACTGTGCTTGCTTTGCTCAGCTAGTCGGGTAACAACTTAGCAAGTAACCAAAAATTTTTAAATGACTACATTCACGAAAAACAGCTATATTATAAATACATTATTTTATTTCATTAAACTTTTTTTGGAAAAATTTTATTAGAAATTTAAAATATCATCATTTCACGCCGAACTTGAATCATGTGGTACTTTAATAGTCAATATAAAGCTTTACCTTTAATACATAAATCTGAGAATCGTGCAAAAGGATAACATTTATCATCCCTAAACAAATTTAAATATTATTTTGTACTTAAAAGCATTAAATTTCAATGTAAAAGATGTCATAAAATTTCGCATTGGTTTATCAAGAGCGCAACTTGAGTTATATTGGACTTCTTTCCGGCATATCCGGTTCGTGTTGTACGTTTACTCACATCTCACATTTACTGCACGTGGTGATCAGTGGTGAACAGAATTGTAGAGTCACACGTCTAGAATATCACGCATCATGTCTAGAATAGTTGAGTATGAAGAAGACTCGATGGACAGCGTGCGGTCTTATACCGCTAGAAGTAAGCGGGAGAAGAGGGTGAAGGCTGTGCTGTACTTTACGTCCGATGAATCTACCGCCATAGTGGATAATCTGGCAGATTTTCTGCCTGAAGTCGACAGTGTGCTGAGAGGGCAAACACACCTAATTAAGTGGAACCCAAAAGCTGCGGAGCCCGACCAGGAGGTTCGCATTGTCAAAAAAGGAGGTAAGTATGATAACCAATTCGAATCGACGTTTTCCATTGTAATTTGGCCATTCAATGGCAATTCCCATTTGCTATGCGAATATGTTGGTTCCTAAGATGGGCTGATGAGGAACGTACTGAATACTGTATTTCTATATTCAAGTCATGAAAATAGTGTCATCGCATGCGATGATGTCTATGATTGGATTGCGTGATAGGAAAGTTTGATGCATTAGTCCAAGAGGAGCTCTTTACTCCATGCAAGTAAATGAGTATGGACTGCAGAGTCTTCATGCATTGTGTGACCAGGGCTCTATCCCTGTTGTAGGATGTGGTATTGTGCGTGGGTTTCACCGTTGCTCTCATGTCATGGTTAATTTCGACATAGTGTTACACTCGTTATTTTAATGAAATGAGTGTAACCCATTGTTATTGTGGCTTACAATAGTGTTGGTACGGAGAAGCTACATATGACTTTATACTTGAATTTTATGGTATCTATAGTTAAAGCGACTAATTATCTTCCTTTTATATTCTAGGCACTAGGATAGAATGTGAGGAGGTGCGTGAGGCGTTTGAGGTGCTCGCTAGCTCTGTGGGGGGTATATGAGGCCATAAAGCTTTGTGACGAAACGCCCACCATGGTACGCAAAAGGAAAACCTGTCCCTCTGTCCGGCCACCACAAGCAGGCCAAATGCCGGTAGAGAGTTTATTTAAGAGGCTACCTGATTCAAATGTGGCCCCAGAGGTGGTGAGAAGAGTGGAGCCTCTTGCTGCTGCCACTAAGCCTCATGGGGCTTCTGTATTTGATATTGCAGCTCTTCAAAGAGACATGGTGCATGCAGGTGTGTTATTTTTAGTTGGGAGTCTGACTCACCATTTATGCTTCATTAAGAATTTAAATAGAAGTAGTTTAGTGTGAGCAGTATTCACTGTTTGCTAACCCAGAAATTGTCTTTCCAGTGACAAATGCTGAAAAGGCTGCAGTGTTGCTCTGCCATGCGGAGCATTTACAGCCAAGAGACATGGATGCTATGGTATGGTCCCTAGGTGGTATTACTCAACCTGTGCTTTTGTATTTAGAAATCATTTTAGTTATGTCAAGTACGTGAAGTAGTACTTAAGTTGCTACAAATTTCATTCCTGCTTTTTATATTTCCTCTGCTTTCATATAGCATCTTGATGCTATGATGATATATTGTTATTGGTAAATTGTTCAGGGAAAACTTCAGTCTTGCAAGTTGCCATGTGCTTTCTGTTACCATAGAGATAGGAAACCATTTCATTCATCAACATTCTTAATTTTTTATGGTATTATGAATATAAATTTTTCATTATTGTAAGGGTAGAACATGCAAGCTGTCCATTGTACAATGCCTATTAATGTAATCTCATTCTGCGTAACATCTAAAAGTATGGAGCTATGACTACTTCCTAATTTTGCATCTGAATCTTCATTTCGGCAGGTACCTGTGTACCATGGCTTCAATATAATGATTAAAAAAATCGATAAAATGGAGTGCCTCTCTAGGGCAAAAAGCAACCCAGGCAAGTTGCAGCGGCTCCTGCTGGAGAAGATAAAGGGGAGGGAGTATATAAAAACACATTGCGCCAGAGGGCAAAGAGCAGCAACAGGTGGACTTCCAGCAGCTGATGCAGATTTATTAATTGCAGTGCAGTGTGAGTCAATGAAATTAATACTTTTAATTGGATGCAGTATACTTAATAGTTCTATATTTTGGCTGTTTAGTTAAGATGGATACCTATGTGAAAAGATATCACGATCAATTTAGTGGCACAAGTTGTTTGACCTAAACTACCTATTCTAGCTAAATTACCCATCATGTCGTACAAGAACTGCGGTGAGTTTGCAAACTGCCATCTTGCCTAAACTGGCCTCCTTGCTATTTCTGATTATTCACACGTGCAGCATTTCTCTGAAAATAGTGCCCCCATTTTTTTCCTAAAATGCTTATGGTAAGAGTAAAGGGGAGACTATATTCAAACCCATTTTTTCCTGGGACTGGGACTTATGAATTTTGAGATTCTGATTTGTGTTCCCACGAATTGGTATTCCTGGTTCAATGTTAAATAAGAGGTTCATTGTTGCTGGGCCATTTCATCTCAAATCAGGCAGATAGTGCAAAATCATGTCAGGTGACCATCGCCGATTTCTCTGAAATTTATATATGTGAAAGCAGTATCCTTATGATGAATAGTGATGACTTTATTTCAGCTCAGAACTGGTCCGTTATAAAGTTACCATCCTTTGAACATTGCATAGTTACGCCTCAGAGTAAAAAATGAAGAATCACATAAATGCTGATTACTAAAGAACCATGGCCCGTAGAGCAGTGGTTATTGTTTCATTTTGAAGAGAATTCATTTATGCACATTTTGGCATAACTTGCAAGCCAGTTGAAGCATTAATAAAGACATAGGACTTGTTTAAACAATGAATTCTCTTCAAAATGAAACAATAACCACTGCTTTGCGAGCCATGGTTCCTTAGTAATCAGCATTTATGTGATTTTTCATTTTTTACTCTAAGGCGTGACTCTGCAGTGTTCAGAGGATGGTGACTTTATAACGGTTCAGTTCTGAGCTGAAATAAAGTCATCACTATTCATCGTAAGGATACTGCTTTCACATATAAAAAATTTCAGAGAAATCGGTGATGGTCACCTGACACCCCTCTGCCTGATTTGAGATGAAATCTCCCTGCTGCTTTTTATAGGGTTGTAGCTATGTCCATTGTCACATGCTTTTGAAAAGAATCTAATATTTGTTGTTGCTAATATATATTTTCTTAATGTATTACAGTGTACACAGAATCACGATTCAAGGGTAAAGAGGTGCCGTCTATCAAAAAGACATTCAACCAAATGTCAGGAAATATAAGGAGGCATGACCGGTACTGTGAAGGGAAGTACCGTTATGCCAGAAAGCCGAAGAAAAATAAGTATGTTGTTTTGCAGTGTGTAAAGAACCTTCTAGGATGGTGTTCAACATTATTGTCAAATTAGAGTTGGGTAATAATTCTTTGTAATTTGTTCCAGGAATGTTGGAGATGAAAATTTGAGGCCATTACACGAGCATGGAGAAATGAGCACTCCGCTTATTAGTGACGTGTCATACGGAAGGCCTTCCTCAACTATGGTTGGAGGCCATGAGCATCAAAATGTGTCCACTGGGGCAGTATATCACTGCATGTAATTATTTTTGAAGGTTTCTGTGTGTGTTTATTATTGTTCTTTACTTGAATGCATTGAGAGGGTTTTTAAAATAGTATATGTGTGTTGTAATTGGTACTTTTTCCCTGTTTGGGCAATAAAAATTTAGTCAAAAGTAATTTTCTTATTGTCCTTTTCTCACTAAACTTTATTGTAGCACCGCTTAATTTTTGTAGTATTAAATGACAAGTGTGCTTTCCAATTTGATGCTTATTTTTAAAAGTTGCAATTATACGATTTCTAGATCCATATTTTTAAATGTTCATTGGTCAATCACGAAATATTCTTACCTTATTCTCAACGCTGTCTCAAGTATATTTTTGGCAAGATGGTTAAATGACGTATTACATTTAGTTTCATTGGGGAATGTATGAAGTTATATCTGGGTGTTCTTTACAAGTGTTTATGATACTCAACTTGATGCATCTTAGAATCTTTCCTTTTCTCACGATAACTCTTGAAGTACAACGGCAGTATACCACAGGTACAGACAGGTGGCGTTACTAGGAATATTCTTTTGGAGAGGACTGGGGGGGGGCTACCCCCACAGGCAACAAGGAGTCCAGGAAATTTTTTGAACAATAACATGTCTAGAAATGCTTTTTGCATAATTTTGGAACTTTAAATTTAACTTAAAGCAGATACAGTTATTGGGTGTCTAATTCAGGCAATAGTTTTTAAAATTTCTGAGGCTTTTGGGGTGGGGGAGCTATCCTCCCCCCCCATAGTTATGCCAATGCAATGGAATTTTTAGTTTGTAATTTTGACCAAGAAAGCTATCAATTAAGGACCCAAGCTGCATTTTCCTAAGATAAACTGATCCAATCATTTTCGCCCTTAAGCAGATTTCTTTCTAATATTATCATTGGAAGAGATTGAGTGGTGAATCTTACTCTGGTTTGTGTGGACAAATAGGATCTCAAATTTCTTTGTTAATACCATTTGTTTAAAAAAAGGTATTATAGGAAGTAGGAATATTTGTTAATAGCTTTGTGTGAATTGTTTGTAATGTATACTATCAGGTTATGTCTACATCTGGTACAATAATATAGTTAATTTAGAAAGAAATGAGTTCCATAGATGTAGAAATTATTTTCAGCATTGATTCCAAGGCAACTCCGTAAGGCATCCCAACCTGTTACGAATCAGTTTCATTGCCAATTCCAAAATAGTTACAACGCAGTGTGGATGGTGTACAAATCAGTTCCACGGGTGGGTGAGTGGTACAAATCAGTTCCATTGCCAATTCTAAAGCAGTTACAAAGCTGTTTGGATGGCGTACAAATCAGTTCCATAGCCAATTCTAAAGCATTTACAAAGCAGTCTGGATGGTGTACAAATCAGTTCCACGGGTGGGTGAGTGGTACAAATCAGTTCCATTGCCAATTATAAGGCAGTTACAAAGCTGTTTGGATGGCGTACAAATCAATTCCAATGCTAATTCCAAATGAGTTTCAAAGGTAGAAGGGATGAGGAAATGTATTCCAAAGCAGTTTCCATGGCAAATCCAAAGCAGTTTCCATGGCAAATCCAAAGGAGTTGATGACATAGCAGGAAGGTATGATGTCATGAACTGCTGTGTACCTTGTTTCAATTCCACAGCAGTTCAACAGCACATCCAAATCAATGGTACAAAGCAAATAGACGGCAGTTCCAAATGCCTTACACAGCAGAAATTTTTCCCTGAGTATGTTCAGGATATGGTGTTTCCATCACCTCTACCATTAAATATTGATGATCTGATGCAAGAAATATCACCAGACATTCAAATTTTTACACCCAATATGCTATTGAGAGTGTGAAAAAAGTTCAAGTACCCATCGAGTTGATATCGTTTAACTGTCAGGAGGAGGTCATATTGAACATTAGTGGACTTGTTCTTAAGTGGAAAAAAATATTTTTAAATGTTCTTGATAATGATGTATAACACACGTTTCTTTTGTGTTTTTTTTTATTAAATACATATTTGTGAAGATGTGATATTCTTTTTAAATCACCCTGTATATCACTCAAAATTTACGGGCTTTAAGGATTTACTGATAACAGTTCTAACGATTCCCGTGATATTTAATGGGAATGCTTTTTGTATCGATCGTCCAAACATTTCGTTGGGAATCTGGTGGCTGACATTGAAGTCTTGAAAAAAGAAGTCTTTGAACTAAAATGGACGTATTTTTCATGTTTAGAAAGAAATACTTTCTCATTTGCTAATGCCGTGAAATCCGCTTCGTCTTATAGTTTCTTGAATGAGATATAATAATTGATCAAGGACGTCACTAGACGTTGTTATTGTTATCACAATAAACCGTTTCTGACTAATTGTGATATTGGGTGACTAATGATGAAGTTAAATATCTCAGCATTCCGGGAAGTAGTGTTGTCGGATGTTTTGAAGAAGTGTTGGTAAACCGGTCAAATTAAAAAAATGCTGGTGTTATCGTGCTAACCAAATCTGACATTACTTTTGAAGTGAGCTATATAGTTGTCGCATATGTGCCACATGAGCTGTGCATTACTGTATATTATAACTATCTTGCATTGTATTACTCAGAGAATGAGTTTTTGTGGGTGACTTTTTACCCTAAAATATTTTCATCTTCCACTGAATACTTTTTTACGTTGAATCTAATTTACAATTTTATGAGTATTTTTGTTTCTGTCATGCATTTGTGACGTACCTCACAGTACTTGTGACACTGTATACTCTTCTCATAATTTTTCTATGATCTCCTGGCAAATAAAAATATTATTATGAATGATATAATGAAATACAATGAAGGTTGTATAGGCAGTTTCACATGGACCACGTCATTCCACAGGTTAGCAATGAAAACATGTTGAAATTGCGAGCTTGGAATTTAGAGCAGGGAATATTTTGCTGTATTATATCCACGCACTCTCGCGTGTGTTATAGAAATCCACCGGTTTACACGACGCAATTTTGATTTTAACTTCATACATACTTCAGCTATTGCGCAATGACGTCCACCATGTAAAACGGCCTGAAGGCAATGTTAAAGCAATTACCTTAGTTAAACTGGGAGAAAAATTACTCACGCCTTATTTTTTTACTAACCAGAAAAGTAATACCCCACGTTATGCATATATAGATATAATTTATTGTTTTATTATTATTTATTATTTAAATATATATGAAGCCTATGAAATATTAATAAAGATTTAAAAACACATTTCAATACGAAAATCCATTTTTCAGCGAAGACGACATCTGAACTTTACCTGGCTTACGACGACATTCCAGCGCAGAATAATATTTTGCCTACCTTATTTAGTAAAGGAATAGGTACGTAACAAGAGGCCTGCTGGCAATCGCATTTCTTATGCCTACTTTAGGTATAAGTCATCCAGCGTTCGATAAGTTACAATGTGTAATTAATACGGCTGCCCGACTCGAGTGTTCTTCGGCACCATTTTGAACTCGCGCCGCCGCTCACCTACTCGGTGAGCGCTATCATACCCGGGAGTACGCTCACAAATATGGCGGCCGCTCACTAGTGATCGGGTGGTGAGCGGTCGCATCCAAGGGGAGAGCGGTGGTTCGCTCACCTTCCGCTCAGTGAGCGGAGGTCCCCCTGGATGCACCCATGGATGGAGCGAGTGCTTAAAAGAGAAGGGATGATGAAAACAGTGGTATAGATGGCAATATGTTGTGATGAGGTATGAAGAGCTGGACATGGTGGGTTACGAGTGACGGCTTCTATATGAGATAAGAAGGAGACCAGAGGTATGGATGGAGCGAGTGAATGAAGGAGAAAGAATGATGAAAACAGTGATGTACTTTGCAAATTGTGTAGAAGAAATATGAAGTACTGGGCATGCTGGGTTAGGAGTGGATGCGTCTATATAAGATAAGAAGAAGACTGTAGGTATGGATGGAGCTAGCGCTTAAATGAGAACGGATGATTAAAACAGTCCTATAGATGCCAATATGTTACTAGGTAGTATGAAGTACAGGACATGGTGGGTTATGAGTGGCGGCTTCTATATGAGATAAGAAGGAAACTGACGCTATGGATACAGCGAGTGATTAAAGGAGAAGGGATGATGAAAACAGTGTTATAGATGACAATATGTTACGAGGAAGTATGAAGTGCTGGACATGGGTTAAGAGTGGCAGGTTCTATATGAGATAAGAAGGAGACTGAAGGTATGGATGGAGCGAGTGCTTAAAAGAGAAGGAATGATGAAAACAGTGCTATAGATTTCAATACGTAACGAGGAAGTATGAAGTGCTGGACATGGTGAGTTACGAGTGGCAGATTCTAAATGAGATACGAAGGAGATTGGAGGTTTGGATGCAGCAAGTGCTAGGATGATGGAACCAGTGCTATAGATTTGAATATGTTACGAGGAAGTATAAAGTGCAGGGCATGGTGGGTTAGGAGTCGCAACTTCTATATGAGTTAAGAAGGAGACAGAAGGTATGGATAGAGCGTTTACTTAAAGGAGAGGGGATGATGAAAACAGTGCTATAGATGTCAATATGTTAATAGAAAGTATGAAGTGCAAGACATGGGGGGTTAGGTGTGGCAGCTTCTGTATGAGATAAAAAGGAGATTGGAGGTATGGATGGAGCGAGTGTTTAAAGGAGAAAGGATGATGAAAACAGTGCTATAGATTTCAATATGTTACGAGGAAGTATGAAGTGCTGCACATGGTGGGTTAGGAGTGGCAGCTTCTAAATGAGATAAGAAGGAGGCAGAAGGTATGGATGGAGCGAGTGCTTAAAAGAGAAGGGATGATGGAACCAGTGCTATAGATTTGAATATGTTACGAGGAAGTATAAAGTGCTGGACATGGTGGGTTAAGAGTGGCAGGTTCTATATGAGATAAGAAGGAGACTGAAGGTATGGATGGAGCGAGTGCTTAAAAGAGAAGGAATGATGAAAACAGTGCTATAGATTTCAATACGTAACGAGGAAGTATGAAGTGCTGGACATGGTGAGTTACGAGTGGCAGATTCTAAATGAGATGCGAAGGAGATTGGAGGTTTGGATGCAGCAAGTGCTAAGAGGATGAAAACAGTGCTATAAATGGCAAAATTTTACGAGGAAGTAATAAGTGCAGGGCATGGTGGGTTAGGAGTCGCAACTTCTATATGAGTTAAGAAGGAGACAGAAGGTATGGATAGAGCGTTTACTTAAAGGAGAGGGGATGATGAAAACAGTGCTATAGATGTCAATATGTTAATAGAAAGTATGGAGTGCAAGACATGGGGGGTTAGGAGTGGCAGCTTCTGTATGAGATAAAAAGGAGATTGGAGGTATGGATGGAGCGAGTGTTTAAAGGAGAAAGGATGATGAAAACAGTGCTATAGATTTCAATATGTTACGAGGAAGTATGAAGTGCTGCACATGGTGGGTTAGGAGTGGCAGCTTCTAAATGAGATAAGAAGGAGGCAGAAGGTATGGATGGAGCGAGTGCTTAAAAGAGAAGGGATGATGGAACCAGTGCTATAGATTTGAATATGTTACGAGGAAGTATAAAGTGCTGGACATGGTGGGTTAAGTGTGGCAGGTTCTATATGAGATAAAAAGGAGACTGAAGGTATCGATGGAGCGAGTATTTAGCGGGGAGGAGATATTGAGAACAGTGTTATAGAGGGAAAAATGTTATTAGGACTGTTCACGTTCCTTGCAGCTCATCTTTGAACGCGTTTTAACTCAGTTTTTAAGCCTATTTCACGAGGGTCATAAAAGCTAACGCTTGCATCTTAATTTTTCGAAAACTCTCTCATACAGATTCTCTAATATAGGCAATTTAATCATAGCATTTGCCATGTTGTTTAAAATTGCGATACGGAATTCTAATCTCCAACAACTACGACCACTCGAATTTCATTCCGACACGGAGTCACTAGAATCCGAACAACATCTCCTCTCCAAGGTTTCAAGCGCACCAAATCACATTCCATATCGAACTTTTTCGGGCGAGTACTTGGTTATGTATCGGAATAAATCCTCATTGGTTCAAGGACAACCCTTTCTATCACGAGGAAATTATGGTAAATATACAGCAAAACATACATTTTGAATATCATTCACTCCAAGGCGAATGATTTCTTCCTCTGAGTAATTTTCGCAAAGGAAATGGAAGTTAAAAAAATTACCGTGTCGGGAAAATATATGAACCCATCATATTTGTTGTTATTTCATTTTAACCGTTAGAATTGTGTGATTTAGGAGAGGTGTATGTTGCTATCGAGGAATTAAACATTCAAATATATGTAAGGCCGTTCTGTGATAAAATTTGTCAATAAAGTTGGTTCTTTAGACTGATGCCTACAATGTCTCCTTAAGGAACACGAAAATCCAAATATATTGAGACTTTTAGGCGATGATGGTCGAAAACGTAAAGCTTAAATTTAAATATGCGAACCGGAGGGCTAAAATATAGTGCGAACAATTTAGAATTTCAAAAATTAATACTTTTGGGCGACGTTAACCTAATATGTACACCATATGGCTATGATGTATACGTATCTACTGATGATGATTTTAGGAAAGATAAGATATCGCAAAAGGGGAGCTATCCGCTTGTACGTCTTCGATTGTTCTCCATTTCTTCTCCTGACATGGGATTTAACCCTTTGAGTCGAAATCGAGTAAAAAGAGCGATGAGAAATTGGTAGCTGCAGTCAGAGAACTTCCTGAATGACTTGAATGGCTTCTTATCGCCCGGAAACTTAATCGAATCGTCGAGTAGTTTCATGTTTGTGTCAAAGAAACATCCTATCAGAGGCTCAGAAAATACGAAAAAAAACTAAAAAAACTAAAATAAAATAAATATGTGAAATGAGTCGTCTATGTGAGTTCCATATGAACTCGAAATAATGGCGTTTATGCCTTTTAAGGTCTTCCTTAAAAGCATGGCATTCTACATCCACATAATAACATCTAGGATGTTTGGCAAGGGGTGATATATCACCAGGATGCAGCATACAAGAAGCATTGCGCATAGTGCAAAAAATACGTGCATATTCCTGCAGAGAGAAAACTTGCGAATGGCCTGGAATTCTTATTACAAATCTATTAAAGTTTACAAAAAACCATGCATGCAATAAAAACGTGGCTGCAAACCACCGGAAAATGGCCATTTTAGCGAAGTTAACAAAATCGTTATTTTTCATCGCAGAATCACGCTTCTAAGACGTAACTGATTTCTTGATTAGCAGGAGTGCGATGAAAACAATGATTTTTTGATGATCCCGTCCTCTGTAGCAACCGGCACCCTTACCTCAGCCTACTTCGTGTGAAAATTCTTTGGAGGAAAAAACCGTTCCTAGAGGGTGCAGTGACCCTTTTTTCATCCAGGATTTTGAATGATTTGCTTTGAAAAATGCTTTTGTATTATTTCTATGGTTAAAATAGCTCAAATTTAGCGTAATAAAAATATTATGCATTTTATAGCGGTACATCATTTGACGTGACTTCTTTGATGTTTCAAAAACAGTAGGTTTTCATCATTAAAAAATTTATATTTAAAAGTTAGCAATAAAGATTATTTAACTTATTCATAAAGAAGAGCAAAGTCCATTTCATTGTAATACACATCGATATTAATATTTGGATGCATATATATCGCATTATATTTTTGATGCTTATGATTTAAAAAAATTGCGAATTCAGTAGGGCATTAAAATTAGCGGCCGGCACTCAAAAGTGTTAACGCCGGGTTTCCCTCCGCACAACCCTCTCTTCCTCCGCCAATCTAATGCAGCAACGAAGATTGGTAAAAATGATCCTTGACCCGAGAGGTTAATTGAAAATATATTTCTTCGGGGAATATTAATGATGCGTTCCATGTCATACAAGGAGACAAAATACTTTTATATTATTTTAATTTCAATCCTACCTTATTAACAGTGGTTTATATCGCAATTGTAAGTAGATTTACAACGTACCCCAAGCCAAATCAAAGCCAGTCGGTAAGGTCCCTGTAATGTTTTAGTATTATTTTGTATAAGAGCCGATAACGAAAGTAAAATTATACACAAATGTAAATTAGTACATTTAGATTATGATGTTTATCAAATCATATAGATTTCCATTCATAAAATCAGTAATTCTTTTCCGATTATAAATTATCAGTCACAAAATCACGGACCCGTGGACACCACGGGGTATCGGAAGGAACGTTAGTTGAACTTAATTAAAACGACTGACGCCTCTAAACTAAGTTGTAATCGTTTAGTCCTGCCTTATTTAAATCACTGCAATTAAATTTTGTTTGTGGATATCGTTTTACTCCCAATATTCCGCTTTAAATATGCGAGGTGATTACGGCAGACATCTTGAATTTCGCTCGCTCCATTTGAGTGGCCCCTCGGAGTGTCCGACGGAGGTCACTCGTTTCCGAGGGCAGTCCGAGGGAGCAACGTCACTCGAGTGACGTCTTGGAATGCCAAAGTGGCGACCGAGAGTGCACTTGGAGTGACGAGTGGAGGAAATCAACACTGGAGTGACGCTCTGCAATATGGCCCTTAACCTCTCCCTCGTCTTCTCCAAATATTAAAAATCTACGCTGTGCAAAAATTTATTTTGGAAAGGTGCACACCTCCCTTCACGAGATACATTCTTTCGCGAATGCCCCGTTGCTTTTTATCATCTCCTTCTTCTTTATCTCTTATCTCCTTCGTATGCTCCTCCTGTACACCATTCATATCCTATTCCCTCTTGGAAATTCGCCATCGCCTTCCGTAAATGGAATTCTGCTTACATGACCACTTACTCCTCTGTCCCACAGCAAGTGCAAAGAGATTAAAATCTAACCAATTAGATAACATTGATGGGAAATTGAGGTATCTGGTGATAAATGCAAAAAATGGAGATTTTATGTCATTATCATCGTGTATTAAGTCACATTCATGAAATATCCAGTCTTGAATTATTCAGAAAAAGCATTTTATACAGATATAATATTGAGATTTCCCTTTAATTAATTTCAACTATCAAATATTGCATGGCAAGATTATTTTTGGTACGTATTTATAGTATTTCTGAGACTTATCTGATTATTCAGTCAAAGTTAAATTTTTTCCTGTAAGTGATATGTCCAGTTACAGAAGTAAATGGATTTGGAAGAATAAATATTCGTGTATGCTTAAGTATATCTCAGTACAGACGTAAAATATTATTTTTACTGTAAATTTTAGTCCCGCTACAGCCAACGCACAACACCGCTGACATATGTGTTATCTGGTCATAACATCATAAACCGTGGTTTTATTTTCTTGCCTTGAATTAAATACTCATCCACGAAATATCCTGTATTTGCCTTAAATATGTAGATTCTATATTTATATTAGAGTGGGTCTTACCTTTTTTACAGCAACTACAGAAAATCCTAATCTTCTAAGTTGCGGCAAGGTCATCGGAGGTACTTATTAGCTTCATGGAAATTAAGTGCTCAATTAATAATCAACTCAGATAATAATGTGTAATATTCATATAACTTATTTTTTGCTATTGTGTGCCTATTGTCGTACTTGCTTATAGTAGCTGAGTTTCCATAATTAATAAAAGTATTTTATTTCTGTTGTTTCATCGTTAACCGACAGAAATAATTCGTGGATGCGTTCGTTATAGGAGTTTCTTTATTCCTCAGTGTTAGGCTGATTGACTGTAAAATCGGTATGAATTTCTATTAAATTTTTATTACTTTTTGTTTCAAATTGTCAATATTTCTGTTGAGGTTGCTGAATCTTTACGTTGTTTTTTCTTTGATTGTTAATTCCCCAAGGAAAGTAATAAAATATTCATTCATTCACTTGCTCTTACTAAACCAAATTCTAGGAATAAGTTGCGGCATAAATATATTTGTGTAAAGTTCCAGGGGAACCAAGAAAGAAGGTACAACAAATGGTAACTACTAAGTCTCCCGAATTGAAATAAAGTAAAAATTTAATAAGATTGTCCTAAGATTCTCGGTATCTTAGACAACCCGTGTCATGAATTAAATTCACCATCATTAGTGAATTCAAATCGAGGGTTAAATATATGCATTCGGTTTGCTTGTATATCCATGATATTTAAATGCAAAACTCGCAATGATATACATGAATATCTTTGCTCAGACCCGTTTAAATGAAAATAAGGTACCGAATACATGTCAAATGAACTACTAAGGTTGAAAGAAGTAAGTATAAAGTAAATCTTTAAATTAATTTTGTTGGGAAAACTCTTCTGATTCACTTTCATTCTCATTGCAAATCAATTAAAATATGAGTAAATTTATAAAATGGCATTTAAATATTTCCAGGGTAAATATGAGCTCCTATAAAGATTGTATCGCCGCATCCATTGAAATATTGAAAGGCAAATTTTATTAAAATCTTTGTATTTTAATGATAAAATCCCCCTCTCAAATCTTAAATGGGTTTGATTTTTTCAGTTATCAGTTCAACAATTATCTCTTAAGATAAAGGAATAATCAAGGGATATGATGTTCAATTAAATGTACGCGATTTGTAAATCTATTTCCCATATTGTCTAAAAGTGAACACGCATAGCTCAGTGCTTCAACTTGCGAAGGATATTTTTTTCCATCGTTTCTCTAAAGCGGCGTTTGCGATAGATAAATGTTGGGAGTCCTTTCCTCCTAGGTGACAAAAACAGGTGAAGGCAGAGTCAATGTGAGGCGGAGATAAGATATCGAAAATGGAGAGATTAGTGACCTCAATGCTTCTCCATTTATCTTTGGACGCTGAGTTTAGCCACGAGAGTTGAAATGCTTGCAGAGCGATATGAAATTGGAAGATGGGCTAGAGTAACTTCCTCAACGACTTCTTACGATCCAATAACGTAATCGAAAATTGAAGTAACGTTTCCTGTTTGCTCCAGAGATATGTCTCATTAGCTTCTAAAATATGATGAAGATTTGATAACGGAGAAGTCTCTATATACTCATTTTTTTCCAATTAGATCTTCCATCAGTCACTGCATGGATAAATCATTACGGATGATCGTCTCAATGAGTATATAAATACAACCCTATAGGCTCGATATTTTTCGGTGCATTTCTAACTTGGCAAACGCGAGCGGTTATTTTTCCGTAACTAAATAGCTTTTTTCCAATGAACGTTGATATATGGTTATTCAGGCGTTAAGCTTTCTTAAGATTAATTATAAGCTTTTCTTCATGTCTGAACCTGAAGGATTCTGAAAGCTACCGCTAGATATTGAGACCGCTAGGTATTGACCAATCGCTAGGAGCCACCCCACATTAGGAAATAGTAAAAAGTAGTTTAACTCAAAAGACCAAATGAGTCTTAACGTTTTTTAGAAGTATCATTTGACAGAAAAATACCGAAAAATACGTATTCAGACATGTAATTTCTGCAGAATGCAAGTCATTTTTGCCAAATATGCGCGTTCAGCTATTGCCACTGTCAATGATGACAATCAAATGACATTTTGTCGGAGTTATGCGGAAAAAAGAAACTTCCCTCAAATTTCCTGATTAAGAGTTATTTTTAACGTCACAGCCGTGAGATACAGTCTTCGAATACGGTTATCAAGTAAACATTTAGCGCGTTTAATTGAAGAGTTACACAAATATTATACTAAATTATTAAATGAATAGTTACAAATAAAATAATAATTGAGCGAGAAATATTGATGTATTTTGTCTTGTTGTAATCTTTGCTTTATTTAATTATTCATATCAAACTCGATGACACATTATTTTTATTCATGCAACGGCCTCATTACTATTTTCCTATTTTCTAAGTGCTTCTGAATACAACTTTTTTGAATCGTGTAGGATATTTTGAAAGCAATTCTGTTTGCTGTTTTCATGCCGTGAAGAAATGTGGATAGGAACCCACGGAACGATTCCAACATGCATCGCTCATATAGTTCACTATAGTATACATAAAATTAAAGGCCGCCCTGATACCAGCTCGTGAGGATGTACACCAGTAAATCAGTCACTTATTCGAACGGAGATAAAATGGAGATTGTTTGTCTTGTTGAAATTTTTCCCGTCGATCAATGTTTAACGACAAATAAATATATAAATACAAATTTCACTTGAGCGATAGTGGCAGTACAAATTGCATTGGGATCATTTTTTTCCCATCCCACTACAATTAGTGTTTTCAAAACCTTTTTCCTTTATTTTTTTTTAAATATCGGCACAATACTATGACTTATGGCCCCAATAGCCCCAATGACAATGGAAATAATTGAATAGCATCAAAGAAATTAATCTTGATTGTAAATGTGCTTCCAATTATTTCCTTTTCCGAACACATCTTTCTAAGTGCTATCACAAGCAAAGGATATTTTTCCATTGCATTCATAAAGCGGCCTTTGCAGTACTGCAGTGCTGTAGCAAGGAATATTCTTCGGGGGTAATTGGAAGTGAGCTCCTTAGGAATCAGGGAGTCTGGGAAAATGTCTGCAGGAAATATAAATTGCTTTCTGTAGGGCAAGTTCAGTACAACTATCCGTTCGCAGGAATAATGTGAAGTCTTCGTCACTTGGGTGCGTTTCGTTAAAAGCGGAATATAGCATACGTCGGGTTTCCCTCCGCACTGTCTTCTCATCTTTCACCCCTATAAATGTCCATTATCATCGGGCAACCGAGTCGTAAACGTTACCTTGGAACAGTAAGATAGCAAGGAACTTCGTCCGGCGGCGTCCGAAACCAGGAGGAATTTTTTTAAACAGGGTACTAAACAGAAGGTTTTACACTAATTTTAATATTTTTCATTATTGAAAAAAACTTTATTTTTTAGATTTTTTTGTAAAGTAATGAATTTTCAATATTTTGTTTTCTTTGATGGAGGTGTGTATTGTGTTCCCATATTTGGGGGGGGGGGGTGTCCGGACCCCCCGGACCTCCCCTCTCTCCACGCCACTGCCTTGGAGACCCCCGGGATTCACAAGATTCAATCTTTTAGGAATGCGTCGCTGCTCTGCTCGTCTCCATCGTGTTTATCGCTTATCTTATTTGTATTCTCCTGCTGTCCACCTCTTATCTAACACTCCAACAGCTTTCGATCTTCCTTTGAAATTAGCGATCATCTTCTCTCGACAAAATTCTGTGTGCGTGCCCACTTACCTCTGCGTCCCATAAGCACGTGAAAAGAAATTGAAATGGATCAGAGAGATAACATTGAGTCATTTGGTGATAACGGAAAAAAACTACATTTTATTTCTTAACGATCGTGTCTTCGGTCACGTACGCATTCGTGAAATATCGAGTTTTGAAATATCCAGAAAAAGTAGTTTTTCTTGGAAAAAGAGTTAATCTTCCTTAATTTTTTTCACCTATCACAGATTACATGGCAATATTATTTTGGAATGAACTTTGAGTATTTATTGTTCGACTTATCTCTGATTATTCAGTTTCAATTTAATATATTCTTTGAAAGAAACGATTTTATCCGCAAATGAGAATGAATTTCAAAGAAAAATATTCATTCAAGCGAAAAATTAAGTTGCATTTAATAAGTAAAGAGAAATGATGTTGCTCTATAATAAATGTAATAAACATTTGAATATTGAACAAGATGAGAATTTCAAAATTCACCTCCGTTCTTTCTCACTCTTACAACAAAAGGCAAAACTGTTCCCTTTACATTTGTTTCCATCACTTGTCCCCATTTTAGAGCTCTCTGTTGTGCAATCACTTCCGCTGATGGGATGGAAAAGTTTCATTTTGTACTCCGTGTATACTTTTGTATGTCCTGTATATAACGGGCAAATTTTAGAGGTCGTCATCAATATTTCTTGATTTTGTTAACTATAAGCACGATGGCTATAGTATGAGGATGTCACAGCGCGTCTAATGTATCTGAAACTTAAATCAAAGGGCCGCAAAAGACGAGAGAAGGCGACGGTTGTAGGGAAAGAGCGATCGACTCGCACGGCTTCCCGAAAACAATGGAGGGCGGAGAGGCGAGTGAACAGTCACAGGAGACAGAGTGTTTATCAAAACAATGGAAGAGCGGAGAAGGCATTCGGTTCTTTTTCGACACTTGCCTATTGTGGTAAATATTTTACTGCAGATATATATTCCTGGTATTGAATGGCGTGAACATCATAAGATTATATCTTTTCCCATTTTTAGAAATAAATATTTAAGCTTAGTTGCTTGGATACCCAGCCGGCACAGCCCATACTGCATCTATATGTAAAGTGGATGCAATGAGGATGCATTGTGTGACAGGATGCACTGGGTACCAAATATCCTTCTGCCATCTTTTGCTAGTTGCGCCTATGTATGCCATATTTTTCATGATGTGGTTTAATACTTAAAAATATCTGCAAATCCTCGCATTAATTATTATAAAATTTCAAGAACTATTATTATAATTATTCATTGTATTCAAGATTTTCACGAACATACAGAACTACCAATGACTACAGCAGTAGGTATGGACTTGTCGTCTGGTAGCCATCTTTCCCTATCTCGACGTGTTGGAGCCTCGTAGATTGAGTGTTGTGTTTTAATAGTGATATTTTTTAATTCTGACCATTGCAGCAATTTTGACTAATCTCCCTGTGTCGACCCTCGCTCACTCATTGGCCTCTACTCTCCTGGATTTGAAATCTGCGTTTGTCTTTAACTCGGATGGATAGCAATTTTCTACCTCGTAGATTGAGTGTTGTGTTGGGCGTGTTTTATAGTGATATTTTTTAATTCTGACCATCGCAGCAATTTTGACTTATCTCCCGGTGTCAACCCTCGCTCACTCATTATGGCCTCTACTCTCCTGAATTTGAAATCTGCGTTTGTTTTGGACTCCGATGGATAGCAATGTTGTACTTAAGTTCTCGTATGTTGTCTTTTGTACGCCTGTATTCGCCTGTCTCTTGTTTTATGCCGAGTCATTAAAGTTATACTCATGAAATAAAACGTGCTCTGATTTATCCCGAGTAGTTTAAAACAATCATGAGATAAAGAGAACCAGACAAGCAATATAAGAATACTATCTCGACCGAGTTCAAATTTCGGCCGTCAGATGGCAGCACTTTCGTGAATCCTCATCCTCACGGCATCTCTCCAAGTGCGGCGGTATCTCTCTTCCGCATCCCCTCGGCAGCGGACCGGCATATGGATGGCATCTATATGAAAGGATGCACTCATACTCTTTGCATCTGGATGACATCCAGCTGCCAAAAAGAAATTTGATGGTTTGTGCCGGCTGGGTTGTGACGTTAAAAATAACTCTATCAGGAAATTTGAGGGAAGTTCCTATTTTTACGCATAAATCCCACAAAATATCATTTGATTGTCATCACTGACAGTGGCAGTAGCTAGACGAACATGTTTGGCATAAATGTATTACATTCTGCTGCAATTACATGTCTGAATACGTATTTTTCGGTATTTTTCTGTCGAATGATATCTCTAAAAAACGTTAAGACTCATTTGGTTCTTTGAAATACACGATTTCTAACACTTTCCTGCTGTGGGGTAATGTAGCGATTGGTCAATACCTAGCTTTGCAACATATAGCGGTACCTTTCAGAATCCTTCAGGTTCAGACATGAAGAAAAGCTATAAATTAATCTTAAAGAAAGCTAAACGCATGATTAACCAAACATCAACGTTCATTGGACAAAATGCTATTTATTAAAGTAATTATAACCGCACGCCCATGATGCTTGTTAGCAATATTCATGGCCACACTTGTTCTTTGTGTGAATTATTTTATTTTTCTCTTTGAATAAATGTTTTCTTCTCTGAATGTTCTGGTTTCCTTGTATTTATTCATCCATTTTAATATTGAGTGGATGTGGGTCATAAAATCAATATGTATAATTCATGTACGAAGGCCTGCAGATACATATGTATATTAAATGTAAGGGTATTCAGATTTACAATTTGTAATACGCACGTATACATCCTGAAGGACTTTTGAGCCACTTTTACGTGAAATATACAGACGTAATACAATTGTATTCCATCTTATACACATGTATATTTCGTGTATGGGTATTCAGATTTCCAATTTGTAATACGCATGTATACATACATCCATAGGGACTTTTGAACCACTTTTACGTGAAATATACTGATGTAATACGATCGTATTCCATCTTATACATATGTTTTTGGTCACGTATTTTTATGTGTAATATTGATGCAATACAGATGTAATGCAAATGCCGTGTTATCTGGGGCGGTGGATTTCTATAACACACGCGAGAATGCGTGGATGTAATACAGCAAAATATTCCCTGTTTCAATTCCAAGCTCGCAATTTCAGCATGTTTTCATTGCTAACCTGTGGAATGACGTGGTCCATGTGAAACTGCTTATACAATCTTCATTGTATTTCATTATATCATTCTTAATAATATTTTTATTTGCCAGGAGATCATAAAAAAATAATGAGAAGAGTATAGGTACACGGTCACAAGTACTGTGAGGTACGTCACAAATACATGACAGAAACAGAAATACTCATAAAATTGTAAATTAGATTCAACGAAAAAAGGCACTCAGTGTAAGATGAAAATATTTTAGGCTAAAAAGTCACCCACAAAAACTCATTCTCTGAGTAATGCAATGCAAGGTAATTATAATATACAGTAATGCACAGCTCATGTGGCACATATGCGACAACTATATAGCTCACTTCAAAAGTAATGTCAGATTTGGTTAGCACGATAACACCAGCATTTTTTAATTTGACCGGTTTACCAACACTTCTTCAAAACATCCACAACACTACTTCCCGGGATGCTGAGATATTTAACTTCATCATTAGTCACCCAGTATCACAATTAGTCAGAAACGGTTTATTGTGATAAAAATAACAACGTCTAGTGACGTCCTTGATCAATTATTATATCTCATTCAGGAAACTATAAGACGAAGCGGATTTCACGGCATTAGCAAATGAGAAAGTATTTCTTTCTAAACATTAAAAATACGTCCATTTTAGTTCAACGACTTCTTTTTTCAAGACTTCAATGTCAGCCACCAGATTCCCAACGAAATGTTTGGACGATCGACACAAAAAGCATTCCAAAATATATCACGCGACTCGTTAGAACTGTTATCAGTAAATCCTTAAAACCCGTACAATTAAAGAGATATATATTCGAGACAGTCACAAGGTATGAACTTATCACAGGAATTAAAGGATATTTCGCAGCCGCTACACGAAATAAACACAAGGGCTGGGCGCCATATTGAATGTTTTGCATTTGAAGTTCCCCACCGAAGCGATCACTGAGCATTCACCATCCAGGGGGGAATGTGATCGCTCAGTGAGCGCTGACGTCACAGGCACTCACTGATCAGGAAGTGATCACTCCCCCTGGATGTACACCATACATTCAGTCATCTTTTTATCTCATTTAGACGCTACTACTCCTAACCCAAAATATCCAGCACTTCATACTTCCTCGAAACAAATCGCCATCTTTAGCTCTGTTTTCATAAACCCTTCTCCTCTAAGCACTCGATCCATCCAAACCTTCAGTGATCTTTTACTCTCATTTAAACGCTGTAACTCCTAACCCGCCATGACCAGCACTTCATACTTCCTCGTCACATACTGCCATCTATAGCATTGATTTCATCATCTCTTCCCCTTTAAGCACTCCTTCTATCCAAATCTTCAGTCTCCTCCTTATCTCATGTAGAAGCTGCCACTCCTAACCCACAATATCCTAAACTTCATACCTCATCTTAACAGATTGCCATCTTTAGCACTGTTTTCTTCATGTCTTCTCCTTTAAGCACACGCTTAATCCATACCTTCAGTATCCTTCTTATCTCATTTAGAAGCTGCCACTCGTAACCCACATTGTCCAGCACTTCATACTTCCTCGTAACATATTGCTGTCTACAGCACTCATTAAAACATCCCTTCTCCATTACGCACTCGCTCCATCCATACCTTAAGCCTCCTTCGTATCTCATTTAGAAGCTGCCACTACAAACCCACCATGTGAGGCACTTCATACTTCCTCGTTGCATATTACCATCCATAGCAGTGTTTTCATCATCCCTTCTCCTTTAAGCACTCACTCCATCCATTCCCTAAAGTCTCCTTCTTATCTCATTTATTAGCTGCCACTTCTAACCCACCATGTACTGCACATAATGCCCTATACTATCAAATTGCCATCGTTAGCACTGTTTTCATTATTCCTTATCCTTTCAGCACTCGTTCCATCCATAACATCGGTCTCCTTTTTATCTCATTTAGAAGCTCCAATTCCTAACCCACCATGTCCTGCACTTCATACCTCATCGTAACATATTGCCATCTCAATCACTGTTTTCTTCATCCCTTTTCCTTTAAGCACTTGCTCTATCCATACCTTAAGTCTCCTTGTAATATAATTTAGAAGCTGCCACTCCTAACCAACCATGTTCTGCATTTCATACCCTATCTTGTCATATTGCCATCTTTAGCACTTTTTTCAACATTCCTTCTCCATTGAGTACTCGCTCCATTCACACCTTTGGTCTCCCTCTTATCTCATTTAGAAGCTGCCACTACTAACCCACCATGGCCTGCACTTCATACCCTATTTTATTATATTGCCATCATTAGCACTATTTTCATCATTCCTTATCCTTTAAGCACTCGCTCCATCCACAACATCGGAACCTTCTTATGTTATTTAGAAGCTGAAATTCCTAACCCATCATGTCCGGAACTTCATACCTCATCGTAACATATTGCCATCTTTAGCACAGTTTTCATCATTCCTTCTCTGTTTTGCACTCGCTCCATCCATACCTTAAGTCTTTTTCTTATCTTAGTAAGAAGCTGCCACTCCATACCCACCAATTCCTGCACTTCATACCTCATCTTATCAGATTTCCATCTTTAGCGCTGTTTTCATCATACCTTTTCCGTTTTGTACTCGCTCCATCCATGCCTAAAATATTTTTCTTATCTTATTAAGAAGCTGCCACTCCATACCCACATATTCCTGCACTTCATACCTCATCTTATCAGATTGCCATCTATAGCACTGTTTTCAACATTCCTTCTCCTTTAAGCGTACGCTAATTCCTGCACTTCATACCTCATCGTAACATATTGCCATCTTTAGAACTGTTGTCATCATCCCTTCTCGTTTAGACACTCGCTCAATCCATACATTAAGACAAATTCTTATTTCATTTAGACGCTGCCACCCCTAACACACCATATCCACCACTTCATACTTCCTATAAATATATTTCCATCTATAGCACTTCTTTCATCATCCCTTCACCTTTTTTCACTCGCTCCATACATACCTACAATCTCCTTCGTATCTCAATTAGGAGTTTCCACTTTTAACCCACCATATCCAGCACTTCATACTTCCTATTAACATGTTGACATCATTGCACTTTTTTCAACCTTTATTCACCTTTATTTATTCGATCCATACATACCTCCAGTCTCCTTCTTAGCTCATTTTGGAGAGACCGCTCTTAACCCACCATATCCAGCACTTCATACTTCCTATAAACATATTGCCATCTACAGCACTTTATTCATCATTTCTTCACCTGTTTTTACTCCCTCAATATATATCACCAGTCTCGTCGTATCTCATTTAGATGCTTCCACTTTTAACCCACCATATCCAGCACTTCATACTTCCTATTAACACATTGCCATCTACAGCACTTATTTCATCATTATTTCACCTTTAATCACTCGCTTCATACATGCCTACAGTCTCCTTCTTATCTCTTTAATCAAGGAAATAATAAATAATAAAAGCACTGTTACAATTTTCCTAAAATGTTGGTTTCATTCTCCTAGTACATGCTAAAATATCACAAATTGGCTTGACCCATCCCCTCCCGCTGGACCATGGCTTGCCCCCCCTTGTTATTATTCTGGGTACGCCCATGCATCATCCCTTAAATATTTATATCCTCTTCTTTTTATTTTCTCCTCTATCTATACTTCCTTCGCAGTTTAAGAGCTCAGTTAAGTTTTCTTTCCAAGTTTTCAAAACTTCGGCTGGTTCACTGATAACGATTTCATACTTTTCCTTCACCTCTACTGCGTAAGAGCCTTCTTAAAAGGATTTTAATTTTCTTTAAATACATCTTTAAAGAATATCTACTCGTGTGCAATCTTGCTCTGCCATTGAAACTGCATTGTTTTTTATTTTCTATGCTCCTAGGATGTTGTTTGCTTTCCTATTGGCTAGATGGATTAAACCTTTTGATTTCTTGTTGTGATTTTTATACTAAGGCTTTCCTTTTATCTCATTTCCTTTCTTCTTTTAGCTTTCTACAAGTCTCATTTTGTTATAAAGAAATTTAAATGCTATTATGATGAGAAGAAAGTTACGAATAAACTCTTCCTTTGGCGTACCCAACGAGGGGCAGAGGTCGGATAGATGAAGCAAATAACCCCAAAAAAATTGAAACACAATTTTTAGTTTTTTTTAACCATATCTCCAGTTTTTATTTTTATTGAATCGTTATCTTGATTTAAAAATGTAAATACAATTACGTTCTACCAATCCTTTTTTTTAATGTTTTGACCGAAAACTCAACTTTAGCACAAGTTTGAAATTTTCAAATTTAAATTAAAAAAATTAGGAAACAATAGACGCGCCGAAAAAATATATGTTGTCACCCCTACATCAAAGAATAATCCTAATTTTTTCAGATTTTTAAAATTGGTGAAACACCGTCAAAAACACGAGTAACTGTTTTGCGCCATTTGCATCTATGCATTCCAGGAGGATATTTGATTTGATCTATTGTTGATCAGTTTCTAATATTATTGATTAAGAATAAACATTAACATTAACAATGCCTATCACACTTAGATTAATCGTACTTATTGTTTATACCTGTACTGTTAACCTTTCACTCATAGTATCTGTTTGCTTTAACACGCTATATTACGCCTTTCGCTTCTCACATTTATGCCGACAGATCAATGGCGAATTATTTAGCTTTGCCGGGAAAGAATAGCATCATATTTTACTTAAAGTTATTTTGTTTGAGTGAAGTGTTGGTATCTGTCGCTGGGTTTAGGGCCGCGTCTTAGGGCCTCATTAATAGTCGTTTACCTTAGAGGCCCCAAGGAGATTACTTCCCAAGGGGCTCCTAGGGAAATCCTAGACATCGGTATAAATTTACGTCCCCTGCTGTCTCGTGGTTGTGGTTGCATTTTGAAAAAGACAGAACATGACGAAAACAAAACAAGATAGCAACGAAAGCCTTCTGTTTACCCACTTCTGACCCAAATGCCCACAGGTGCAACTCCAGGTTTTCATTATCATAAACCTTCAAGTATGAATTATTGTCGTTTAAACCCACAGCTGCACTTTTGCGTGCATCGTAGTACACGATTCTGCCGCTACACGCCACATGTGTTTTGTTTTGAGCTCGTAAAACATGATCGATGACACAACGGCAAGGAAGATGAGCGTGCGTCGACAAATGCTTTTATTAATTATTCACTTGTTTAAAGTTATCAAGGAGGTCGTAAATACACTGGAGGCGCTGTATTCGAGTTTTAAGCGTGGTTCGAAGTCCGACATCTTGGATTGACCATTTTAGGACTTAGTCTCAAACCGTGCACCTATATAATCAAGTATTTTATTCCTTATATTGCCTCTAATTTATAAAACGAAATGCAACAATTACTTCTTGATTGTCGTCGTAATTTTCCAATTGTTTCTCATAATACTGTGTAAATTAAACTTTCCATGTAGTCATTTCGTGGTGACAATATATCGTCGTGAACATACTTACATTCTATTTATGCGACCGGTCCGCTAACGTAAGATTTCCATTGGCTGTGATCTTATTAATTACCATTGGAAGTGCGGGGGAATTGATATTCTACGCTTGTAAAATGTCATTTTCGGCTAAGCTAGTTGCACAGCGGAACCGTGGTGATTGACAATAATATTTCCTTGGGAAAAGATATTCGAGGCATTTTTTCACCAAGCCTTCCCATAATGATAGAAAAAAGGTTTACTGTGTTCGTTTGCGATGGATTTTTTTAGCGTCACAACGATCATGACCGAATGTTTTACCAAATAGTTAGCTTTGACTCCTATGGGACTATAAATGTTTTAGTGTCAAAGTGGGCGCGGCTATCCTACCCAGGCACCCCCATTCCTGCCACACAGCGCTCAACGCTCGAAACTGGTTATGCTCCCTCCAGATTATTTACAACCTCCTTGAAAACTATACCCTTTTCCGAAATGTTGGCGGGCGGGCGGTGCAGAGCTAGTGGCCAATTAGAATCGCTGCACATTCCACCTCACTGTTCCCCTCCGCCCTCCTCCATGCGGCCGAACAGTGTTGCCAGTCAGTGGAAATATTTGTACGTGAGACAGTCGAGCGCGATCCCAACAGATTAAGTTTGGCAACACTGTGAGCTGGAGAGAGATGCTCAGTGCACGGAAATGGATAGAGGATGCGGCCTCCTATTATATTCACCTGACGCTCTTCTGTGATTGGCTAGAAAGGTGGGAGGGGCTTGAAGCGCGTTCATGGTCACCTGCCATCAGTTCGGAAAAAAGAGTATAATAAATAATGTTTATAAAGATTACATCTATTGAAACTAATGAATTATAATAAAAAGACGTCGATGAGAATAATCGCTTTGCATACATGTGTACTTACTGCTCCGTGAAATATTTTTCATTTCATATTTCTTTCCAATTTCACTGTGATGTTTTTTTCCCATACATCCCTGATTATGAAAAGAGCCTGAAACATAAATACAATAACTCAGAGACTCATCGGTTTGAAGAAATTACGGTCCCAGTAGTTCGAAGTTCCTCCGCTTCATGCATATGTCGCAAGATAAGGGTGCCTTCACAGTTTGGCGTAGCGTTGACACCGCGGCTCGTGAGCCAATCAGAGCAAGTCTTTAAGAATTGATGACGTCAGGTCGCTACCTCGCTGCGTCGTTGCAGAAAAATCTAATGGTGTAGGATTTTCTCTGCGTCAAGGCGACAGTACGCCAGCGATTTCGAATTGGCGTTTGCTTATGGGAAGCTAAGATATACAAATACCCAAGATTAGCTCTAATGGGAGTGAGGAATGTTATTGATTTCACTGTTCAATATTATTTTGAACTTTAAAGGATCGATGTTTCGTGTATTTCCGAAAAATTTGACAAATGTTAACCCTAGATAAGGCTACAACCACTGAGGTGCATAAAATAGCGCAACACATACCCATCAATAGTATTAAAAGCTGAATACAGCGTGATAGCTCCTCGTTGGTGACTACGGTCGTATAAATTCCAATTTATATCTAACAATTGTGCCGTCATGATCTGCTCATTATAAAAAGGATAACTTAACTGGGACACTTTGTTTGAGCAACAATTATCATAAATAAATATTCCTGATAACATTCCACGTTACTCGCGGTGAGTGTGTGTAATTTATTATGTTTCGTATATACCGAGTTAGGAAATAAAATTCAAAGGTAATAATAATTCATAGGCAAGGGCCATCACTAAGTGCATCATTATCGACTTCATGGTCGCCATATTATCTTGAAATGCTATTTATAGCTAAGAAAAATATTTTAAGAACGAAATTGCGTGAAAATGCAAAAACAACATATGTGTTGTGCGCTTGGCTCGAAATCATAAGATGACATGCCTCAAGGACGATTTAAGGAGCCGAAGCTTTTTGCCTTTCATTTGTTTTCGCAACGCACAGTTATGAAGGGCAGAATTTGTTGGCCGAACGGGAGCTCTCGTGGCGTCGACGCAACTCAGAGCTGTGGAGGCACCCTAAGTAGGGCTGTGTGAGACACTCGAGATCACTCGAGAGTCTCACACAGAGAATTTCATTTCTCGGCATCGTCAAGACGAGACTCTCGGGAAAGGCGAGAGTCTCGCCTCGGTCGAGAGTCTTGACGAGAGTCGAAATTTCTCGCCCCTTCGAGATTTATCGACACCCGTCGAGACTATCAGCTCCTCGAAAAAATAAAACTAATTATATTTAAGACATTGAATATAATTTAACAAAAAATTATTTTAAGGCATCTTACATATCCCCAATACCTAAAATAGTTGTAATATAAGATCGAAAATGCCAACTTGAGCATATTTTATTATTTATTTAACCAAAATTGATCCTTAGTTACCATAAGTAAGCATTGCAAAAAGATATATTAAATTCTAAAGAATTTGACTGTTATACCTACTTTTTAGTTAATTTAAAAGTGATTTTTTTATTATTATATTACTATAGTATGAAAAATTGATGTTACCCTTTATAATGTCTATGTATCAACATTATTTGCTCAATTTCATTTTAAGCCATGATAATGGTTTGTAAATAAACGAAAACGTCGGCAAAATTTACGTTTCCATTTAAAGACCAACACTCAAAGATTGGAATTTTATATGTATTGAGTTCAGAAAAATAAAATATTTATTTCCAAATCACTCGTTGGGAACTCTAATAGCATCATGCACACTTTAAAAAATTGGATGCTGCTGGTAAATCATTAAATAAAATATTTTTATAATCTGAATAAATCTGTAAATGTCGTAAGGGGTACCTTAGTAAACTGATTTTATAGTGCCTTTCTTTTCACTCCACATTCACACACAAATCGTTTTAGTACAGTTCTTATATTATGTAAAATTTGTACTTAAATGTTCTTTTTATCCACAAAATTTTTATAGTTTTTACATATATTTATTGGAATTTTGTTTTTCCCTTTTATTGATTTTATACTATCCTTATTTTGTCATTATGCTTGTAGCAATCTTAAGTTTTACAAAGTTTTTTGCAAAGTTTCATCCCTTTTATCTGCTTTTAATGTTTTCAAACGAATTATTTATTTATTTCTGTATTTTTATGTTCAAGTATTTATTTATTTATTTACTGATGCATATATTTACATATGGCTACAACTGAGGCGTACCGGCGACGGCAACACCGCATTGCCCGAAAGGCTTGACTTGTAATCGCCGGATGATCTAGAAATGAAACATAAATTAATGTTGAGAGTTGGAAATTGTACCGGCCTGCGAGCCACCTCTATGTCATGACATGTTTTTTTGAAACTCTGTACAAAGAGCCCTGGGTTGGGGGAAGATGATATATATCTTCTGATGTCTTTGTGGAGAGATTCCAAAGCTTCCTGAGAAAATTGGCGAAGTGGAAGCACTGTTGCCTTGGCAAGTGATGCTCCATGAAACTGCACTTTGAGCACTTTGCCTGCACTTTGCACAGGTGGCGAAAGTGCACTTTGTGCACTTTCGCCACCTGGCCTCACACAACCCAGGTTAAATAAACTAAAGTCAAGTCAAGTCTCAGAGATCGCTTTTTTACAGACTCCCTACGTCCTTCAATACCATTTTGAGTACTCACCCTTCGCTGGATCTTTCAATGCCCATAAGATTATTCAAGAGGCAACTTCGAAAAGCCATCTACTGAATCCCTTTTTTCTTTCTTATATCCTTTTTATAGTTTTTTATTGTTTATATTTGTAAAAGCTGCAGATTTTATGTTTTGTATACAATATTAAGGCCATTATGGCTGTGTTTGAATAATTTAATAAATAAATAAACTCTATCATCGAATGATTGCGGCATTCATCGGAAATTCTCGACTTTTCCCGGGAATCTCGACCGGTGTCGTGAAATCTCGACCGAGGCGAGACTCTCGCCTTTCCCGAGAGTCTCGTCCCGACCATGCCGAGAAATGAAATTCTGGTCTCGACCGCCGAGACGAGACTCTCGCACAGCACTAACCCTAAAGGCCGGGACACAATGAACGCTAAAGTGAGTCGCGAGCCGTTAACGGGAAGTGGTAAAAAGATGGCGGAAGGGAAAGCTTATGGAAGGGACACAACCACCGTTTACGGAGAGTACGTAAACACCAAAGATGGACAACTTTCATCTCTTCCCGCGTCCCGTACTTGGAAAGCCAAACAGAAGAGCCCGAAAATGGGAGACATCTGTTTACAGCGATACAGCAATGTTGGCGCCCATTGCTGAATATAGCAGTTGTTGTTGTGCTACGTGAGCTGAAGAGAAGTCAGTTAAGGTAAGCCGTTACTTAATTTAATTTACGTGCATACTTTCCTCCTCGATTTCGAATATTCTTCAAAACTCTTCGTACACACTAACGAAAAGATTGAAGACCACACACAAAACCACTGCACGGGCGTTAGTCAATTTTCTTTCCAGCCACGGGAGCGTCAATTGTGACCGCACGGTGGCGTTCCCCGTCTCGCGTTTTCCCGGATCCCGTATATCGTCTCACGTTAGCGTTGATTGTGTCCCAGCCTCAATGCTCACCCCGTTCCCCGCGGAAACGGACTGCAAGGGAGGCGGGAGGAAAATGAAAGTACAAGTCCTGGGTTTATGTGTTGTAGTATTTTTTAATCAATAGAAAATAAATACATGGACATCTTTCTTTCAAAATGAAGCGTAAAAACAACGTAATTTATTAACAGCCATCATAGCAACATACATATTCATAGCATGAATAGCATTCAAAATCAAGAAAACAACACTTGAATATTACACAACCTCCTTCAAATTGCACTTTTCAATAAAAAATGTTATTTCTCATAGCCACATGACTAAAATAACACTTGAGAGTTAAAGAATTCTTTTCTTTAAACACAAAAAAACACAAAAAAATTATTTCACATAACTTACATAACAAAATCATTATATTTTCAAGTATTTCTATTACTCATTTATGCATTTATTTTTCATTCACGTCTATTCCTTCACTTCTCAGGTTATCTTAATCATCAAAATCCATCTCGCACTCCCGTAAGTGAAGACTACTTCGTCTTAGCACTTTTTGAGATTTTCCAATTCTTACCAGATCTGATCTTGGTGTGACCAACAATTTGACCTAGCTTCCAATGCTTTTTCAGTGTGTTGTACACTTGTACTTTATCAAAAAGTCTGTAACCCTTTGATCTTTTCATAATCCCAGGGCCTAGGATCACTTTCGCTCTTGCACGAAATTAAAATCACCTTGGAGTTAAGTTTCGACCCGGGACGAATCTATAGGAACTCGCGGGAACGAAACTAAATTAATCGAAACTCGGCTGCTCATGTGATTAGGTTTCGATCCCAGAAGTTGTGTGGAGGCTCCCGCTCTTTTCCATACACGTCCACAAAGGGATAGGCGAGTTTCTAATTTTAAAATGTAGAAAAAAGACAGGGTCATATGTACAACTTTAATTGGAATGTTCATGTGCATATTGAGGTCAGAGGACCTATTTAAACACACCATTGGAAGTAATTACACTATCCTCCGTTAAACGCACATGATGGCTCATACTTGCGTATCAACGACTTGGATGTGGAATCAGCCGCATTTTGATAAAATTTACTTGAAGAATGCGAGATATTGTTGCAAATGAACAAACGTATCAGTAAGTGCGCCGTTAACGTCAGGAATATTTACAGGTTTTTGTTTTTTTTGTTATTTTTATATTACTTAAAAATCAATTTTAGGAAACCATAGCAATATTTAGGAAGTTATATATGCCGTCGCATTTTCTCCGATAAATTCTTTGCATTTTGGTACCTCATTAGAAGAGTTTGGTTGCTTATTAGTTGAGAAAAAGGTATCTACACAGTAGAAATAATATTATGGATTTCTTAGCATTGAGCTTAAAAATCAAATGGACAGTTTGCGTTAACCATTCTCTTATAAGTGGTGAAAATATGAGTGCCCCATTCATAAAACTGCGAACGGGCAAACCCCTACTTTATGTCAACCGTGTCTCGTACTCGGTTTGTGGGCTGAAACGAAACTGTTTCCAAGGAAACAATGTTGGTTTGAAGGAAGGTGAATTACGTGGTCTCTCCGGTGCAAAGCATAACACAGGCCAACAAAACAATTTGTAAGAAAACTTTTTTATTTATATAGCTGATCTTAATAGATTTTATGTGCTGAATCCAAACCTGGCCTTAGTTTGTTTTTATCACCATAAGCATATACAAGGAAATTAATGAAACACTGTGTGACATCATAAATTGTTCCTATAAAACGAAAACGTGATAATACAGGGTTCACTTGTCAACTAGAATTGGTCTTCAGTTTCTTTCGCTTTTTTCCTTGAAGCTTTTTGTGTAGTTTTTCCTACGATGAATCGCTTGCTGAACTTCTAGGTGAAGTACCAACAGTAATTCCCCATTATCTTCGTTCATTAGACCTACTTTTTCAATTATATTATAGCAAAAAATGCTGTTAAATTCCAAAAATATTGCTTGATCTCATAATTTTAACTGTAAGATGTGAATAAATGGTGGGTGATACAACTTTAAAACCATCATATTTGAATTAAGCAAATTAAAAAACATAAGAACAAGGTATTTTTTGTAAAAACGTTTTCCATTGTTGGCCTGTGTAATCTGTGTTTGGTTTTTACCACCCACAGCCAAGAAATTGATCCTCTTATAAGTAGTACGTATGCGTATCAGTCCAAAGTACAAGCCCAGGAGTTGACCCTCACGATGTAGGCGCAGGGATTGTCATTATAATGGAATAGAATAGATAATGATATTTATTATTCCTAGACAAGTGTGTCCCTTAGGAACGTATATGGTTATAAATATAACAGATTCAGAAATATTACAATAATATTTAGATTTACATTACGCATCGATGTCCCAAAATGCGACTAAATATATGACAGAATAGAACAAAAAATGCATTGGTACATATAATTATCAGCGAGAGAAACGCTCATAAATACATCTGATTTTATTGACTTTAGCATCAGCACAATAATGAGTTAACTTCAGTATTAGCACAATAATCAGTTAAGTTACAATATTCAATTTACATGTAGCAATATTTCATAATATTTCTTTTTGAATTTTGAATTCACTGCTGTGGGCGTACTTTTTCTTTTTCTGTGTTCCGTTTTTGCGTTTTTTTTTAGAATGGCGAGGATTGGGGGTAGATTAGAGGGTTGTTTTTGGACCTTCCCCCCGGAGAACAATAATCTTTTCGCTAATAAAGACGTGAATATGCGTCTAGAAATGTCTGGACCGGGAGACGAAAGTAAAGAGCATGAGGGTTCAGAGTGAACCCTTTGACGATGCAACACACAGGGGCCGAGAACCAAGCAGTGGCTTACTCGTCCAATCACCCGGGGAGGGGGTAGAGAGGAACGAAAAGGAAAGAGGCGCGGCCGCGATAGGAGCCCGACGACTCCTCTGGGAAAGGATAGGAACGAAATGAAGGGGACAGGGAAAAACACCTCAACGCTATGAAAGCGAAGAGGGCCCCACTATAAGCGAAACCAGGCACGCTTTCAATGTTCCAACGATCTTGGAGGATTATTCCATGAGGAAGAATAATCCAACAATCAGATCATGGGATGGGAGACGAAAGCAGCAAATTTTCGTCGGAGATTTTCTTACGTAGGAGAACGAATGCCCAATATATGCCTTTCCTATGCCTCCCCTTTTTATGACGGTCGCGGGAGTGCGATGTCTTTATTTCGGGACCCAAAACTTATCACCAACACTTATCATCAACACTTTGCGTGCCATGGACGTCATATTACGTCCTGTTAATCTCTCTGAAGAATGGAATGAACGTAATATTACGTCTTCCTGTTTTATTGACTTTATTTGCGTGAAGCTGTAATATTTTGCCCGTGATAGTTCTCCAGTTCTTATATGCTTAGTGGTTCTGTTATTCAAAAATCAAATGCTCGATGGGAAAAGAGTTCTTTTGATGCCTTGAGGACGAAAAGTCCTCCGTAGCTACCGGCATCCTTATCTTAGGCCACTTGGTGTGAAAATTATTTGGAGAAAAGAGCCGTTCGTAGGGGGAGCAGTGACTCCTTTTGTCATCCAGGATTTTGAATGAATTTCTTGGAACAATGCTTTTTTATGATTTTCATGCCTTAAATAGTTCAAATTTAGCGTAAAAACAAAATTATTATGTATTTTATGGCGGTACATCATATGTTGCAACTTTTTTATTTTTCATAAACAGTAGGTTTTCATTGTTAAATTATATTTTTTTAAATTAGTAATAAATGTGACTCAATTCTTTCACAAAGAAGAGCAAATTCTATTCTTATGGAAATACGCATCGATATAAATATATTTTTGATCCTGATGTTTTAAAAAATGTACGAATTTAGCATAAATGGCTGGATTTTTCAGTAGGGCTTTTAAAGTAGCAGCCGGCACTCAGAGTGTTAAGGATATCATATTAATGGTAAGAGATGAATAAGACATCCTGTTGATAGCATTGGTAGCAGCCGGAGAAGCTATCTTCACCGTAACTACAGTCGCAGTGATTTCAAGCATTCGGTTATTTCTGCGTCGTCACGGAAAACGTCACACACCCGTCTCCCGCCTCGCTCCAGATGCTTCTTCTTCTTCCTTCCAGGATTAGGCTACTAAGCCTGTTCCGGCTCCACATCACCATCTTTTCCTTGGTCTTCCTATACTTCTCTTGCCAAATGGTTGATATTCCATTGCTTGCTTTGGAATTCTTTCATTTGGCATTCGAAGTAAATGTACTTTCCATCTATGTTTGTATTCTTTTAATTTGTCAGTGACTGCTTGGACACCTAGTTCATCTCTTATTTGAGTGTTTCTTATTTTATCCAATATTGTGCAACCTTTAACTGATCTTAAAAATTTCATTTCAGACGATTCTATCTGCCTTAATTCCTTCTTTTTTGTTACCCAACATTCTGATCCGTAGAGTACAGTAGGGACTGCCATCACTTTGTAAAATTTTATTTGTGTTTCTTTTCTTGTTTTGTTCTTTAGAGTTCTTCTGATAGTGCCACATATTCTCTGGAAAGTGTTAACCTTATTTATAATATCTTTTTCCTCGTCATATGTTATGTCGCATCCTAAGTACTGGAAGTGCGACACTTGCTCCAGGACTTGATCCTCAATAACAATTTTTGTTCTTATGCTCCAGATGCTCCTATGAAAACTAGGGTCTGCAGAGGAGCGAGTCATTTTTTGGCGGAAATGCGTAGGGAATTCACTGAGGCAATGGATAGTTTACTCACGTTGCAGTTGTTGGACGCTGAATCTGGACGCCTTTTTTCTGTAAAGGTGTGACTACGAAGTAAGCGAAGTAGGCGTACATAGTAAATAGATATAAGTAAAACTGTGATTCAAATAAATATATACCAAGCACTACGTATCCTTAGACATTCTCGTATCTCTCCAAAATGAACTCAAATGTGTCGAGAAGCAGCCTTTACATTCAGAAGGTAATAAAAAATATTAAAAGGAGCATGTAGATTAGGAAACTATGGTAAGAGCATGTATCAACACATCAATTATCATGTCATTCATTAGAAAATGGGGAAAAGTAAGATATAAAAATGATTGGAATGGATTAATCTTTCATAATAATCGTTAGCTATTATAAGTGAATATGTTTCAACCGAGTTAGCGGAGGAATACCTACTTTTTCCTTTACTAGGGCAATGAGTTTTTTTTTGAAGGGGTAGGCGTGGGTAGAAATGCAGTTCAAATTTTCTTGCTTTACTTTGTGGAACATCGATGTGAGAAAATATAATTCATTTAAATGATATTTGAACATATTTATTAACATTCATTGACCATAATCGCTTCAATTCGCAATAAAACCATCACTTCGATCTTATATTCTAAGTTAGCCCGCCCTCGTTCACTTCCGCCATTTTTACTTCGCTCCTGACCGGTCCTACTAGAAATTAGCGAATTTGGCGCCTATGGACTCTCTGGTGGCGAAAGTAGCATTCATTGGACCGTACCCTAAGTCCAATATTGCCAAAAATAGATTGTGGAACTTCTACCACGCCAGAAACTTGGGAACAGCGCATCCAGATATTTACAACGCCCTTGATGTAGGGGCTGGTGATGTATATATAAATATGAGGCAGTCAATTTAAGTAAATATATTATCCCTGGGACAATGCCATTTCAAGAAGTGCTCACTTTATACTAAAGTAACAAATCAGATGGGTCAAATCCTTGTGAAAACTTAAATGAACGCATAGTTTTTAGGTAGTTTTCGAGTTGCAATAATTCCATCAAAACTTTGAACACCGTCTAAATATTCACTCATTGATACAATCATTTAAAAATTTATAAATGCATCTCTTATGACAAAATATTAGCCGTTAGAGTAAAATTTGAGTTAACAATATATTTTTTAGAGCAATCTTAAATAATGGATATTTAAACATCTTTTTAATTAAAAAAATCGGCAAACATACCAAAATCAACCTCTAAGAAAGAGTGGATAATCCATAAATTCAATAACTTTATGTCACAGACAATTCTGTATGAAGATATATTTGAATAATAATAACCCTTTGAGTCTATAATATAAATTAGCACCATTTCAAGTACCATATTTAGGGTGCCCACATGCATACCACACAAAGTTATTTTTTTGCGAAGTGGTAGTTTTCAAACAATTTCTGGAACCGAGCATGGTTATAAATTACAAATAAATGTTAATTTTCTAGTTCCATGTACATATTATTCATACATATCATATATACATATAATTATATATTATTTTTGTGATAGGAGGAAAAAGAAATTAATTTTGTTCTGTTCATATATTATACTTTGTTCTTGTTTATTGTAAGTTATTGTCACATGTATGTTTCATAATGATGATGTTTCAAAAATTAAATGTACTTTCTTTTCGTTTTCTGATCTGCCTTGAATTTAATTTATAAGATGGTAGCTTCCATGATGGCTTTTTTTATTTTAACCATCGAAGCTACCTAAAGCTCCTCTTTATTATTTATTGTTGTTAAAAAAGTGTACATTTCAGTTGGAGTAATAAATTCATTCATTCATTCATACGATACGGTCAAAAAAAACGTTAGAAACGGTTGTGATAGGGTGATTCATTAAATCAATTTTAATATATATCACCAAGGATATTTGCAGGACTTATGTTATGTCACAGGCCATCCATGCGTTGTGATGATTTTATAATAATAACTACATCTGACGGATTACATAAGATAGAACAATTTTTCCCATCCACCAAACTAAATATCACAATAAATATGAGGCAGTCAATTCAAGTAAACATATTACCCCCGGGGAAATTCCATTTCAACAGGTGCTCACTTTATACTTAATAGTAACAAATCAGATGGGCCTACTCCTTGTGAAAACTTAAATGAACAATTTAAAAAGTTTTTAAATAGTTTTGGAGTTGCAATAATTCCATCAAAACTTTGAACAACGTCTAAATATTCACTCATTGTTACAATCACCATATAAAAATCTATAAATACAACACTGATGTCAACAAATTAGTCGCTCGAGCATAATATGAGTTAACAAAATATTTTTCAGAGCGATCTTAAATTATGGAAATTTAAACATATCTTTTGAATTAAAAAAAATAATATCAATCACCAATTATGTATATGTATATTAAGATGTGGGTGTACATGTACTTCTTCCAAATAAATTAAAAAAATATATAAATAAAAAAAAACTATGAATAAATATTTGACAAAAATAACTTAATGCACTAATGGGTTAAGAAAAACTCCTTTGTTACTAAATACAAAAGCATAAATAATGCGATGCTTCTCTGGCTCTTAATGTAACACAGTTTGCTACATAGTGCCAACAACGGGGGGGATGCCAACAAAGGGGCATTCTATCCTATATGTATATGAAGAGGTGGATGTGGATGAACTTTTTCCAAATGAACTTTCCACCCTGATTTTTACCGCTTTAAGATCCTTCCAGAGTATTTTTCTGAGCGGGAAGGGGTCATAGCCCAAAAAATTAGAAATGAGATAGAGAAGAAGTGGCCAGCTGATAATGTAGCCCATTAACATAAGCCCCGTCGGGAACCATCTGCGGAATGCCGACAGATAACTGTCGTCCAACAGAAATGGCCAAGACACGGTCATCGCAAAGGTCTCGAGATGGAATATGAGGTCGTCATAAGTTTCCATCCTCCAAATTACCATGTTGATTGGCGGGATAAAGATGCGGTAGAGCATCCACAGCGTGTTATATGTATGAGTCATTATTTCTCTGTAGGGATAAAAAAGACATGAATTCATATAAAAAATATATGAATTGCAAAGCAATGCATACATGGCTCTACTGGAAATCGATTGGTACTCATTTTTGCCTTGCAAAACACCCATGAAAAACATAAAGTTAGCATTAAATTCGAAAAAAATGAATCTACGTACATAAACTTTATTTTCTATGATATCCTATGAGATGACGGTGCCTTAAAGGTTATGGCGAGGGTTACTGCTCAAGTAAAGATTCTGCGTTCGAGCCTCACTCTTGGATCTTTTGTATTTTATTTTTCTAGGATTTTATTTTTTTTAATTTTTAAAGATTGTTTCTTATCTTCGTTTACCCAATAAAAATATTTTTAATTATATTTTTCAATAATAAAAAGTGCTGGAAAGAGTAAGAAATGAAGCAAGGGCTATATAACAACCTACCCAAGGGCGATTTTGAATTTACTTGTTCTCTCTAGAGATGTATTAGGGTATCGCGAGCGTAAATTGTCTTCAGTAGGGGTGAGGACAGAATTTATGTTACTGATTGGGAAGGAAAATCCACCATAAAGATTGATTTCTCTTTCATTGGGAAACGGAAATGGATCAGCTTGGGATAAGTAACAGAGTATTAACAGTGGACAGAAACCCGGTGACGGCCTTAGACAACTCTTAACGAATGTCGCCAAGAGGATCACGGCTTAACATCCCATCCGACGGACGGTGTACTGCACTGCCGGTGTAAACCACAATACACGCAGGGATTGAATTCCGAAATGCTCTTAAATTAGTTACAAGATTTGGATGTGGAAGGCCAGTACATTACCTAACCATTCCAGTAAAATCTTTATTTTCAATTTTTAGGATGGTAGTCGAACAAACGGAGAACGCGTTTTTTCCTCTGCCGCAACGACTGCCCTGGATTTTTGACGGAATATACACTTCATTCACGTTTACGAATAACTTTCTCGTGCCACTGAGCTTTGAAGCAAACCATGGATGTTCAATCAATTTTGTTAAACCTGTTTTGTTTTGTATATTACACAGGTGTATATTTTCACATCATCACCCCTCGTGTTTTGTCCTGTAAGTATTTCCTGATGAATCATTTTGTTCTGAGGAACCTTTTCCTGAGACAATAAATGAAAAGTCATGAACGAATATATTCCCTGTGTCTTATTACCTTTTTATTAGTGAAGTGCCACTGTTTGCATAGTTAATGCCATTTTCCGATCATCAATTATACTATTTCAAGAAGCCCTATCCCTGGTGGAGAATGGAAGAACTACAACGGTCCCCTAATTGATTTCTTGAGCATACACATGTATTATCCGTTTTTTTCCGGCATAATATCATTTATACACCAGATTTATTCCGTTTTTACTCCGGGAATAACGGTTTTTACGCGGAATAAAACACGTGTAATGCACGGCCTATAAACTAGTTTGCAATAGATTCTGCTGTATGGGTCGAATCCCTGAATATAAACGTTTATTTACTTAGGCTAGAAAAATGCGATAGTAAATACAGCAAGTTCTCCAGGTACAAGCCACGTCGCAACAACTGGAGTAAGGAATTGAGTTCGCAGTATAATTGAGCATCGTTAATATCTTAAAAAGTATTGATAAACTCCTTTCATCTTCATTACGGGCTGCTATGGCGTTTTCGGGGTCTCATTTTTTAATGTGAAGAAACGAGAAATTTGATTGGTCTATGCACCTAGCCTCGAGGGCGGGTGTCACTTTCCTACCAACAAAAGCATGACATATCGAAGTCGCCGGTTGCACCGACGAGTATCGGTAGGGACGTTCCACCAATCGAGTTTCTGTCAGTGAAAGCGGCGTTGGAGGCTACCGATACCAACGATCGTTGGTAGCCGTGTACAGAATTCCGCCCCTGTTATCAAGACCATGGAAGTACAAAGCAGTGTGAGGAACCACCTTGATCGAAGTCAGTCAATATGTTCCTCGTGCAAAACGCAATTCTCTCTGCCTTTGTCAACAGATTCCCTAATGCTCCTAGCTGTTTTGGTAGAAATCCTAATTTCATTGTGAGTAGAGATGAGTTACTTATTATGGGAAGGTCGGAAGAGGAACATGATCAAGCCCTGCAAAATGTGATGAACACTGCCAAGTTGGTTAATGCAAAATTTAATGGAGGCAATGTACTTTAAGAACTTTAAGGTTAAATGTATGTGATTAATAATTTCTGAACAAGGGATGCGAATTGATTCTCAAAGAGTCGAATCTCTAAAGTCAATTAAGAATCAAAAAAATAACATAGAGTTGCAGCGACTTTTATGCTCATATTATTATGTTAAACGGTATTTTCCAATTACGAATCAGCTCATGAATGCCATCATTTTAATTACATCTCATATGATGTTGGGCATGATGTGGTGTTATTTTTTAATATTTGTAAAATTGGTCATAGCGATATTCCCACCAATGAATTGTAAAAAAGTTGTATCAATTTTATGGATTTGACAGTCAAAAGGGTGGGGAAGAAACATGGTTTTCCCATTTTCAGAAAGCACACATGCACAGACATACAGCAGTTGGAAGATGCATTTGATTTGCATAAAGTTCTCGCTGAATATAATTATAGTCCAATCATAAACCTAGGAGACTCACCCTTTTAAGTACTAAATAATAGCTATATGAGATCTAGTATATGATAATCACTATACTAGTCAGAACCAGAAATACAAATTGATTTGTACGAGAAACTTTGTGAGAGACAAAGTTCGATGGAGGACTGGTTTTATAAGAAAGCTCATAGAAAGGAAGAGGATTTTTTTAGGGAAAGAAGGCAGTTGTAAGAAGTGCAAAAGACAATTATTTGGAAAAAGTGACTATCATGAAGTAGGCAGATGAGCAAAATTCCTATAGGATTAATACAGATAAAACAAGATCAGTGGTTCGACATAATATTTCGCAACTGAAAAATAAACAACCGTCTCCTTGTCAGTGTTTTGTATGGACTTTTTTAATGAATGAAATCTTTGCTTCCTTGGTAAATGTAGTGTTAAACACTTAAAGGATTACAGGGGTCATTTGACCCATTTTCAAAGTTCAAATTAATTTTTCTCCTATTAAAATACATTATAACATTTCGAAATGTTTATATTTTCTTAACTTTGGTCAAAATTTTGAAAAAATAGCGTACATTTTACAATAATATTGTTTTACAATTTTATGACAAGTGGTTATACGTTGAAGAAAAGCTGGGGGTTATTTGACTCACAACTTGTTTTCGTGTTATCTTCTACTCTTTTTCTTGTCCGTAGGCTCTTCTGTGATATACATGTTTCATTTTTCGAAGAGGACTTCTGTGGCAGATGATTTTCTTGATTGTGAACCAGAAAAAAACCGGTGATATGCCGGTTTTATCCCATGGGCTCCACTTGAATTTCAAATCTTTGCATAGTGACTTATTGTACTCCGTCTTCCGATATTTCTCGCGTTTGCTCGCTAGGGGGCTCCGCCCCCTTAGAACCCCCGGATCCGGCTTCGCCGTCTAATTTTGTCGGTGTTTGAAGAATTATTTTCAGGAATAATCCGACCGCAAATGATGAACGAAAACGAAATCTCGGCTACGCCACGGTCGGCTTGGTAACGGCCTCGTACTTAATCAAATCTCAGTCCACTAACTCCAAAGCACCCCTTTTCGGTCCAGGGGGAATGTAAGCACCCGCTGGAGCCGCCTTCGTAAGGACTCGGTCGGCCGAAAGTACTAGATATATTGTGTGAATCTTTTATGAATCGAAATTTATGTGATTTTTGGCATTGTTTTACTTTTATCTCTGCAACATAGGGAAATTAAAACAATCTGTTGCCAACACCCGGTTGAAGATATTGACACTATATATGTTAATCATTTTCATTATTCAACCCACGAAACTACGTAAAGGGCAATGGAACATATTATATTTTTCCATAAAATATATTCACAGACGGATTTTCTGCCGACTTCGCAGAAACATCACTTGGAAGCCCCTTCCCAAAATTACCGGGTTCGGGAAGGTGAGGGGGAGGAAAACAAACACTCTTCTAAGGTACGGTCTGCGTCGCCGGCATATTATTCGGAACGGCTTCGTCGTTCCTCGAAGCTCTGTGCACAAAGTCCTCGGGGCTGTCTTCGCCGTCCAGTGAGGAAGGAAAGCGCACACCGCACCCACCTTCTCCAGCTCATTCCTCGGAACGGTTTGCCGTCCCTCGTAGCTCAGGGAATAAAGTTCTAGGTGTCGGTTTCGGCGGCCGTTGGGTAAGGGTAGCAACCGCTTTGTCCGTCGTCGCCAGCGAACTCCTCGTAACGGCTTTGCCGTTCTTAGAGGCTCCGCTCCCAAATTCCCCGTGACCAGAGGGGAAGGGAGGCCCCCCCGCGGCTAAATTATCTTATTCCGAACAGTAATACATAATTTCATGCAAGTGAAAACTTCATGAGAAATCGGTCGTAAGATCAGCGTCAATTTTTAACTTAGAATCCCCCGGTTTGGCTTCGCTGTCTTAGTTTGTGGTTGTCGTAAAATTTCTAATCGAAAATTCTGACCCAAAAGTGATAGGGGCCGGCTTTGCCGGCCAGGGGGTAGAGAGTCTGCTCCACCACAGGCATCGTCGGCAAGGTCTTCAACACGTCATCGCCCATCCTCCTACCGCTGTCCACAAAGTCCTGCGGGGCAATAGGGCTCGAACCCCTAGAAGCCACTTTGCGGCCAGCTTGGTCGGCCGACTCCCTGGATTGCTTCGCCGTTCCCTGTCGCGGACGGTTGGAGGGAAGAGTCACTAACCGCGGCTACGCCGATCCTCGTTTCAGCGATAACATCGCCGCCCAGGGGCAAGGGAGTCCCCCGAATCTGCACTACTCAGAACTGTGGACTGCTTCGCCATTCCTCGTAGGGGGCACCACGCCGCCCGGAGATAAAGGAGTCTTATCGCCGCTGCCACGCTCATTCCTCGGGACGGTTTCGCAGTTCCTCGTTGAGAGGTGGCTTTGTCGCCCAAGGGGTTGAGTGCGCCCCCCGGGGGTACCCCGCTTAGTCCTCGTAACTGTTTCACCGTTATACGTTGTACGCCGTTATAAGGTTAGAAGCCCCCAGCGGATCCGTCGCGTGTTCTTCGGGATGGCTTCGCAGTTTCTTGTAAAGGGCGGCCCGCCCGAGGGTTACTGACGCCACCCGAACCTAGGCCAGTTAGTCCTCGATACGGCCGTCGCCGTCTAATTTTGTGGGTGTTCATAGAATTTTTATACGAGTAATCTGACCGCAAAATGCCAGTACAGCGGGGAGGGAAGCAGACCCTTGGGTGCGTCACGACCGCCGTTGCCGGTTAACTCCTCGTAAGAGCTTTGCTGTTCCTCGAACGTCTGTCCACTAGGTCCTCGGGGGCTATAGGGCTCGACCCCACTTCGCGGCCAGCTTGGTCGGACACCTCCTCGAACTGCTTCGCCGTTCCCTGCGCGGTCGGTCGGTGGAAAGAGAGTCGCTACCCGCGATTGCGCCGCGCCTTCGCCGATCCTAGTTTCAGGGATAGCTTCGCCGCCAAGGGAGAACGGAGTCGCCTAGAGCTGCAATGCTCAGACCTTGGGCCGGCTTAGTCATTCCTTGTTGGGGGCGCCACGCGCCACGATTAAGGGAGTCCTACCGCGGCTGCCGCTCTCATTCCTCGGAACGGCTTTGCCGTTCCTCGTTATGAGGTGGCTTCGCTGCCAAGGGAAGAGTATGCCCCCCCAGGGGTACTCCGCTCAGTCCTCGGAACGGCATCTAATTCGCCGTTCCTCGTTAGGGGCTGGCTTTGCCGCCTAGAGGGCAGTGGCAGTTCCAAACTGTTCCGAACTGAAAAGTAGGTGGAGGTAGCCACCACCGGCTGTGCCGCTTGTTTCTTGGTTTGGCTTCACCGTTTCTAGTAAATGGGGCTTCGCCGTCAAAGGGTTACTTACGCCCCCGCGCTGCGGCAGTTCATTGAAGGGCGGCGTCGCCGCCTCGGTGGTGAGGAGGCCCCTCGCTGCTGCTCCACTTTACCCCCATTACGGGTTTCTTCCTCCGAGGGGGGCTCCAGAGGGATGCAGGGGTTTTAATGTGTGTTATAAATGCGGTCAACAATAATCCACGCTGATTCTGTAGCGATGATTGGAAAGGGTAGGGAAATGCGGCGTAATGGCGGCCACAAGTACCCATAAAAGGAAACGTAATGGCAAATATTAATTTTTTGGGGAGGTTTCAAAAAAATACCGGGGGTTTCATATTTGTGTTCAACCACTGGTCACAAATCGATCTCATAAATTCCGTGCCGATAGTCGTAGTATTCCGGATAAGTGGTGGAATTCTGACGATAAATACGGAATTATGCGATCATTCAGAAGAATAATCTTTTTGGTAAGTTTCACGGGGTTATCGTGGGTTCTAATAACTCGAAGGTTTGAGGAAAACGGCCTGAATGGTGACGAAAAGTGCCCGGAAAGGAGAACTTAATAACTTTTATTTTTCTGGGAGGTCCCAGAAGGTGATCGAGTGTTTTCAGGTTTAATTTTCCCGCATGGTTTACGGTGGCCCGCTATTAGCAAATATTCCATATCTAGACCTGTGAGGGGACGGACAATGCGGCGTAATGTCGGCCAGAATGTCCCAAAAAGGAGAGTAAATGTCACATTTTACATATTTAGGGGTTTCAGGGGGATGCCAGGGGTTTATATGGGTGTACTGCTAGCCGTCATCAGTCGTTCACTATGAGCACATATAAATGAAATATTCGTTATCCTAAACCTGAATTTAAGTCGCGGGGGTAGGGAGTTATGAAATTTCCAGTAAAGAAGAGTAATTGGTTTCTTATTGACCTTCTTGGGCTCACGAGTTCCTGGAAGTTCCAAGGAGATATATTACTACCACGAATCCCTATTATTTCGACAGATATGCCAATTGAATACATACGGGTTCCATTTCTAATTAGATTGGCATTCGCTGTGTCAATAAATAATACCAAAGTACGTCTGTTTGTGGCTTAGATATTCGAAAAAGATAACAGTGATCTCATATCACCATTCACGTTCTATCCTAAAAATTTCAAAATGGTACGCTCAAAAACAAAAGAAAAAATGAGACCTATCGATATTATTTCATTTCGATATATCTTTATAAGGGACCATTACTCATCAATATAATTTGCATGTACGTAAAGAATGTTGCTGTCTAAGCGAATTATTAAAAATTCTATCCCCGTAACTATGTAAATAAGTATGAAAAAGACATGCATCGATTGCACACTCGGATCGCTAATAACTTCGCCTCTAATTATTCGATCCGCTTGATTTAACTTTTGCCTGATTAAAAATGTCAATTCGCGTTTTCGGAGTTCGGAGTTTCCCGAGTTCGGAGAACCCTAAACGGTTTTTTTTGAAGATTCCAAATTTTCACATGCCAAAGTCTCAAAGCCGAAATCCGAAAGTCTCCTCGACAAAGGAAAATCGAAAATCGTTTATTCCTCGGAATTAGTTCGACTTGTTAATATTCCAAAATAGCCGAAAAATTAAGCAAAAAATCTAGTACCTTGCGTTTCAAGGAATTTGTCCTACAATTATTAGAAGTTGGTCAAAAAAAATTCAAAGATAGGCCCGTAAGAAAAGCATTGGAATTAAAAAAATGATAAAAAATAGTAAATATCAAAATATCGCAATGACAACCACATCAAAAAATCAAACAAAAAATCTACTTTGTGTCCATTGAATGTCATCCCCCTAGGGAAATAAAAAGTCCTCAATCGTTGCTATGCGTATAATACATGCAGTTATATTATTTTTTTTCGATGATTATTGTATTGCCCACACCGAAAAATCACACGTATCCAATGAGTGTTGTCCATAAGCCAAGATTCAGAGGTCTCTTAGATATCATTATTTTGCGTTGCAACATCATGTCTACGAATAAGGGTTTCATTTTTATGGTCATTTGGCCAGTGGCGGTATGCCCATAAGGACTCTCGGACGCCGCTCCTCCGAAATATTTGAAAAAGTAAAAAAATAAATATATATTAATTTAAAACTATACATCTGATTAATTAAAGTGTTTCTCCAGTCCCATACATCGAAAGTGTTGGAAAAAATACGAAAAGAAATAGCGCGAGAAGCTCGTGTTTGTAGCCGTGGGGCGCTGGCCAGAACGTCCCAATCCATCCCCATGCAGTTATATGGAGAGTGGTAGTGGTGGGGGCTGCTGGTGCTATGACGCGTCTAACGTTGTGTCTTACGGAAGTCTTGGGACGTCGTCCGAGATTGCGCAGAGCGACGAGTGAGTTGACATCGCTGCGCAGGCCGGCGGGCGTATAATCTGACGTCTACTTGGTGCTGCTACAGAAAAGGGACCTACGGAATCAGAATGGTCACTGTACTGGGTGTAGTTGTACGATGTTTATTTTTAATTACTGGTAGGTATTGCTACAGTAAATAAATTATCCCATTCTGCTTGCATTTTTTGGAGTTTGAATTCCGGAACACATAAAATCCAACCATTTAAAGGCCGTATTGACGAAGGAAAACTATTCTCGAGTATTTTCCACACTTCTGTTATGATTACGAATTTCTAGAACCCTGGGGAAACTAATATTATAATATTTAGGCCTTAACGATGCATTAATATCGTCCCGATGATTAGAAATGCGGTACCTATTTTTCAGATAAATTTATCAAAAGACCTGCAGTATTAGGAAAAATCAGTTATTATTCCCCACTGATTTAGAATTTAAGATATAGGTGCGTGCGTGATAGGGTGAAGGATTAAACATGATTTTAACCGTAAAACGTGACTTTATATAGAGTCATTCAATGAATGTCAAGAAGTGCCGTGTACATTTTTCATTCATGATTCCACAGTTCATATCAGTGCAGAGATCCTTACAGCTCCTATCTGTGGTTCAGAGTCGTCTTCTTTTACGGTCTAGAATTTATATTCTATTATCTCATGGCAATGATTTCGAAGAGATGGTTATTCCAAATGCGACCCGTTGGCGTCCCGTGTGTTTACCACATATGAATCTTAGACTCAAGGAGATGGTCCGTGACGTCCTTTGTTTGCCTGAATGCCTTTTCTGACCTTAAATTCGTCCCTCAGCTGAATCAGCATTAGTGGACCAAGACTTCTATCTCCTTTGAGTCGTCCTTATAGTAACGGCAAGACTCTCGGAAATAACGGAGTGAAATGAGTTCAGACATCATTTTCGAGGAGTTAATTGTGTTTAATTGCCGATTAAGAAGTTTCTTAGTGCTGCGTGTATGTTCAAGAAGACAATTTTGAATTATTCAACAGTGCTCGTTTTCTTAGGGAAATATGGGGAAAAATGGTCCCAATTTTGTGTCCAGGCACCTTGTTCTCTTTGGTCCTATTTTTCGTCGGCCTATTTTGTGCCGTCCCTTGTTTATTTATAGACTAGTGCCCTTACCATGTGTTCAATCGGAAAGAAATCGTTGTCCGGCGCTGATTTCAACGAACGTGTAATTGATCGCTTTGCTGGACAAAAGGAGAGAAGAATGGACTTCTGCAATATAACGAAAGGCATGTGAGTATTTCAGATTTTGTTAAAAATGTGTGATAAATGTTTTATGATTGATTTTAAAGCATACTGTATTCAAGAAGCAACGCGAACACCGCCATCTATGTTTACATCTGCAATAGTAAAGCGCGCGCATTGTAGTAGTGTTTGTTACCTAGTGGAAGTCAGTGACACTCCCCTCCCTCCTCAGGTGTTGCAAGTGTCATTGCTACCTAAATCATTTTAAATGTTGCATAGATTTGACAAATAACGCATTATGATTGCAAAACGAACAACAGAAGTGTATTGCAGGCATATCCATACGAAGAATGTGGGCGCTAAAACCTAAAGTTACGTATTTTCATTTGTATTTGCAATTTATCGCAGCAAATGTATTTTAATTCTTCAAGATTATTGATCAGTATAATCGTGAGTCCGGACTAAGCCGATTCGTATGACCGAGAGTCTACTGCATTTAGTATTTATTAATCAAGCTTCATTAGGAAAACTAGGTATTTTTGTTAAAAAAACGGAACATATGGCATCACAAAATTTAACTCCTAGATTGCCGTAAAATATTAATGAAATACATGAAATATTAAAAATTATTACCCCCCCCCGGTGGAGTGCGCCCCCCTAGCATTTGACTCACGAGCCGCCACTTCATATGGCATTATCACTCCATCATAGCTTTAGCCAGGTGTCCCGCCGTAGTGCCGCCTGACCCCGTCGGGGTTTGTGGTGGGCGGACTGCACGCTGCCCCCCAGTGCTAACTCCTGTCTCCTTTTGAGGGAGTGGAGGGATTGGATGGATTGTAAAATTCTATTGTATATGTATTCTATGTATTCTTCTCTTCCTTCATGTATACATTTGTTCCCTGTTAAATGAACGTTCGTAAGAAATTGACATGGCGCAGTCGGTAGTGCTCGATCAAGGCCATGTGCTCGATAGTAGGTACTCATCACATCGTAGTCAGACGACGCGACGTGTTGAAAGTAAAGTGTAAGAGAAAGTTTCGAGGATGCAGCAAGCAGGGCCTTCTAATCCGTTAGTCTTAACGGGCAAGGTGAATGATGATTTCTAGAAGTTTAAACAGAACTTGGGCTGCTATTCTGGAAAAGCGTTAAATAGCATATGCTATTCCGCGGGTCATTATTGCAACGACCCCGTATTCTGAATGAAGAGGAGTTATAATTTTGTTCGGAATAGCATCTGGCTATTTATTACCCGAGCTATTTCGAAGTTCCGCCTCTTCCCGTACGAAAAACTTTCTGAACTGTTTTCGCAGCCGATGAGGGAGTAAATATTTTTTACATTTTCTGTATTTAACGGAATATTGACTTACAACTATAAATAATTGCTAAATTTATTATAAAAAATTATATTAAAATCTCGCTGCGCTGCGCGCGCGTGGGGCTACTCCCCCTAAAACCCCCTCATTCTTCTGGTCTTATAGGAAGCTGCGTGAAATTTCGAGGGGTTTTCCTGCATACAATTTGTTTGCCTTCCCACAATAAAAATTCCAGCTCTCTAGCTACACGGGAACAATGAATTTTCCCCTATTACTCACATATAGATAACAAATTCTGTGTTCTCCACATAGCGGTGCGTAGGCGCTGTAATAAGGCATTATTCACGCGAATTTCGTGGCCGTACCTTATGGTGAAGTGGTTTTAAAAAATCGCGTTTAGGTGTCCATGAGCAAGGAGTAGCATTTTGCCTCTACTATTTTGTTAAGAAATGTACATTTAAATATTTGAAGTTTTATTACTGGTATGTGCATGGATAATTGAACATGACGGGTAAATATAGCCGACACAATTCCCATTCCGAATCAATAAAAACGATACAACTGGGATGAATGGTACACGAAATATACGACTTATTAGGTAATTTTTATTTTCTGAGGGGGTCCCAAGGGGTTATCGGGGGATTTCATGTGTTTGTCGAGTAAAACGTGGCATCATTTACCATCAGTTTACCGGCTCTTTGGCTGTAGTGCAAGCAAGGTTTTTCGACGGTGTCACCCGTTTAAATTTAATGTTCTGCGTTCTTCTTTTAGCGGCTCGTAGGGGCACAAGAAAGGCATCACTCACCGGAATTTAGTGTATCTACGTCGTCGGGAAGTGGCAAAAATAAATTCCGAAAAATAAAAAATCGTGTGTTGAGGGAATGCAAACTTCACGGCGGATGTGTTGTAAGTTACCAAACGTTGTAGGAGTCGCGATTTCATTGGAAAATCGATTGTCGTTGATTACTCGTTATTCGTTTGAGTTATGGAAATTGTAAGTAATCCAAAAAATTGAGGAAAAATCTAGTATCTTGCATTTAAAGGAATTTGTCCTACAATTATTGCAGATAGGTCAAAAAATACCGAAGTTCGGCCTATAAGAAAAGCATTGGTAATTTCAAAAAGTTAGAAATAATACTTTAAATCAAAATATTGCAGAGTACCACACCAAAAAATCAACCAAAAATTCTAGTATCTCATACGTTAAGCACTTATTCCTACAACTATTGCTAGTTGATTTTAAAAAAATCCAAAGATAGGCCCGCAAGAAAAGCATTGGAAATTTAAAAAAATTATAAAAAATACTTGTAATCAAAATATGGCAAACTGTTTCACATTAAAAAATCGAAAAAAAATCTATTTTTGGTCATCGAAATTTCATGTTCCTGAGGCATTTGCAAGTAGGCAATACATGGAAAAAGTTGCAGTCCCTTAGGCTCTAATGTTTATTCGGATCGATATATCTCGAAAACCGATCGACTTTTTTGAGTTTTCGGATTTTTCCCCTTTAAAAATTTCGTCTTCCCAGCACGTTGGTCGGGAATTTGTATTCGTGAATCAGTGAGTGAATGAGTGAGATATCAGTCACACATAGAGCTGTATATATTATAGACTTGGATGTATATAATACGCTTTGAAAATCACATTTAGGAAATCAGCTGTTTGTTGTGGGTGTGATAGATTTCACAATTGCTTCAGCCAGGTGGGTTAAATCATCGTTTGATTATGATAATGACGATTTATCGGGCATAAATATTGAATCAATTACCTGTATCCTATCGGTTGTTCAATGTGAGATGTATGTCATGTGAAGTAATCAATGAAATCTAAATATGTTTGATTTCCTTCGTAATTGTGTTAGGCTTCGACGTCTGTTTGTTTGTTGCATGACAAAATAAATATGTATAAACTTTTATTGTAATGCTCGTGACGATATCTCTTTACTATATGAACTAGAAGCTTTCGTTTCTAATGCTATCTTTATATTATATGACTCCCTAATTTCAGTATTCATTCTCTGTTTAGGAAATGAAGTAGGCGGCAACGTCACAGCTGTGCTTTCATGTATTATGATGGAATAGTATCGTAATTTCAGCTACAGATGTAAAAAAAGCAGAGGAAGGTGATGGAGAATTTGAGGATGGATGAATCACCTGTGAAAAAGTAAATCTGACAATAGTGAATCGTACGAAAAGTGCTGTTGTGTCTTCGTATCACCTGATTTTAATATGCTCACTGAAATTTTTCAAAGAACACGAACTGTGCCGATAAACTAAATCATAATTTTTTGAATAATTTCTTGCCTATTGAGGAAACAATATGTATTGAATTCCACATTAAATATATATTGCATTATGTTGTTAATGGACATTCCATTAAACATTTGTGGTGAAACATATTTGTTCAGAAACTTTAATGGTGTTCGGAGAAATCCTTTGCATTCAAGAAAGTAATTCAAGCCAACTACCCGCGTTTTACTTAAGTAAATTTTAAGTTTTAATAGTAGAAGCTAGCGAATAGTGGGGAAACTAATTTTGACTTGTAGCATGTATTTGTATATACTGTCTAATTGAGAAAATAAATGGGTGACCAAAATAATGGTATTATTATGGTAGTATATGGTTTTCATTGAAATCTGTAACCATTATTATAATTGACTGGAACGAATTATTTTTGCTAGGATCATGTACAGCAGGTACAATTGTAATAAATCTGAAACCAGTCTTTGCTACCAATCGTATTCCAAGAGTAATTACTTACGACAATATACCTTTTAATTCTCTTTACTTCGGACATTTTTCAAATGATTGGGGAATATGGTTAAAAACAATTAGTTTGCCTCTTTACCCTAAATCAACTGGACTAGCTGAAAGAGGAGTTCAAATCTGTAAGATGATGCTAAGAAAATGTAATGAGAGTGGAGATGATGTTCATCTCTCACTGTTGGAATATAGAAACACTCCTATCTCTGGCCTAGGTGCATCAGTAGCTCAGTTACTAATGAGCTGAAAGCTAACGTCCAAATTGCCAATTAGTAGCAAATTGTTAAAACCACTGATTAAGAAAAATGTACATAATAAACTGGAGATAAATGTAAGCAATATTATGACAGAGGCGCTGTCACCAGGCAAAAATTTCACCCAGGTGATAACATTGTAATTAAATATAAGAGAGAGGGTACATGGTGTAGTAGGTGCTAAAGATAGAACACCAAGGTCCTACATAGTAAAAAATCATGAGTATTGGATGTTGCGAAGGAATTCATTTTGTTGAAGACAATCTATAACCCCTATGCAAACAAATTATAACAATGTAATTGATAGTGAATACAAAACTAGAACAGGCAGGATTGTGAGAAAAAAAGAGGTACTGCGATTGATTTTATTTTGAATATTATTTCAATGTTAATTTTGTATATGATTATTACCAATAATGTAAATTAGGTGATTTTAAAGTACATCACTTTCTTTAAATTTTAGCACATGTATATTCTAATAGTAATGTCTGAAAAGTTTGTTTGAATAAAATGATCATTATTATTTTATAAAGTGTGATATTAACGTTGGAATTGTTATTTTCGTTTGGGTTGATTTTTTTTAAATTGAAAGGGAAATGTAATGATAAAGTCTTTTGTGTTTTTCAATTGTTTTTAGTGCTGTCTACTTTCCCTGTATTCATCTGCTCACTGTTGAATAGAGGTTCGTAAGAACATGACAAGAAGCATAACTGTAAGATATTGAAATATGCGAATCAGCCCCCGGAGGGAGGTTGAGTCCATACCTTTCGAACGGTGCTTAGCATTACTTTTGAATTTTGATCCATTTGTATGAATTTGAAATGCTCCTCCTCCAATTCAGCTGGAGAAGGGTAGACCATATTTCACTTTTGTTGGAAAATTTTCCGCAGGCAAGTCAGTAGCGAGTTGAAGGAAGTTAGATGTCGACAAGGACATCAAGAGAAAAAGTTCATCAAGAGTTTTCATTCAAATGGCTGCTAGGGAATATTGTACACCATATTGTGTAGCTGCTGTTTTATAGGTGATATAAGAATTCTGGAAGCAAATCGGAGACATCAGTCCAAGGACTGTCCGCCTAATCTATAACCATTAGCGTGTGATGGAAGCAACGATTCCAGTTGCAAAGATCAAGATAGTGAATTCGATGGAGACTTCGGCGTAGCAGCCAATGCATAGCTCTATCCAATGAAACGTCGCTGCCCTTTTATGAGGTACATGCCAAATAAACCAGACAAATTGGGAATTAAGTACTAGGTTTTGACAGATTTTCAATCAATATACTGCCTAAATGCTTTTCCATATTGTGGCAAGGATGAATCTTGGCTACCAAATGAAACGATGGGGAAATACAAAGTTACTAACGTGACCGAAACATCAAATAATTCAGTGATAGATGTAACTTTTAACATTTATTTTCCATCCATTCAGCTAGCAGAAAATTTGAAAAAAAATGGAAAATTTCTCTTATAGGGATGATCGAAAAAAATGGGGATTACGTACGAATATATAATGAACCATTCCATGCGAGAAGACCTTCTCGATGTTCTTGTTACTTAGTTTTATTTAACACACAAGGCATAGGATGAAGAAATATTGAGGATTTTACAGATATTTAACAGATTAAACTATGAATGCACATGCATTTTTTGTGGCATCTCTTGAAAACTGGTACTTAAATAATTACAAGACAAAAAGTTGTTTTCTTGCTTTCCCAGTCAAACATTATAAGTTAAAGATGCAATAACGTCGTACAAAATCGGATCCTGCACAGTTAAAAAGCGTGATGTTATTATTGTTGACTCCTTAAGCTAACGTTCTTCTAACTTTTCGATAGGGCACCAATTTATAATTTAATAAATGAAAAACTAATGATAATATTACAGTGCCCTGGTGTTGTAGTGAACGCTCATAGAAAAATATGGACGAAAACCTGGTGAATTAACGGCAAAAATTACCGTAGGGTCGGATGGATTCTATCTGCGTGAAATTCCATGGTAGCCATTTGCAGCGCTTTTTCTTTTTTTAATTGACTGAAATCCTTTAACACGGCAGTAGACATCTACGAAAGGAAATAACCATGAATATAATAAAATAAAGTTAATATACTGTGAGAAAAAGGTAGCCTGTAGCATTCGGTCTCGATTCCTTAAGGAATTCATTTATTTTTCGGAAGTACCTCTTCTTGCATTTTGATTATGAAATATAATGTCCTATGTAATTTATACGAACTTATAAATACGGCTTGCCTTAATGACAGTTTACATCGCATCTTACGATCAATATTAGCTCATTTCCAGTTTCAGGAACACACCAGGCGACGAAAGAAGCGATAATTGTTTCATGGTCTAAGAGGCTTTATTTCATTCGTTGGTTTAATCCATTTTGTTGGAAATGTAGTACCTGCTCAATCCTGTTGAACCACACCAAATTTGATACGAATGTGTGGACACATAATAGTTTGCCTAGATTAATTAAGGTACACAATCCACCGTGGGAAAGGATAGGAGTTCATTTTGTCAAGATTTGATTTAACCTTTCCCCTACCGTACACGTATATATACGTGTGGACGTTTCCTGACCCGGGAGACCACGGACGTATATATACGTGTGAGAGCTTCCCGGTCAAGAAAACGAAACCCGTATATATACGTTTTCTAGCTCTCCCCCTTTCAGGACGGTCGTGGGTTTAGGTCGCCTTTGTCTCGGGACCCAACGCTTCGGGGTTTAGGATTAACCCTCGGAATCCGGGAGCTGGTACCCGGACCCTTCGTCTTTTTTCATCCCTCTCAGCGGTAAGGGACAGCGGTCATTCAATTGTTTATACAGTCAATTTTAGAAATAAATATTGGTTCATTTCTCAAGGAATATACACTAAGAATTGAATTATTCGTCTTTTGAGCAGCGTTTACAATTTTTAAATGAAATTCTACGACAAATATTAACTTATATCTCGAGTTATGTATAAACATAAACATGGAAATTGTTGCCGCATTAAATGCGTTAATAATGGCCTTAGAACTTCGTTTAAAATTTGACAATGCTCAGATAAAAATGAGGAATTCAATTCAAAGTCTGTAATTTACGTGCAAGGAACAATTATCCATTTGCTAAATACATATAAGCAATACATAAGTTGACCGCGAACCAATGCCGCAGGTATGGTCGTAAACCCGGAAAGGAGGGAGCACAACTACTCTCGGAGTCCGAGATAATGCGGAGTCCCACCGTGGAGGGGTCGAAAAAGGTTCAACGAGACCCTTCTTAAGGAATGCCCTCCAAAAATGCTCCGTACCACGAGAAAGAAGAGTCTCTTGGGGCTCGGTACAGCAGTCAAGCTAAGACGAAAACTCCGCGGTCTCGAAAGGGTTAAAAAGTTGAATTAAATTTTTTGCATCTGATACTAATCTAAATTTTACTATTCATGCCACTACATGAAGGATTGACCGTTGAACAAGAAATATAAACTAAATGATTCTGACTTTTATTGTAATTTAAAATTGCAAAACATTACTTTACCTGTATCTACGTCGGTCGGAACCGCAGTTGTAGAGATAAAAGAAGCGGAATCCCAGGTAGGAAAAAGCAGCCACGGGAAACCATTCTGGATAGGAGGCCATGAGAAACGAGAGTGCAATGATCCTGATACCTATGGATACGGAAGAAAACCACAGGGAAATGCAGGAAGAGAAAGTGAAAATTCTGAAAATTTTATATTATGACACATTTATTGCTCAGCAATACAATTACTCTTGTTTGCCATAAGAAAAAAGTAGAGGATGAAAGGTCGTCCTAGCACAAGGTCCGACCGACAGCAATACATGCGGATTTTTACGGAACAAACCAGCCAGTGCACATCCCGAGGTGACCTCGTCCCCGGCAGAAACACGCGCGACGATGAAAAACATGAAAATGTCTTTTCCCCATGCCACTGAATAAAATAATGGGCATTTGATGTTTGATGCAACTAAACCAACCACTTCCAACGCAAGTTTCATCTTTGTATGTTGCAATTTGACTGGACTTGCGCAACGACTCAGACGCAAGTCGACCCCTTTTCGAGAAAATTTTATTTGTGATTAGATGACCCGGTGTACTTTGTATTATTTATTCAATTATCTACGCATCTGCACTTATTTAAGATTAGTTAAATTATGTCTCACACGAACAAAAAAAATAATTTTATTAGATAGTAATAGTCTTTACTGCCTTGTGAGTGGGAATTGTATGCTGCTACCTTCTTTCATTAAAAACTGCTACCTCTTTATATTTACAATTTTTTCCATATTCCCAGCGGCAGTGACATTCTTTACACATCTATCCCTCGCGTTGAAGACATTCGACTTTTTTCACTTTTTCCTTTCGCGGGGATCTACACCGCATTTCCCATCCACCAGCTGCATTATCCGACTGACTGAGATTGTCATAAGCAAGATGGACTTTCAGTTCGAAAAATAACACCGATTTTTAATGCCAAGGAGTGCCGATGGGCACAAGTATAGTAATGGTTAATGCCTTTTTCCGGGAGAGGTATAAGTGATGCTCGGGATATGGTTGCCGATGTTATTATCTGAAACTAAATAGGTAAGGTAAAATAAATATCACGGCTCTCTTACACATAGGCGGGTTTTACAGGTTTTCGTATGTAAAGACTCCGCACACCATGACTTAAATCGAGTAATCTTCGCTTACGTGCTTCATGAGATCTAGGTTCCGATAATCACCAATAACCATTCCAGTTAGAACCAGATATACAAATAGATGTGCATGGGAAACAGTGCGAGAGACAAAGTAAATGTAGGGATTGTGTAATGAGAGAGCTCATAGGAAGGAAGAGGACTGCGACCTCGGTGATGTAACGTCATTTACTGTTTAGAACACTTGTGGCGTCATTTCTCTCTCTTAATTTTAGAAATCGCTGTTACAACTCTTTCCCATTCGTTTAGATTAATAACTTCTAATTTCATATTTTTATAATTTTCATATTAGTTTATGGAATTTAAATGGAGTTCAGAATGGTGCCTGACCACGTGACCTTCAGGATATTTGTAATTACGTAGTAAAATAAATTTCGTATGAAGCAAATAAAAACTACTATGAATTAAAAAAGGGCATGGCTCACTAGCAAGAGTATTGAAATCCGCAGAGATTTTTCAAATACAAACAAAAGTTTAATGACAAAATATAATGGTGATTTCATCATCAGTGATGAAACTAGGTGCTCATATAGAGTTGGCATTAAGAGAGCGAGAGCCTCAAAGGGGCAAAATTCTGTGCATATGGTAGTTGGGAGTATTAAAAAACTCACCCACTCCTACACGACGCAGTAGGCGATAACTGCGTCCAGGAAAATACTACTAAAAAAAGTGTTTGTGCATGAGAGAGCCAGCCAGTAATTTTGGTTCTCTGGTGTGCTCTATATCTGGAAAACCCACACTTCAATTGAGTTGTCTTACAAATGCTTCTAATACCTTATGTGGCAAGATATTTTTAACTTAAAGTAGATTCCCATGGAGGGCAAACAAGCGGTGTAATGTGGACGAATTGTTAAAAATGACAAAGGAGATGCAAATTCAGAAATAAAAGTTGGAAAACCCCAGTGATGATGATAACATTACCCGGAGAATTACGTGTAGTTAGGTATATACATCCTCAAAATTTGCGTGGGGAGGCACAATTTGGAGTTTCATTTCTAATCCATAAACTAATATGAAAAAAAAGGATTAAACGAATGGGGTTGAGTTGTGACAGTGGTTTCTAAAATTATAAGAGAGAAAAAAAATCAGCATACACCAACACTCTAACCCGGAAGGATCGCATTAAGGGTCCCTGAGAAAGTTCACCAGACCGATACACAACCGAAGTGATTGATATGTGTAAATTACTCAAGCGAAATCACCGAGCGCGAAATCTTTACATTCCAACATTTCTCGAACCCGGACCTATGTGGACGAAAGCCGTGACAACTTTTCTGCCTTACTTATATAGTTTCTGGGAATAACATCGGCATCCAGATCTCAAGCATCACTCTCGCGATGTCTCCTTGTAAGAGCGCTGACGTTTCGTGTTCCGACTCATCACCCATTCTGAAGGAACTGAATGAATATTTGAAGTCACCTATAAAGCTCAACATCAGGAGGGGCGGAGTTTTTCGAGTCCCGATTTTTGTGGTGGAGGAGCGTGGACCAGCGTAAAAATAGCTCTGGAAACCAATATTCTCTTCAGAGCTCGATTCCAAGAACTGCCAATCGGATATCTAGTATCTCTGTTGACAATTTTACATTACATTTTTATCTCTATAACCTATTTAGTTAAACAAAACCCAAAATTTGTTTGGTCACCATAAAACTCTAGTGTTATCCTGGCTTAATTTGTGTAGATTGGTCTGTTATGATTCTGTTTATATTAACAATTTAGCTCAAATAAAATAATACCACTTTATTTCATGACTGCTTATATTGTTGGGTGTTCTGTTAGAGTAAAAAGATGTAAGTAAATTTAATTATCATGTAAATAAGACTATATGCGCAGGGTATCACTGTCAGCGGAAGTTTGTTAACATTATATTTGGACGAGTAATTTTGAAAAAAAGTGAAATAATTTGGGTAGCATGCCGTAATGACTTAGATATATGTTGGTAGTACAATGTATTGGATGGGTGCTTAGGTTTCGAAGTACAACAATTTCTGTAGTTTGATATGCGTTGGCCTTCTATACACCCGCCGCCGTGGTTCACCGTGCGCACGAGGCGTGGCGCTGCGTGCGATTTGCGGTGGAGTGTTCACGGGCGGCGGGACGGGCACTTCGAGTCCGGAGAGGAACGTGAGGCATTTAAAACCTGAATTTTCAACAACATTTATTGTATTTTATTCTATACAAAGTGAATAATTTGTTCAAACGAAACGATAATGTTGAAGTTACTCAAAGAAAATATTTAATTTGCGCGTGAAGAAATATGCTCTCATATGGATATTTTACTTGCTAATTGATTATTCTGTTTTAAATTACGTAGGATTTAATGATTATTTAGTGCAAATATACTACATACTTGCCCTTGTTTTCACTGCTGGTTTCCATGTTACGTATTATAAAGCCATCACAGAAATCAGCTACGATGACCTAGTGGAGTAAACGAGTGGCAGAGAATGCGATGTATATTGGGTCGAATTCCGCAGTAAAATTTTTGTTCATATTTTTTTCGTTTCGTGTTTCTTTATATATTTAAAATAATTTAAAATTTCCTGTAATAAAGCAAAATTTTTCTAACGATTATGAGTCATACAGCTAGGATTTGCATAGGACCAGACGTATAATTTCTATGTATGGCTGTGATGTCATGAAGTTAATGGATTTGCAAAAGATGTTAATTGAAACCGGAGGATGAAGTGTGCATAATATTCAGCGTCGGTGTTACATTATTGTTTAAGACTAGCGACAAAGGGTCATTCATATCAGTGGATTATTGAAAATTTATCAAATTGTTTCCATTGTTTTTTAATGTTGGTTTTTGATGATTTTCCGCTATGAACATCATGCTGATTACCCACTTCGTGTGGTAGTTATAGAAGCAAATGGTTAGACATCGTAAACCTAAATCTCGGTATTCGTAAAAAAGGCAATCCAATGGTAAGGATTGGATAATAACCTCGCCTCGGCGTTGACGTACTCATACCAACGGGAAGTGTCACTCTTTTCCTTACGTTACTAACCACAATATGTTCTGAGTAACTGTAATTAAGAAATAATTTAACGGAAAATATAATAGACTAATTTTATAATTTAAAATGCACAATATTATCAATCTCCCTATGCATTCGTTCACCGATATATCAAATATGATATAATAAACGCATGGATCACCTTCTGTCATAATATAAAAAGGACAAAATATTAGCAATTCACTAAATGTAAGAATTTGTTTCAGATTCTCTGCATGTTTGAATTCCTGTTCTTTCACAGTTTTATTCTTCATTATTTTATGTTGCAAAAATTTATCACGTCAAAGAAAATGGTGAGATTTCAAAAAGCCTATTCCGAAACTATATTATTCCCGCTGAGTAAGAGCATTGAATATTTTTGTAGGTCTGTTAGGAATAGCTTGAGGGTAGGATTGTGGATTTGAACACTAAGCTCCATCACCCGCCTTATATCGGTTGCGTAGCTGCATCGAAATTACCCCTCCCAGGATAAGGCAACTACTCTACGGACACAAATGATTATCCTCGATCAAATGGGGAATCCTGATGGCCTCGAAATTATGGATGGCTCGAGGACAGCCGCTCCTTTGCCCATCGATCAGCGACTCGTCGCATTCCTTGAAACACCTTGCCCCGTAACAAACATTATTCTGGGACAAATTAAGCCGCCCAGCCATTTAGGCAACTGTATTTCCGCCCTCTACCTGTTATGTCTATTATCTGTCTCCGTAAGGCTCAACTGCGTGCTCCTTTGCTCTTCAATAGCTCAGACGTTCAATACTGGTTCTGAATCATCCATTAAGTTGCTTGTGAACCACATGCTTTCCTTAATATTTTTTCTTTCCATTGTTCACGGTTCACAGGTCCTGGCTCTATCATGATTACTCAAAAACAATGTCAACCTTTAATTTTCATATTCTAGAAATTCGTGACAGGATGAAGCGGTATAAGATTTCTGTGATGAAGTCTCCAAACTTTTTACTAAATTGTTTTGGTCATGAAAATCTTTGGCTTCTACGTGTTGATTTTTATTATTATTATTTAGTTTTACCGCGTGGTTTATTAAGAGTTTTAATGCCAACAAATAATAAAAAATAAATGGAAGAAGGGTGAAATTGAGTATTTTAATGTGTTTTTGTTTTGCTCGCTTTTCCGTGGTTTACAGTTCCATGATTTACATTTCAATAGATACCAATCGAAAATTATTTTCTAATCGTTCATTTGCGTTCAATTGAATTGACGAGGTGACATGGTATGCGCGTTGATTAACTTCATTGACCCTGGTTCTTATTCCAAAGAGCTCACATTTTTTGTGAAGAAGCATTTCCTCAAGCGAGGAAAGTTTAGATTACTAAAAAATTAGAATCGTTCTTACTAATTTGCTCACTAAAAAGAAAAATTGAGTATCTTTAATCAAATTTATGCTAGCAGCTATTACTAAAATCAGTAAGGACTCCTATCAGGAATCTTCTATATGATCACCAGTGAAAAAGAAAATGTTATATTTTTATAAATAAAGCCAGAAACATTTTATAAATTACAAAAGAAACAGTTATTATTAGTTAAAGATCCTTATGAATATAGTGATGCTGGAAATACTTAAAATGCGATCGACCTAACGCAATTACGATATGAAAGTTTGTCACTACAATAAGTCTTTAGGTCTTTAGGTCTTCTAGGTTTCGCATTCACAATTGGGAATAACTTCCACAAGTTTTCTTTTTCATCCCACCGATTAATTAATTAGAATCCGTCCTGAGAGATAGGTATGATTATTGCATTAATTGAAAACCATAGAACGCAATTAACTCGAAAAAATAGTTAAGTAATATGTGCTGATAATGAAGGCTTTTGCGCTACTTTACTCAAATAAGACATCACACAATGACGCAAAAAAAGGTAGGTTAACCAATAGCGATGAGCGCAAAATACGCACATTCCATTAAAGTTGAAATAAGTTTTCAAATCTGATAGCACAATCGAAACAACCGAGGATAGTGCGAAGTAAATGAATTAGGACAAATAATTAAGATCAATATTAATAGAAAAAGAATATTATATTTCTACTAATGAAACGAAATATGTTACTCCTTGCGCCAGTCTTTGGACTGTTCAATAACGCTAACACCAGGTTTTAATCCGCTCTTTACCACCGGCTGACAATATTTTTCAAATCCCTTTCCTTTAAATGTAGCCAATTTTATAATGGATTAAGCCACACTAGCCCTCATCTTAAATTATACATGGCGCCTTAGGGTAAAGAAAAGTATGTGATGCTGTTTCAGGAACTTTAAAATGGTTTAAAATGTATAAAGAAACACAAAAAGAGTAGATGACCTGAACAAATGACCATTAAATTCTACGCTTGGGATTCAATCCGCCATACCGCACAATCTCAGCTGCTCATTTACTCCACTAGACCACCGTAACTCATTGCAGTGAAGGCTTTCGTAAAAAAGAAACCAACTGAAAACCGGGGCAAGTACGTAGTACATGCACAAGAAATAATCATTAAATCCGGCATTAAAAAAACAGAATGATCAATTTTTATGTAAATATCCCTCTAAAAGCATGTTTCTTCACGCGCAAATGAAATATTTTCGTTGAGTTACCACGGAAAACAAAAAGAGTAAAAGAAACTAAAATTTCTCGAGAAGCTGAATTGTCACCACAATCTTTGTTCTAAAACTTTTGAGTGACTGCATAATTTTAAGAACTTGTCATTAAAGGAATCGTTAATCGTAGCCTTCTGTTTAAGATAAACTTCAGAAAAAATATACAGGTACTTGACGGTTAACAAGCAGGTAATTTATTGCACATATTGTGATGGCAGCGCCTCCATTGGGTTTCAGGGGCCATACTTACATTAGAACTCCATGTTTACCGTTTATTTCTGAATATTATTCGAAGTACTCCTCCAATGGTAGTAAAAGTATATGAACATTGCATTGTAATCCAGTTTTCAGCTATCCCGAAAATTTCAGCTCTTTAGTTAATCAAGAATTGGTCTTTGGAAAATTTGAGTTGCAAAGTTTTTCTCGTATGGGCAAACAAGAAAGCGAGTATAATGAAATGAGGTAAAATTGGGTGCTCATACAGAAAATAATAGGTAAAATATAATGTAAAATGTTTAAAAGACAGTGCTTACCCACGAATAACAAGTGAGCCCCAAAGTCAAGGGATCTGTGCAACAGATCGAAGTTGTTCAAGAGGCCGTGGTAGTGAAATACGTAGTGGTTCAAATGAAGGGTCGAACAAAAAAATACAAGTGATGCCTGGATTACTATGAGGGTCGACCAACCTGGAAATGACACAAACGTCACACATTAACATCTTTGTATAACAGCGAAAAAGCCATTTTCACACAAGGCACAAAAACCTCCTTAATTTAAAAATAATACTTAATTGATCATATCACCCACACTAATGTTGCCAGTCACGTACCCTGCCAATAACGAAAGCACGTAAGCTGGGAAACAGCACCTACATGGTAATAAATTAATCACGTTGAGAATCAGGGTATGGAAACATAACTCCCATTCTTCAAAACTATATAAAATCCATTATGTGACCTAGAATTCTTTAAAATAATGTACGCACATATTTTAATTTCTTTTATATACAGTTTTGAAAACAGAATCAGGTTGAAGACATCCCCTTTTCCCCGTAGGTTGAGTAAACTGATACATGTCGTTTGCAACGACTATTGCTAGCGTAGCATAGGTATTTCTGTCGATATCTACAAGGATTTTGGTCTTCAAAGCTCATTACGTCCTTGAATTTTTCTCCTTAATATGGGATTCAAGATCGCCTGAGAGAGTAAGCACTAGGGGCCCAATCGGGAGAGCAGGCTTGTCCCTCCAAATTTTCTCTTATTTGGGTGAGTGAGATGGCTCACGAAGTGTTTCCTCAAATCAGCCATCGATGCTCATTATAGTGAACCATTAAACCGCCTTGTAGCCACTGAATGTCCTTAAGTCCAACTTATATAGTCGATGTAAAAAAAAACTCAGGTATCACTTTTACATACCAGTCAAATAATAGAATTTCAAACTGATAGCATATGTGAATATGCACGTAGGTAACAGATTCATAGTTACAGGAAATATTCAGCGAAATATTACTGACATGTTGACGCCATGTTTCATATTTATAATTTCTGTTTTCCACTTATGTGTCGTGTTAGCTCACGATGAAGCATCCAGTGGGGTAAGTCTGTGACTTTAGACGCTGCGTTTTGGAGAAAGATTTCTCTTTCAAACGTTCCTCCTGACCCAAGTCTGTACCTGAGTAGCGCGAGCTGCTTTTCCTGACCAGATGAGAAAAATGTCGTAGTATGAAAATTTCGAAAGGTGACTCTGATGATGGGACGGCAGCCCTTGAATTAATATTGAGAGCCAATAAAAACACTTTTAGAAAAGATATTTCACTAAATATCTAACATTTAACCTGGTCAGAGATTTTTATTTGGAGTTCTTAATAATGTGTCTTGTTATATACGAGGAGCTGGCAATTTCTTTCGTTTTAGGTAACATAGGCGCCTCTAAAATTTACCCCTTATTCAATTACGACGCATATTTTGTGTTATTGGTTACTCGTTTTCCATTTCTTATAATCCCAAATGAACACAAAATTTCGACGAATAACAGGGTCCCCCAATTTCCATCGTATCGGCGATAAATACCGCAAGATAGCGAAAAAAATTTGGTTAAATGAAAAGTAAAACAGTGGAAAAGCAAATTATATCTTACACACAATTCACTAGATAAAATATTCACTTTCCAACGTCCGTCGAGCATGGTAATCCCCGTGGCCAGCTCCGAACTGAGCCACACGTTCAAAAAATCGATCTGAAATTTGGCGTCGCAGGTGGTCGAGATTCTCTTTTTGGTATCATAATCTATAGGTTTTATGGTGTACGCGTAGTTTTACGTGTGTTTTGTTGTAAATATCTCGAGGTATCTCGGAGATCCTTTTTTTATAATCCTAAATGGACACAAAATTTTGACGAAAAACTGGGTCCGCCATTTTGTATCGTATCGGCCACAAGCAATACAAATGAGTCGTGGAAGTTACTAATAATTAACAATAAAAAACGGCATAATAATATTGTAAATTTTTGTTTCTATTGAATAGTTGCAGAAGGTGTGGCATTAGGGTTAACATGAATTTCGAAAAAAAAAATTCAATGCAGTTAATTTTTTCGAAATTTGTTAAAATTTGAGGCCAAGTAAACTGCTTTAAAAATTAAAATTTGAGAAACAGTTTGCGTCAAAAAACGCAATAATGTATTGTAAACAACTGTGTAAAGTTTCAAATTCCGCATTAAAAAATTGATTATGAGGTTTTGTCCAGCTTTTTTCGATTTCAGCCCACTGTGGGCCGTCTGGGCGCGAGCCCCTTTGGCGCGAAGCCATCTCGGCGACGAACGTCTTATAGCCAGGTTCTTATTGAACATTCTGGCCGGCAATTAATTACAGCATTAGCCATCCACCCGCTGTCACTCAACTGCGTAGGCCGGCCCATGGATCCAAACACCCTCTCCTATCTACAAGAAAGAAAAGTGTTACTCTCTAATCTCTCACTAATGCATATTTTTTCCAAGCCAACAGACCTCTTTTTTATCTTATTTCATCCCACTGGAATTCTCCTGCTCCGGACCGGCAGCTCTGCACCACCTATTAGTCCACTACGATGAACGATCGATTTCGCCGAGTTACGCCGACGTCAATTTCCATGTCGTATTACCTCGGCTAGTTGCGTATGTTAACAATTTTCCCGTTGTCTCCAGAAACTCGACCAAACTACGTCCGTGGATTCAGCTCTGGCAGAGCTCGAGTCTTATATTGTAATTCTTGTTGGGCTATTCTTTCTTTACTCTTTTTTTCTCCCTTTGCTCCCTCAGGTAGGACCACGATGGCGTCAAGGAGTCCAAGGAAGTGGGAAGATTTGTGCTTAATTTCTTTCCACTTACAGCTGTGTTTGGCTATATCCGGTTTCCTGGATTGTTTAAAAGTAAACGAGTAACCCTATATTTGGGTCTTTCTCCGTCAGTAGAATTTTTGTAACTAATATCACTACCTATTTTCCTTGGTAAATGCTTCTCGATAATAAAGTACTGCTCGTTACAAGACGGAATTTGCATTATTTTGCAAATACCGTCATTTCTCCTCCAAACTCTGGCCCATTGTTGGATCTAACAACTTCTGGAATTCCAAACCTAGACAAATGGCATAGCTGGATAAGAGGGTGAAAAGTCCCTCCTCCGAGATTTTTCCCATTCTTACACTGAAAGAAAAAATTGGTTGTGGTATCCAAGAGTTGGATCCCACACCCAATTTAAATGGATGCTGGGGCGCCATCCATTTAGTTGGATGAGGCAGCCATTTTAAATGGCTGGGTAAGAGATGGCTGTGACAACCAACTCGTTGGATACCACAGCCAGCGTCGTTGGGTCTTACGCCCATCTATATTGGATGCCGCAGCTTTGCGAAATTGTTGCCGTAACGTTTAATGAATGCGTAATATTTTAGCGGATATTATTATTATTACTAGTGACACCAGTTGAATAGGTTAAATAATAAAAGATAACAATGATATTTTAATATACGCCTTTATTAAAAAATGGAAGAAACTTTTTATAAAGAAATTTAAAAAAACATACATATGCCAAAGGTACTCTTGAAATTTTTCCAAACAGAACATTCTACAATGCCAGATTTATCAATCCTGCCAAGACATCATCATTATCATAACTATCAATATTCTACAATTACACCGTACACTTTCCTTCCTCTCCTGCAAATCTGTGTGACTTGCTTTTGACTTTTACATCAATGACAGAAATAATTGGCTTTAAACTGTATTAACAAAGCCCAATATGTCATTTAACCCCAAATTATCTTCAAGAATTCCAAAGAGAGAAAAAAGAATTCTCTGCTTGCCAACCTCTGCATCAGCCTCAATTCCATACCTTTGCATACAATTTATGCCTTCCACAAGGATGTTTAAGACCTTAGAGTTTTTGTATTTTTTCTATTTGTACAACGAGAAAGAAGGGCTAAAAAGATATTTCCTAATAATGAGGTGTTTAGTGACGAGACATAGAAATTTAAGTATGTATAGTATAAGTGCCCCTCACCTTCTAGCCGTCCTTTTACTTATTTCATGTTCATCAACTTAAAAAGTCAACATTATTCTCCAGTGACGCACTCCCCCCTAACGGCATAGGGACTTTTGTCCGACACCTCCACTTGGGCATGATTTAAGTGGCTTCGAAGAGCTCATATGAGAGCGGATATTCTAACTGCTTCCATCTGTGGCTAAAAGTTTTCTACTTTTACTATCCGGAATTTATTTTCTATTTCATCATGGCAACTATTACGAAGGCGTGACTACTTTAGACGTGATTACTCCCGGCGTGGTCATTCATATCCGCATGGGACCTATGAGATCCATTAGTGTCTCGTGAGTTTACCACACATTAATATTAGGCTCTCAAGGAGATGGCCCGTGACGTCTCTTGTTTACTTAAATGCATTTTTTTGACCTCAATTTCGTCCCCCAGCTGAGTCAGTCTTAGCGGACCATGGCATTAGTGGACTATCCCTCTTGAATCGTCCTTCTAGTAACGGCAAGATTCTCGAGAAGAACGGAGTGAAATGAGTTCACACACGATTTTCAAGGAATTAACTGTGCGTGCTTTGGATTCATGTGTCGAAGATGAAGTGTTTCAGTGTTTCTTGTACATTCAAATGGTTTGAAGTTGTGTGTGCTCGTTTTCGTTTTCTTTGAAAGTGTGGTTAAATAGGCAAAAGTTGTGCCAATTCTGTTCTCAGGTAGCCTTTTATTTTTGTTTGCATTTATAGACTACCTGTTTTATGTCACCTCTAGTTTATGTAATTCAAAAGAGTCCTTTTCTTTCTTAAGTTGAATATTTACCTCCTATAACTTCAGGAAGAAGTGCATAACATAATAGATAAAAACTTCCCAAAACCTCGGTCATTCCTACCCCTGTTTCGACATATACACAGTTCAACAGCCAAATATCGGGAATAGATATCAGGAAGATGAAAATTATGCAAAATGTAAGTACAAATTTAATAAGTGGTAGTCCAAATTCCATGGTATAAATTTTGAATAATGATTAGAATGCTAGAAACATTAGAGCTGGAGGTTTCACTAATTTTCCGATGTCTATCACATAAAATTACCCAAGATATTTTAAATACATCTGATTAATGTAATACTGGAGGCAACGTACGAGCACGTGTAACGCATATTTTGCTTAGGACACTTGTTAGAGGCTAAACATAAATGAAGGCGTATGTGTACACAAACATCGTAATCCCTCAAAATTTCTTAGAAAACATAATTTTTACTGTAGCCATCACTGTATCGCGAGCATATTCAAATTTGACATGTGGCAAATCTTGGCAAGGGGCAGAAAAAATCAGTTGCCTTACACACTCACAATAGAAATTTGATGATATATAGTCACGTACATATATCAAATGACCTTTACGAAAAAGATTTTCAATAGTCACGAAATTAATAAATACATTAAGGTCAATTCAAATAATAAATGATTGTCTATATCCTTTTAAAATGATAATACCTTCGTGCTTCCGAACATGAAGTATTTTATCACCTTTCGTTTACTTTTTCTGCAGGCCTAATGGGAGGCACTTGACATTCAATGTCCTCTCTCGTCAACATCATTAGGTTTGTGTAGTCAATGTATTCATCTGCAAAAAAAATAACTATGCCATTAAAAATACTCGTGCTGGAAAAAGAGCTTATCTAAGATTCCATTTTTAATTATTTCTTAGATCAAAGAAATAATGCTGTTGAATGAATGAATGATGATCAAAGAAAGGTAATACTCTTGCAAAGTAGTGTTATTGACCATACTTAAAATCTCCACACCATTAAATACGTGTTTCGTTTATTGGTTCCTCTTTTACAGTTAGTTGCCTAGGTTATACATGAAAAGACAGCAACTTCCTACTCTTAGCATAAGCCATTAATGCATTACATAAATCAGCATCTATTTTTTGCACGTGTAAACATCAAGAGTAAGTATATCAGGAGAAAAATTATAAATAAAATTCTGTGATATGTTACACAGCTTCGAATACGGGCAGAAAAGGTCTATATCGACCTGAGTTCTAAATTTCGTGATACACAGTTCTGAATTGCAGTTCATACGCATGACAATGTATGCATTTAGGGTACAGGCTAAAATGTATTCATTCATCTAGTAACAAAAAGCATAATTTATATGGCAGTCATTGAAAATTGACCGGAATTATTTCCGAGAAAACAAGGGTTAAAAACACAATATCCAACCTGAGGATAACATCAAATAACAAGATAAAACCTTTAGCGGCGAAATATAATAAGAGTTGCGCATAATAACGGAAGTACAATTAGCAAGCTTACCAGTAAATTTTCCCGCGAGACTGGTCAGGTCCAAAGTATCAAGAAAATCCCTAGTTTGGCTATCCATATCTTCTCGTCTTCAAGTGTACTAGGAATATAAAAAAAGTATTATGCCAATGGATGGCTATATTTTCATAAACGCTAGAGCAAACAGAAAAACCATTTACTTACCTCCAAGCACGCCAAGCACGCTAAACATGTGCACTTAAGAACTGTATGGGATTTTATCGCAAGATGGCTCTGGCGTAGAAGCAATATTCACCACCGAGTTGGCTGTGGGATCCAACTGTTGGATGAGCGATCTCTTCAAGATTGGTGTGGGGACCAACACGTGGACCCTACAACCAAGTTGCGAGCGTCCAATTTAGTTGGATAGTACACCCAATCGCGTTGGCTGCCGTGTCTTTTGCAGTGGATACTGCATCCAACTTTCACTTACCCAATAAAAATTGGATGCCACATCCAATCCTTTTTTTGAGTGTAGGGTATGCTATTTGTGATCAAATAGGTCAAACCTCCCCACATTTTCATTCCGCTAGATTTTGATCTAACCGGCCCACCAGTGCCGGCTAGATCATAAATACGATTTTCACTCTTTTTTAAATATCTTGGTAAAGAAGGCATATTTTTTCATACGGTTTGCGACACATGAAAGCTTATTTAATGAAACAGATGAGCAACAGTTTACAAGAGACATCTCGTTGGGGGGAAACTTTGTGTTCTCGCTCACTTGGAGTGCCACATACTTGTGTGCGATTTTCTTGTACGCCAAGAAAGTTTTCTTTTAATTGTGAATTTATCAATTATCTAATTGGTCGGCGAAAACAACTGCTTGATCAACTATGCCTGGCGAGGACGCCATGGCATCAACGACCTCAGACGACGACGACGCGCTCTCAACTGAGAACGCGTATTCTGACGACGACATCGAATCGATTACTGCTGCCAACGACAACGGTGCCTCTTCCTGCGACGCAACCATCCACGTTCCGGCATCGGTAAGTCAAGTGTGGCTTCCCCTCATTCTATCCCTGATGTGAAAATCCCAAATAGAAAATTTATTACTATATCTGTGCCAGAAAAAGTTACTTACGATCATCGTATCCGTAAACTTGCCGGCCTTCCGCCAATTTCTGCCGCTGTGGCAGCTGCTGTAGATTTTGAATCGACTCAACGACCCTTTCCTTCTAAAACTAACCTTGCATTAGAAACTGACGCCGCTGATGCTAGTGAAGATGATTATTGACTTCCTTTGAGATCATCTAAAAAGAAATGCCTCAAAAAATCACCCACATTGTCAGAATATGCTCCGGTTCCGGTATCAAATCAGTTTGCTGCACTTTCGGATAGCCATTATGATCCCTCAGCTGAACCGCCATCAGTGCCATCTACATCGTCAAACTTGAATCAAAATTTACGTAACAGCCTTCAGCGCCATCTCAACGCCAACCTCGAAATCAACCCAGATCATCTATCCCATTGATATTCCTGAAGGATCCTTCAAACTTGTCTATTAAATTTAGAGCAATTAAATCCGCATGTGAATTTCCGTCAGTATGTCACTCAACTGGCGCGAATATTAAATGTCAACCGACTACAATCTCTGATTTTTGCTCGTTGGTCCGTCTCTTTTCTGAAAAAATGGGAATACTTAACATACCAACTCCCTGAAGATAAGAAGACTTATTTACTTATTCGCGGACTTCTCACGGATACTACCATTGAGGAAATCAAGTCATCTCTAGCTGAAAGAAATATTTTCTCGGAAGATGTTGTGCAGTAGCGCACTACTCGACCAACCCGCCGCGAACAGGAGCGCCGTGATAGAATCCTTGCTGATGATCCCACAGCTATAATTCCAACGCCACCCACTAGACTGCTTTTGCTATTCCAGGTAAAAATTTCTTCGCAAGATGACCGTCCTAGATAATAATCCGTCACCAATCTCTGTGATCTTGGTGTAACCTTTGAGTCTTTCAAACCTTCCCCCGGTCCACCACAGTGTAAGAATTGTCAGCGTTTTGGACACACGCAAAAATCATGCGGTATGTCGCCTAGATGAATCCGCTGTGGTGATCTCCATTCTCATACTGAATGCACTGTCGTCAAACCGGCCCCGGCTACCTGCGCAAATTGTAAGCAAAATCACCCCGCTAACTACCGGCAGTGTTCTGCATATGTTACTTACTCATAGCGTCTGCAAGCTTCTCGCCGTGCAGCCTCCACTCCTTCTGCTCCGCAAATTCAATCAACCAGCGCTTTCCCCTCTCTTCCTACTCCTACCTCCCCTCCTTCTGCTACCCAAACTCAACCGGCTCCTCTACATGAAACCATTAACTCCTTTTTTACCCCATCTGTGAAAAGCAAAGTTTTCCCTTGGCTTTCTCAACTTATTAAAAAAATCAGAGCCCCCTCTGATAAACCTAAAACCGATATCCTATTAGAAGAAATTATTCCAGGCGCTCTCTTGCTATTCAGCGATGGCTAATACAAGAAAAGTCAATCAATTGAGAATCCTTCAATGGAATATCAATGGAATCTCCAACAAAATAGAAGAGCTGTTGCAGTTAATGCAGGAAAATCTAATTGATTTGGCTCTTGTCTCAGAAGCTCATCTCACTTTTGGAAAAAAATATTTTCACTCCCGGATTTAGACAATTTTGTAAGTGTCGTGAGGGAAATCTGGTGGGGGCGTACTAGTCCTGGTAAAATCTTCCCTTCGATCAACTCAACTGTAGTCTCCTGATGTTAAATCACTCGAAGCCGTGAAAACCAGCATCTCTACCGAAATAGGAAAAATCAACACCTGGTCAATATATCACCCGCCAAAAAAGCTTGAAAAGGATGATCTTCGAGTATTCAACTTGCTGCTTACCGAAAGTTCTTTCCTTGGAGGGGACTTAAATGCTAAACACTCCCAACGGGGAGCTTCCACTTCATCGCAAAGGAGTGGTCTGCTTCCATTCCCTCGCCTGCAAGTTTCACACACTACGGCGCTCACGGATGCGACGATATTTTGGATATTGCATTTGCCATAAAGCACCCCCAAATCAACCAGCCCTGCACCATTGATTCTTCAGCCTCCGACCACCTCCCAGTCCTTTTTACACTCCATTGTTCTCCTACTTCCCGCGCTCCTACCCCCAAAACAGCCATCAACTTTAAAAAAATTTCTCGACTTATCAGAGACAAACTGCACAGCCTTCAAAAGCTTCCGCTTACTTCCCGCTCTGATGCCGATACCTGCATAAACAAACTCACCGATACCATCCGCTACTGTTCTGAAAATGCCAAATTCATCATTCCATCGGAGAAATCCAACGATACCTTACCATTGGAAATTCTCCAGACTGTGCGAGAATGAAACAAGGCTCGCAAAGCTTGGCAATCACAAAGGACGAGAGAGAGCCACGAAAAATTCAAAGCGCTCAGAAACAGAGTCAATTCTCTTCTCCGCACGCACCGCCAGACTTTATGGGACAAGAAAATCGCCTCTCTCTCTCTACTTTAGATAATTCAGTATGGAAAATGGCCCGGGCACTCAAAAACCCGCGTCGAGCTACTCCCCCGCCCTCCTGCGAAAACTGCTCCGCTTCCACGGATGACGCAAAAGCTTCACTTTTGCAGTCAATTTTGGAAAAGCGATTCACCAATAACCTCCCGTCAGATATGGAAGAAGAAGCAGAAGAGCATTGGCTGAGCATTCAACATTGCCCTTCCGATCAACCTGCCCCAACGTCTTCCAGTGAACTCACTGACATTATTGCCAACCTAAATACCAAGTCTGCCCCTGGTCCTGATGCAATATCAAATAAACTACTCAAACACCATCCCTCTCCTGCAATAGCCTTCCTTTCCGATTTATTTAACTTTCTCTTTCAAATATCGTATTTCCGAAACTCATGGGAGTGCGCAAAAGTAATTATAACTCTCGAACCATCGAAACCTGCAACAAACCCTTCCTCTTATTGTCCCATTTCCCTCCTGAATACCCTGTCCAAACTATTTGCATCTGTAATCCACTCCAGACTCCTACATCACCTTTCCCTTCACAATTGCATCAGGCCAGATCAGACTGGTTTTCGACGCCATACTTCCACCACGCACCAGATTCTTCGCCTGACGGAATCTATCATCGGCGGCATCAAGCATCGATGGATCACGCAATCCTTATTCTTTGACTTGGAGGCAACATTTGACAGGGTTTGGACTCTGGGCCTTGTACTGAAACTCTCCTTCCTCCCGATGCCTATCTTATTCCAGAAATTAATCCAATCTTTCACCCTTGCCCGCACCTTTTATGTTCAAGTCAACTCCTCATTATCCGATACCGCAGCCATCTCCTCTGGCGTTCCTCAAGGAGCCATTCTCTCCCCCACCCTTTTCAACATCTTTATAAACGACCTTCCCACCATTCCCGGCACTTCATCTTTCCTGTACGCTGATGACACCACCTTTATTGGCCAGGGTTTAAACCCTAGATCGACGGCAGAACTCCTCCAACGGCAGGTTGATGAATACGAAGAATGGGCCAATTCCTGGAAACTGACAACAAACCCGCGAAAATGTGTCAACGTCACATTCTCTCGCCGCCCGAAAGCAGGGATTGGAGAACCATTATTCTACGGCAATACAGAAATTCCTCGAGCTGAAAAAGTCGCATTTCGTGGAGTAATTCTCGACCAAAGAATGCGTTGGAAGCAGCATTTCACCTAGTCTACCGGTAAAGCAATGGCAGCCGCTGCTGCACTTGGACCCCTGCTCCATCGAAACTCGAAACTTTCCCTGAAAACTAAACTGCTTATTTTAAACTCCATGATAAAGCCATTACTTACGTACGCTTCGCCAGTATGGCTCATGGCGGCAAAAACCCACCTGAAGAAAGTGCAAACAACGGAAAATAAGATTGTAAGGAAGATTGCTGGGGCCCCATGGTTCCTGCGCAACAAGAATATCCGGAAAGATTAAAAAATTACCCCAATATTAACAGACCCCAAATCTAACTTATTAACTTTTGAAAAATCTCTGGCATCACATGCTTCCTGGAGCCTCCTAACACGGCTTCAAGGCGTTCGTCGTGCTGCTCCCCCGTTTCACCAAAAACTAAGACATCATCGAGTAAATAGGTGACACCTTCTGAAGGTGACAGTCTAGATGCGCACTCTTTCTATGGAGAAAGAGATTCATCGGGCACTGGAGTGGAACGTAACTGAAGGGCCAATCTCGGGCGCCGGAAGGCGTTTGAGGAGACTTATATGCATGGGCTGGGATACCCTCAGATAATACCCTCCTTCCTCCGGCGAAAAATGTTAGACACAAATGGGAGAAAACATTCGTGCAGGCACTTCACGAATCTCGTATTCCCCGTTTTTTGGGGAAAACCGAGTTAGAGACTGGCCCTTCATCTGTAGTCACCCATCATCCATACTGCACTAGTGCAGTGCATTTGGGCCGGTGGATAGAATCCCAAAAGGGTACTTTGAATTAATCCTCAACCAATAGCTTACTCAAGTAAGTGTGATGAGATTTAGTTTTCTCCAGTGCGTGAGTTTCGGAAGCTTACAGAAGATGCTGCATTATTTTATTATTGCAGTTCTCCATTCCGATCTTCTTTCTAACAGATTTTCAATGGCGACGCATTTATTCACTTTAAAATACTTAATTTTCTGATCCTATGTAACAATATTTGGGCGCCCTTTGGCAAATTTTCCTTCCACATGCCCATTAACGATTATTTTGTCAGTCCATCATGTGTAATGACGGGGCCGATAATGCTGTCTAGTTTTCATTTCTGAGTTTTTAGAAGACTTATTATTTCTTCCACTCTTTTAGCACTCTTTCCACTCATATAATTACTACAAAACTGAAGAAAAAAGATGCTATTTACACGAGATTCGCAATGAATGAATGTTTCATTGGGTTCATATGGATGACCTCTCCACTGGTCTCAATTGGAATCAAATGTCTTCAATAACTGGCTGATTTTTAAGTTGCCGAGTGGTCCACTGTAATGGCCAGATTTGAAATTGCTTTAACACTTAGATTGCGGAAACTTCTTTTGACAATCTGACCAGTGCTCGACAGTATACGGTAGTTTCCAGTATTATTTTTGCCAAGCTAGTAGAGCTCACGTTCATCTCCCTTACTGTAGGGATCGCTAACCGGCTACAAAATACCCCGCAAGGCGCCTAAAAGGCGTGTGGCAGGGGATGTTAGGACATCTGCCGTCTACACATAAATAATGAGTGCTCTAACGAAGTTGGGACTAGCGTTTATTAAAGTCCTTTTTGGTTCGGGGGAAAACGAATTCCCATATCTATCTCTCCGGCAAAACATCTCTCTTAATCTATTGCTCCTATCGGACCTAGAAATATTGTGTGGCTGTACTATTATGTTCTCCGTGTCGCTCTTAAAGATATCCATTCTCATACGTTCAAGCAATTTAAGCCTAGCGCGCAGCCTCTGAGTCTCCAGCGGTTCCCAGCCTAATTTGCCTAACATCTGGGTACGCTGTCTGAACGTCCGTAGCAGTTTTTCCAACCCAGTTCGTAGATGGCCGCTAATTTTTTTCTCAAGTGGTATATGGGAGGAACACTAAAGCCCGTGTGACACTTCTCAATTTATTTTCAAATCCATCGGATATTGGACTGTGGTCCAACTGACACACACCAATTTATATTTTTATATCCTTTTCAAAATATTGGACACAATTTCTTGCCCAATTTGGAATTTAGAACCGGTTATATTTTTACACTGCCAATCTCTAATCAGAAGTCAGTTTTTTGACTCCTAGTGGTCAAAACAAGAAGGTCTTTGCAAAACATTGTTTTTTAAAGAAATTTATAAAATATCGAAGAAAGAAGTTGTTTCACTGCTGATTGTAGCGCACATATCACCTAATGCTTATGCAACGTAAAATCATCAAAATGCAATGGCCTTTCTCTAGCGGGACATTTGAAAACCATTATGGCCAATATAGGTGTGAATATTGATACGTGTCATACGGTACGTAAGCCGAAATTTTAAACTATGCTTCACGCCGATTTATTGGCCAATGAATTGGAAAGTGTCATATGGGCTTAACGGGAGCAACTTGTTAACCAAAAAACTCAAACTTGCAGTCCTTAATGGGGGGCTAGTATTAAAATACCCGTATACACACGGAATTTTTATTTTATAAGTATACTCATTAAACTCAATCTAATTCTCACTCACTCACTATATTTTATTTTGATAAATATTTCTGTATTAATTATCCTATATTTATAGATGATTGTTTATAATTGTACCCTAAAATGTAGCCATTGTTGCCATACCAGAAGTTATTGCGCTATTTCTGTGGAGTTATTCACATATTACTGTACAGAAAAAATCTCAAACTCTTAGTTAATAATAATAAATGAGAGTACCATCACACGGACCTTCCTAAAGAATGAGAAACTTATTGTTAGTCTGCGCACAAACAAAAGTTACTATGGGAGATATCAGATAAACTATTTTCTAACCCTATTTCTTTTTCATTTTTGTACATTATTTAATTTCCATAGTTTTATTTACTCTGCGACTAGTGTACATAACTCAAGTATCATTAATTTATATGCATTACATATGATTCAAAAGTTTAACTAGAAGACTTTTTGTCATACAAAAAATATAAACAGTGTTACGATAGTCTTTATTAAGATGATCCTACCAATTTTCAAGGCCACTGGGCTCAAAATAAATTTGAATTAGGATAAGTACGGAGGCACATTTCTTAGATTTGCTTGGTCCTTCCAAGAACTATGCACTGAAATTGCAAGTTTGAGCTCCACATATTGAACGTGTACTCTATTTTGTCCTCAGGTATGAGGCAGATTTTACAAATATGAACTCGCCTTTGAAAGCTCGCAAAGTTGCTCAGCAAACTTCTGTTAAGTAGAGGATAGATAAGGCAGTAATGTAAGAAAGCAAGTTGGCTGAAACGGCAGGTGGCATCACTGAAGAAAGATATGCCTAGCGAAGGAAAAGCTCTTTAAGTGGTGGTGATGCTGGAGATTTTTTGCAGTTAAGGCAAAAACCTTGCATATCCTTAGTGAATTCAATCCATGCCAAAGTTTAGCCGTATAAAATGTATTTTCATGCTGCCATTTGCCAAATAATTAACTTATTTACGGAAAGTAAAAGAGAATGACGAACCTTGATAACTCAACGTTATGTAACGTTCCCATATCAATTAACTTATTTGCCCCATACAAATCAATATCTTGTTCATTACACTGTTGAAGTGCATAAAAGACTATCATATATAATATTGTTCTGCTTCTGCCTCGACATGAGAGCTTTTTAGCGATAATGAATGTACCTACACTACTTGGTAGATGACAGCGATTGTTTCTTCTTTATTTACCTTGAGCCGTTTCCCTATCAACCCGGCCGAAAATTATCGGTCGTATTATGTCAGTTTTGTAGGTGTTACGCATTTACGCACTTCAATACGCCCATAGAGTAGACACTTGGCATTGCGTCATCATATACGTCATGACCTAAGTTATCTCGGAGAACTACGTGACGAAATAAGCCCCCACCACTTATTAAGGGTTTACTTAGAAACGCATGTAGGAATCTCTTGTCAAGAAGGGACAGATAGGTAGGTTCGTCTGAGAATACGGCCTTACATATTCAAGAGCGGGGGACGCTGATGCATTTCGTTCCATTCATATATGTTGCTGCTTTTAGTGCTGAGTATTGGTCGATGTGTATAATACTTGCTTTGAAAATGCCTATTTGTTTTGTACGACTGTACTCAATTTTTGAGTGCTGAGAAACGATCTTTTTATGACGGTCTAGAGTTGCTCATGGCATTAACTTTGAGTTTGCTTGTTTATTATGTGCCACTGAAAAATTATTTTTTTAGTGCCGAGATACGCTCGTTTCAACTGCGATTCTCACATGCCTAATTCCATTTGTTTATAATGTTACTTTTATTGATGAGGATTAGGGGTGCTCAAGATATTTGCTTTGAAGCTGCCCGTGTATTGGCACCCACCTCCCTCCTTTATCCACCACTGGCTTATGCAACCTCTCTGCAGGACGATTGGAACTTACATCGATCAAACAGCTCGCGGATTAAAATTACGCGCAAAGTATCTCTAGAGATCTACGATTGAATTAAACAAGAGTACAGCTTGAATTATTATAAGACAATCTCTACAAAGAGAAAATTTCTTGTGAACAGAGTCGGAGATGTTGAGAAAATTGGACCTTGAAGTACCAAGGCATTCTTTCCGATTCTTCATATTTCCGCACGCTCTTTTATTTTATCTTGAGAGGGATAATTAATGACCAATGACCATCACCAGTAATTATGTTGCATCCATTAAAAGCCGATCCAAGCCCATCCGATGGAATTTTTTTCTGGATGTTTATTTTGTCATCAAAACCTCACTCCCTGATGAAATTGAATGGCAGCAGGTAAATACCATTAACTCAATGGAAATTGTAAAAACATTCTGCGTGTCATAATATGAAATATGGACCATGTACATTCTAATGAAAACGGGTACCAGGAGGGAAGGATTGAGGAAGTAGAAAGGTGTAGGAGGCGTTGTCGCAATGAGGGCCCTGCGACGTCTCCAGGGAAAATATAAGAATGGAAGGTAGTGCGTAGTAATAAACCCACGCTGACATAGGGACGATGATATTGAAACCATAATTTAATATCCGTACGAAATTGAAATATTTTTCTATAATGAGCATAATCCATCGATCACTTCGTTGGACCTTCAACTCTACGGTGTCACATATTGTCAATCCTAAGAGAGATCCACTCCTGCCAAACCTTGGCAGGATAAGGAACAGGATGGCAGTACTTGGTTAAAGGTTACTTGTTGATGCTTTCTTCTTCTTACTCATTTCAAAGCGTGCATTAGGTTAGATATTTTCTGCATCCAACACAAAACGTCTCCATTTGTTACGGTAGATATTTTGGAATAATGATCTACGATCATTTGCTTGGCGCAAAGAGGAGCCCTCATTTGTGCCGCGCAAGACGAGAAATGGAGAGGGATCAGGTTCCTTTTCATGTTTTATCTTCTGTGTTGAGAACATTTTCAAGTCGTGTAAATGTACTTCAGCTACTAACGACTCTAGTTTAACCCTTTAACCAAAGATGTGCCGATTTCAGCTCATACTTACAGAATCATTCCAACATACCATCAGCGTTCGTCCCCCTGTGGTAATACGGCAATATATCAGTGTAGGACAATACATTTCTATCAAAACCAGATGTCTTATATTTCATAAATATACTTCATGATATCGCCGTATTTATATCATTGAGTAAATGGCAGTTATATGACTAAGATCTAACTTTTATGCGTGACAGTATTAAATAATTTTTATTCTGCTGGAATTTCAAAAATGACTCCCATGACTTTTTATGACAAAAGGAGGAGAAACGTTGTTCAAAATGTGATTTTGCCACCTGAGGAAGCTTGTGAAAACTATAGCAATGAAGATTTGAAATAAGAGTCGCCTGATGACTCCAAGAGTTCTTCAGAAGGTTTTTCAAACCTTTACGAAATGCAATCTTCACTTGTGTTTGAATAATAATTCTTAATTTTCATTACATTTTGTCAAAAATAACTTGGTTTCTTGTTATTTATAACAACCATCTACGGAAATTCTTCAAATGTATCCCCATTGCTTTTATATTTTGCTGAAATGATAACAGCTTATAGTGCATCCAGTTTATAATTGGTGTTTGATTCCATTATGTAACACTCTCCAAATTTCTTTGACTAAAAGGCCTAATTCCATCAGACACGTTATTATGGATGCGTTCTTCTCTGCTTTTTGAAAAAATACCTTTTTTCCTGGCATATTATTTTTATGCTGCCGGCTACTGTTTGATTGTGATAGTGTTATTAATGATTTCCTCATCTCGCACTGGCATATATAATGGAAGGGAAAATTTGAACTAGAATTCTTCAATGCTTTGCTAACAAGGATAAGTATTGTAAATAGGCAGTTCATAATGACTTATTTCTTTAAGATATAACTGTTGTGAGGCAAGTTGCCTACCTTATAACAAAGCCTAACAGTGACGGGAATGCCCAATGTGCCTAATTCTGCATAAACCCTAATTTTAATCTGTTTGAGACAAAGTTATTAAAATGGTAGGGTGTGCTTCCCATGAGCTCCCTTCATTGACATTTTTTCTTCAAGTTAGTAAATTGTATTCCAGAAAAGGATGATAATTTTAACCAGAAAGCAGCCCACTTTTAAAAAGGAGAATAGTTTGGAAAAAAGACCTGTGGATGATCGATGCCGAGTTGAAAATTGCCAATATTATCTGGCATACTTTATTAATGTACCTCAGAATGGGTTTACCAACAACACACTGGTCGTGTTCCGATTCTGTTAATGAACAGTGTCTGCGATTGCCATTGTGACGTCAGTGCTTTGTTGACTGCCATGTTTTACCCTGGGTGACCAATTCGACCCTACTAACTTCCATCTCTTCGCCCATACCTCCGTCAGAGGCGTGTAATGAGAAATGACTCAATTGCAGCCGACCAATTATGCCCGCATACTCATACAGTCTTGTATCTCTCATTTACTGTTGGCAGAGGTTGAAGAAGCAGAAAAAGAAAATATTATTTAACCATTCCATTTCCATTTATAACTTCCCATTCTCCATTTTCAGGGTGTTTAGGCTTTCAGGAGAGTTTCTTTCTATTCCATCGACCAAAGCCAACCCTGATCATACACGCACATCCACTCACCCATCCACTCGCCGTTGAGAACTCGGATTGCGGCGATGACAAATTGGAGGAGAAGCTGCGGTGCCGACTCGTAGAGCGCCTCGTGAATCTTCCAAGGAAGCTGCTCCCGTTCGTTTTCCACCATCGCAGCGAAGGAATACGCGTTTATCAAGGGTATTTCATTCTGTCTGTGAAAGAGAAACAAGAATGAAAACTGTTATTCTGTAAAACATTCACATTCAGGGCTCATGCCCACCTTCAGCAATTTATTTTCCTCCAAGTCAAGTTCCTTGCTACCTGTCAAACCCGTCGAAAAATAAAACCTTTATCGGCCCTTTCATCCATTATTGTAACCCAAGAAATCCCTAAAAATAAATACAGAGTCGCTTGTAATAAAAATAACAACATCTTGGGAATATTATTAAACAATACAAAAGATGTAATTGAACCTAACTTAAAATCTGGTATCTATAAATTAGAGAGTAATAATTGTCATTCATGCTATATCGGCCAAACGGGACGAAACTTCAAGACAAGGATGAAAGACCACGAAGCATGCTGGAAGAAGAAGGATAACATGTCAGCTTTATCTGGAAACCTCTTGGAAATGCGGCGACAAAGAATTTTTGAACCAGAAATAGTCCATTTTACTGGGAAAGGGAGTAGGATGGTAGCCTTAGAAATTGGAAAGACAGCAACAGAAGAACACCTTGTTAACGACGTAATCTTTCCCAATCCATTCCCCTTATTACTCATCACTCTCCCAAATACCTACGCCTTTAGTATATAGTAGGGAAAAGGTAAAATATATTCCACATTTGAATACATACATTTTTCATATAAACGGCATAGCAGTTAGCATTTCATTAACATTTGAATACAACCATCAAAATTTCTGATACTTATTCAGCGTCCATAGCAAGGATACACGGGTATTTTATTTGTAGAGTTAGCCTTTTGTCAGTTATTACAAGGTGTTCATCCTTCAACGTTATATCAGATTCATTGATTATTTTTTTACGTAATGTGTTCGTGTTTACGTTCGTTTTTGTGTTTAACTTACGTGTTTCGTTTATACACATAAATCTCCATAGTGAATGGCGACTCTGACGCATGACGTCACAGCACCATCTACCTTAAATGTCTTTCACATTTTAATAAATATATATTTTTGCTATGAACGGCGAAGCTGTTAGTATTTTATTATCCTTCAAATACTTCCATCGAATTTTCTAGTACTCATTCAAGGTCCAAAGTAAGGGTAAAAGGTATCTTATTTGTAGAGTTAGCATTTTTTCAGTTGCTACAAAAAAGTTCCCCCTTTGTCGTTATATACGAATCAATGTTAATATTTTACGTATGAAACCCGTAAGCCTCAGAAAGTGTATGCCAGAGCTGGTGCTGACGTCACAGCATCATTTACCTTAAATGTCATCCACATTTCAATAGAAAAATGTATGCAGTAAACTATATGGCTATTAGCATTTTATTATCTCTCGGATGAAACATTTAAATTTTCTCAGACACTCGAGGGTGCAATGCCAGGGTCTATGCTATGTAAGGTATGCTGAATTAAGTTGGAGGCTCTTAACCAAATAGTGATTGAAAATTATCTATGAGAAATATAAAAATGAAAAACAATAGGAGGACGCACATTAAAATACATAGATTATAGTAAAAGATTGTGCTTACTTTTGCAATGAAAAACCATTGACTTTTGCAATAAATATGTAATTACTTATATAGATGTATCCTAATGATGATGCAGAATATGCTTAGATTTTTTCACAAAATTAGAAAAGAAAAAAGAATTTGCGGTAACATGAGAGCTTAGGGATCCATAAGAAACGACAGGAAACGGGTGGTCCCAGTCTGAACAAATTAGTGTGCTTCTTGACCAATACGTTATTTGTAGCAATACGTAAAAATCGCTTATGTGATAAATATGGTATTGATGCAATGCATGTGAATATATGTGATATAGGCACGATGGCTGGACTTTTTTGTGGTTTAATCAAGAAATTTGCCTTTTTGATGGTAGAATTCGTAAATTTAGTGACAAGCGATGCTGAAATGCTCTACCGGCACTTACTGCTTATTAACTGGGACTTAAAATAGACCATACAAGCTACACCACCGCCCCCGCCAGCCCCTTTTCGTATTCTTCCGCCTCAAAGGCGCAAAATCGGCGAGTACACCAATTGGAATAAAGAAGCGTTTCCCTCTCTTTACCTTTCCTCCTGATAATGTTTTTTTTCAAATTATGACCTTGACTACGATTATTAAAACGCTACCAAAGATCGTTAGAGATCTAATTCTAACGATAATGATATTTTGTGCTTTGTCTGGTATATCAGTAGGTGCTTGGTTCAATGGAAATATATAAATATGCAGGGTAGACAGGGGTAGGTTTCCACATGGGGTACATGTACGCGAGACATTTTTCCTAACCGAGTTAAAACTAAAGCGAGCCACAAGTCATAAAATAATAATGCTCTTCTTTAGGGACTATTCAAGAGATTTTTAGCGTCAATCAAGAACCTGTCTAGCGTTGCGTAAGCTTGTCCAAAGAACGGGCAAGTTATGACTCCCAACGTACATTGAATAAAGAAAATGTATTTATAGCAAACCATTTTAATACTTACTTTTGAATGCATTGTAGTTTTCTAGAGTGTACATTTTTACTTATTTCCTTACTTTCTTTTTTCCACCACAAAATTATTAAAACTATTCCGTATTTTTTCAAATAACAATGTTTCACCGCAATTTGTCGTCATCTTCTAATAATACATAATGAAAAAAGAAAAGAAAGACGCAAGAAATGCTATAAACTAATTAAAAGTGTTATAAAATTAAAATGAAAGTGCTACTTACACGTATATCCAGTTATAATTGATGCTTCTGGTTTGTTTTGAGGTTTGGTCAATAGGTTTTTAACATCTTTTCCGACTTTTCCATGCGTATTTGTCGCATTCAGATACATCCCACGTCATAAGTATAAGCACCCGAGTTTGAAGCAATATTGTGAGGTAATGGCTCGTCTACTTTTATTTTTTGTTCAATAATAATCCTCATCTAATATAAAAGAGACTTGTATTTCCACAGTTAAAGGCACAACTGGATATATTGTTACGGAGACATGGCCCCTATGATACCCCTTCCCCCAAATTCTATCAATTGGAAAAGTTGCAGAACTACGAAAGGAAAGGAAATAGAAAAATGTCAACTACAAAACCAAAGATAAATAAGAAATTTCCTCTACCGTTTTCATTCGATATTTCGTGGAAACGGGTGGAATAAAATGTTATTTATCATTGTTGTAAACGTTGATATTCAACTTCATGTTGATTATCAATGAAATACACGGAAGTTTACGGGTTGAGAAAATGATCACTTTAATTCATTGCTATAATAATCAATGGAATGATTAATGAGATCACTATATGCTTCTTCCAAAAATAATACAGATACTGGAAGAAAAAATCGGAGTTCTTTAATCTCATTTTTCATTATGATGTTAATTTATCCTCATTCCTTGGCTTTGGAAGGATGGAAATCACAACCACTACAAAAACCGGCACTGCTTACACGATCACTACTTCATACCCTCACTAACACTGCAAGCTCCTCCGACTCATTTGAAAGGGTTTATTTTCTTTTTTGTTATGAAATATATGATTATGTATCTGATTTATAAAAATCTGATATTTCATCTATCCCATTATTCTGGCAGCGATTATTATGGAGAAGATTCCAAGATGCATTCGAGAAGTTCACCTTCCTCAAGAAGTAAGAGGTGAAGAAGGGGGTGAAGTATCGGATGGAGAAGATTTCTACCCGATACGGGAAGGGTTTTGACCCTAATTAATTGTGATGGGGGAGAGAAAATTATACTGTCATCGAATGTTCATGATGCCTGAATGGGGAAAATCTTCATACAATTTAAATGGGGATGAAAAATTTTATGTACGCAAATTCATAAAAAAACATTACATTTGGACTAAAAATGTACTATTTCTTTTTTAATGTATTTACGCCGATCAATGACCATGAATTAGGTTAGAAATTGCATTAAGAGATTGGATACGAATTTTCGATTTAAAAAATAACAGAAAAAATTCAACACAAATTTGGAATATTAGAATATAGTATTAATGTTAGAGAACATAAATGCTAACACAAGGAATGGTCTCGTTTATTACATTGTACGATGTACATTTTCTGTAATAGACGTCGAAGCGATATATCGTCACAAAGGGGTACCGTTAGACCCTGGCATTGCCCCCTCGAGTGTCTGAGGAAATTTAAATGTTTCATCCGAGAGATAATAAAATGCTAACAGCCATATAGTTTAATGCATACATTTTTCTATTGAAATGTGGATGATATTTAAGTTAAATGATGCTGCGTCGTCATGTACTAGTTTTGTGATGCCCTTTTTGAGGCCTACGGGTTGAACACGTAAAAAATAATCAGTGATTCGTATATTACAACAAAGGGGGAACTTTTTTGTAGCAACTGACAAAATGCTAACTCTACAAATAAGATACCCTTTTACCCTTACTATGGATCCTTAATGAATATTAGAAAATTTGATGGTAGTATTCGAAGGATAATAAAATATTAACAGCTTCGCCGTTCATAGCAAAAATGTATTTATTCAAACGTGGAAGATATTTAAGGTAGATGATTCTGTGACGTCATGCGCAAGAGTAGTCATTACGGTACTGCTCTTGACTAACTTTGTTTCTCCCCCTTCTCCTCCAGGAATTACCAACCCCACTCCATCAACAAAAATAGTGTGCATCAACCTGTCCCCAACATGTATTTCATGTACTCTTTACTTGATAATGGTGTAATAGCTGAAAACGGTCAGTAAATAGAAATTTGATATTTTTAGAAGGTACGAAGTGTCTACAATTGATTGTATGGAGCCCTTACACCACGTACAACCATCTTGTTTCCATTTAATTCGGCATGGAGTAGAACTAATTTACTTTCGAGTCAAAAGCTAAGCAAACGTTTCAATCGACCAGTACTCCTTTTGTCACTGATTGACAATAGTATCCTGTAAGAAATTCTGCAACACCTTCATCCTACATGACAGTCTAAAGGCCAGGTTTTAGAAAATGATAACAATAAGTTTTCGGTAGGGAACTTTTCCCGGAGACAGCAGCAGCTCTACGTCAATGGTGGCGCTAAAACAAAGCGTCAGTACTCGCGGAAAATAGTGAAGCGAGTGGGAAAATTTCCATGAAGTGATTTGATTCGTTTTTGAACAAACTGGAAATTTAAGGTGAAACTTAGTGACACGCAAGCAATCGAATTATTAGCTAAGATCGTTTTTCGAACTCATTGTTAAGTGGGTATCCACGGAATTTTGAAATAGCAAAGGTATGAGAGAGATTTAACGTGAATTAGTTTTTTTCAATCCACTGTGTACAGGGAAACAATCTATTAGATCTTTTAAGCCTCTTAACCCATTAATCTCCAGCGTTGCGTAAACGCAACATTATTGAATTGAAATTATTATAAAAAAACTTTGCTTCAGGATAATTTTTTCTCAGGGTTTCTGAATTCCTGAAATACCATTCGCTCTTTTTCTGTTATTTTTGGAAAAATATTCATTAAAATAATAATTTTTATTTTACTTCGAAATTTGCCTATTTCGAAGCGCTGAAGTACTACAAATTGTAAATATTTTTTTACAAAGATTTATTGGGAGATCTTGCTAGAGGTAATGTTTTCTCTTAGTTCTAATCTTCTTTATTCATCATGTTTATTTTTGTCACGAACTTTCATCCCTACTGGTATAAAAATGGTTGTTGTAAATAATGTTGCGTTTACGCAACGATGGGAATTCTCTGGTAGACCAGAGGGCTTGTCTCAAAGCATAACGAAAATCGTCAATATGGCTTTTAATCGACAACGTAGTCTTTTGGAGGCAGTTTAGATGCATTTGTGGCATTCACAGGTTGTGAGTTTGCATAGTAAAGGGTGAATGGTATCTTGAATTCCAACATGGCCATCGGTACGAATTTTACATCGAACACTCTGGTACTTCGTGGAGTCAAACTGTTGCGCACACACGTGGAACCGATACTGGGCAATGTCATTCCCATGTCGTTGAGTGAAAGGATTACTTCGTTGACGTTAAATTCAGCTTCAGATGCATTCATTTTCAGAGATGGTAGAATGAGAGGATGAGAAACCTATTAGTTGAAGCAGGATTGTGATGGAAGGTGGAGCGTTCCTCTAGTCGCTCATTGGAATTTTCTCCGTGCAATCCTGAGTTACCTATTTTTTCTTCTATCGCTTAGGTGATGTAAGGCTAATAATCTAGCTTCAGTTGGGTTCGTATCAGTGAAATTGTCCTCTGAAATGCATCTTTAATTCTCATTCAGTAATTATATCAATCATACCGCAGTAATTTTTGCTCGGCTTTTTGCTCAATAATTTGTTCAGGGGTTTCCTTCAGATTTAAAATTGAAGAAAATTTTATTCGTTATTTCTATGCCTCAGGCGTATACTTTATAAGAAGCGTCAAGAAGGTAACTGAAGAATATAAATTGACAGGAGAGGCGATTTATAATATTTTCTTAACTTTGGAACTACAATGGGGATTACATCTTCTCAGTATTTCGAATATTGCAGGAGGTGCTGCAAGGTAAATCATATTTTACTCGAGCAGTATCAAAAGAAAAATCGTCCAGTAAACGCGCACGCCCAGGTAAAAGATGCAGAGAACAAACAGCGGTTCATCTAAATGTGAAAAAATAGAATCTACCTCCGTAGGAGTCCCGAATTTCTGTGTGAAAAAGGGAATAGAAACACTTATTACTCAGTATGGAGGCCACTCACCAATTAAGCTCCGTCACTTATTTCTCAGTGGAAAATTAATTGAATTAATTTTGAGCTACTCAATAATTACGCTGAGGAGATAAATACCATACATTTACTCAGAGTGAGGCAGATATAAAAAAATGATTGGAATGGAAATGTTGTCGGGGTATCATGTATTACCACGCACTAAGTTGTACTGGACAAGCCAAGAGGAGATGTCTGTCGCAATTGTGAGGCAATTTATGACGAGGATTTGGTTTGATGAATTAAATAAATATCGACAGCTCTCCGATAATTCTCAACTACACAAAGTGATACATTTTTGAAAGTTGGACTTTTTCTCAATAGACTTAACCAAAATTCCATTCAGTTAGGAATTTTCCCAACAAATGGTTTCATATTTCAGGTAGCACGCAGCTAAAATGTTCATTCGTGGGGAACAATTTAGAGTAGGTTATACATTGTGGTGTCTGACCTCATCTACAGGCTATCTCAATCAATTTTTGCCATATGGTGAGGCGGAACTTGAAAGTGAAATGCCTAGGATTTGTAACTTCACTAGAAGAAAGGGTTGTAATAAATTGGCTGAATTTTTTTGTTAGTCTCCGAAAATTCTTGCCAAGTATTTTGATAATTTCTTCATCAGTTACAATCTATTAGTAACTCTTAAGTGATAATTGTTATTTTTCAACGGGAAAAGCAAGAGGAAATCGAACGGAAAACTGCGCACTCATGTCTTCGAGAGATTTGACAAAAAAACCTAACGGGGATTTCTACTATTCGTTTGACAGGTCAAAAAATATTCTCTCAGTGCGATGGCAGGATAACTCTGTCATCGCTGTTGCTCTAAATTATGGGAATATGGTACCCATAGTAAGGACGAAAAGATATTCCCGAAGATTCCCGTAGAAAATCGAAATATCATCAACGATTACAATCAGGGAATGGGAGGGGTAGATTTTCTCGATAATTATGTTGTACGAGTATGTTACCGTATCCACTTTATGAGCAAAAAATGGAGGTGGCCTCTATTCCAAAAAGGGGTTGACAGTGCAGTGGTGAATCCGTGGTGATTTTACGCCTAAGTCACGGGCAAAGCAATTCCTCAGTTAGAATTTCGGTCCGAGATCGTAAAACTTTACTGAGAATAGAAATCGTTTCCAATACAATGGCTGATGACATTTGGCATAAAAATCGATGTCCACATGCGGGACACCTTAGGAAAAATAACATGTATGTGGGGTTAACCGCAGCATGCCCGTGAAGGGAGAATACGGCATTTCATCCGCAGGCTATATATAATTCCCGGGGAAGATGTCAAATTTGCAAATCAAGGATAATTATGTTGTTCAAAGCGCTACGTTTAAATCCGAGCAGCATATTATTGAACATTACATCAGAAAAAACGACTAAAAATAAAATATGCAACCTAAGTTTTCAAAATTTTTTTTTGCTTTTATTTTCCGAAGTTTTCCCAGCGTTGCGTAAACGCAACATTATGCAAATCATATATTATGCTGAATATATTAATTTTGTCCGAAAATTAATCTTAATTAGGCCATAATTAACCGTAAAATACGAAATAACCGGAGTTAAAAGCCCTTTGTGCAGTCTGGGGAATAATGGGTTAATTATTCGAACAACACGTCAGTTTTCTTTAGCAGGGACAAACCCATAGTCATTTATTTATACTTATGAGCAAAATGGTTCTATTACCAAAATTAACATAAGTTCGAATGCAACATCTTTATAGGCTTAACTTGATGTGACATAAATTATGACACACTAACTTTAAATACTAATTTAAAATTTTGTATTTAATCAATGCTTTTGACATCTCCGCCAATAAGTTCCAGTGTGGACTCATGAGAATGGAGCATTTTTATAATAATTAGTTTGACAGTCGGACCCCTGGATTTCATTTCATTTTATAAAACCATAGGCTATATAGTTCAAATTTTCTCAAAATCAGATTAAATTTTGCAATACCATAAGGTTATGGAAGATAAAGCTATCCTAGATAAATTAATAAAAATAATTATTCAATAGCCTATTGAATAACCACATTAAATAGCGAAATATATTTCCATTATTAAAATTAACATGAAGTATGCCAAAGACTACGGTATTTACCTTAGCTTCTCCGCCAATTCCTTGTAATGACCTCCACGTAATCCATTCAGTTCTTTGTAGAATACGTGAAGGTCATGGTCAAATTTTCTCCTCGAATTGATGGAAAACATCACGCTCCTCAATCCTCTGAATGCAAAAGAAAAATATGTAAGTACACTTACAACCAATTTATCATAAGATGCAACAGTAGGTCTGAGTGCCTGCCACTAGCTTTTATTTAAATTAATTCTATTCTATACAGGACCAAAATATCTTCTATAAATAGGCAAAAAAGATGCTACACGATTAAAAAATATGCAATTAAATAGTTAGAGGTGGCTGACGCATTCCATCTTCCATTCCTCTTCCATTTAACCGCAGGGCCCATAACTTTTACTCCCCCAGCCTCCATTGTTCTCCCTCTCCACCCTCCTTTTTCCTCTAATCTGTCTTTTCCTCTACTCGCTTTTATAACGACGTTTTCTGCAATAGAAAATTTTCAAGAAAAAATAGCTGATTACGATACAAATTGTATTAAGCAGATTTAAATATTTCCCATTATATTACTTACTTATTAAAATATAACGGTTAAAAATTGTATTTTGAAAAATACGCCAAAATGACCGGCAGCGATCTCATTTACCATGTGAACTACAGGCGTCGATTATATCTACTGATAATAAATACAATTTTTAATAGACCCTCATCTGAGCTGTTAAACTGAATCGTAATTTAAAAAACTATTTGCTTAGGGGTGCGACTTATATGGAAGTTCACATGGTAAGTATTGCATAATTTTGTTCATGGATATTGCATTAATCTTCTGTCGAGAATATATGTGTTGGGAAACTGAATTAATATAAGGACTTCTCCTTTGTTTTCAAGCTAGTATACAATAAGGCGAATACTCGTGTTATATTTTAATAAATGAAGGTTTTGTAGAAAGTAGGGAATTATTTGCGGAAAAGAATTTCGACTTAAAGTTTGTATATGTATGTATTGTAGGCCGGCCCTTATTTTTCAGAATTGCGAAAAGTTATGTTTTCTTAGTCTCAAAATGATCAAAATGAGGTTTATATTCACATGTTAAAATTTAGTTACCTTAAAATAACGGAAACCCGTGTCCCAAGGGCCCTAAATACTGAGGACCCTCAATTGAGATTTTTTATCAGAATTACAGAAAAGGTGCTCTTTCTACGTAAAACATAAAAGTAAAGTCCCATTGGTCCGATTTTCTGTTTGTTTTGACCTATCTCTAAGCGTTTAGGAGATATCGTCCGTCATAATCCACCCCCCAGGGCGCCACTCCGCACCGCAGGCCCGTGTCCGTGAACTAACTGTCCCATACGAGGCAGTTAGTTCACGGACAGTGGATAGATAGTTCTAGTGTATGTATAGTGTGCTAAGGATAGAAAGTGCTAAGTTTTTTAGGATGTAAGGAGAAATGTGGTGAAATAACTAGTGTATCATGAATACAGGCGACGTTTGTTTTAAAAATAGGCCAACAAGGAAAGGCATGAAATCAAGACTAAATCCAGGCATTGAACTGGTTGGAAAAGAAAGTAAAGAAAAACTTGGCTGAAAGTTACCTACAATGAGAATAGTACTATGTGTTTTCTCCATCACCTGATGGGTTCGAAATGCATGACACTCAGTGCGAGAAAAACTGTTAGAAATTCGTTTCATCCATGGTGCAAAACGAGAATTCCTGTTTTCACGGAACTAAGGCGATTGATAAGTTGGAAAAATTACTCATAAAATGGATGAACGTGCGAACTAAATTGAGGGTCCTCAGTACTTAGGGCCCATGGGGCACGGGTTGCCGTTACTTTAAAGTACCAAATTTTAACATGTGAATATAAACCTTATTTGGATCATTTTGAGACTAGGAAAACGTAACTTTTCGCAATTCTGAAAAATAAGGGCCAGCCTAATGTACAGTCAACTTGAACAACTGATCAAATATGTGGTATTTTTAGTTTCCATTTATAGTTACAATATTTTTTGGCGAGAAACTGAGTCAGTGAGTATACAAAGATTAGAAAAATTCGGGAATGAACTTGAAACGCTACCCTGAGGCTGTTTTCGTCGAACCTAAAATATAACAATAAAATTATAGGTAGTAAATCCTAGGAATGTGTGTAGCACTATTTGATCTCAAGTCGAGTTGAAAACTACTCGCGAGTATCGTAATCGAGTATGGTAAATTCTAGACCAGGCAATGCAACAATGCATGCTCTAATTTATTCTCATTTTTCTGATCCCATCATGAGTTTTTTATTCTAAATGCTTAGCTTTATGCAGAACGAAAAGGATAATGAGGAACTTTAAGGGTAATTGTGCCAGAATTAGGAGATAAATGAATTTAAATTTGTCTTAAAGAGTTCCATAGGCAATATTGAAATGATTTAACCTTTAGAAATTTATCATGTAATCTTTGACCCTTTCAATTTCACGCGGGAAAACAATTTTTCTATTTGATCAGGTAGCAGGTTTTGACGTCTCCATATTTTTGCCTGCTAAAAATAGCCTTTCATGGCAAATTTCTGCCGGCAGTAAAGGCAAGTAAAATTCAAGGCAAGGCAGTTTCTGCACTAGTACTTACTTTCTATCCATAATTGCAAGATTCGGGAACATTGGGAATATATATATCAAAAATTATACCAATGATTGTTATGGGTCTTGAATCTTCATGGAATTTAAGTGGACGAGGTGAACGAACTGTAGAACTTAGTTTTAGCTTTGTAAGGCTAAAATATATACATTTTTCACGTCGTCAAATCAACCTTAGTAACTCTTTTTTGAATTTGTAGAAATAAATTCTCAACAAATAAATAAAAAGAAATTGGCATCCAACGTACGCAGTAATCAAAGGATTGTGAATTAAAGCACCGGGAAAAACTGTCATTGTCCGCCGCAACATTAAAGGTACATATTTCTCTTTATTTCAGAAATCTCAACAATTTATTACGTATTCTCTTGGCGTTTGAGTAAAGAGAAATGAGTAGGCTACAAAGGTTTCGCAAAGAAAAGTATGAGCGATGCAGTGGTCCACTCCGATTACTCCGAATACTCCGCTGGGAAGGAAGACTATTGACTTGTGACTTTAAACACCGGAAAAAAAACTGGCATTGTCCGCTGCAATACGCCGTTGGAATACTCATGAATATATAAATATGTATATACACTTCGAAATGTTCCTCGGCGAGGTAAATATCATAAAAAACCCTAGGGTGGGCAGTATCAGAACACACAATAAAGAATAGAAACTAACACTCACTAAATAACTAAATTTTCGGTGGCATTACCACCTTCCTCGGAGTTAGGTTAAAGACTGTAGGTAGAGGGTAAAGGATAGCTGAGGGAAGGGGAAATAGAGGGGAGGTAGGGTCCAAAGAGGGGGGGAAAAGAAGTGGGTTGAGGCAATTAAGGGATTAGCGGTGGATGTTTAAGCCGGGAGGAAGAAATGCTTTGAATAGCCAAATGTAGCTTAATTCAATAGAATTAAGTTTGAGTGGGTGGTCAGTGGGGGGAAGGGAGGCTAAAACTGAAACATTGTAGCAATCATTGAATTGACGCTGATGAGTGGCCGCATGTTTCGCCACTGGGAAGGATGCAAAGTCAGAGGAAGAGCATGATGCTCTGTGGTTATTAATTCTAAGATTAAGGGGAGTTGAGGATTTGCCTATATAAAAGGAGGGACAGTGCTTGCATTGAATAAGGTAAACTACATTTTTTGAGGTACAGGAGGCCGCAGGAGGTGGTGGTAGGTAGGAGACGAGATGACTGGGGATAGAAGGAGGGGTAAAAATAGGGCAGGTCTTACATCTAGGACGACCGCAGGGCGAAGGTGTGCTAATGGGAGTATTGGGTGACTTCTGTAAGGGGTTAGTAGAACGGAATAAATTTAAAAGGTTTGCAGGTCGTCTGAATGTGATAGTAGGGGGTTTGGCGAAAAGATTGGCCGTCGACTTATTGTTTTTAAGAATAGGGAAGAGGTCTTTAAGAATAGATTGCAGGGATTGTATTCCAGGAAAGTAAGTGGTGCAGAGGGAAAGGTCTCGTGGTTTGTTACTATTGCACGGTTCTGGGGGGCATTTGTGTTTGAGAATTTTTTTACGTAGGAGGGACTCTGGGTAGCCTCTCTGGAGGAGGGAACGGTGAAGGTTGTGCAGAAAATTATTTAAGGCATCAGGATTATTACAGATACGGTGGCCTCGAATGGAAAGGGAATAGGGAAGGGAGCGTTTAGTATGGGAAGGATGACAACTGCTGAAATGAAGGTACTGCTGCTTATTCGTGGGTTTTACATGGACAGAGGTGAGAAATTTGTTGTTGACAAGAGAGATATTGACATCAAGGAAGGTAATCTGGGAATTAGAAATGGTTGAGGTGAAAGAAAGAGAGGATGAGGAATTGAGAGTAGCAATAAACTTTTCGAGGGAATCATTACCATGTGGCCATAGGAGGAATATGTCATCAATAAATCTGAGCCAAAGGAGGGGTTTCAATGGATATTGGGAAAGGAAAATTTGTTCAAAGTGGCCTAGGTAGAGGTTTGCGTAGGAGGGACTGAATCTACTACCCATTGAGCAACCTTTGATCTGTAAATAATGTTTGTTATTAAATGAGAACGAATTGTGCGTTAGGACGATATTAGTTAGGTCTAAGAGGAAGTCGGTGCTAGGGGTATGAGGAGTTGGGCGTTGGGAAAGGAAGTGGCGGAGGGAGGAAAGACCTTCAGAATGAGGAATTGATGTGTAGAGAGAAGTGACATCTATGGTGGCCATGGTAATTTGGGTGTCAGGAGGAATTTGGGTGGATTGGAGACGGTCTAGGAAGTTATATGTGTCTTTGATATGGGATGGTAGAGACAAGACTAGTGGCTGGAGGTAATAGTCAATGAAAGCGGATATTCTTTCCGTGGGTGAGTTGCAAGATGAGACAATAGGACGGCCAGGGTGATTGGGTTTATGTATTTTTGGCAAAATGTAAAAATGTGGAGTATGTGGGTTTGGGGGGGAAAGGATGGAGATGTCAGACGAAGAGAGGCCTTCCGGTGGGGCATGTTCCTTGAGAAAAGACTTGATATTTTCCTGGAAGGTGGGGTTAGGGTCATGAGGCATGAGTGTGTATGAGGAGGTATCAGTCAGTTGTCTTTCAGCTTCCTTAATGTAATCAGAGGTGTTCAGGAGAACTACTGTGGATCCTTTGTCAGCTGAGGTTATGACTATATCAGGATTGTGGATGAGTTTTCGGAGGGCAATGTTCTCCGATTGAGAAAGGTTGGGTTTGGGCTGAAGAGATTTTAGGAAAGAATGGTTGCAGACTTTTGAAAGCAGCAGATCTATAAAAATTTCAATTGGGTGGCCGGTTGGGAGAGGTTTAGGTTCATGGGTCGAGGGTGGTCGAAACCTGGAAAGGGCACTATGGGGAGGAATTGGAGTATTAAGTTCTTTCTGTGTATCCCAAAAGGCTTTCCACCTTAGATTTCTGCAAAATTGCATAATATCCGTGACTAAGGGGACATGGCGCACTTTAGGGGTGGGAGAGAAGGAAAGGCCTTTGCTGAGGAGGGAAAGTTCTTCTTTGTTTAAGGAGGCAGAAGATAGATTGATCACTGGGATGTTTTCATTTTGACGCTCAAGCTCATGGCTTTGGGAGGGGGGGCGTCGAAATTGTTCTCTCTCTGGCAGTCGTCTCGGTGGAGACCAAAGTTGCTGTGGAGGTGGCGGAGGAAGATTAAATAGGGTGGCTAAATCAGGTCTGTAGAGATGTAGAGGAGGTGGGGAGGGAATGACCAAAGCTTTATTGAAAGGTAAAGACAACCCGACTTGAAAATGAGATGCACAAAGGGAGGAGAGCTTTCTTAGGGATTTAGTTCGGCGGAGTTCCAATGAACGGCGGGATGCATGGAGTATTTCATTTATATTATTGAGTAGATGTGGTGCTGTCACAGAAATATTATTAATTAAATTTTTGATAGAATTGTGGAGTGTTTTAGTTAACACATCATATTGATCACGAATAAAACAACAAAGAAGAAATGATTGTTGGAACGAAAAAGCATGAAGGAATGGCCGTAGGTGTGGAGGGAGGCCAGAGAGAGGGTATTTCACATGAAGTCCATTGGGGAAAATACCTAATGCAATGCATGATGATAGAAATTCTGTATGGCAGGTATACTGAGCAAGCTTAAAAGATAATTTACGAATCTGGCGAACATATGAGGCCACTGCATCAACGTCATTCATGATTGGGATTACTAGGAGAGCAAACTGTATGAAATCTAAGTACGAAGAAATAAAACGGAAGGAGGAAAGGAAATAAGGTACAGTGGTAGTAGGAGAGATAGGGAAGTGAGAAAGGTGGTGTCCACTCACGGCCCAGGATGACTCCGTAGCTCCAGGAGTGGCTCAGCAACAGATGAAGGCACAAGTAGATTGCGATGCAACAATACACACTTCGAAATGTTCCTCGGCGAGGTAAATATCATAAAAAACCCTAGGGTGGGCAGTATCAGAACACACAATAAAGAATAGAAACTAACACTCACTAAATAACTAAATTTTCGGTGGCATTACCACCTTCCTCGGAGTTAGGTTAAAGACTGTAGGTAGAGGGTAAAGGATAGCTGAGGGAAGGGGAAATAGAGGGGAGGTAGGGTCCAAAGAGGGGGGGAAAAGAAGTGGGTAGAGATTGCTACAATGATTGCTACAATGTTTCAGTTTTAGCCTCCCTTCCCCCCACTGACCACCCACTCAAACTTAATTCTATTGAATTAAGCTACATTTGGCTATTCAAAGCATTTCTTCCTCCCGGCTTAAACATCCACCGCTAATCCCTTAATTGCCTCAACCCACTTCTTTTCCCCCCCTCTTTGGACCCTACCTCCCCTCTATTTCCCCTTCCCTCAGCTATCCTTTACCCTCTACCTACAGTCTTTAACCTAACTCCGAGGAAGGTGGTAATGCCACCGAAAATTTAGTTATTTAGTGAGTGTTAGTTTCTATTCTTTATTGTGTGTTCTGATACTGCCCACCCTAGGGTTTTTTATGATAAATATGTATATAGATTTTTGTATCTAATTTTGATGCAACACACGCGCACCGTCTCCCACATGGGTCATTGGAACCTGCCTTTTACATTGCGAACGCATTGCACACTTCCAAACTCGCCCAAATCCATGGAATTTAGTCAAATGGTGTTAATGACTAAATTAACACACAGTAGAAGAATCATTATGTAAAAAAAGGATTGTATTCTTACCGAGGTAGCAATTTCAATGAGTCCAGGCTGAACACATCCCTCCAGGTTTTGATGACACGACGCCGAATACTGAAAGGAGTAGGAAGTTTCTTGAACCACAATCAAGACCAATTGATCCAACATTAATGGAAAAAGAGTAGAAGTCATCTAGAAAAAGGAGTATCTTAGGCAAAAACAAAGAATTCATGAATAAAATGGTAATAAACCCAAGAACAAGCAACTACGTTATGTGTCCTTTGATTGGTTTTCGTAGTAGTAGTAAAAACATACATTCCTAAATTTGTTAAATTCAAATTAAATTACTTACACTCACACATACGGCGTTTTAATTCCAATCCTTGTATGAACACATGACGGAAGAGCACACAACACACACAACCACAGGCGCATAAAGACTAAAAATCATGGTAGGGGTTAGAGGGGATGTTAGGGGGGCGATTATTAATAAAATTTTCACACGTATTTATTATTTACTGACGTTTAATGCTATATCCATGATCAACATAATACAACGTTCATCATTTTAAATATGCATAAATTACAAAATTTGACACACTGAAATATTTTCATAAAAGAAATTATCTAAGGTCTGGGGGAGGGTTCCATCGCTAAAATCATCTTGAAAGTATCCCGCCCTACCTGCGCCACTGGTAAACTCAGTAATACAAAACCTAGAATGAATGGCACCAAACTCGGCTGGTCGACTGGTAGTGAGTATTATACGCAGTCGAACTTGTAGGTGGTGCATAACAGTTACGCTACCAAAACGCATAGATTTACTATGACTTCGGCTGGGGATTATGCACAGAAAACTCCCTTTGCTTTTGCTCATGAGAGTAAGTAAAAGATGGCACTGGAACACCTCACCACTCACCAACATTAGCAATGGCAAAGGAAAGAAAAAAGCGAAAATGTTTTTGCGACTTGGACATAAAATAATTGAAACTAGGATTCTGTGTAAAAAATGTTAAAATATGGGACGCTTTTTTATGCTGAAAAGATTTCCACTCAGAAAAAAATAACTTTCTCAGAACGTCATGGAAATAATTGTAAACAGTAGGCTTTTTTATAATGAAAAGTAGAACTCATTACACTGTTCTGCAAAAAAAAGTTCAAAAAATGCTTTGCTACAATTTCCAGTGTTTCTGGCTAATTTTGGGTCGCTAAATTCGAAATTGACCTCCGTTTTTTTCTATCGTCCATTTTCACGCAACCCCTAAATTGGGGAAAATAACCGCTATCTAAACTTATCGCTTTTCAAGGAACTTTTAATTCTGTTATCTGCTTCTGATTGAAAAAAACTAACGTTTTAAAGGAATTAGGCTCAAGAGAGAGACAAACTTCACTGGGGTTGAAAAGATTTAGGGGGTGAAAATTGAAAAAAAAACTTTAAAAATAACTGTAAGTACTAAGCTTATAGGAAGGGCTAGGTTCGTAGAAGGCAGAATGAGATGACAAGTCTGGTTCCACACGTTTAATTGTCAGAGCACAGGTACAAACTCCCCCTCCGAGATACAGCGTAAGACCCCTCGTGTCTATTCCCTCCAAGAGGCTTCCTTCCGTGTCGCGTCCGTCCCGTGACCCTCTCGGCGTCCTCCTATTGTCCGGGAAAGGCCGCATGATAATGCATATCATACGCCTTCCCACGCCAAGATACTGCAACGTGTTACGGCATAAAGTGTTGGAGGAATACGCGGAGACCAATTCCCACGCGAGAGCAAGTTGTTAATCGGATAAGGGTGTCAGAGTCATGCACGAGGATGGATCCCACGCGAGAGGTTGCAACGTGTTATGAGTTTCAGATACTGGACCTATCACTCGAACGTGACTGTGCGATTCTTCCATTACCCCAAGAGCGAAACCGAGCTGACACGAGACGGCAATCGACACCATTACATAACCATTTTTCTTCGTTTTTTATGACATATGATATGGTTGCTAATGATATAATTCTTAAGGGATGAATACACTGTCCCCCCCTATTTTGTACGGGATTTATATAACATAAAATATAACAGGGGAAGGGGGTGTAGGAATGGTATAGGAGGGGGTTTAGGAGGTGGTCTAAAGAGCTGCCACAAAAACTGGAATATGGGTTCCCTTTAAAACAGTGGTGTATCCAACAGGAACCGAAGGTAAATCGTGGCCGTTGTCCGGTAAAACAACCATTCAACTTGCCTTCGATTAGTCCATGAATAGCCTCCATTGGCCTGAATCATTTTTAATCGCTAATTCCCTCATCAGTCATTCAACATCAGTGCAAAAAATCAGATCATCATTTTCATCATCCGTTGACAAAAATTGAGTTAGGGTTGACTGTATGCCTCTGTAGTACGAAACATTCACACTATCGGCCAAAACATTCCACTGCTGCAAATGCGAGCCAAAAAGTTGGGCTTTACCCTTTGGTAAGTCTAAATCTTGTATTAGATCACTTAGGTCCTTGTGTTATGGGATGAGGTGCCTTTTTTGACTAGTCTAGGGTTCTTCTACATCAGAGCTGTGATATATATCTCGATGGCTAGGACCTGCCTCCACTGCCGGTGTGGCTTCGTTCACTAAGACATCAGAATCATCGAGGGTGCTAGTAGCTTGAGGTTTAGGGATGGAAATATCATCAGTATGCTTCACCGGGTGAATTGCTGACGGTAAATTCAAATAAATCATTTCAGGGTTGTTAGTTTTTGATCCATAGTCTTGGTTTTGCAAAAATAAAAAAAATCGTTAAATGGATTGAGGATTATCCAAGAGGATTTATCAGAATGTCATATTTAAAAAGTGCCAAAATCCTGTTCTAGTGGTGATATCTTGGCATAGTGTGTTTTTTACCTTTAACCAACTCGCACTTTGTATGCCTCCCAATGGTTCATTTCAGTGACGATTTTGGTAGTGGACAACTTTCATGAACACAAATTACCTTGAACCTGGGAAATTATGCTGCGTTAAGTGATGGTGAAGAAATTTTAAGATGAAAAAGTAAACTATGTCCAAAAAACTTAGTTCAAATGATTGCTTCTGTTCTAATGAAGTGCATTAACTTCTCTAAAGTGTCATGCTTCTTGAAGATCAATATTTTATTATTACGTTACTATTTCAGGTTGCTTTTTCCTTGGGCTAAAACCTTGTCGAAGTGAAAAAAACTTGCTCGTTCCTATGATCACAAGAGCTTCGCAGGCGGGATACGTTATAAATTACTCCAGGTCGGGCCACAAATGTCAGATAGGTCCTAAGGTATGAGCCGAAAGGTAGTCCAGATGATGGTGTCACATGGACACTCCACCCCCAAAAAAATGGTTGGAAAGGAAGCGGGTAACCCTTCCAACTATTTCTTCCCTGATAACATGGAGTAAAATCGAATGAGCCTCAGAAACACATCTAACGGGACCAGTCCGCGAAGGGCGGGTGTCGTTCACGGCAGCGAGGTCGGCAAGATTTTCGGGGTCATCAACATGCGAAATCCTTGAAGAGACTCATCATCAGCAGCAGCAATGAAGAAAAAAGGAATGAAGACCAGGAAGGTGGAGAAGAAGAAGAAGGTGGCAATAAATATTGGGGGGTGGAATGTGAGGGCAATGATGAGGGCGGGGAATCTAGATAATCTCAAAAGAGAAATGGAGAAAGGATGATAGAATAGATATCTTTGCATTATGCGAAGAGAGGTGGAAAGATGGTGGGGCTTTTGGAGTGATGATATAGGCTTATATATAGTGATGGGGAGGAAAGTCAACGAGGGGTAGCTTTAGTATGAAACGGGAAGAGTGTTAAGCGTGTGGTAGGCATTGATGAGGTGAGCAACAGATTTTTTGGATAGATATTATGGCACAACCCAAAAACTTGTGGTGATTCAAGTTTACATGCCCACTACCAATCATAGGGAGGAGGAAATAGGTAAAGTATATGAAGAGCTAGGGGAAATAATAAGAGGAATCCTCGATAAGAAAAAATTATTATTGATGGGACAGGATAGGGGGGACTGACAAAATTCTGAAATATGCTGAAATGCAGAAACTGAATAGGGCAGTAAGGGTATTAGGAATTGAATTAGCAAAGGAGGTATCATTGAACAGGAAGGAGCTCCTGAGATGATCGATACATAGGCGTTTAAAGAAAAGGTTAGTTACTGATCTGGAGATTCTAGCGCTTTACGGGGCAGGAACGTGGAGACTAAGGAAAGAGGTCGATAGAAGTTTGAAGGCTTTCGAGATGTGGGCGTGGAGAGGAATGGAGAAGTTGGAGTAAACAAAAAGAAGGATGAACCATGTAGGGCTAGTGGATGGCATCAGTAATAGTGGAGCTAGGCATAGTGGATGAGGAGAGGCAGCTTCTATTTGAGATACGAGGGAGACAGAGGCAAGGGTTGGAGTGAGTATTTAGCGGGAGGGGATGTTGAAAATAGTATGAGAATGTTGTTTAAACGGGGGACACGAAGGAGGATAATAGGAATTTTTAATATAATGAAAGTGAGTAGGCCTTATTGTGAATTAAAGAGGGAAGTGGTTGATGGTAAGGGGAACTGCCTGAACGCTTCGTGAATGCTACATACAATCCTACCTTAAACGGTATAGTAATTTCATAATAATATTGCCTTAGATGTTATTTTAATGACTTATATATGCATCAACTTCATTTTTCTAATTATTAGCTATGTGGTTTTGCAGAGATATATGCACAAAATAACATATTGTAAGCTCTTTATTGGAAAAAATATGTTAAGAATTAAAAAAAATTAATGTTCATTTGTAATTGGGAGACTCACTCATCACTTGACGTTATTTTTGTTATTTTTTTATTTAATGCTTCACTCTTTTGCTGAACCATATCGAGTAGGGACGCTCTGAATGCTTAAAGAACCATTTATAGAATCCTCTACACATAATTAGCAGTCGAGTTATGTTCATGCATGCAATGAGCAATAATTTTTTTTATGTCCTTCAGCATTCTATCAGGTTTAGTGCTCATTTACATCAGGTATTCAAGATTAAGCAAAATATGTCAGGCGAGGTGATCTAAAATACTCTGTACCATAATTATTTTAAAAATGTTATCAATATATAACAATTATTAGCTGATGAATATCATGCTGTTAAAAAATAGGCCGTAGTCTTTGCTGGGCAAAAAAGTGTTGCAAGATGTGACATGGAACTTTCGTCGTGAAGTTTCATGCATGAAGTACTTATATAAATATAAATTAAACGATTTTCGTCAACATAGTGACCATGAACATTAAATTTCAGCATATTCATTAATTGAAAATAAAGAAATAAAACTTTCTAAGGCTCACTATTTACCTAAATAATTCCCCGCAAGCCACCTAAAAGGCGTGTGGCAGAGGGTGTTAGGACACCAGCCATATAGAAATTAAAAAATGAAGTGCTCTGACGAACTTGGGACAGGCGTTTATGGCTCAGGGAAAAAACGAATTCTCATATCTATCCGTTCGGGAAAACATCTCTCTTAATTGATCGCCTCTATCGGACCTGGAAATATAGTGTGGCTCTAATATTATATTCTCCGTGTTGCTCTTAAAGGTATCCATTTTCATTTTTTTAAGCAATCTAAGCCTAGCGTGCAGCCTCCGAGTCTCCCAGCCTAATTCGTTTAATATCTGAGTGACGCTGTCTGTACGCCCGTGAAGGTTTTTGACGAACCGCGCAGCCTTCCTTTGTATTTTGCTCAGTTCGCGGATTGTGTCATTCTGCACCGTATCCTATACGCTCGCTACATATTCAAGGTGCGGTCGGACGAGTGTGAAATAGCACCTTTCTTTTACTTTCCCATCCGAAAATTTTCCCATAATGCGCTTGACGAATCCTCATTTCTTGAGAGCTATTCCACAAATATTCCTCAAATGTGTTCCCTACGAAAGGATTAAGGTTATCGTAACTTCCAGGTACTTCATATCGTCATTTGCCTTTATGTTAATACCATCCCTTGCATAAAAATGGTTATAGTTGGAAGAATTCCGCAAGAAATGTACCGTCATGCATTTGCTGAGATTAAGTTCGAGCCCCCACTCTTGGCTCCACAAAAGAACGTTGTTTAAGTCCGATGATAGAATTTCACGCTCAGAGTGATGACTTATTTCACGATGGATGACAGCGTCGTCAGAAAATAAAGCATTTTTAGTGGTAATGCGGGAGCAGAGAATTATTCTACATAATTAACAAAAGAGGACCGATTACGCTTCCTTGTGGAACATCTGATGTTACTTTTACTACATCAGAGCTAACTCTATCGAGAACTACTTTTTGTTTACGATCTCTGAGAAAGCCGCGTATCCAGCTTATCGCTGTTGCGTTTAATCCGCATGACTTAAATTTGTATAAAAGTTCGTTGTGAGGTACAGTGTCGAAAGCTTTCTTCAAATCTAGAAATAATGCGTCAACTTGTCTTTTCGATTCACAAGATTTTAGAAAATCGTGAATAAAGAGCGCGAGCTGTGTTTCGCATGATCTACCTTTTCGGAATCCATGGTGACAGTCTTGGAGGAAGTTACAAATGTTCAAGAAAGTCATGATATTGCTAACGTTGATATGCTCAAGTATCTTGCCTATAATTAATGTTAATGAAATCGGGCGGTCGTTGTCTGGGTCATGTCTTTTTTCCTTTTTAAATATGGTTGTAACGCTTGCGATTCTGCAGTCCAGCGGTACCTTTCCTTCGGAAAGTGAGTTCTTGAATGTTATCTCTCAGTAAGGTGCGATCTGAGGAGCTAAAAATGTATTGGTATTTTTTTAATATGGGCACGATTCGAATTTCGTAAATTGGTTACATGGTCAGGTCACGTTACGAAACCTGGGTCGTTCCCATATTAAAATAATAGTGACCCTTAGAAAATTTTATTTCTTTATTTCTAATATGGAAAGGTTTCCCATGTAAGGCCTGAAATTATCAGTTATAATCATTAACTTTGAGAAAACCGTCCGTAGGCCAACTAGGCAATCCGCCGATTCCGTCAGAAGGGCGAGAGTGGCCTGAAAAAATCTAGAAGCCTTCAATGGAATGTTGCAGCCGTGTACACACAGTGAACATTCAACTCTTACGGGTAAAACGCTCGCTTACCAATGTCCTTCTTGGGAGCAATGAACCTGCTTATAGCCATTCCTGTCTTTTATTACCCGAAGAAATGACTCAATGTGTTATCGCTTCACTATAACTATCTTCCAGCATAGGTCATTGCGGATATTTTGAACGGCCAAATATTTCTCGCTCACATTGCATCATGCGCATACATTAATGATCTCTGCTCCCGCATTAGTAGTAAAATACGTTTATTTGCTGACGACGCTGTCATCTACCGCGAAATTAGTGATCACTCTGACTACGAAATTCTATCATCTGACTTAAACAACGTTTATTTGTGGAGCCAAGAGTGGGGACTCGAACTTAATCTGAGCAAATTCATGGCGGTAAATTTCTTGAGGAATTCGTCCAACTGTAACCATGTTTATGCAGTGGATTGTATTTACATAAAGACAACAGACGAAGTGAAGTACCTGGGAGTTACGATAACCTAGAACCTCACGTGGGGAACACATTTAAAGAATATTTGCGGCATAGCCCTGAAGAAATTAGGATTCGTCAAGCGTATTGTGGGAAGATTTTCGAATGAGAAAGTAAAATAAAGGTGCTATTTCGCTCTCGTCCGACCGCACCTTGAATATGCAGCGAGCGCATGGGATCCGGTGCAGAAAGACTCAATCCACGAACTTAATAAAATACATAGAAGGCTTCGCGTTTCGTCAGAAACTGCTTTGGGCGCACGGACAGTGTTACTCAGATATTAAGCGAATTAGGCTGGGAGCCGCTTGAGACTCGGAGGCTGCACGTTAGGCTTAGATTGCTTGAACAATTGAGAATGGATATCTTTAATAGTGACAAGGAGAACATAATATTAGAGCCACACTATATCTCCAGGTCCGATAGAAGTGATAAATTAAGAGAGATGTTTTTCCGAACGGATAGATACGGGAATTCGTTTTTCCCCCGAATCATAAAGGACTTTAATAAACGCTAGTCCCAACCTCGTGAGAGCTCTTCATTTTTTGTTTTAAACGGCTTGTGTCGTAACACCCCCTGCCACACGCCTTTTAGGTGGCTCGTGGGGTATTATGTAGATGTGGATGTAGATGAAGCCGTTTCGAATCGCACGAATGTGTCAGCCCATCCAATGCCTTGATACATTTCTTAGGGGTGGCATCGAGACTATGCGCATTATGCGTAACTCGGAACGCTCCCTAGTGGTTTGCAAGTTTCTTCACAAACTGAGCGGCATCCCCCCTGAGAAATTGAAATTCAATAATTGATATTGTTGTACATGGTTATGTGCAACAAATATTTATTTTGCTTCTAAATACATATTGTTTTTGAAGGCAAGAGATTAGTATATACGTGTTATTGCATATTTATCTTTCACTCATTGACTTATGTAGATTTCGATGATTTATTCGTGAGCTTTAAATTTTTACTGCAACCCGCAGTTCTTGTCGGTTTTTATTCAGCATATTTTAAGCCTTGTACTTCAAGGAACAACCCCTGTTAAATAATTTTGATTATTATTTCAATTTAACAACATTGGTATGCAAGCCATTTGTAAATTGGGCATGAGATTACTTCTGTGCGTGAAATAGTCCATTGCGATATTTTGTGGAATAGATATTTGAGGTTAGTAAGCATTATTTCGCTTTTATTTTAATTGGGTTTCCTTGAGGTCGATGGCACTTTTTGTATTGTGAAGTGTGCCGAATATCCTGGTTTAACGGAGATTTACTTTGCTTATTCCTATATATAAGTGTCCAAAATGTGTCGAGGGATATCCTTACGATGCGATATACATAAATAGAACCTTTCAGTAGCGGTACTAGTGTGACCGTTGCCTAAGGCATGCATTATTTTCTGTTGATTGAGTATAAAATGTTTTCAATCGTGAATCATTGATTTAAAAAATCATAAAAGGTGCATTTGTTTGGATTTGTTTTCATTTTTCATTTATGGATCAATTGTGATTTGTTGTAAATGATTCGCAGTCATTTTCTACCGAGCCAGGGACTCGCGGAAATAAATCATATAGTATTATTATTAATTTTCCTTTAAATTTTATTCAGTATTCACTGAGTTGTTTTAGTGTAAGAAGCACGGGTTCTCACCGAAATATCTCTCTAATATTGAATTGCGTCGAGAAATTTTCTCGTGATATGACAGGTTGAAATTATTGCAGCCTTTTGCAATTTGATGTATGCATTTCGGTGAAGGTTGAGTATTTTGAAACGTCTCTATATATGTTTTGGGATGAAACCGGTAGCTGAGATGACAATTGGAGCTATATAAAGCTGTTTCATATTCCATATTCTTTTTATTTGTATTGCCAATTCTTGTTACTTATTTATTTTTCCGGCTATTATCTTTTCGATGTTATGCGAAAGTGGCAAAGCAATATCAACGAAGTAACAAGTTCTATATTTCTATTCAATCAAGCTTATATTTGGTCTATTATTAAATATAGTTTTATCTGCTTGGATAGGCAAATCATAGTAAATTTTGAATGCACTGTTTTCAAGCACTGTTTCGGGGTGGTAAATTCATAGTATGGGGTCTAGGTATTTTTTAACTTGTGCTGGTAGGCCATTTTTCGGTGGATAATTTTTGCAACTTGATTAGGTCTATTTAAATATTCTGTATTAATAAACATCTTGCAGCCAAATATAATGTGTTGGATTGTTTCTAGAACTTGAAAACATCTCCTAAATCTGTCATCTGTTGTGCTTTTATCACCTAGGAAGTACTTTGCTTAATTTTTAGTGTGAAAAACCTGGTCCTGCATTGCAAGCATGAACGATTCGGTCACTCCATTAAGTTTACCCAGGCAATTATTATTGTTATTGTTTTAGTCCTTCAATATTTCTACACAAATTAAGTTCATTTGCCAAAATTTATCAAATAAAATTAAAAGTTGACATTTATAATAATTAAATGCTTGATTTAAAGGTAAACCACCTCTTTAGGAGAATAGTCATTATAACTTTTTTAACCGTTCATCCTAGCAGTGATTATGATTATACTTGCCGGAAAATATTTGCAATGATCTCAGTCACCATTGGGCCGAGGATGAACAGGATTGTCAGGGCAAAAGGGATGTAGTGGGATTGGCTGAAGTGCGTAAATGCCACGTAACAATCTGACAGTACGTCCAGAAGGTAGAGAACAGGGAAGAGTATCAGAAAGAAAACCTGTTGGAACAAAAACATCGAGAAATTAGATATACCTTTCATGCTCTTTACATGCAAGCTTGTCTATATCAAACATCTATTTCATGCACGAGTACTAAAACACCTGGTTCAATATATGTGTGTGGTTGAGTTAAAAATATAAAGAAATTATTTGAGTTCCCAACTAATTTCTTTTAATTTGAGTTAAAATGTAGATAATTTAAAATTTTATAGCTATTATAAAGGAGTTTAAACTTGTTAGAATACTTTCTTTGCACATATATCACTTGTTCATGTAAGTAAGAGATAATACGAAAACTTTGACCACCAATTCTCAAGTCTATGAATGTGCCAATCAACGTAGCGGAAATGTACACAGGTATGCCATTCCACTGTCATGCAAAATAAAAACCCGTTTCACATGGCAACAATGACATAATAATCTTTTCACTCAATCATTAAAAATGCCACCAATAAAGTATAACTTGAGTCAAATTTTAAAATTTTCCGTGTAAATAGAAACTATTAGCATTACTGAGTCCTTGAAGAACCCTTCTTTCAGAGGATTGTTTCAATGTAGGTGCATTTAGTGTGTATTAAACTAGTCCTGAAGTGTACATTGTAAAGACCAGGGGTCAATAAAAGTTATCATTACAAGTATAATTACTAAATGCAATAGAATTCATGGCTAAAGAAAGTGGGAGAGGTGGCCTTTTATGAGTGCGCATATAATCTTGGTTGGTTTAGTTGTTGGGATCTGGGGAAAGGGCCGAGGACGTGATGGCTGAATTGAAATTAATATCTCTAAATATTTTATTGGTGAAAAAATTCCCTGAAAATGGAGTGACTCCACGGACCCAAAGTAATTTTACAAAAGAAAGCTGTATCCTTTATAAGCTGTTACGAGCGTAAAACGAAGGTCGGGAGCCGCTAGGTACTCGGAGGCAATATTGAAATGATATCTTACAGATAAATAAAGGGGAATATATATCAGACTCCCACCTTTTTTCCAGGCATCAACTGAAATCATAAATTAAGAGAGGTATTTTACAGGACGAACAGGCATGGAAATTTGTTTTTCCCTTACGTAAAGTACTTAAAAAGGTGCTATGCGGTACTTTTGAGCATTTCCTTTTTATATGTAACCGACTGGACTCCTAACACCCCAAAAAAAGGCCTAAGCTTGCTTGTGACATATTATGCCCACATCTGCGAACTACATGTAGACGTGAAGCTCATGGAAAAAAACCAAGAAATTATCAATTGAAAATTGCATTTGTCACTGAAATTTAATCGGTAGCCAGTCATATTTCCCTTGTTATATCCTACTTTATTCTGCGTCAAGAAAACATGCCAGTGAATTGGAATTTTCGATGACGGAATGGACAGTGAGGCAAGGAAGCTCAATAAACAAACTGATCCATCTATCTAGGTATCATTAAACTCAACCACGGTGCAAAAAAACTTAACCATATCCAATGCTGGGAACGACTAGTATTACAGATACAACAACATATTAAAAGAACCGGATATCGAGTCATTCAATATAACAGAAAAATGTGAACATCGTTGATATTACAATGCCATTAACTCAAAAAGTATTGCTAACAGTTACTATCTATAAAAAAGCAATACACCCCATTTAGAGGAACTCTAGTGTGTAATTGAAGCAAAAAAATTCAATGCAACAAATGCATTAAAATAGAGAATTTGTTCCTGCGATAGATAAAATGCATTTAAAAATTACCCCTTCGTAATATTTCCTTCACTAGAGTTTTACTAAAAACTACCCGTTTTTGCGCGTAACATCAAGTTGCCCAAATTTAAGCGCTTAGTATTCCCCTAGTTTTCGTTTCAATAACTTGGAATTTGATATAATGAATTCATATGTATTATCAGCAATGTGCAGAAAAAAATAGCTTATACAACTGAACTTGATCGGTTTTTGGTAAAGAACGGAAATATCTGCTTACTTCGAAAGCAATGGGTGAATTGATAATTGATTGGTGGGGGATTTCATCTCAAATCAGGCGGAGGGGTGTCAGGTGACCATCGAGGATTTCTCTAAAACTTTAGATATGTGAAAGCAGTATCCTTATGATGAATAGTGATGACTTTATCTCAGCTCAGAACTGAACCGTCATAAAGTTACCGTCCTTTGAACATTGCAGTGTCAGGCCTCAGAGTAAAAAATGAAAAATCACATAAATACTGATTACTAAGGAACGATGGCCCGCAAAGCAGTTGTTATATTTTCATTTTAAAGAGAATTCATTTATGCACATAATAGAATAACTTTCAAGTCATCTGAAGCAATAATAAACAAATAGGACTTGTTTAAACAATAAAAATTAGTCATTATTTAACAATTTATTACTAAAAAAGGCCACCTTTTATTTTCTTTTAAATTTCTCAGAGGATAGCTTAAATGTTCTTCTTTCAATTACAAACATAAAAAAGGCAGTATTTTTATACTTTTTGTTTAAAGGCATGTCAAAGTTAGGCATGTTTTCGACTCTTTTACACCAAGATTGCATACCTTCACGGGGACAAAAAATAAATTTCATTCTACTTAGCATTCATAACAGAGAAAAGTTCATATCTGAATGATTGGTTTCATCTATTGAGCTAAATCAAGTTCAATGTTGTTTACTTCCATGGCATCCAATGTGTGCAAACACCCACTGTTACTGACTGGAAACGGTGAATGAGTCGCAATTTGCACAGAGTATTTTTCAATTAAACTTGACATAAGTCTTCTACTTTGGGCCATGTGGAACAATTCGATGGACCTTGCGGATGAATGAACGAGATACTAATGTCATTCTCTTCTAAACACACTGCAATGATTTTAGGAAATCACCAGGTTTTTCGGAAGCACACGAGGAAGTCATTCATGGTGAGATTTTGAGGACTGTATGTCTATATATCTATGTATATACTGTATGTCTATGGATTTTATTAGTGTCACAGCCTGTTTGATTGTGTGAATTACAGAGAGAGCTATAGTTGTCCCGTGTCTGTTAACTACCAAGACATGAAACTGTTGATGCAATAAAGAGGTGCTCCTTTCACCTAATTATTGTTTTGTCTAAATTGAACCAGAGTCCTCTATATTGCCATATAATAACTACGAAGTTGAGTCGTCGCAGTCGGCCATCTTCACTCTCATCATTAATGGCGGTCTGTGTTGTAGCATAGGCGTAACGTCGAGTTGGTGCAGTTTTTTACATTTTTGTAATTGATAAATAAGAGAGATGGGCGGTTCTTCTGCACCAAACTGTTCCATTAGTTGTAGGGATGTGTTCCGCGCTTTCGTTTTTCCTTGTAATCCTCAGGTAAGGGCTAAATGGCTACAAATGTGGGGGATGGATGAGTGGCACCAAAGCCGTCTTCCACTATTTGTGAGGTGAGTTAGAAGTTGATGTAATTCAATGTATTGGGTAAGTATTCGTATGAAGATCAAGTTCTTACTTAGTTTCGGCATAATTTGATGAAAGGCTGTGATTTACTTCAAGGATTAATACCTTTGCCAATCAGTTTTACGTTGTATACGTAATGTAAACAGAAAAGAGTGCATAATAATTCCTGCTATTGTTGAGAGTTTTTCATGTATAGGTTTAAGGTTATTTGTGTCAATGGTTTTTAAACTTTGATAGTGTCGTAATACTGATACAATTAACCCATGCTACATTCCATTAATTAATTTAAACAATAAACTAGAATACGCATCTTATTCACACAATGGAATGTGGTAAGTTGTTATTATTTCGTCGCGTGAAAGTTATATACTTGTAAGTGTCCTTGAAAGTTATACCTGTAACATATAAGTGCTTTCACGTTTGAAATATCGTGAGGAACTTTACGTGTGATACAATCAATGATACCAGTTTTCATTAAAGACTTACTGAAATCATGTAATATTCATGTCCGTTTTGGAACTATATGTTGTTGGTAACGAATGTTTGTAGTAATTAATTGAATCCATTTTGGATTTTACACCTTGTAATTACATGCAATTTATATAAGCCGCGAAACCTTCCTTAATTAATATTATAGTCAACATATATTACATGCATGTATTTATTTAGCCATTTAATCATTATGAAAACATTTTCCTGCGAGTTTTCCTTGCCACAGGTGCACTTATACGAATCAAAATTTGAATCCATTCGGAAGAGAGGCTGGAAAATATTAAAAGCCCAATCATGTTCCGACGATTTTCGGCGTCGCGAATCGTCCGAAGCCTATTACACCATGAGGAGACCTCTAATATTCGATTGCCGGTCTTGAATTGAAAGTATTTTCCTTTGCTAAAGTTGAAGAGACATCGAGTGTGGTATGTACGTATTGAGGTTGTTCTATTATTCATACTATTGGCATTTGCTGAGAGAGTGTGTTTATGATGTTACCAGTGTCAGTGCATTGTGATGAACGGTATTATTATTGGTGATAACGAAGTATTGTGGCACCGTTCAATTGGGTTATTGTCTATCAGTCATCTGGTTGTTGGGCTTTATTTTCTTTTGTTCATCTTGAGTAGCATTTTCAATTCCATCGTCCTTTGCTGTCACCCACATACCTACGCTCAACAGATAGCACAAGTTTCACTGCCCACTTATCTCTTCTTATGACGATTAAATTATGAAATTATTCAAAAGTAGCGCGAACGGCTGTCCTGTTTAGATTATTAACCAGCCTGAGAGACAATTACCTATTAGCTCTAGGCTGTAAAAATATGATTGTACAAGTACTATCGATCCCTTTATAAATGGGTTCATTGGAAATGTTTCTTACAAACAACTGGTGGATTGATAGTGATATGCCAGGGCATTTATTAGGGAATGGCATCAACAAAGCATTTATGTATCCTCATCGTCCATTCAATAGTTTAGGTTCTCGGTGTCAGGCGCTGCCTGAAGTATTATTATTAAAAGGAAGTGGTAATTAAACATACTCTTTAATTATTGGTTCAAGTTTGTACAAAGTAAGAAGTGGCAAGCATGCACAAGCAAGTGATATCTCTACTTTCCCTTCATAGCTTCATTGTATTCTTGGGGTCTGTGAACTAATTTACAAATCAAAAACATTGCTGATATTGACAATTCAAATGATTTTGAAACTGCCTTCATTTTGTGATACCATATTTGAACTTACTGCGGCTAAAGGAAGAAAATAAAGAGGACTTTTTAGTAATTAATTAAGAAGTACCTCATTGCTATTTTCATTGTTAAAGTCCTATTTTTTTACTTCTTTGAGAGAGTGCTTCAATGCTATATTAAAATGTGAAATGATGCAAATTTTTTGTTTGAAACCAAAACCATTGACTAGGGGTTTCTCGATAGTTTTCCTTGGAAAAAATCACCTGTGTGTAATTCATGTTTGGCATAGTCGAACGCTGGATGAATCCAAGGTCTTGTTTCTAGGATAGGTTAAGTGTTTTTTAAGACTACATGCAGTCTTTTGGGCTGGAGATATTGAGCATGTCTTTATTTGTGTGTTTATTCATGTCATAAGCACCTATATTACCCTGAGTCATGGACTTCTAAAATCTCTTGTACATAGTTTGTCTGTTTCTATTATGCCTCATTTTATTGTCTTTAGGTGGTGTAAGTCAATTCTTTCCTGTCTTCCATACATGTCACCTGGACTTGGTATTTTGCTGAGATATGACTACGTGTGTATATTTTTAAATGACGTATTTGTTAACATTCTCATTCATCTATTATATTTTGAGAAATCAGCACATTTGTTGTAAAATAAGCATGCAGTCTTTGCTAATGCTTATCATCTATCAAATAAGGTAGCTTCTCAAATTGACAAGTTTTCTTGAATGTAAGATTAAACTATATCTATTGCAAGTTCTTTTATTTCACATTGCCTTTGCTTATATTCTGACAATTTTTCAGTTATACCATTTTTCATTACTTCCATAGCATCCAAATTGCTTCTTTACATTGAAAAAGTGTTTTCAAAATACTTCTGGAGTAATTAAATGGAGTCACTGGTTGCTCTTATGTTAAGCTGTTTTGGTGACTGTCTGATTTGAGAACTACCATCGTGTTTGCTAAAGTTATTCTGACACTTTGAAATTCAGTATCGTTTCTTGATTAATATACTTTTGATGCTATTATAATTATGCTTCTATTGCATTAAAATTGAGTGTCTTATTCAATAATGTGCATAAATGTTTCTTCATATCTGGGCTCATCATCTTGTTGCATCATTTAGAGGAACAGGGTGGGCAATATCTTGAATTCAGATCCTCCTAAATGGAGTGCTTAAGAATATTTTGTTACTGAATTTGGCCCATAATATTGTATGGATTAGCTTTTTTTATTTTCTAAGTGGATTGACCTCTTACCAAGGTGTTCTGCAGTGCATATATTGTGCATTAAATTGAAATGCATGTTATGTGAATACCAGTGGTGATTTGTTTTATTCTTATATGTTACTCAAGTTCACTCAGTTGATGTCACCAAGATTATTCCTTTGTTCCAGATTCAATGCTGCCTGTTGTATCATGTTTGGAATTGGTGGCTATATAATGGAACGACTTCTACAATGATAAGATACAATTACTGCATTTCATGTCCAAATAACCTAAGCAGAAGAAGCATGTGCAGCGTTATATTCACAGCAATCATCTTCTGCATTGGCATTGTGGTGTCACCATGTATTTTGCTTAATGAGAGAATATATCTGGAGTAGCAAAATGTATTTTTTCATAAATTTTCTAACTTGTTGTTTGTTTTTTCTATATTCAAGTTCAACGCTCAGTCTAAATCAAATTGAACTTCTATTATGTTAAAACTGATTCCATGGGGTGTAATCTGTATTATTTATTTATGAGCAAGTGTTTGATGTTGCTCCACATAGCTAGTTATTAGAGCATCACCTCTGTCAGTGTTTACCTGGCCTTGATGTATTTTATACAAGAGTAATTTTTTATATGATTACCTCTTAACTACCTGTTACATTGCTTTACTCTGGTAATTCACATAAGTGGTTACATTTTTGAGTTCTTTACATCAAATTTGAAGATGAGTTGCTGATATGGAATTCTCAATCTATTCAATAGCATGGAAGCACCTTTATTCTAATGCTCTGACATAGGTATATTTGGCCTGGTTAAGTGGTTTTCCCTCTTTGTTTGTTGTGTGTTGATACGATGACTAATCAGTTCTTATTGCATATATCCCTCTTTGGCATATACACATTTTATCATTACCAATATGTATAATGTTTATACCATGAATACTTGGTTATCTACCAGTTGAGTCGTGGTTAATGTGGATTGTTGACGGCTTTGCACATTCTAGTGAAACATGTTTGCATTAAGTTGTCTTATATAGAGATATAAAATCAACTGTTTTATCAGATATTTCATTATTTTGGCATTAAAAGAGCAAAGTTTATTATAATTTACCACCTAGTATCAGAGCTTTCTGGTTTAAATATCCTTAGAAGTCCTTAATTTGCAGGAATGATTTCCAAGAACACTTCTTACCTAAGATTTTAATGAATTTTCAAGTGAGAGAAAGATTCTTACATCACTTCTAAAAGGTGCATGGTTCGGTCTTTAAAAAAATTATTTACCTTTGCTTAACATATTGTCAAGATTAAGAGCCATTTTTCACATTTATTCCCATACAGTACTACTACTAGTCCACTTGTTTAGAGAGAACACATGAGATCACATCAAAGGACTTATGAATAAACTTAGGTGATTCATGCATGTTAAATTTTTGTAACTATTATGCAGACGTATGGAAATCATTCTATAATTATGTTAATTATCCTAAGCATATGATGAGGATGTAAAAAATGACTACTAAGATATGGATGTCATTCACATTAATCTCCAATTTAAGGATATTGATACCTAAGTGTATGGAAATTGTATTTTATTCCATGGCATATTTCAGTTAGGCTAACAGAGATGTCCTGTTGTAAATCTTTCGCGGAATTGAATTGAGACAAGAGTGGACTAAATGAGGAGCCTGCTGTTGACAAAAGTCATATCAATCTAGCTGACTTGAAGCTAACTAAGAAGGAAGACTTATTTCCATATCTTATCATATACTTTTGAGTGTTTTGTTACAAAATGCATGGGCATGCTATTACAGGAGTTGTGTCCTGGTCATAAAATACTTCAGTAATCTTTTTTGGGTTAATAGCAAAATAGTTCATGTCATATATAGATTGAATTTTATTCCTACATTAGTGCCCCGGTATATATTAGGCATTTTGGCCTTAATATGAGCACTTTGGTTCTTCTTTATTTATCTTATGTTTCACTTCATTTCACCTTAAGCAGAGATGGGAATTGCTTATAATCACGAATATATTATCTGGGATTGGGATATTATGGGAGAAATGATCTCTATTTCAGTCATAAATAAATTTTTTACCAAATGCGTCTGCTTGGAATTTGAAAGTTAGTACCCTTGTGTCAACTCAGATTGTAGAAGTTAATTTTATATGTCTAGTTAAGTATTACCTACTGCTGCTATTAATCACAATTAACTGTTCACGGAGCTATGTTGTGTTATTAGGCGTTCATTCATTGTATCCCACAAATTTTTTATGTTGATTTAATTGCAAGAGTGCGTCTTAGTGTACGTACTAGGTTTTTTGAGAATGGTCTGACATGATCCCCTGTTAGATTTTGTTCTACTTTTACTTTTCAAGGAATTGTATGGATGTTCATTTTAGAATTGTTTTCTTTTGCTATGTGTTCTCTATTCCAAGGACTTATTTCCCAGGAAAAGACCCCAGTGGTTCACCTAGGCTTGTAGTTATTAAATTTTTTTTCAATTAGTGATGCAGTAAACAGTGGAAGGGCTTGCATAGGGATGATAATAAGCAAGTTGTTAAACCGTGATTCAAGTTTGTTTTTTCTACGTTGCTGCAAGCCTGATTCCGGCTTGCATTGCTATTTGGGTACAAGGGCGGACTGGCCAGGTTGGCAATCTCTGAGTCACCCAAGCTTAGGGGGTCCCTGCTCCATCTTGAGGGGATATTAAAAGTGTAATTAAAAAAAGATATTCATTACTTAGGTTACTTGAACCAATATTTTTTGTAATTATAAAAAGTTTTGTGTTCATTGGTTGCTTTCTTTACTGCATACTCATTGTAAATTAAATGAAGTGAGTTAGGTGTCCAGAAGGTAAAAAAAACTGCAAGTGCTTATTTGGAATGGTTATTTGGAAAGATTGTATTTAGTTTCTTTTTTTAGATTTCAGTGCTGTTTCTGGGACAAATTCATTAAAGAGATATCAGTTCCATAATAAATTATTAATTTTCTCAATTTTCATAGTATTTTTTTATTAACTTTATCTACTATTTAAGAGCGAGGAAATTGTCAAAATCCATTTTCGGGGCATGCAGTTCCCTAAAATTTTCCAAGGAAGACCTCCGAATTCCCCCCATCAGGACCCCAGACCGCTGGATACTACTATCATTGGAACAGATATGCCCTCTGTCTGTTTCTATCATTGGCATTTGGTATTGAGCACATCCATCCATGTGAGTACCCTGCAGGGGCCCAGGTAGTACTTAAGACTGGGGGGGTGGGTTCAGGTGCAACTAATACCAGGGTGTGTGGGGGAACGGAATACCCTCCAGGATAAGCGGTCGGTGCGAGATTAGTAAATTGGCGAATTTTAAGATAAATGGTGAGTTTTATGGCTTTCTGAGGGATATTTTATTAGTCCTTACACTATTCTATTAGTAATATTAATCCAATTAAGTAAAATGGATTAAAATTAAAAATTTCTCTGATCTCTGGGGGAGGAATTTATCCCCCATAACCCCCCTCGCTGCTCCATTGGTACCCAGGATCAAAGCAAGGAGGACATGTCGTGGTCTTTCAAGTAGTAACATTTTTGCAAAGAATGAAGAAGCCAAAATTGTAAGTAAATTATGACAGCGTTTCATTGTTCTATACAATGAAGAGAATGACTTAAATTTGTTACATGTCTTATGCAAATATAATTTTTTTAATAATTTCTTTAAAATTTTCGTTACGAGCTTAATTTATTTTCGCTTCAAAGGGGGGGGGGGGCGTAGCCAGGAATTTCGTTCGGGTTAATGATCGAAAAAACTATTTGTCAAATAAATGTTTTGTAAAATCGTCATTTCTCAATATTTTGTTTTTTAAATTAATCAAAGTAACTGTGTTTTCATATTGTCCGGGGGACAGGGGGGTCCTATCCCACCGCATTACGCCGCTAAAAGGCCGTCTCCAGCTGGTTACGCCCATCTACCCGCTGTCCTACTATCAGATTTCAGTCATTAAACTCGCGGCGGAATTGCTTGTGTCAGTACATATTTTGCAAAGAGCCTTTTCATTGAGGGTAAGAGTTTCCGTTAATAGTATTTTCAGTGATTATTTAGCGCAATTGGGTGTCAACCCATTAAAATAAGGGTTCGATCACGTCGTACTACGTTTAGCCTTTGCCCTGGTTTTACCTTTATTTTCGCCGTTTCCATTGTTGTCATGCCTAGAAAATTTGTACTTATGTTACTGAAGGTTTCGAAAATCAATATCACCTATCCGAAAATTACCAACATTCTTCGCTTACCAAAAAAACGAAGAAATTTTACCACATCTCCTTATGGGAAAACGGAGTATTTACACTGAAAATGGCGGACGTCGTGGTTGCCATAGTGGAAGCCTATGCGACGACTCGACATGATGAGAGAGTAGTGTTGAAAGAGCAATCTAGAGGACTCTGAATTGAACTAATTAGCATGTGGTAATTGAAAATTTCATAGCAGGCAAGAATTTACTTACTTAAATAAAGTGATAAATGTCAAAAATGTACTTCATGGGAAAATAATGTCTCAGCAGCATTTGAAAAAGCGAGATTGAAATGTCTATGAGTGACCATGTTCAACTTTTATCATTCTTTTCCACAAGTTAATCTTAACAACATAATATGGCTGCTTTTCCAGTTTCAACCGAAAATACAATTGACATATCATGCAGAGCTAAAGAAAAGGTTTGTTATATGCAGGTTATACATCCGCAAGGTCCATCGGATTGTTCCATATGGCCCATAGTAGAAGACTTATGTAAAGTGGCATTGAAAAATACTCTGTGCAAATTGCGACTCATTCACCGTTTCCAGCCAGTAGCAGTGGGTGTTTGCACATCATTTCCGTCCGTGCAAAACCTCTCCAACACTAATTTCTCTGACAAAGAGCAATTGCTCTTCTCGGTCTTAACTTTGGTGTCGTTCCCAAAAAAAAGCTTCCTTGAGGACTTAATGGCCAACATTGAATCATCAATCCAATTTCTTGACATGGAGACAAAGAATGGCATCCAAAAAGGCTGCCAAAAAATATTCAAAGCTAATGATTCAAAACCCAAACACGTGATGTCACACCCAAATAAGCATCTACCACGAAATAAATAGCTGAAATCCAAAGAATGCTTAACCTAAAACCTGATGAAGGCAATAGCTGTGTAATTCCAGACAAAAACGCATATCAGCAGAAAATAACATCCCTACTGGAATGCGGTCCTTCCACTAAACTTCCAAAAAGTCCCGCTTTATCCAGGCCGCTAAGGCTACATTGTCCGCCTGAAACGAGCAAAGTTCAAACTTTACGTCTCCTATCTCCGCCTTCCGCGACTATAGGGTCTTTCCGAAATAGCAAAAAAATTGTCCCATGAGACCTATTGTTAAAGCCAGTTACTCTCAAACACACTATCCATCAAAATGGCTTTCTTCGGAGTTTACACGACTTCAACTTCACAGTAATTCCAACTTAAAAAGCACATACGATTTCATGTCAAAACACGACCTTAAAAAGATCCGATATACTAGTTTTCTTTGTGTAGAATCTCTCTTTCCGGGTGTTCCCATTCCAGATACCTTGAAATTCCTAAAACTATGGTTAAGATCTTAATATCTCACAGATGACATAGTTAACGAATATATCAGTCTAACCAACCTCGTTATAAGTGAAAACTATTTCATTTATAACCATAACTGTTACAAACAAGACTTCGGTTCCACATTGGGTGATTCATATCCCCTTCCTGGCTAACGTGTTCATGTCCTTCTTTGAAAAACACTTCCAGGAAATATTTTCCTACTTCCCACGGGTATGGCATAGGTACTTTCTGATATATTTGCTTTTTATGACTCTGAAGCTTGCCCTATCGAGTTGTTCCTTGCACAGCTCAACGACCAGTACCCATCCATTAACTTTACGTGTAAGATTGAAAATAATCTCTCTCTTCCTTTATAGACATTGGAGTTTTCCGAAACAAAGAAAACCAAATTCCCTAAAGCAAATACCATTTATATCCTCACCATATATCCACAACACCTCCTTCGGCCAAAGCAGCCACAAACACGCAGCTTTCTATGCCCTTACTCACCGACTACTCAAAGTACCGATGAGCTAAACAAATTTTGAAAAGTAACTCGAATACATAAAACATACCGCTGCACAGTGGGCTAGAATCGAAAAAATCTGGCTTAAACCTCAAAAACATTTTTTTGAGGCAGAAGGTTGAAATTTCGCATGCATATTTCCAAATAAACTCTGCACAACTACTCAAATTATTTCTCTCCTGTGTCTTCACGTTATCAATATATTTTAGTTATGGGCACTGTGTGAGTGAGTCAGTTCAAATGTGCGACTCAGTAGATTGAGCTGTGAGGCGAGAGTCTTATTCAGTGAGTCGCAGCTCCCTCCCGGCTCTATTCCACCCACTCAATAACTTTCCTTCCCCCTCCACATACCCCTACACATCCCAAATGCCCCGTTTACACCACGATCGTACCGACGTTGATCGCGACTACTGCACGTTTACACGTCTAAAAGTTACCATCGTAACTAAGTGCTACCCTCGTTGTGGAATTGTGTCAGATAACAACTGACGACGACACTGCGTGAGAAAATTGAAATCCTGGAAATTAAGAAGCAAAAGAATATTAATACTTTCATGTGCTAAAACTGAAGCTAGACCGAACTGTCGGTAAAAAGTTAAAGAATGTAGGTTTCTTTATGGGAATCTGTCCAAAGTTTAGCAATATTCATGCGGTAAAGACAGTAGATATGTCTCCTTGCTACGTTCCAAATTGGAATATTTTGCTAACTGGTCACTTTATTATAATATCGACTCAATCCGGATTGAACGTGTCCAAAAAAATTTTTCAAATTAAATAATTGCGATTTATTAATCTCTTTGTCTGATTACAACACTTCATATATTCTTTCCCTAGTTAATTTGAAAACTCTTGCACGACCAAGGATCCTCCAACAATGGCATATTCCTCTACAAAATTATCAAATTATATTTAGATTGTTCCTATCTCCTTTATTAGTAACTTTTAATGGATCCCGTCATAGCTATATAAATCCTCACCTGCTTGTTTTTAATTACCATAGAGCAAATTATGTCTTCAACTCCCAGCTATGATGAGATAAAACTAGTCACAACAGTCCGTGAAGTCTTTAAGAAACTAGATTCTTCGAGAGAATATGTCAAAACATTCAAGAATATTCACGCGTTAAAGACAGTACATATTGCTGTTATAATTTAACTAGAAAAAGCTTACATTTCGGCTTGATTCGGCACAAGTATTGATATCTCCATGTCCTCATCTAAATGTTATGGTTATTTCTGGCGAATTTTATTGTGAAATCCTGTATATAATGATTTAATTGGTTAAAGTTTTGTGCATGTTTGTTATTTTCCATCATCTGTGAAGTATAATGTAAGGATACATGGTTATGGGTTAACCTGTAAATAAAGAAATGCATAAAACTGGTATAGTACAGAATATCCGATATCATTTGGTAAATAGAACATCAGAAAAAAAACTTTCCCCTAACGTCCTTCCATTACCTGCTGAATGATGTCTTCAATCGTTGCCATATATCTTTGATATATTAGAGTTATTTATGAAATATCAGTTATTGTATCAAGATTGCAACGGCGCGAAAGAATCGTATATGCATCGATCTTCATTTCCTAACTCTTTTTTCTTAGCACACTAGCGCTAACCATCGTAAGTTCGGCAGTGTTAGGTACTAAAGCCTACGATGGTAACTCTGCGCGTTTACACGACGTTTTGAGGTTACGATCGTAAGGATCAACGTCGCGACGATCGTTGTGTAAACGGGGCAAAAGTCTTTCCGCACCCCCGCTTCAAATCCCCCGCCTCCCCTCGCAAAACCCGACCCTTCCCCATCATTGGCTCTCCCTGCCTCTGACGTTCGAACAATTGCCTCAACCCGTTCACCGTAATCCATCAATGGTCATTACTTGGCCTATGTTTTCAAACTTAGGGTGCATCCATTTCCACCTTTCTCCCTTTTTTCAATAGGGGAAGAAAAGAAATGATTAAATGCGCATAGCCTTCACAAAAGCGTGCATAATAGTGGCATTGACCAAGAAAGCTACGTGAATGCTTCAAAATTTTTGCGGAGGTGCGTGCTGCACCGCACTTATATATTCTTCGTCCGCTACAACACCTTCAGGAGTAATAATCTGTCCTACGAAAGGAACCGGCAAACGGCAGAAACCAGTTTTTGATAAATTTAATGTAACATTACTAGCTTCGAAACTTCTTGATAATAGTTCCGAATGTTCTCAGTGGGAATCAGAAGTATCTGTCGATACTAACACATCCACATAAATAGTGACAAAATCAGTAATATCGGGACCTAAGATAGCATCAAAACACCTCACCATCGCTTCCCCGCTATTGTTAAGCCCATAAGCCACTCGCTGAAACACATAAGATATAATTCGTATAAAAATGCGGCGTATTTCTGATCAAAAGGATTAAGTCTCATTTTCAAATATGCCGCAGTGATTTCTGTGGCAGAAAAAACATTTTTTCCTCAGAATTTTCTTAGTTATTTATCTATTCAAGGAGGTTTGTAGCATTCCGCATCAGTTAGACCGTTTAACTTCCGGGCGTTTACGCATAAACGAACCCTTGCGTCCGCTTTTTTCACAATAGGGTAATTTCCATCATTTCCATCAAAGAAAACGAAAGGCATTGATTGCGATTCGTAACCCATCATTAGTGTATTCATAATATAAAAATTATCTGGTTGTAGAAATACCGGTTTAGACGAATGGCAATCGTCAATTTTATCCTCATTTGAAAAAGGCCAGATTGGCGCCGTATCAGCGCTCAGAGCCTCACCCCAAGGTCACCTCAGTTGTGGCAGCAGGAACCAGGTGGGGTTTGGGTGTCAAAATTTGGGATATGAAGGTTGTGGAAGATAGAGTCGTTTTTTAGAGTCTCGGTAGATTAGCAGGGAAGGGGGTGAAGAAGAAGGTGTCAAGGTGGGTGAGGGTACTGCGTAGGAAGACTGTGAAGGCTTGCTTGGTACCCTCACCCACCCTGGAAACTTTCTCTCCCCCCCTGACCTGCTCCTCTTCCGAGAGCCGAAAAAACGACTGTTTATCCCACAACCTCCAATATCCCCACTTTTTAACACCCAAACCCAATCCTCCACCTTACCATCTCCTTTCAAGCACCAAGAAATATATGAGGAAGAACTATTAAGACTTTTTACACTCGATGATGAGGTTTGCAACAACGAAACGCGTAGAGTCAGAATAACACTCAGTATAATTATTGCAATATCCAATTTCACTAATCTTTAGAGGAAGGTAATAGGCAGATTATATGGGGGATATGGTGAATGAAAGGATATTCTGCAGTAAGGATCAACACATTATGGGACGGAAGTGGAAAATATGTATTGGTTGGAAAGCCCAGTGGAAATGATGTTATGAAAAGAACACTTTGAAACAAAAAAAGACGCGTGTTTCACAAGTGGAAGTAAGATATTGAAAGTGGAGGCATACGCCTCAAAGAACTGGGAATGATTAATGAATAGGTTATGTTCGGTTAATTGATGCGAGGCAGAGGTGTGAATCAGTGCCGAGGAGGACTTCGAAGGAGTGGGCACTATCGGAGGACAATCAGCATATTTTTCCGACTCTTTTTTCATAACGAGCTCTACGTAGGTTATCTCTTTAAAAAACAAATTTCGAATTTTGGTAATAAAAACTACTTTAAATTTAAAAAATTGCATTACTCACTAAAGAATATATTAAAATCTGCGGGGACTTTTAAATGCAAACTATATATAAAATGACGAAATTTAATAGCGATTTAATCATCACTGATCGAACTAGGTGCTCATATAGAGTAAATATGACGAGAACGCTAACCTCATAGGGGCAAAATTCTGTGCATACTGTAGTTGGGAGTATAAGAAAACTCACACACTCCTACACGGCGCAATATGCAATAACTGCATCCCGGAAAAAACTCCAAGCGTGTTTTTGTGTATAAGAGAGACAGCTAATAAATTTGGTCTTCGTGTGAAGGACACTGTGAGAACGATGGAGGAAGATTATCAAAATATGAATGTGGTGTTCTCTTAATCTTGAAAACTCACAGCTGAATTTTATGGAGTTTTCTTCCAAGTGGTTCTAAAACCTTATGTGGATGACACAATTTTTTCACTGTTAGTGGATTGGAGGGAAGGGTAGAAAATTGGTGCAACGAATGTTTCACAAATGTCGCACGTGATACAAATTGCAAAATAAAAATTATACTACTTCAGCGAAGATGAGCACACTTCCTGGAAATTCACGTGTAAGTAATTGTATGCGTCCTCAAATTCGCATGGTAAGTAACATGCCAGAGTTCCATTTGAAATCCATAAAGTAATATGAAAATAAAAAATTCGCGAAGAAACTAATTAAACGAATTAGCATGAGTTGTAACAGTGATTTTCCTGTGTAAGAGAAAAAAATTAGCCTTCACCGGGACTCGAACTCGAAATCGCACTAGTCTTTAGTCATTGCACCTGTGCCATAAACCGCGACACCACCATGGAAATATTGGAAGAAAATCATGGTGTAGAAATATTTACAGACAAATATCCCTCGAAGCCTATGTGAAAGAAAGCCGCGACACTTTTTCTACCTTACCTATACAGTCTCAGAAAATGGTATTGGCATCCAGATCCCAATAAAACACTCCTGCGATGTCTTCTCGTCAGTTACACTCAAAACTACAAAAATTCATGCAAAATGTGGCGTCGCAGCGATGGAACTACAATCTAGGATATACGACTTGATGTTAACGTTATAACTACAAAATGTTTCCGTATTATTATAAGTTAAATTTAACAACATGATTTACATTTAGCAAGAAACACGACAATGAATAAACTTACGGTCTTGCATAACGTTAGCCCACCTGTAATTTCTCTATCGATTTTCTATTTTTCATTAGTTCTGCTTTCACGGATAAGACATTCAGGTGTTTCTTCGGTAGCGGCCTCGTCATGATATCAGCCATTTGATGTTTTGTGGAGATATTTTGAGCATCAAGCTTGCCTTCTATCATTTTCTTTCTTTTCGTGCGATGAAACTCTGAATTGTTCTAGTCTCACCGCTGCTGAAATGTCAACTTGATTGACTGGAACACTTTTAAGTAGTATATTTTCTATGATAAGTCTGACAAACCAAAATGCCTGTTTGGTCCCTTCATTTGCTGCAATGATTTCTGCTTCAGTTGTGTAAGCTGCTACGACAACTCTTAGTTGGCTCATTCATGAAATCACTCTTCCTGCATACCTAATGATGAACTCCAAGGATAGACGAGCCGTCAAAGTGCATCCTCCAAAATACGCATTGCTGTAGACATCCAGAAAACCCTGAACAACATTGCTTTAATAGACTATCCCCAGTTCCAATGTCCCTTCTTTGTAGTTGATGCGTAGTTTTCCGCGGCGTTATCTGGATGATGTCTCCATGTTCCTGGGTTTCACCGCGTGAATTTTCTTTGTGACGACAGTTTCTCCGGTATTCCAACCGGCGTCATCGACCGCTATTCCAACCGGCGCCTTCAGGTCGATGACCCGAAGACGCCGGTTGGAATACCGAATAAACTGTCGTCACAAAGAAAATCCACTCGATGAAACCCAGAAACATGGAGACATCGTCCCTTCTTTGTGTCTGAAAACTCTCCTGACTCGTACCATATTCTCCGTCACTTGCCTTTTTGAGTGTCCTCTAAAGGAATCCAACCATATAAGCCACGTATGGCCTTGTGCCAAGCATCACATAAATCAATGCTCTAACGGCCTTTCTGTTGGAAAACCTTGGTGCCTCGTCATCTTTCCTTAGTGTGGAAATTTCTGCACCTTTGAACATTGGAGTTTAAACCAGTCTACATTCCGAACATTAAAGCGTTCTATTTTCGCCAGTTCTCTGACTTGAACCTCTCTTCTCGCAGTACTTAAAGGCCCACAAAATAGCTTGCTTGCTTTGCGTGAGTTTTTAACTCCTTCTTCAACTCCTCAATGAAATCTTTATTTCTCATAGATCGGTGGCTGCAATAGAGCCATCACATATGTTAATGGCAAGTATGAGCTGTCTTCCATTTCTATCCAGAATTTACAAACATGGAACTGCATCATTGGTGTAGGACCCATATTGTCAGGAAGGAAGGGTCCAAGTAGTTTATTCCAGCAACTAGGTGCTTGCTAAGTTCCATTAATAGTTCTCTTTATCTGACAAAATTTGCTAATTCCGCTTCAAATCCTTGAGGCTTCTTCTTGAAAAGGATTTCTTCCAGTTCTCGGTAAAAGAATGCTGTTGACTCGACGAATCGTGTCACTAGTTGCTAATTGCTCGGGCTAATTCACGGTGGTACCACACCATAGTCTGAATAAAGCATCATTGCTCAACTCGGTGGATCGTCGATCGATTTATTGTAGTGAAAACCCTTTTCACGGCATTAATTTATTAAGGAAACATTTTGGTCAGTCTCATTTGGGTACTGTATTATAGGTTCCCTTTTATTGACTGCTTAATTACATACATAACTACAAAAAATATCGTAAGAAGCCTGTCTTTGCAGCATCATCTATCGATCACACTGCAACCTAAGAGTTATAACTATATTTTAACATATTCATTTAAACTAGAATCCACTCTTTTGTGCTGCGGTTCGGACTGGGCTCTGGCTTATCTGTAAAGCCGTGGTTACAAGATTCATTAACACGGAGAAGAAGCTAATTTATCTGTTTGTCGTCGCACTTTCCTAACACTCTTTTAACAATACCAAATTTACGATTAGCTTGACCTGTTACTTTCCGAATAAGTATTCCACGATAAATCGTAATTGAGTCTAACTTGAGATATTTAAAGGAATCTAAAGTCTCTAATTGGGAACCCTGATTGACATAGCTATGTTGTAGGGAGTTATTGCTTTTCTAAAAATGCATTACTATTCATTCATTCATATTTAATCCTAACTGCCACGCATTGCACCACGCTAAGATAGCAGCAAGGTTGGTCGTTAGTTCATCCCTATCTTTACTGGCAGGGATTTCCCTCTGAACTGTAGCGTCATCAGTAAATAATAGTCAGTTCACTTCGTACTATTTCACCTCTGTCATTGATAAAAAGATAGGACAGGGTTGGGCCTATGGCACTACTCTGAGGGTCGCCATAATTTACTCTAACCTCGTTCGAGACTGCATTGTGTAATACCACCCTGTGCTCGCATTTTCTTAAAAGATCTCTTACCCAGGATTAGACATCTTCATCTGGGAACGTAGAATATCTCTTGCGTGCCAGAGATCAGTCATCCCCTCCAAAACACCCACGAAATAGCTCAAAGAATATAATGTTGAAGCGGAAACATTTTTGAATTGCTTAAACAGACAAATGGACAAAAAATAAAATTTCCGCTTTCAAAATTAAAGTATGCTCCCATATATCTTAAAATTCGTCCCCACATGGAAGGCAAATGAAAAACGAGACATTCCGTTTTTGTCCAACGGACGAGAAGAAAGACTGCGAGCAGAGCTGCGTGAGAGGACTAATCGGATCAAAAGGGAAGGCACTCTTCTGGCGTCGACGAAATGAAAGCCATGAATCCAAGACCAGAAAAATACAAAAGGAGTGATATGCTAGGAATAAATTTCAACGGAGCTGGCAATGACACATAAGAAAACAAAAAAGGGAAGGAATCGCAAACAAATTTTAGCATTATTACATGTTCCGTCCATTCCAAAAACGTCTCCTATGCAAAGAGACATGAACTCGTATATGTATCGTGTAAACATTAGGGTTGGCCGAGAAAAGTTTTTCTTCCCTGATCAAATTTTCCCAGTGCGGGAAAGTTGCCAAACAATATCATGATCTTGCAAACAAAATGTTTTTCATCGGATGACATTAATCACCCCCGCCCAAACTCAAACGTTCAAAATTTTGCGAAAAAGCAGGCTGATTTCAGAATCAAACGATAATTAAGACTAGTTTTATGCAAATATGGGATAATGAATAATATGAAAGACTGGATACATGTTTATAATTTACAAAAAAAAATTTGAAGTTTATTTGATATAATCTAGGGCTTAAACGGAATAAACAACAAAATTATGGTATAGACTACTTGCAAAGCACTAGGCATTTTTGCCAGCGGAAAGTATAGTTAAGATAATTCCATTTTGGGGACTAAAATGAAGATTAAATAATATTTTTCGATTTTAGTTTGTACTCTAGAACATAATCCATCAAATGATTCTAAATATTCCCGCAAAAAGTAATAATAAGCTTAATTATTTAAATCAACATCGATCATCATTACCAATAACGTACCTGCGGAACCCTTTTCACAAAGAAATTCAGCAAAGGCTGAGAAAGAGCAAAACCTGAACGTCAAGCACGTCACTAAGTAGCTCTCTGCTAGTTTCGTGAAGAAATTACCCAGAGCTCACCACGACGAATTGGCTACCATCGAGTTCCGCCCGTGCCCCCCCCCCAATAACCCTTCCAAAGGACACGTTTGTGTAAGCACATAAATTACTCTGGCAAAATTATATTGTGATTTATTTTCGATTTTGGCTGAATTTCTCTCTCTCTCTCTCTCTCTCTCTCTCTCTCTCTGACGCACGATAATGCTGATCCACGCCTGCGTTCTGCACTGCACTCGGATTTTGATGCTACCGTGATTATTAGTACCATCCTTTTAGCTGTTCCCGTGTGGCAGGGAATAGTAAGTTTTTCTAATACAGCTCTTTTCATAACAACGTCTTCCAAGTCTTTGTTTGCCATCCCAGCTGCAAATGGTGGTTGAGTTACCTCAATTGCTTCCTAGTCAACCAAGTCAATATAATTTTGTGCATCGAAGTTTAGCTCTGGAATTTTGAATTTCCTCGATTCCTCCCGCTGAGTTTCCCTCGATTTCAATATAATTGTTATGGCCATTTCACGAATTTGTCTGCGTTTATTGGCTAACATTACAAGCAGAATATTCTCTGGTTGAGCAAAACATGATTCCTTGAATTATAGAGGCGTAATTTGATGTCACTATCCATATATTTCATTAGAAGTATCATGTTCATAATATTCTTCGGGCCTTTCTTGCAATGGGGTCTGAGTTATATTGAAAACCACATGCAATATTTGATCCTTTTGAATTCTCATGCAGTAAAGTCAATTGTTTCACACGATAAGGTAGCAGGTTTTGATGTCTCCATGTTACAGTAGTAATGAATGCAGAAAATCGTCTTTCGCACCTCGTGTGGCTGGACAAGTACTTTCTTGACAAAATGGCTATATTTTAGACCTACAGGAATTTTTATTTAAAATTATGTCAACGATTTTATTAGGATCTTGAATCCTCATGGAATCTAATTGGGCAATGCCTACGAACTAAAGTAATTACCTTTAAATTTAGAACCACACATTTTTTTCTAAAATTTTCACTTTGTTTAATCAACCATAGCAACTCTTGTTTCGTTAGTTCAAGAAGGAAATAAAATCCACCAAAGGAATAAACGAAAATCAACATCGGACTTAAATAATATTCAAAAAGGCAAAATAACGGCAATATCTGTGACGTCAAACAGGGAAAAACCGCATAGTCCGCAAAAGCCGAAAAGTAGCATGTTTATTCCCAGAAATCTTAACTATTTTTAAGGATTCTACCAACGCTTGAGTTGTGAAAGTCGGATAGGGTATAAAAGTATCGCACAGAAAAGCGAGAGTGAGCGATGCAGAGGTTCACTCCGATTATTCCGAATACGCCGCCAGGTCGGAAGACGGTAAGCCGCAGCGGCTGACTGGTTTTCGGCGCCAACGTACTGGCTACTACGTATACAGCAAGCTGAAACTTCTGAGTCAAGGCATTAATTGACTTTAACAACGATATTATTACATAAGTTTCATGATTGCACCTTCTGTCGGCAGATTTCTGAACTCAATGGCCTCGACAGCTCTGTAACCGAAACTACTCGACTCGACATTCGTAACACTACTCAAAACACTCGAGTGGAGTACCAGCTGCTCGACTCGTCTCGAATTTTTTAGTACTCCCACATCCCTAGAACAAACCAATGCAAATGTATCCTTATGGCCATTCATTTTCCATTCTCCTGATTATTCCGGGACGCCTTCCGGTGTTAACCGCAGTTCTGTCGCACCCAATTGCTTGTAGTCCATCGATATTGATCATTTCCTCCGCTAGAAAGTTCAAGATAAAATCTTAGAGGTCAATAGCTTTGCTGACACATCGAGCATGTGACTTGCGTTCAGTATCTTGAACCGTGCTCTTGAGCGAGAGTTACATGCTCCTGAACAATTTTTTTCGCTTTGACTGAAATAAGAGTTTGAAATAAGTTAAATGAAATAAGAGTTTCCTCCCGTCAAAGTTAACCGCTTGCAGTTAAACACCTCCCACATTCCTCTGCACAGAAATGCACAATATTTCTCTTTCCCTAATGATTTTTTCTTGTTATTGACAAGTAAATCGTGTACTTGAGTAACCAATCTGATTTCTACTAGGAGCGCATATACAAGTGCTGCAGCAGCACGGTTAGATATGCAGAATCGTACACAGGCTGAGGCTATTTCACTATTGTAACCCATTCACACTCTCTCACCCACACTTTCTCATTCCATGGTTCCGAAACCTTCTATCTACATAATACCTTGCGAGCCACCTCTAGGGTGTTTGGCAGGGGGTGATCAATCACCAGCATGCAGAATGCATTTGGACTCCCACATGCACACCACACAGTACAAAAAACGTCACTCTTACTAAGAAGTTATACTACCATATGCTATTAGAAATAAAAATAAAATTAATAAATATGCATTAAGTTTTACATAGGTAAGTAGGCTACACTACAAGTCATGCAATCTATTTCTGAGTTCTATCGCTGCCGTTATAATCTCTTAGTGATCGTGGAAAAAATTATATTCTCAATCTGTCTCTTCTACCATCTATCTCTCTTATTTTATTAATATAATCTGATCTTCCGTAGTACGTTTGCGTCCGCAAGATATGGTTAACTTCGTCAGAAAAGACACTGCTCTTGAATTTATCTAAAAGGTTTAGTCTATTTATACTTTATATACTTTATAAAGTATAAATAGACTAAACTAAAGTATATATACTCTATATATACTTTTAAAAAGACTATCTAATTTGAAAATATCTACTTCTGTTTTACAATGGTTCCGTTCTTACTTGAGTCAACGTTTCCAGGCGGTGAATGATCGGAAAAACAATGTACATTCTGACTTACTCCCTGTTGAACATGGGGTCCCCCAAGGGTCAATAAGGGGGCCATTGCTCTTTGTCATTTACATTCAGGACCTCCCAAATAAGATACGACATTGTAAGTACCATCTATATGCTGATGACTTGCAGATCTATATTGACTGCGATCGCAATGCGATCTCTAGCGCCATTGCACAAGTTAACGAAGATATCTCAATTATATGTCAATGGGCGTCTAAAAATTGTCTGAAACTAAACTCACAGAAAACAAAGAGCATTATAATAGGCAGTGCCAAGGTCTTGTCTTCCATAAACATCGGCTCACTGCCTAAAATTCAAGTTAATGACGTAGAAATAGATTATTCTGAAAAGGTTAAAAATTTAGGCGTTATTCTAAATAAAACACTAACTTGGGACGAACACATAGCATGCATTTCTAATAAGGTAATTAAATCTTTGCACCAATTAAAATGCTTCCGTGACCTAATGCCAATACCATTGAGACTCAAACTAGCGAATGCTTTGTTGATTCCTCATATTGATTACTGTTCTTTGGTGATGTCGAACATTAATATATGTCAGATATCTAAATTACAGAAAATACAAAATTGTATCTTGCGTTATGTGTGTAACATTGGATATTATGAGCATGTCACTCCATATTATAAGGAATTAAAAATTTTAAAAATTGAAAAAAGAAGAAAATTTCAAATGGGTCTATTTATGTATAAACTTTTAAAAACTGAAACTCCCTGTTACATTTTCCAGCCTTACATAGATAACTTTATGAAAAAAACAAGATTTACAAGAAATAAAAATAAATTAATTGTACCTATTCATAAAACAACCATGTACCAAAATTCATTTTATATTAATTCATGTCATGTATGGAATTCGATCCCTCTAGAGTTAAAAAATATCTCAACATTTAATAATTTCAAAAAGTCTTTGTTTTCTTTTTATTTTTATGATACCTAAATTATATAAGCGTCTGCAACTTGCAATTTTTGGGTTTGTATGTTTTTTGTATGGTTTTTCATTTTGTTTTATGACTTTGGAAATCTGTATACAGGTGGTTGTTTGAGTTGGTTGGTTGAGTGTTTCATGATATCTTCTTTTTTTTATGTTAACCTTCTCAGCCTGAGTGTTTATGATTATGTATTAATTTAGGCTCCAAAGGAAAGGATTCCTAGAGCCAATAAAGTTTATTATTATTATTATTTTTCATTCTACGGTCCGACAGAGATTCCCATCCGAGTTTATCTAAGAGGACAGTTACACTAACAAGACTATCGTAACGACCTTTCACGTACCTGGCAGCTCATCTTTGCACGCGTTCTAACTCTGTTTTTAAGCCTTTTTCGTGAGGGTCGCAAACACTGGTAGCGTATTCCAAATGTGGTCTAACGAGGGAAAAGTAGCTTACTTCTCTCACTTTGTCGTTGCACTTTCCTAATATGCTTTTCACAAAACCCATTTTACGATTAGCTTGACCGGTTATTTCTCGAATATGTTTATTTCACGATAGATCATTATTGAGTCTAACTCCGAGATATCTCACGGAATCAACGGTCTCTAATTGGGTACCCAAAATTATATGGCTACGTTTTAGGGAGTTATCCTTCTATCTTATCCAGAAATTCATTACGACGCATTTTTTTCAAATTTAATTCTAACTGCCAACCTTGGGTTGAGGAAGAGGGAGAGGGGGAAGGTATTGAGGATGGGCGGTGTTACATAAGTTAAATGGACCGACACCGTTACAATGGAGAACAGTTAATATAATAGAAGAAGTACCATTCATCAGAAGTGAAAAAATTCTTATTATCTCCAGCGTTAATGTGAAATTAACTCAAAATATTGTAAACAAAATTTTTACGTGATGATTTTCGCTGACATTGTAGTCAGCAAAACTTCTGTCGCCAAAATCCAACGGACGTGGTGGAAACCCGAAGAGAATGCAGAGATCGTCTGATCAACGCCGCGAGAATCTTTGAACCTACATTTTTAAGTGGAATTAAATTTCAGGCCAATATATCGGCACCTTGATCATCTAAGGATAAATAAGAAACAGCCATCCAAATGTTAAGTAGCATTAATAAGACACCCAAATAGGAAATTCTAAGGTAATTTTACCTCCGTGATAGTAACTAATGTGTAAAATTAGCCATGAAATATAGGCAAATGCAGATGTAAACATGGCGAAAACAATAAGCATATACTTACTTGAACCATGTTAGCACGAAAAAATTCTCTGTTTACATTGCATTCCAATGTAGATGTAGATGTCAATGCGTGCGACACATTAGTAATGGCCTTTTTCAATATTTCGTCCTCTCGAGTTTGAATGTTGTCCCTCCATTCCCCTGACTTCTCATCATACCAAATGTTCCGAGCCTCGTTGTAGAAGTTTTCAAGCACATTCTCCTCTCCCGAGTGCGCCAATTTCTTCAGCACATCCCTTTCGGATTTAAAAAGTAGATGGTGTATCGGCAGCTGGGACCACCTGCTTGCGCTAGGACCGAAGGAATTTATTAGTTTCTTCTCCAATTCCATCCGATCTTTATATTTGTCAACGCAGGTGTCCTGGGTCCGTGAGAATTGATCCGTAATCTCTATACTCTGGAATTCCCCGTCCCTGGAAGGAAGTAGTAGTTGTTTAGTAAATCTTTTTTTACATTTCCGCAGGTGAAATATACTTTTGAATATATAATCTATAGCTTTATATGGATTACCTTTGAATTGGGACTCATAATGACTGCGGCTATTCTCTTATGTGTTCTTATCCATTTTTTTCCTGACCTATGAATTTTTTATGCATATATCGTGACCAACAGGCGAGTGAAAATAAAAAAAACCTTCACCTTACTCTTAAAAACCTAAATTTGTAATGGCTGAAGTTACAGGTTTATACTCTAATAATATATTGCTGTGCATCATCTACCGTCTTAATAAATGTTGTTTATTTAGTGACTTTGAGTGTGTTCTACTTAGACATTATTCAACCTAAAACAATGTTGTCATTCTAGGTGACTTAAACATTGGTATTCTCAGAATCAACTACGAAACCTCCTATCTAAATAAACTTCATTTTTAGTATTAACCTACATTTAGTCCCTTTTTAACCTACTCATCACACTTTATCTAGTCATACTCTCTTAGATCTCTGCATAGCTGTTCGTTTATGCTCGCACGAGGCTGACGTGCCTAGCGAACGCTACGTCGAACTTTCACTCTTGTTAGCCCTCTCTCAACCCTGATATCTGCCAGTATGCCGAGGCCCGGCCTGAAGAAGGACTTGGACCGAGACCATGATGATTTTAAGTCCATGGTCGATGGAATAATGAAGACCCTGTCTTCTTTCGAAGAAGATCGGGAGAAGGCGGATAAAGAGAAGACACCAAAAAAGCAGGAAAGCCTGACTGCGCTGGAGAAGAAATTTGTAGCCTTCAAGACGTCGGTTGAACTATTTGCAGCATGTCACGGAAAAAATGGAGAAATAGGAGAAGAAGTCTGAGGACTTTTGACAATAGTCCTGACGCTTTTGAGGAGTACTCAAGATGGAACTGCCTATTGGTTCATGGAATAAAGGAGGATGACCGGGAAGACTGACTGAAGGTGGCTGGAGACTTCTTCTCGAATTAGCTGAGGGTAAAAGTTGTCAACCCAATCCTTCTTGGGAAGGCACACAGGATTGGCCCACACAATACCTCGAATGATTCCTCGAGGCCCATCATAGTGAGATTCCTTTGATACCAGGAGAGAGATAAAGTGTGGAGAGTGAAGAGGAACCTCAAGGCGACGGGCTCCCTAATTACGGAGTCTCTCAGTGCTATCCACAAGAGGATTCTACACGAAGTGAAGAACTGCGTAGGGACCCCTAATGTTTGGACCCAAGATGGAAAAATAGTCATCTTACGAGAAAACGGGTCGAGGGCTTTCAAAACTCAAATAAAATTTAAATGGAAAAAGGAGGTTAAACTTTCTTCATCAACCGATGACGGATCTTTTCGCTAAGTTGTGAGGGTTGAGCAAACAGGCAAGAGAAAGGGTACTTTCCTGATTCTCGTTCCCGGTAGTCCTTCTCAATTTAAAACGTGATTCCTGGTGCATTATCTTATTGAGTGATTTCCAAGTCATCTGTGTTCCTGACGGCCTGCACTCCCATACCTGTTCCTGAGTGTCCAGTCAGCCCTGTTCCAGTCTCATCGTTGCTCGTCTCGAGCCACACCGCTGACCCGGCTTCATCTTTCCATCGGAATATCCTCGTGCTCCCCAAGTTTTAGTGTCCCCAAGTGTCAATAAGTTTTTCCCTTATGTAATCTTGCCCTATCGAAGGGTAAAATTGTGTTATCTAAGTAAGTGTTAGTGCTTACTAAGTGTCTTTGTGTTAAATAAGGCAATCTACTTTACTGTAAATAACTCATAAGTGTGCGTGTGTTCCTAAGTGTTTTTCCATTCCATTTTCAAGTTTTACTCTTCTTGTATATTTTCTATGCCAACATTTCCTTTGTCAGTGCACGGTTATATTACCATTGCAGAATTTGAATAATTTCAATAGTGACACATTTCACTCGCCCTCTCCCGTAATCGGTCAGATTTCGCTTCCAGCCACTGCTGCGATAATCAGCATTCCCTCAACAACTAAAATACCCACAATGCACCCTCGATTCCACAATGCATCTCATGCAGTCCTCAATATATTCCACCTCCAAGCGACTCACAATTCAATCCTCTAGCTGAACTTTTGTCCCTTCCCTGACTCCAACCCCTACGGTCTGTGCTACGGTAGCATTCCACAGCTTATACCTTATCTCGGCAAAATTCCCCCTACCACATGAAATCCCTCTTAACCAACTATTTTTACCTGCACCTGTCCCAATCCCCGTGGACGCACTGAAAACTAACCTAAATCTCAATGCACCTGAATTCATCCCTTAACGCATAAACCAAAAGCATTCTAATTGTTGCCAATTAACATCGAACATGTGTATACATATTCCAAGGGGAAGCTCTTAGGAAACAAAGTGAAATGCTTTCCACGTTCTTTTGAAATGATACACTTAAATGTGCATAGTTTTCCTACGAAATAAGACGAGCTACGTCCACTTCTCTCTAACAAAATGTACAAATCATATCCATGGCTGAAACATGGTTAAAGCCCTCCATGACTTCTAAACTCGTTATACTCTTTTTCGCAATGATCGTGTTGGAAAATGCTGTGGTGACGTAGGAGTGTACGTAAGTAACGACTTAAAATGTAAGGCACTTTCCACTATTTCATTAGAGACCACCTAATTTAGGTCGTTTAGGTGACTTGGATACGGTAGTATCTGAGTATTCCACGGAATATGAACACGTATTAATACCATAAGATTTTAATGCAAACTTTAATACAGGGGTGCACTCATAGACTTTTAAACGAATTTTCACCGAAAACGATATCAAAAATCTTACATCTACATCTACATAATACCGTGCGAGCCACCTCTAGGGTGTTTGGCAGGGGGTGATCAATCACCAGCATGCAGCATGCAATTGGATTTCCACATGCACACCACACGGTCTAAAAAACGTCACTCTTACTAAGAAGTTATACTACCATATGCTGTTAGAAATAAAAATAAAATTAAGAAATATGCATTAAGTTTTACATAGGTAAGTGGGCTACACTACAAGTCATGCAATCTATTTCTGAGTTCTATTGCTACCGTTATAATCTCTTAGTGATCGTGGAAAAAAATAATATTCTGAATCTGTCTCTTCTACAATCGATCTCTCTTATTTGATTTATATGATATGATCTTCTGTAGCATGTTGGCGTCCAATAGATATGGTTAACTTCGTTAGAGAAAACAGTGCTCTTGAATTTATCAAAAAGGTTTAGTCTATTTTTCAATCTACGGTCCGACAGAGATTCCCGTCCGAGTTTATCTAATAGATCAGTTACACTAACAAGATTATCGTAACGACCTTTCACATACCTGGCAGCTCTTCTTTGCACGCGTTCTAACTCTGTTATTAAGCCTTTTTCATGAGGGTCCCAAACACTGGCAGCGTATTCCAAATGTGGTCTAAAGGGGAAAAGTAGCTTACCTCTCTCACTTTGTCGTTGCACTTTCCTAATATACTTTTCACAAAACCCATTTTACGATTAGCTTGACCGGTTATTTCTCGAATATGGTAAGGTCATGTTTATTCCACGATAGATCATTATTGAGTCTAACTCCGAGATATTTCACGGAATCAACGGTCTCTAATTGGGTACCCCGAATTATATGGCTACGTTTTAGGGAGTTATCCTTCTATCTTATCCAGAAATTCATTACGACACATTTTTTTCAAATAAGTAAATTACAACGCATTACACTCGGTTGAAATTCTGGGGGCATTTCTAAATTGCCTAGCCTCGAGTAAGTCGTTTGTTATAGAAATTATCTCGAGCAAACACCTGCGTTTCGTCGATAAAAATTTGATGTCCGATTCCCGAGTAAGCATGCACACCTACGGATGAATTCTCAGTGTCAGGATGAAACATCGCCCGTTTGCGTTCTTTAATACGGGAATTCACGGAACGCCCTGCCTACCCGACGTAAGATTTCCCGCATGAGCACGGGATCCTATAAACGCCTTCCAAGTCGAGGGGATGGAGTCGGTCCTTCGCTGAAGTAGGCAAGTTGCTCATGTTCTTGAATGAATTCATGTGTGGCAATGGATGAAAGCTTACGAATATCCATTCAACCTGAAAATTTCCTTCACGTGATCCCATTGTTTTCTTTACAGCAACATCGCCAAAAAAACCACTCTGCCCTTACGAAGGAGTGTTTTCATGACCGATGCTTTCTGTTGCAGGTGATGGTGGGAGTACATGTGGAGGTTGGTAAATAAAATGGGTATTATTTGTATAACTAAAACTTTAATAGGTCACGCCACCCGTAGACTCGGAATAGAAAGATTTTGGACATCTATCATTTTATAAGTGCCCCAAGGGTAGCTTGAATTCAACCCATTTGATACACATAAATACCTGTGGATTATGAATACATGGAAATCCTTAATTATTTTAATTCATGGTCTCCAATTCATCCCAAACTATTATCAATAGAGTGAGATAGTACAAATGAAATTATATGCAGGTACTATTGCAGAGATAGTTCTTTTTTTAATGTAAGGTGAAGGCAGAAGACACTTTGAAAATGGGTGATTCAATTCGTGTTTAGACATATGCAATGAATTATAACGTATACTCTGAATGAATTGTGGAATTTTAGTAAGGTAATTCCTCGATAAAACTACCGCAGGTACTCGTCATTATGCATTAAAACTTTTGGGCCATGTCGCCGCTTCAATTTTTAGGTGGACCCAAAGTTTCCCGACCAACGCTGGTCGCTTTTTTCAAGGTAATCTGATAAAGAAGACAATTTCATTTCTGTACATATGGCACCGTGTCTGGGAGTTGGGGGAAGGGAGCGAGAGGTTGAAGAAGTGTGTTATCAAGTGTTCCTTCGGATTGCGAGTTGCCAAGTACGACTTATTCTATGGCCGGTGTCCCGGTTGAATTGTTATCTTGTTTTCTACTATGCTAAGGTATTGGGATACTAAAGGGGCCAGCCAGTCGAGATGAACCAGCCAGGATGAAGGATTGCGTTTCGTTGTTGAATTCAGTCAAACGCCAGAGGATAGGTGCCTTCTGAGGTGTGCAGGGAAAAGGTGGCTGGATGATGTAGAGGATATCCTCAATACAAATAGGCGTAAGAAAATGGAAACTCCTTGTTTAGAATTGAGACATAAGTGGCGTAAAATGTCTGCTTCCTATAAAATCTCAGGACTCTAACTTAAGATATAGTGATAGCCACCAAAATATGGAACCAATATCCCAGAGTGAAGATGAATGTGCCGGAGGTAGCGGCAAGATGAAAGCCCGGTTAAGCAAGGATCACGAAGACTACAAAGTAAGGAATGGTATTGTGAGGATCCAGGACCCAAATATTCGATGCTGTTAAGCTTATCCTAACCGCAATCACCGATTTAAGTGCCACTATCGGACAAAGCAGAACCTTATGAAGTCGATATGCAATGCGGCCGCTTAAAATAATTACTTGTTGCTGGTATTACTCTACATGCCCGCCATGGAAGAGTCAGAGAGGGATCTTATGAAATTTCCATTAGATATGGAAAAGAGAGTGGCCTCAAATTACATGCAAAGAAAACCAAGATATTGGTATTTTACATATCAGATTCTGATTCGTGACCCATTTCTAGTTAATGCTGCTGAAAGGTCACAATATCAGGGATGTACGATAGGTCCTCTTCCCTGATCAACTAAAATATTTGCCATGGTTAATGATCGTTATGTACCGACCAGTGGATACAAATTCAAATACTAAGGTTTCAAAGTAAAATGTAGAAGGTATGCTGAGGGAAACATGCACACAAATATGTGAAAATAACAAAGAAAGTTGGATAAATATCCCCGAATTACCCGCTAAGCTTTTATCCATGTCATCACCTTGGAATCCTCCGTACCAAATAGGGGTATTTTATGGAAGGAAAATCTGTCTTTTACTATAGTTTAGAATACATACTTCTTCTTTCGTATTTTTCCGGAGGCTATTTTTATTTTAAGGTGAATTATAAACATCCAGACTCACCCATTGCTTGATGAAGGGGATGAAGGGCTTTCCTGGTGTTCAGCGTCTGCCCCTTGGCCTATTGTCAGTGTATTTCCATCCACTACCTCCAAAGGGTGCTGATCGCTTTAAATATAAAATCATTTTCCACATTAGATGATTTCTCCTTGATTGTTTGATTTGGCAGCTTAAAAATTATAAAAATCCTTTATAAATGGACATTCAAAAATGAACACACGGCTGGGTAGGTGGAAAATTGACTCGTTTGGAATAAAATTCACCCTGTGCGAGAAATTTGTTCATTCAAATCAGGGTCTCAGGGTCTAATGTTTAAAAAAATATAATATTAACCACTGCCGCTAGAGACTTGAAGTTAAACATTTCTTTTTCAGTCTTCAGTGGTCTCGAGAAGTCTTGACCCTTCGAAAAACCCGTCGAGATTCTCGGGTCCCCTCAGAAAATAAAATATTATGCATTGTAATTATCTCTTTTATATACTGAGAATAATTTAATGAAAATATCATTCAAATAGATGGTATATTTATTCAAAACCAATACATATTGTAAAAAAATTGATGTAGCTAGTTTAAGAAATACTATTAATTACTTACGCAACCAAAATTTATTGGTGATTATGACTTTTGTTACCTTAGTTATCATCCATAAACATTGGTAAAATATATGTAGTACTTCAGTGCTCCTTTTTTATTTAAAATTGAATTTTTTTATTTTATTATATTACTGACAAAATAAGCATTGGTGTAACCCTTTAGATAAAATGAAATATATACCTAATTGTACATGGGTAAGGATAAAGGGGCAAGACTTTTCGAGACTGGAGTGGACTATAGTCCCATGGGTTACTCTCGCCGCGGCGAGAGTCTTGTCGACAACGGCGAGAGATTCAAGTCTCGTCTGGACCACCGAGACGAGACTCTCACAGATCACCATTTAAAACCCTACGTAGGATGCGATACTCTTTTGATGTGAAGTATTACAATACGACGGATTAATTTGTTTTAAATGTGCTGAGATTTTGCCATTAATCGAAATATGTACTAGATTGAAACCTTTCATCCATTTCAACCGCCATTCATTCCTAATATGAATCAGTTACTGCAGAAAGTCGTCATTTCCAAGTTGGACGAAATTTAATATTTTTCTCTTAGTTGCAAGAATCAGCGTTTCCTACTGAAAAGAAAACATTTTATGGAAACATATACTTGGTTTTATTGGCATGCGTGTTTCCTTTTAGTAGGAAGCGTTGCGTCTTGCGCGTAGTAACAAATTAGTTAAAAAAAGATTAATTATCAAACTTGGACATGTTTTTCTGCAGTTAGCGATTGATGGGAGGATTTAAAGGAAAAATAAAAGCTATTAGAAAAATTAACTCTAGGATGTTAGAAAAAACGTCTTATAAATATTATCATAGATTTCATTTATCCCATTCCATTGTCTCGGCTCAACTCTCATGCCGACAATTTGTTCCTTCTCTGTGCTCTGAGGTGTATTTTTGATTCAGCAATTCCCTAGTGCTACAGTGCGAGCTCTCTGTTAAACGATACAAAGTAGCGTAAGCTGTAAAAAGTGCTCTCATACGTACCGATCATCCTGTCTGCTTGTTTTTGATGCTGATGTATCAGCCATTAAGGAGGTTGGGTAGTCTTGAATCAGCACATCCAGCTCTCGTAGGCTCGTGTCTAGAGACACCACATCCTCCAGGTCTTCCTGGGATGCCAGGGGAGCAAGCCCTGATTTCAGCATGGCAAAACTCCTTGATCGAGAAAAAAGTATTCGTTTTAGCTAAAAGGAGCTGAAGAGCACCGTGGAATCATTAAAGGTAGTAATCGCTGTGCGTTTCACCATGTTTGACCATTTCAATCCGTCCAAAGTGCTCAATTAATTCAGAAATTTTATCAAGCATATAACTATAATGCGGCCATAAATGCTTGTGAGCTAATTCCTGAATGTCAAAAAATAGAATAAAGTACCACGACAAGAGATAGTTAAGCACAACACACGCTAAGTGTTGAATAGCGTAAGCTAAGGGGGTATTCATGGATACTATGCAGAAAGATCGTATGGCTTGAGATCAGGAAAGAGTGAGTGAAAATATGTGCAATCCTATATGGTTTTGAAGGTTGGGCCATTTTAAGAAGTAATCAGAAAAGAACAGAGCCTTAGAGAGAGAGTGCTGAAAGATAATGCTGAAGATGAAATGGACGGATAGGGTGAGGAATAAGGAGGAAGGAGTTTATGTAGAAGAAAGAACACTAGAGATCGCTGTATGCCGAAGAAGAACAAGGTGAATTGGCCACGGAATCAGAAACTGCAGTTCATAAGTGGGAAACATATAAGATGGATAAATTACTGGAAAAGTCTCCTGAGGAAGACTTGAGGACAAATATTGGAGTCAGGCGAAGAAGGATTCGGGGAAGAAAAGCTTCAAGGAGTTTGAAAAACTGGAGAGATATGGGAATGATGATGAGCTGCAGTGGGTATACTAAACCTAGGATTGAAATACTATGCAAAGATCTATGTATTCACAATAATGAGAAATAGCATTGAAAATTTATGCGTTTGATACATCACACCACCGTGAGAATAAGTTTCAGAGAACGCCCCTAATTCTACCTTATTTCTCCGCAACACATGTATAACTTCTATTTAATTAGGCGAGTGGACACTTTTGTAAGCCCATTTAAATAACCCCAGGTAGCACATTCAGAGAACATGCGGAAATCACTTATCGCAATATTATTGCATAAGTGTTTGAATACAAAGTACTTAATCAAGGCAATCAACCCAGAAAAAAAATATTTTTTCAGCGAAGGCAACTTTTTTAAGATTTTATGATCGATAATTTAATAACACAGTTTCTTCAGTTTTCGATAAGTTAGTAACACAACTAACGCACTGATGTGTGGGCTTCTTTGTTGATGTTGGCGAAACTAACGTTTGTAATATTGATAATGTATTAGAGGGTGCCTTGTTTTGCCACTTTTTTAGGAGCGAATCGTAAAACCGGGCAAAAGTTGCGTAAAAGGGTGGGTATTACAGACATGATTTTTTTAGAATCGGTTTACATCTTAGGTTCGCCATTTTGTCTTGAAATTTCGAAATTTTTATCAAAAAACGGAAAAAATGTAAATAATTTAAATTTCGTTTTATCAAACACTAATTTTTTCCAATGGTGCAAAACATTGGTATTTCCTTGATATTTTAGAATACATCAGCTATATCCCTTTCAATTATCGAGAAAATGACATTTTATCGCGAAAATAGTTTTGTGGGTATGCAACCCGCAACACTTAGTCTCATTCTACGCAATGAATGCGATAAGAGACGCGAAATAGAGATGTTTTTCATTAAAAAACATTTAATTCATGTCTGAAGTTGTCAAGGGTAGTCTCTCCTGGACACGGGAGACCACCTTCCTCCATGTCTTCGATCGACGGAAGCAACGGCGGATTTTAGCATATTGATAAAACTCCTGGATCGAGTGAAAAGTATTAAAAGTGAATAAACAAATAAATAATTAAGTAATAAAAGTCAGCAAAAAGGAGCTGAAGGACACTGTAGAATCATTAAAAGTAGTAATCAGTGTGCATTTACCACTTCGTTCCGTCTATTGCTCACTAAATCAAAACATGTATCAAGTATTCAACGATATTGATGCCATAAATGCATGTGTGACAAATCTTAATTCACATCTAACAGGTTACAGTACCATTACCAGGGATAGCAGAGGCTCGAATGACGTCATGCGTCGAAATATCCAAGCTAAGGTTGTATTCGTGGCCAATGTGCTTGAGATCAGGAAGGAGTGAGTGGAAATATGTTTTTATGTGGTCCTATATGGTTTAGAAAACTGGACTATCGGAGAAAGTGACCAGAAAAGAATAGTGGCCTTGGAGACTTGGTGCTGGAGATGAATGCTGAAGACGAATTGGACGGATGGGGCGAGGAATAAGGAGAAAGGAGATTATGTAGTAGGAAGACCACTAGAGATCGCTGTATGCCGAAGAAGAACAAGATGAATTGGCCACGTAGTTAGAAACAGCGGATAATATGTGGGATACATATTGGAAAGAGAAACTGATGGAAAATTGTCCAGACTAATGTATCATGTACTATTTATTATGTTATTGGCATACATTTTTGTTAATTGATGGTGGCTTAATTCTGGTCCTATGGCCTTCGAGAAGACTTAAACCTCCTTCTCTTTTTCATTGTATTAAGATGTAAAAAACAAATGTAGGAGTAATAAATTGTTATTGTTATTGTTATTATTATTATTACTAAGACATGAGGACAAATATTTTAGTCAGATGAAGAAGGATTCGGGCAAGAAGAGCCCCAAGGAGGTTGAAAATCTTGAGAGATATGGGAATGATGATGAGCTGTAGTGGGCATACTAAACTTAGGATTGAAATACTATGCAGAGATCTATTTATTTACAATCATGAGAAATAGCATTAAAATTTATGTGTTTGATACATCACATCACCGTGAGAATAAGTTTCATAAAGCGCCCCTAATTTTACCTTATTTCTCCGTAACATTTGTATCACTGCTATTCAATTACGCGAGTGGACACTTCTATTAACCCATTAAAATGAACCATAGCACATCCAGAGAACAAGCGGAAAATCCCTTGTTCCAGCATTGGTTCACTTGTGTACGAACGCAAATAATTGAATAAAGAAAATCGATGTATAAAACATATTGAAAAATACTTAACCCAGTGATTGCAATTTTTTACGATGTTATGGTCCATAATTTCATTACGCAATTTCTATAGTTTTCGAGATGTTTGTAACATCGACTGAAACACTGATATGTAGGCTTCTTTGTTGATGTTGGCGAACCTAACATTTGTAATATTTATGACTTATACGGTTGATACTATTTATTAGTTGTCTAGTAGAGTTGGGTTGATGCCATCGGGATAAAAGAATGCCCTTTTAAGTTAGAAGGATGATATTTATGCGAAGAAAAAAAATTCCAAATTAATATAATAATTAAGTTGTTAATGCATTAAAATAATCTATGGAATGCACAACGTAAACATTTATTTCTAACGTCATCGGTAAGCTTCTCGGAGTGATACCTCAAACGCATATTCTATGGAAAAATTATTCACAATATCAGCGGTTATATTTTACTAACAGCTCAGCTGAAAATAAAATTTTACGAGAATAAACTGGTTATTTCTCTGCACTTATAATAGTATTTAATTTTACTACAGCCGATGGACAATTAACAACTACCGTACAAAAGTATACTTTCAAGGATATCCCTACCACTGAATTGGCTAACAGAACACAGAGCTTATACATAAATTGAAGTATCACGGATGATGGGAAAACACCAACGGCAATTACCGGCTAAATACTTGTGATTATGGGAGCATTTTTCACTTAACCCTTTATAACCCAGACTGCTTAAGAGAGAAATCTATTTTCAAGATTTTTAATTGTGAAAAGATGAAAATTTGGCAGTCTATCATAATTATCGAGGTAGATAATTATTTCGTCAACAAAATATGCGCCACAAAATAATATGCAGATTAGATATTTTCTCAAAAGAGCTCAAACTTTATAAGATTTTGATGTTGATTTGAACATTAGGTCATAATGGGTTAATGTAGTTAATTTTTCAGAGCAAAAATTAGCCACTTAAAAATATAAGTCGGAGATTAAGTTCAAAAATTGTCAAACTAATTCGGCGGGACTCTGACCACGCTAAAAACTAAGATACAGCGTCACCAGATAGATAGAATCTCCTTGCTCATTGCAAACAGTGTCAATAGTTATGGAAGGTCGGCCATTTTGTGCAGTGCTATCAAGTCTGTTGGATCTCATTCCACCCCCGTATTGGGCGAATTTCTTCCAGGATAGCATAATCCCACATTGGGTCACACTGTCAACATGCGTCTCAAACAATATAGGTCAGATTGAATAAGGGATGTATGCGGAAAATCAATTAGTAAATCCAGAATCTGACGATCAATTCGTAAGTCCCAAATGATTGATTGCTTAAGCGATAGATTTTCAAGGACGAAAAGAATGATCACTCATTGACCAATCATTTATAAATCACACAATCATTCCTACCGTTCTTTAATCAACCAATTACTCCGTCACTTGACGTATTCACCACTTTCCTTCAATTAAAAGCCTGGAGTGACAATACAATCGCTCAAAGAGGCCTTGGGTTCTCCCTGGATGAAAGAGGGTACAAGAGATCAGGATCGCAGCTAGGAATTAAGTCTGGGGGAGGGTTTAGGTTCCGGGGTGTTTGGGGGATATGGAATACCCACCAGGATAAGTGGTTGGTGCGAGATTAATTAATTTCGGAATTTTAAGATAAATGGTTCAAAATTGTGATCTTTACAGCTTTCTGAGGGGTAATTTATTAAACCTTACACTATTCTATTTACAATATCAATCCAATTAAGTAAAATGGATTAAACTAAAAAATTTCTCTGAGCTCTGGAGGGGGAAAATATCCCTCAAAAACCACCCCTCGCTGCGCCACTGCATGGGACGTTTGCAGCGAGAGAAAAATGGACGGGGAGGTAGTACACCTATATTGAGGCTATCCTTATCGGAACTCATCTGCAGATTAAAATAAAATGTTCAACAGAAAAAAAGCTCAACAAATTTTCAGAGACCATGTCTAATTTATGCACGAGATAAGCAGCCTTAAATGTCCGCTATTAGCTTCGACCACGCCAAGCCCACGAAACGTATTGCCATTAGCCGACGCCGCGCGACTTGTGAACCTCGTGACAGTGAAATGCTAACAGAATCAGAACACGTATTCATCCGGTGAAATAAGTAGCCAAACGTTTCTCATAATGGCGGAAATGGGCATTAACTATTTAACGGTTTATGGCATAAATCTTCAACCTTATCAATAAAGATGCTTTATATATTTTTAACCTCGGATCAAATTATATCGCTCCGCTGAAAGTCGAGGGAAAGGTTTGCAAGGAAGTGTACAGATACTAGTACTGTGAAATGGTTGCTACGGTGGATGAAAAATTTTAATGATGGATAATAAATTAGTCCATTTGCAGATAATGCCGGAAAAAATGTGGGAACAAAATCGTTGGACAACCTACAGCTAAAAGAAGATAAATGCAATAAAGCAAGAAAAGATTCTAGGTTAATAATATGAGCGATTTTTACTTACTTCAGCCCAATTCCTCCTCGCAAAAATCTTTCAATCTTAATCCATACTAAAACCTTGATGTAACGCAGAGAAAATACTTCTTTAAATATTAATAAGGGAACTTTTCTATTCTCATAATTAATAGCATATAAAGAAGCTCAATGTGAGGGGCATTAAAATATCACAAAATTCGCTTAGTATCAAAATTATACTCACAGTGAAATTGGACCTCGAAAATGAAAAAGGCAGGCTTATTCAGAAGTGGTCTTCTTGCTTGCTGTCTGCAAGGAGCTTCTTAAAAGCGTCTTCTTCGGTCTGAAAGAAAGGGCAGGATAATATCACACTCATTCCTAATACTTCGTATCATCTGCTAAATAATAATAGGTAATCGGAGTGCGGGCGATCGCAGATAGCATAAGATTGACACGTTACCAGAATGGCACGAGACGAGAAATTCGCTGTTGGCGTCTTTTTGGGCGGTGGCTCTAATGTCCACCATTGCCAAACCGAAGGCATTTATCTTGAAAGAGGTGTTGCCTCAGAAAACACAGATTACACTGGACGGATGAAAAGGACGCAATTTTTTCACTTATTTTCTTCACATTTCAGCTGCCATTTCATCCTTCAAAATCTGAAATATCCCAGGTTGATGGAAAAGTATATCAACAGCCGTCCAGTGTAATTGACGAATGGAATCGTATTTAGCACTGTCATTCAATTAAAAGCGTGTCCTGGCATTACGATCTCTCCTGGAGGCCGTGGGTTATCATTGGCAGAGAGACGGTGCTACCCTTAGCGAACAAACTGTAACTGTTGAATTAAACACTAAATTGGGGCCAGTGTTAAAACTAACAGTAACTGTTTACCAGTATTCCATATCCTAACAATAACTTTTAACTCTAACTGTAACTGATAAATCCAACAGTTATTGATGAATTCAGCAGTTGCTGTTGGATTCAACAGTGGTCCATATTAACTTTTGAACATTTCAACAGTTTTTTCGCCAAGGGTAGCCACGAATTCAGCGAGGGAAAAAGGGACAAGTCTTCAGGTTAATAAAAAGGGAATGTTATGGGAAATGTTGGATAAGCTAAATCTCAAATAAAGGAGAAAGGTTGTTGTTGGGTTGAGATGATCCCGGATTTTCATGAGCGGAAATCGGGATACACATAACGCATGCATGTATAACGTATTTGTACAATGCATATATATAGGCTATCCTTAACTTGAAATTATCTGCAGATTAAACTGTGATACTCGATAGGAGAAAGTAGTAAAAATTCTTAATTCGTTTTAAATATTTTAAACATGAAAGGTATGAGTGAAACCAGTTAGAGGTAAATATTAAGAGCTCATATCCGATTTTTACTCGAGATAAGCAGCCAGAAATGTGCGATATGAGCTTCGGCCACACGCAGACCACGAGCCGTATCTCTATTGGCTGACGCCGCGTGACGTGTGAACATCTTAATTGCCTCGTGACTAAAGCTTAGAGATTCAGGGCACGCGTTCATCCCGTGGAATGAGTTGGCAAATGTTTCTCAAAATGGCGGAACCATGCAATCATTTTGTTACGGTTGATTCCAAAAGTCTTCGGGTTAATAAATAGGGAATTTCTATATATTTTTAACTCGGATTAAATAATACCGCTCCGCTAAAAATCGAGGAAAAATATGCCAGAGCATGGGTATTAGTACTGTGAGCAAATTGTTATGGTGGATGAATAATGTGAATAATAAATGCTCAATTCGTCTACTTGCAGATAATGCCGGGAAAGTTATGGGAAATGTTGGATAAGCTAAATCTCAAAGAAAGGAGAAAGATTGTTGCTTGGTTGAGATGATCCCGGATTTTCATGAGCGGAAATCGTGATATACACAACGTATGCATAAACGAGAAAAGAAAATTTTTTTCCTACGATTGCATTGAAATGCATAATACGTTTGGATCTTGCTAACTTTCTTGTGAACTGCTTTGTGGGAATATTTATGGTTGTCCCCATTTAAAAATTCATATTTAATCGATATAGTGATAAAATTGCATTTTAATCAACATATTTCATCCATTATGTCTAAAGGATGATGCAAAGGCATTCCTTAAAATTCCTTACTAAGCTTCGAAGATGATTCCTGGATCCTGCTGGGACATTCGCTGTGTTACTGGAAGATAGGTCGTCATTCCATGGTTGGAAGCACTACATTCGCGGGCAAGACTTAATTCACCAGGAAGGCAAATGCAACGAAGCAAGAAAATATTCAAGGGGACAAATGGGAGGGATATATCGGTATCTTCTTTTCAAAATAGAAAGATATTGGGATTGAGGAGAAACAGATCATGACTCACTACAGCCCAATTCATCCTCTCCGATGTCATTCAATATTTGTACATAAAACTTTTAAAACTCAGAGGGTCTCCTTCTTTAAATTTTAATAAGGGAACTTTCCTATTCTCCTAATTAATGGCATATAGTAATCACAGAGGCAGGAATATTAGAGTATCACAGAGTTCACATAGTATCGGTATTATACTCACAGTTAAAATTGGATCTAGCAAATGAAAAGCAAGGCTTATTCAGAAGTTGTCTTCTAGCTCACTGTCCCCAAGATACGTCTTCAAGGTACGTCTTAATGGCGTCGTCTTTGGTCAGAAAGTAAGTGCAGGATTACCTCACACTCGTTCACAAAACTGCGTTTTATCTGCTGTTTATCTAAAGGTACTCGAAATAACGGCAATCGAAGATAGAATGATATTCACACGTTATCAGCATGGCGTCAGACGATAAATTCGTTTTCGGCGACTTTAGTGGCAGTGGGTCTAAGGTCCACAATTTCCAAACCGAAGGAATATTCCTTGGAAGAGGTTTGGACGAAGCAAACACAGATAATTGACATGTTATCTCGGAAGGATTTATAGGAGCAAAAAATTGGTGCAGTGATGAAAATGGATTCGATGAATTGCAAGCTTGAGGTGACTACGAGACTTCTAAAAATAACAATTGTCGGTTTGAGCCCTAACAAATGACTGCTATGAATGATAGTCCAGAACAATATTCTTGCGTTTATCTTTTAATAAAGATCAATTTTTGTCACGAGGTGAATCTAAGGGGCTTAGATAGGGTAAGATAGCTGCTAATTGACGGATGTGAATAAAGGATTTTTTCTAACTCAATGACGTTCTTTCATCTTGCTTAACCAGAGATACAGATGGTCATACGAAGTATTTATTTATTTATCTATCATGTTTTATGTTCGCCCAGCATACAAATAATTATATGGTGAACAATTCAATAATTTAACTAGAGAAAACAAAATTGAAAATAATTTGGTCACAGCCGCAAAAATAGTGACAATCATGATAAAAAACGCTGAAAATATTAATTATGTACTATCACAGTCGCGAAACATATTTTTAACATCTTTAAAAAATAAGTCTTTCTTTTAAACAAGTCTGGATTGTTGAAATTTTTATAATACAGGGTGGTATCCAGAAGTAGAAGGATTGATTTTTTCCGCACGGGCGGAAAGATTGAGGGGGGTCTGCAAGATTGCATATTGTGGTGGGGAGTCTTGGGAACAATTTTCGACATACGGCAGTCGCCTGCAGGCATTAGTTGAGTGTGGACAACTGTTTTAGTGACCTCCTGTTTAGACGCCTCGTCGTTATTTGCGATGGATCAAAATTTAGAGCAGCAGTACGCCATCAAGTTTTGCTGCAAAATTCGAAAATCGGCAACCAAAACCAAGAAAATGCTCACGCAGGCCTATAAGGATGATACCATGAGCCATTCCTCGATATTTGAGTGGTACAAGTTGTTTCGGGATGGCAGGGAGCTCGTCGAGGACGACCGACGCGCCGAGCGTCCGTCAACCTCGAAATCGAAAGTGAAATCGATGTTGATTGCATTTTTCGACCGTTTTGGAATTGTCCATAAGGAGTTTGTACCTCCTGGACATTCTGTAAACGCAAGATTTAACGCGGAAGTGCCGCGAAATCGGATCACACGCGTGCGACCAGACCTGTGGGGCATCGGAAGCTCCACCACAACAATGCACCGTGCCACGGCGCGTGGATTGTGAGGGATATCCTGGCCAAATTCGGCGTTTCCACGTTGCCTCAATCCCCTTTACAGCCCTGATGTGGCACCACCGAACTTCTTCCTGTACCCCAGGATCAAGAGGCAGCTCAAGGGGTATCGTTTCGACTCGGCGGAAGCGGTCCAAGCGGCGACGACGAGGGCGCTGAACAGCATTCCGGAGGACGACTTCCAGAAGGCCTTCACGACGTGGAAGACTCGCTACCAGAAGTGTGTGGATGCCCAAAGGGCCGGTTTTGAAGAGTATTGAGTCGGTATATCAAAATGTTGAATAAATTAATTTAAAAAAAATCAGTCCTACTACTTCTGGATACCACCCTGTATAAAAAAGGCAATCACGCTAATCTGCATAATTCGAAAAAAAGCGTAGCTTAAATTCGTTTGCAATTACTTACCCAATAGAAAAGGCAACCCGTTAGATATCGGTATTTACTCCTTCCTTGGCTCTTCTATTCCCAATGCAGAAAAGGCGACTCTGAAGCGTAAAATAAATTACTTCCGTTACTGACATGAGAAAATTATTACACTCTCATGAAGCAAACCTCATCTTTAAATGCTTTTTTAAACTTACAGAAATCTTAATCCAAAACGACGGAAAAATACTTCTAAGATAACAGGATTTGAACCACAAGATGGCGGATCAGTTCCCCAGACGCAACTCGAACGAGATGTGCTCGTCCGTTGGCTCAGGAAGAGACCTTTATACCCACACACAGCGGACTTATCTAATCTTTAGTGCCTTATAAAAAATGGAGGCGAAGAGATTGCCAATGAACGATGGTGGCATGTCAACGCTTGGGCAAAAATAATTGCAATTCTCTTGACTGAACATAGTGGATAAGAAAGATAAATATCACTTTAAACGTTTTTCCTTCGGATTGATTGTGATCTATTGAGATATTTTTGATACATGGGATCACGAGATGAAGATGAAGGAATCAGAGCTTCCCAATTACTCCATAGGAGTCTCGGCTTGGCAACTGAAAAATTGAAATCCGTCTTTGAAGATTGATGACGTAATTTCGCTAGCTTGCTGCGCCGTCGCAGAAGAATGTATTCGTGTTGTAATTAGGTCTGCGTTTAAAGTGATGGCACTTCCCAATGCAATATTACGACCTTTTAGTTTTATTTTCTAACTCGATATGTTTATGTTTAGAAAAGATACGAAATATCTAAAATTAAAACTTCAAATAATAGTGACTAATAAAATTAGCCACTCCTGAATAATTGTATACCTAAGCTTCCAAAAAAGAAACACCAATTCAAAATCGCATGCTTACTGCCGCCTTCACGCAGAGAAAATCAGACGCGGTCAAATTTTTCTGAGACGACGCACCGAGCTGGCGAGATAGCGTCATCATTTCTCTAATGCAGTCTCTGATTGGCTCGCCAGCCGCGGCGTAAATGCAACGCCAAACTGTGAAGGCATCCTTAATTGAAGATATTATATATTTGACATGGCTGAGCCTAGCTGTTTAGTAAAATAAAAGTTTAATACAGTAAATTTTTACAATAACAGGCAAGTGTCGAAAAAGAACCGAATGCCATCCGTAGATGCCTTCTCCACTCTTCTATTGTTTTGATAAACACTCGGTGTCTCCTGTGACTGTTCGCTCGCCTCCAACACCCTCCATTGTTTGTGGGAAGCCGTGCGAGTCGATTGCTCTTTCCCTACAGCCGTCGCCGTCTCTCGTCTTTTGTGGTGCTTTGATTTGTGTTTCAGATACATTTGATGCGCTGTGACATCCTCATACTATAGCCATCGTGCTTCTAATTAACAAAATCAAGAAATATTGACGAAGATCTCTAAAATTAGCCCCTGTTATATACCGCGCGGTGTACCAAGTGAAACTTTTCCACCCCTTCAGCGGAAGTGATTTCAAAACAGAGCACTAAAATGGGGACAAAAATATGCAAACAAATGTAAAGCGAACAGTTTTGCCTTTTGTTGTAAGAGTGAGAAAGAACGTAGGTGAATTTTGAAATTCTTATCTTGTTCAATATTCAAATGTTTTTCTATATTTATTTTTGAGTTTATTTTTTTCGTTAGAGCGAACATTTTTTGTTCGAAATTCATGGCCAGTTGTGGCTAGAATTGTTTCTTTTAAAGCAAAATATTAAATTGAAACTAAATAATCATACAAGTCGAAGAGTAAATACTTAAAAACCATCCTAAAAATGGTTTTGCCATGCAATCTGTGATAGGTGAAAAAACTAAAGGGAGAACAACTCTTGTTCCAAGAAAAAACTACTTTATCTGAATAATTTGCAACTCGATATTTCACGAATGCGTACGTGACCGAAGACACGATCGTTAAGAAATAAAATCTTGTTTTTTTTCTGTTATCACCAAATGACTCAATGATATCTTTTTGATCCATTTCAATTTCTTTTCACGTGCTTTGGGACGAGAGGTAAGTGGTCACGCACACAGAATTTAGTCTAAAGAAGATGATCGCTTATTTCAACGTAAGATCGAAAGCGGCTGGAGTGGGAGATAAGAGGTGGACAGCAGGAGAATACAAATAAGATAAGAGATAAACACTATGGGGATAAGCAGAGCGACGGCGCATTCCCGAAGGATTGAATCTTGCGAAAGGGGGTCTCCAAGGCAGAGAGGCCTGGCGAGAGGGGAGGTCTGGGGGGTCCGGACACCCCCCCAAATATGGGAACATAAATACTCACCTCCATCAAAGAAAACAAAATATTGAAGAGTAAATAATTTTAAAAAAGATTTCTTTGAAAAAATGAAGTTTTTTTAAAAATGAAAAATATTAAAATTAGTTCAAAACCTTCTGTTTAGTACCCCATCACAAAAAAAAGAATTTCTCCTGGTTTTGGATGCCCCCGAGCGATATTCCCAACAAAACGCCGACAAAATGTCATTTGATTGTCATAATTGACAGTGGTAATAGCTAATCCCACATATCTGCTATAAATTACTTGTATTCAGCAGCATTCACATGTCTAAGTACGTATTTTTCAGCGATTTTCTTTCTAACGAAACTTCTATAAAACGTTAAGACTCATTTGGTTCTTTGAATTGAAGGATTTTTTGCACTTTCCTAATGTGGGGTGGCTCCTAACGGTTGGTCACTACCTAGTCTCAATATCTAGAGGTAGCGTTCTGAATCCTTCAGATTCAGGCATAAAGAAAAGCCATTAATTAATCTTAAAGAAAGCTTAACGCCGGATTAACTACATATCAATGTTCATTGGAAAAATGCTATTTATTAAAGGAATTATTACCGCTCGCTTTTGCAAAGTTAAAAATGCACCGAAAAATATCGAGCCCGTAGGGTCGTAATTATATACTGCTTGAAACGATCATCCGTAATTTTTTCTCCAAGCAGTGACTGATGGAAGAATTCATGTTCTGAGTCTAAATGAAAAGAGAATAAAAGAGACATATCCGTTATCAAATCTTGATTACATTTGAGACGCTAATGGGACGTATCTCTGAAGCAAACAGGAAACATTACTTAAAGTTTCGATAACGTTTATCGATCGTAAGAAGTCATTGAGGATGATATTCGAGCCCATCTTCAAAATTCTCATCGCTCTGCAAGCATTTCAACTCTCGCGGCTAAACTCAGCGTCCAAAGAAAAATGGAGAAGCATTGAGGTCATGAATCTCTCCATTTGCGATATCTTATCTCCGCCTCACATTGACTGTGCCTTCACCTGTATTTGTCACTTCGGAGGAAAGGACTCCCAACATCTATCTATCGCAAAAGCCGCTTTAGAGAAACAATGGAAAAAAATATCCATCGCAAGTTGAAGCACTGAGCTATGTGTGTTCACTTTTAGACAATATGGGAAATAGATTTACAAATCGCGTACATTTAATTGAACATTAATTCCCTTGATTATTCCTTTATCTTAAGAGATAATTGTTGTACTGATAACTGAAGAAATCAAACCCATTTCAGATTTCAGAGGGAATTTTCAGCATTAAAATTCAATGATTTTCATAAAATTTGTCTTTCAGTATTTCATTGGATGTAGCGATATACGCTTGGTAGGAGCTTACTTTGACTGTACAAATATTTAAATACCAGTTATCAATATACTCATATTTTATAGCATTGTGCTCAGAATGAAAGTGCACAGGAAGAGTTGTCCCAACAATATTAATTTAGGTATTTATAGACACAAATTTGTCTTTTGTGTTTTTTACCTTATAATATTATAAACGAAATTCAAATCTGCCTATTTTCATAATATGTGACCCCACCTAGTCGCGTAATTTAAAATATGTTCTGTCAATGTACTTAAAATGTGCGGTAAATTTGTCGAACGGAAGGGAACAAATGCTTCGAATGTCAACGAAGAATATTTATTTGAAAAAGGCTATTCGTGCTTCCAGCCGGGAGGTCTCCCTCCATTTTGCCAAGAGTACCATTTATTTTAAACAAAAGCAGTAAATAATCGGTTCATAAGAACTGCCTTATGCCGGCCTCTGATTGAGGTAGTTAAATATCTATTTTCAACATATTATTTTTCGATAGCACTACGTCTCGTGGAAAAGGAATTGGTGGATTTCATTTTAAAAAAGATTTTCGTAGTAGTGTGTGCAAAAAACGTTTTTAGGATAAAACAAGAGACGTATTTACTATCCATTGTTACCATACATTACGTTCAAACTCAGTTGGTCGATTGTATTAGATAATATCTTGCACTTGAATGGCATGCTTATTTTAAGTAAGACAATGACGCATTAATTGGTAAATCATAAAAAAAGCGTGGATTAAATGCGTTTGCATGTACTTACCCAATAGGTTTAAGCAATCTGGTTGAAATCGATATTCGCTCCTTCCTCAGCTCTCCTATTCCCAATGCAGGGAAGGCAATCCTGAAACGTAAAATAAATTACTTATGTTGCTGACATGGGAAAATTTTGATACTCGTATGAAGCAAACCTCTTCCTTCAATACCTTTTCTAAGCTAACAGGAATCTCAATCCCAAATGATGGACAAATACTTAAAGATAACAGGTGTTGAAGAAAAAATGGCGTATCAATGTGTCACATGCTACTCGCTTGAGATCTACTCATCCTGCGGCTTAGGAAGAGGCCTTTACACCCACAGAGAATGAGCTTATCCAATCTATAGTGCCTTATAAAAAATTTAAGTGTAGGGATTGCCAATTCACGACACTGCTAGTCATCGCTTGGGCGAAAGTAATTACAATCCCCTCGACTGACCTTAATGGATAAGAAGGACATATATCACTTTTTACTATTTATATTCGGATTGATTGCGATTTTTTGCGAGATTATTGAGAAATGGGATCACAAGATGAAGATGAATGTAATGGATTCCAAGCTGAACACACTAAATAGCATCTGCCCCCACGGTCAATCCAGATATGAAAGCTGGTAGGCGTTGTGCTCACAATCAAACAGTGAAGCGAACAAATGCCCAAGAACTGCAAACGCATCTTCTTTAGGTCAACGATTTAAATCAAAACCAAAGAAATTTTTATTAAATAACTGCAGTTAGTAGTGAAAAAACATAAACGGTACTAAAAAAATTATTAATAGGTACTTATTTGTTGATATTGCCTGTATAAATCGAAACTCCATCTGACACAAAAGTAAAAAATAATTGACTAATGAAGGTCTCTGAGTAAGATGGTCCAGACCGCCCACAAGCTATTTTTACAAACTAACGTTGCAATAACTTTTTTCCCCATGAATAAAAAAATGAATATTTCGTTTAAATAGAGTTTCGGAATACCGCATTAAGTCTGTTAACCTTCGAACAAGTATATAATACACAGTGGCAAAAAATTTTCTATAGATATAACACGAGAAATATTTGCTAACCATTCTTATCACAAATTACGTTCAAACTCTGTTCGTCGATTGTATTATATTTAATCTTGCACTTGAAAGGTACTCTTATACAAAAAAGGCAATCAGGCTATTATGCATAATTTGAAAAAAAAAAGTTGATCAAATGCGTTTGCAATTACTCACCCAATAGAAAAGGCAGCCCGTTTGATATCGGTATTCGCTCCTTCCTCGGCTCTCCTATTCCCAATGCAGATAAGGCAATCCTGAAACGTAAAATAAATTACTTCTGTTACTGACTTGAGAAAATTATTTCACTCTCATAAAGCAAACCTCTTCTGTCAATGCCTTTTTTAAACTTACAGAAATTTTAATCCAAAACGATGGTCAAATACTTCTAATATAACAGGATTTGAACCACAAGATGGCGGATCAGTTCCCCAGACGCCACACGAACGAGATATGCTCGTTCTTTGGCTCAGTAAGAGACCTTTATACCCACAGACAGCGGGCTTATCTAATCTTTAGTGCCTTATAAAAAATGGAGGTGAAGGAATGCCAATGAACGATGTTGCCAGTCAACGCTCGGGCGAACATAATTTCGACTGAACTTAGTGGATATGAAGAATAGATATCACTTTTAACGTTTTTTCTTCGGATTGGTTGTGATGTTTTGCGAGATTTTTTATACATGGGATCACGAGATGAAGATAAAGGAATCGGAGCTTCCCAATCACTCCATATAAAGTGCGGCTTGGCAACTGAAAAATTGAAATCCATCTTTGAAAGTTGGTGACGTAATTTCGTCAGCTCGCTGCACCGTCGCAGATAAATGTATTCGCGTTGGATTTTGTCCGCGTTTAGGCGGCAGTGCGCAGGCGATTGCGCATTGGTTGTCGTTTATGGGAAGCTTGGGTACGCTGGAAGCAGATATGGAGGAGTAGCTGAATTGGAAGTGATGAATGCTATAAGTTTCATTATTTATTATTAATTTGTATTTTTTTTCTAACTCGAACGTTATCTCAACATAAGACAGATGTTAAACTCTAACATAGATTACAGTCACTGATGACCGTAGAATAGCATAGCACGCATCCGTTATCGGTATCGCCAGATAAATACAGTTTTGAGACTTCCTTGCTAATGACTACAGTCATTTTAATACCAATTTATATAATATAACTGTACCCTCATGATTGCTCAAGTTGAAGCTATCTGGATAACTTGGCTGCGCATAGCTGTTGTAGCAACGACGATCACAAATAAATTTTCTGATGCCATGTAATGTTACTCATATTCATCGTCTGTACATAATTTGCTATTTTTCATGAAGTTGGATTAAGGAAATAAATAAATATAGCTGTAATACTGCATGGGCAAGTGCCATCACTGATGACACATTAACGACTCTATTATCGACACTTTTAAATTTTAACGCAATCAACATCTAGGAAGAAAATTTTGAGGAATGATGTGGTACGACAGTTTAAAAACAACATTCGTACAATGTTCAGTCTTCATAAATACTAATTGTTAAGCTGTTTTAGAGTTTTTATGTTGTGTTCACTAGCTTTGCTATAATCAATGCAAGAAATAATTTAAAAAGTCCAAAATGCTTAATAAATGTTATTAATTCTTTTAGATGAGTAAATTATCGAAGTTCAAAAGAAATATTTTAATTAAAAACAATGGTAACTCATGAGTTGAGTATGAACTTGCGCAAAGATGGGGTTAGAAGGTCTATTTTGGAGACCTCAAATAACGCATAATTGAATTAAAACACAATGCATAGCTGTGACCGGCGCCGGGCACATGTTGAGTTTTGACTCAAATTCTATCCTACTCGTAAGACGGAAAAGCTTTCCTCTCGTAGGCTACATACAGTAGTAGGATCCTACATAGTTCGGCGTTGAGAAAACAAACGATATGCGAAAATTTTAGGCTCCTAAAAATCTGCCTGAGAGCAAAACATCTTATGATTTCGAGCAAAACGCACCATGCCTATGCTTTTTTGTGCAATTTTATTTCTTAAAATATTCTTATTCAAGCTGTTGAGATATTCAGGGCCAAGATATTATCGTGCTAAATGTGTATTCACGGACATATTTTTCTTCCGCCCATATCCTTCCTTCCCAGGACAAATCCATGAAAAACTAGATCGAAGAGTGCTTCACGAACTTTTCGCTTTTATCTTGTCGCTTCCGTTTACGGTCTCCCATCGCCTAACCGTAGTAAAGTGGCAACGGTCGGACCTACGTGAACTATTGTCAGGACATGCATTCACACGGCTAGTTCGGCCAACTATCGTTAGGACGATTGCTCAGACTACCGTAATGTGAACGATGAATTATTGGGACCGCATTACTGAAGAAGCCGTAGATATTTGTACACACCCAAATAACATCAATAGAGATCGAGGACTAATTTAGGAACCCAGCAATAAATAGGACGAGAAAGGAGGGAATATTTCCAAAACAGAGACCACGTGGGTGAAGGAGGAGAGTCTTAAAATCGGAACACAGTAATATCGGCATCATGAGACCTGAGGTTAATGGGAAAGTCTCTTAACGAAACGCCGACCTAGTCCATGCAGACTCTGACCCGGTTGAAACCCCGAGAAGTTTCCTATCATGTTGTTCACTGGGTAAAGCTCAGAAACTTCTTATACATTTTTGATGTTATTTGGAATCAACATAGTGTTTTAATGGGTTAACACTAGAACCGCGGACGGGATTTTTTTCCCATCGTCCTTTGCAAATGTTTGCCATTCATGTACTAGTAGTTTGATCCCTTTGAAATTTACTGAATTTTGCTCATTTTTTATGGTCTTTCGAATAATCATATTGAAAATATTGTACGATGTTTGGTTCGCGAGAAAAACGACTATTTATATAGAACCGCGGGATGGGACTTTTTTGTCCCAAAATGGGGAAAAACATACAATTTCAGTTTTTCTTTGTACACTTATTTTGTATTTAGCATAATAACAGTTTATTACGAAGGGGATCGATGCACAGATACCGTTATTCTGCCAGTTAGAAGCGCCGAATAATATGTGCACTGCGCCGGCCGCCTACTCTCGCAGCGCCGGCCGCGTCACCTCTGCCCGGCGCGTCTGAAGGTCTGAGCTTGCAAACAAAACGTCCAAATAAGTTTACTGTATTTCTAGATATACTTAATAAAACGCTTTAAACATTACCTAAACACGTGTTTTGTTCACACAAACCACAAAAAACCGTCAATTATTCTTAAACACGACAGGATCAACGTATTCTGTCAATGGGACAAAAAAGTTCCATGCCGCGGTTTTGGTGAGGTTGGAAAGCTCAGCGGTTCTAGTGCTAACAAAAAGAAAACATTTTGCCGACGATCTATAAAATTCTCCCCTGTTCTACTCTGGGCTTGGTGCAAAATGAGAATTTTCCCCCTCTTTAATTATCTTGCCACAGAATAAATTCAAAGTAGCCGAATGGCACAAGCTAGTGTAAAGTCAACAGATTTATCTTTGTGAAAAAAAGTAGGTAAGTGAATATTGGATTTATTATTTTTTCTGCGCTATAAAATAACTTCTTTATATTTTTTCATATGCACCAGTTATTTTTTCTTTATTTTCCCTTTTTTCAGGTTCTTATTACACATTTTTGATGTTATTATCAGTTAACAAAATGAAAAATATTGACGGCAATCGATGAAATTCTCACTTCATCCAAGGGAGGAACCCAGGATTCCTTTTTGGGGGGTCACAAGCGAGGACGTATCCAGGATTTTGTTCTGGGGGGGACAACAATATCTCGTAATAGAAATCGAACGCATTAATGATAAAGGGACCGTATTAAAACTCTGGCATATTTCTGAATGTCTTGGGGGCGCACGTGCCCCCATGCCCCCCCCTGGATCTGCCTATGCCCTTATCTACACTGGCATTAGTACAAAATGAGAATTTTCCGCCTCTTCAGCGATCTCACAAGAGAATGCACTTAAAAGAGACAAATGTCACAAGCTAGTGTAAAGTGAACAGATTTACTTTTCTTTCTTACTGTGAATGAAAGAACGTGAGTGAGTTTTGGAATTATTATTTTTTGCTCTCTAAAATATATTTTTTTTACATTTTTTTTGCAATTTTATTTCCTTTTTCCCTTTTATTGCTACTACTTCTTGATTTTTAGAAAAAAAAATTTTTCTTCGAAATTTATTGCCAGATATGGCTAGAATTAATGTAAAATAAACTAATAAATTTAAATAAACTGTAAATAAAAATAATTTTGAATTGAAACTAAATTATTAGTTAAGTCCCTGAGCGATAGTGGAGGAACAAATTTCAATGGCATCCCTTTTCCCGTCGAACAACAATTCGTGTTTTAAGACTTTTTCTAATAAGTTCCGGGTAGTTTCTTCACGAAACTACCCAGAAGTTTTTGATATAATTTGATTTTTTTAAAATTGAGTACGCGATCCTGATATCATTTTGCAGCTTTCCCGCAACGGGAAAGTTTGATCAGGGAAAAAAGTTTTATTCGGCCCACCGAACTGTTTATCTCCATCGCGTTTATCTCTCATTTTCTTTGTGTCCTCCTTCTCTCATTTCCCACTTATCCCGTTAGGCGACGAATGACATCAACATATACACTTTAGAGGGATTTGGAGGAATTCCTTAAAAGGCAAACACAGACGGAGGAAAAGCATTCCAAGCAATTACCACTAAGTGTCTGCTGGGATTAATTTATTGGGATTAAGGCGGTTTCCTGACTCACTGCAAGTAATTTATCTATGTTTCATTCTTAAAGGAGCCCTAGGAAAGTTTTTAGCGCATCCACTTATATGGATATTCAGGCCTGCGCAATCGTTCGGCTGTTGCTAAGGGGGGCATTCGATAATCACGCCAGTCGTTTAGCCGGTGGGGAGGGGGAGTCGAGCCAAATATCACGTGGGGGAGAGTGGGTCCCTAGAGTATCATTTAATTTTTTTCCGAAAGAAACAAGATCTTAGTCCTTAATTTCTAGTCTTAATTATTATAATTTATAAATAAATAAACAGGAAATAACAAAAATAACGCAATGAAGCATAGACTAAATAGTATTTACACTCCAAATATAGCCAAAATCATCTCACGTAATTAATGGGCAATCCCTTACGTATCTCTGATATTCTCTTTTGCCTTCCGCAAATCGAATATTGTGTACGTGATCACTTACGCCTGTATTCAATCTAACATACTATGAAACCGTAATGGATTAAACGCATTAAGTCGTTGCCATTAAGAATGATCTGGTCATAACCACCTACATGGTAGATTTACTACCTTACATACGTGTCCTGAATGACGTGCTCATCCGCGAAAGATCCTGCCTCTGCCTTTAATAGTAAATTTTATAGATATAAGGGTGTGTCTCGCCTTTTTTTTTACAGCTAATACAGAACATCGCCCCACGTAATTAATGGACAACCCCTTATCTTTCTTGGAAATCCTCTATCGCCTCCTCAAAATCTAATCTTGTGTTTGTGACCACCTACGGCTGTGTCACACAGCACTTGAAATGATACCAAAATGAATCTAACGCGTATATTATCGTTGGAAAATCCTGTTTCCGCTTTAAATAAATAGATTTCATATATGTTAGGGTGGGTCTCGCCTTTTATTCCAGCCTCATTTATTAATCTTATCTTATATATTATGAGTTAGAAGGGAAGGTGTACAAGTGATTATTTCTAAACGGAGTTAGGTGCAGAAATTAATAGAATGCGTGTACGATAGCGCGGTGTCCATGGGATACAAGCGCGTCTCCGTTTTGTGCAGACATCGAGTGGAAAGTAAATTGATCTTTTTAGTATCCAGTTTGCCTTGTTTGATTTCTTTACCTAATATCTGCACCTAAATCCGTTTAGAACAAAATAGCACCAGTACGTATCCCTCGGCTTCTCAGCTCCTTTCATTTACAACGAAGTCGAAAATTGTGCTAGCTGCTCCATTTATAACTCAAGAAGGACTGTACTGATTAGGATGGCATTTGGATTCGTTTCAGACATGGATAACGGAATAAACCTCAATTTCACAAAAAAATTAATCATAATCTCAGAAATATTTTTAGAAGGTTAACACTGATACCCTTTCAGATGAGTCAATATTTCAATAATGGGTCGCTGGTCGGCTTATCTCCATCATGTTTATCTCTTATCTTATTTGTATTCTCCTGCTGTCCACCTCTTATCACACACTCCAACCGCTTTCGATCTTTCTTGGAAATTCGCGATCGCCTTCTCTAGACGGAATTCTGTGTGCGTGACCACTTACACTTGTCTACCCCCACACGTACAAAGAAATTAAAATGGATCAGAGAGATAGCATTGATGGAAAATTTAGTCATCTGGCGATAACGGCAAAAGACGTGATTTTTTTAGTTTAAAGTATACCGGGACTAGCCGCGGTGATAACTTTTACGGGAGTCACTCGCAATGCACAAATTGTGCGAAAGATCCACAGAGAAAAAATCATTCGCCTTGACCGGGATACGAACCCGAATCCCCCGATTTTCGGTCGAGTGCTTTGGCCAGTTAAGCTACCAAGGCGTCATTCTTTGTGGATATTTTCGGACACTACCGGACAAAGTGTTTACTGGACTGCTGAGCATATGATGCCACTAGCAGTCCAAATCGTGCGCATAGCGCCACAGCCGGAGAGCAGGCCCGGACATAGAACACAAATAGGTGTTCGTTCTTGACTAGTTATTAAGTATACCGGGACTAGCCGCGGTGATAACTTTTACGGGAGTCACCCGCAATGCAAAATCCAGATCTCTGTGGATCTTTCGCACGACGTGATTTTGTTCCTTTACGGTCATGTCTTCAGTCACGTAGGTACATATTCATGAAATATCCAGTTTTGAATTATTCAGAAAAAATAGATTTTACAGGTATGAGGGTGATATTTCCTTTTAATTAAGCAACGCAGACTACATGTAAAGGATATTTCTGAATGAATTTATTGATTCTTAGACTTATCATAGTTTTTAGTTTCAATTCAATATTTGGCTTTTACATAAAGAATAATAGCCGCATCTGGCATTGAATTTCGAGGAAAAAAATATTAAAATGAAAAAAGCTGCGATTATAGGGGAAAAAGAAAGAACATCGCACAACAAAAAATGTAAATAACTTATACTATGGTTAGGCGATGGGAGACCGAGAACGGAAGCGACAAGTTAAAAACGAAAAGTTCGTGAAGCTCTCATAGCTGTACTTTTTTATGGATTTGTCCTAGGAACGAAGAATATGGGCGGAGGAAATATTATTCGTTTAATAACCGTTGAACACTGTAATATCTTGTCCCTGTATACCTCAACAGCTTTGCTAACCGTAAATTTCTCGTTCACTATAGATGTCAGCACCAGAGGGCGGCACAGGTTTTGACCATCGTTGTGTGAATGCACGATTGTTCCGACGATTGCTGGAACAATCGTAATATGAGCGATGCATAACCTCTAAGTCCCACCGAGTTGGGCAGTTTCCTCCCAGTGTATGCTATGGTTTTCTTAGGCACAGCATTGGCCGAATTTTCAAAGTGACCGAGTCGGCGTCGATGCCCATTCACCATGGTCCCAAATGCACTCTCCGCCCCTCCAATGCCTAACGAGAGGAAAACTTTATCCCTCTTTCCAGTAGGATAACAATATTTCAACCTTTATCGTCCTAAAGCAGGCCACCCAATGTTTTCGTTCATGGCCTTGCGATCCTTTAAGGGACCACTGAGACACAATGCGTTTAAAATCGTCTTATAATGTGTTTCGTCGCTGAGAAAGCGTAAATTTTATTTTAAGCTCCTGGAATGACACACACTGAGATCATAAAATAGGTTACACTTGCCATTTAAATTAAAGCCGTCCTTTAAATGTAAATTTTCTCTTTGGGGAGCGGTATTTTACGGATATACACCGATTTTCTTCTTTCAGCGACCGTTGCATCCTTGAATATAAACACTTTTTTACTTAGGATGGAAAAAATTCGACTGTAAATACAGCAGAATCTCCAAACACAACCCATATCACAATAACGGGAGCAAGAAATTGTGTTCGCAGAGTAAGTAAATATCGTAAATATCTCACAAAATAGTGAAAAACTCTTTTTAATTTCTTCGCAGGCTGCCGAGTACAATTTGGCGTATTCGGAGCCTCATTTGTATAATGCAAATAAACGAGAAATATCCGTCATCCTGTCGGCACATAATGCCCTCGACAGTTCTGCACATAGAGGTTCTCAATGGCATTGCGAAAACATATGAATGGCGAAACGTGTCGGCTCATGTCCCTGGAGTAGGTCGTCTTATAATTTCGCGTTTATCGCATAATCAGGGTTGCCGACTACCAAAAAAACTTTGGGGGGCCAAACCGGCAATCTTGCCCAGGGAAATTTTATAAGTAGTGATTTTTAAGTTTTTAAGCATTTTAGAAGAGTCATGTAATCAACATTAGAACCCTGATTACATGAATCTCGATATCTGGACACTTCGGGGAAAATCGACAAGCCTGACACATTTTTTCCTCACACCCATAACAAATTTTCGAGGGGGATCGGGCCCCCTCAGGCCCCACGGAGTCGTCGCCACTGCGCACAATACCTATGCTCTTTTTGCATTTTAGCGCCATATCTTTCCTCAAAATTATCTTCTAGCACATGATTTTTTTGAAATGTAAATATGATAATAATCGAGTCAGTTATCATGTATCAGCAGTGATTGCACTTGCCTATGCATTATTGCGGCTATGTTTTTTTCCTAAATCCAACTACATGAAGAATAGCAAATGACGTACAGACAGTGAAAACGAGTAACGTGAAATGTTATCAGAAAAATGTATTTGTGATCATCATTACTAAAATAGCTAGGGCCAGCTATGTTATCCAAATAGGTTGAACGCAATCATGAGGGCACAATTATAAAATAAAAATTGGTATTAAGGCGACCATAGTCACTAGCAAGGAGATCTCACACTGTATTCATCTGGTAATACCGATGACGGACGTGCGTAATGGTAATCCAAGGTCCTTTTATGATTTTAATCTAATTTTGAGTTTAACGTTTGTCTTGTTTTGAGAAAATATTCGAGTTAATTACGAATAAAAATTCAAAATAATATTGAATAATGAAACTAATGGCAATCATCACTCCCAATTCAGCTACTCCTGCACGTCTGCCTCCAACACACCTAAGCTTTCCATAAACGACATCGAATACGAAATTGCCTGCGCACTGCTGCCGAAACACAAAGAAACGCGAATACATTTTCTGCAACGGCGCAGCAAGCTAGCGAACCGTCATCAACTTTCAAAGACGGTTTTAATTTTTCAGTTGCCAAGCCTTCCGTGGCTCAATTGGGAAGCTCCGGCCACCCCTGAGTGGTCAGCTCAAAATCCATAACCTTCATCTTCATCATGTGATCCCGTGCATCAAAAATTTCGCAAAAGATCACAACCAATCCGAAGAAAAAACGTTAAAAATTATATTTATCCTTCTTATCCACTCAGTTCAGTCGAGAGAATCGCAATTATTTTGCCCAATCGTTGATTGGCAGTATCGCAAATTGGCAATCCCTTCACCTCTATTTTTTTAAGCACAAAAGATTAGATAAACCCGATCGCTCTCTGTGGGTATAAAGGCCTCTTCCTAAGTCACAGGACGAGCATATCTCTTTTGAGTTGCATCCGAGGAACTGATCCGCCATCTCGTTGTTCAAATCCTGTTGTCTGAGAAGAATTAGTCCAGCATTTGGGATTGAGATTTATGTAAGTTTAAAAAGGCATTAAAGAAAGGTTTACTTCATACGAGTATAATAATATTCCCATGTCAGTAAGAGAAGTAATTTACTTTATGTTTCAGGATTGCCTTCTCTGCATTGGGAATAGGAGAGCAGAGGATGGAGCGAATACGAATTTCAACGGGATTGCCTTTTCTATCGGGTAAGCACTTGCAAACGCATTCCATTTAAGTTTTCTTTCAATTATGCATAACAGCGTGATTTCTTTACTTAAAATAAGCATGCCTTTCAAGTGCAAGATTATATCTTATACAATTGATCAACAGAGTTTGAACGTAATGTATGGTAAGAATGCAGAAAAAATATTTCTTGAGTTATATCCATAGAAAGTTTTTCGCCACCGTCTATAACATAATTGTTCGAAAGTTTACAGACTTGATATGACATTCCGAAACTCTATTCAAACAAAATTTTTAGTTTTATATTACTAAGAAATAGTCTTGTCATAAAGAACGCGCGTAAAAATAGCTTTTGAGATCTCTAGACCATATTAGTCACAGGCCATCATCAGTCAGTTATTATCAGCTGATTATTTTTGGCTTTTAAATTCAGATAGACTTTTCACCTATAAAGACGTTCGCAATTTTGGCATGCGATCTGAGAGACAGATGCGTTCTTTTAATTCTGAATACTTTTATAATGACTGTTTTTAAGTGTCATTAATCATCGCAATCTTCATATTTTTGAGTAATAAGGACATGAAAGTCTTAAAAAATAACTTTTATTATTATTTGATAGAGGACCCGGTTAGATTCGTATCACCTTCATTTATGAAGTTATGCATACAAAAATGAATTGTTCTTCGTTCGTCTCGCTAAAATCCGAAAACAGCTTAACCGGCTTCCCTCTCTCAACCACGTCACGGATTATCTTCTCATTATATCAAATACAATTATATCTACAAACAGGTACTTGATAACTACTTTTTCTATCGGTACAGTTTATGTGTAATCACTTAAATCTAAACTTGAAGTTTTTTGCGGTTATTACTATTAAATGCGGTTGTTTAATAAAACTTGCTTGCGCTTGGATTTAAATCGTTGTTCTGATGAAAAAGGTTTTGCAGTTCTCTGGCAATAGTTCGCTCCAGTGATGGATTGTGAGCACAACGCCTATCAGCTTTCGTATCTGCATTGTCCGTGGGGATAGAGGTTAACCAGCGTGTTCAGCTAAAAATCCATTACCTTCATCTCGTGATTCTATATCTCAATAATTTCGCAAAAACTCTCAACCAATCCGAAGAAAAACCGTTAACAGTGATATCTATCCTTCTTATCCATTATTTTCCGTTAATAGAGTTGCAACTATTTTCGCCCGAGCGTTGACTGGTAGCATCGTGAATTGGCAATCCCTACACTTCAATTCTTTATGGGTCACAAAAGATTAGATAAGACCGCTCTCTGTGGGTATACTGGCCTCACTCTCTGCCATAGTACGAGCAGATCTCTTTCAAGTTGTGTCTGGCGAATCGATCCGCCATTTTTTTCTTCAACTCCTGTTATCTGAGAAGTATTTTCAATCAATTTGTATTGAGATTTATGTAAGCTTAAAAAGGCATTTAAGAAGGGTTTGCTTCATACGAGTATAACGATTTTCCCAAGTCTGTAACATAAGTAATATTATTCGTTTCAGGATTGTCTTCTCTGCATTGGGAATGAGCGGAGCGAAAAGCGATTACAACCAGACTGACTAACCTATTGGGTAAGGAACTGCAACCTCATTTATTCTACCCCTTTCTTCGAATTATCCAATACTGTCGGCAATATTCAATATCAGAGATATCCAATATCAGCGATTGAGTAATTGGTCGTGCCTGTGGACGGGCTTTACCAAACCTTCTTCACAGGATGTTGCCGCGAATTATTCCAATTAAATTCGCCTTTGTCCTGAAGCTCATAGTCGTGTAAAAACCCTTTCCTCCTGGCGACGTCTTCATTTTTACTGGAAGAGGGAAGCCACACTGCACTAGATTGGCATAACACCGCGGTTGATCGAGAATGTCCCGTTGAAATAGCTCGAGGAGCCATTGCGCTGCATCAGCTATAAGGTGACAATCATTGTCATGGATCAGAACACTTCTTAAGTCTTACAGTACCTTCTTTTGTTATGGATGGGAATAAGTTAGATGTACTGGTTCATACTATTTCATTCTCAAGACACTAGGCATTAAAAATATTTTGTGGGGATAAATTTCAAGACTTCTCAATGCTTAAGCCATTCGGCGAGTTCTCTGGATTTATCTCCGCAGAACGCACTTGGCGGGAGAATTAATTGAGGCTATGCAATTCATGAGATGGCTACTACCTTTAAACTAAAAAGTTATGGTCAGTAATGAATAGCACGTGAGGTGCTGGGGACACGCTCTTTCCATGTCTGCGCTATACCTGCCTGTCACTTGTAAGGTGTATTTGCTGAGCGATGAGACGTTGAAAATAAACTGACCTCGAACAATGGTTCCTTTATAAATATAGCGAAGCAGCCCAGTGAAATTTGCATTGAAATCTAAATTAACCTTTTCGAATGACCCTTTCAAAATAATTTTAGGTTCTCATCTGTCACCTGACTCCTTCATTTCATTTAATTTTTATGGTCACTTGAAATGGTCAAGTGTTAAATGACATAGGTAATGAAAAGTAGAATTTCTTATACCAAAAAGGAGTCAGGTTCAGGTAATCGGAGTTTTATTTTAATAGACCTTTCACACACGCTTTACATTTGATGCAAGTGTTGTGGGGGCCCTTAGCGATTGCCGACCTGGCCAAACTCCCTTTGAAGATAAGAGAAAAATATAAGGAATACGAGCAGAGCAGCTTGTATGCATTACACATTATATATTCGCTTCATAATAAACGCGAGTTTTGTAGCGGCCCTCGGCGATTGTTCACCTGGCCAGAATACCCCCGAAGGTAAGATAAAAATATGGGGTAGATAAGCAGAGCAGCGTGTATACATGACTGAGGGAATATTTTAAACGGAGCTATTCTCCATTGCCAACTTATTTCAAGGTATCGCTGTCGAGTCTGCAGTCTGATGGTTAAGTGCAGTAATGTTATATAGTTGATGGTATAGATGGGAGGACGACCAAGATCAAAGGTAACTTGAATTTCTAAGAGGAGAGAAGGAAGTGAGGAAGATCAGTGGTGCATAAGCGAGGAGGGTTTTGGGGGATAAAACCCCCCAAGAGCTCACAGAAATGTTTAAGTTAAATCTATTTTACTTAATTGGATTAATATTGCTTACATAATAGTGTGAAGATTAATAAAATATCCCTCAGAAGGCCGTAAAAATCACCGTTTTGAACCAATAATATTTTAATTTTTTTCCCGCCGAAGGCCTCCGCATTTCCAGCTTACCCTGGCGGGTATGCAATATCTCAAGCACCCCAGTATTAGTCGCACCTGAAAACCCCCCTAGCCTTAATTTCTAGCTGAGCCCTTGGGGATGATAACCTTGCGTAGGCATACTTTAAATGAATGAAGCCAACATGGACACAGCTAGGAATTAAGGCTGGGGGGTTTGAAATTAAGTTGATACCCAGGAACATGAATTATTGTTTTAGTATCTCTTTTTTCCTTTTCCACATTTATTTTCCCATCTAATAATGTCAGATCATAGATTTTCATGAATAACTTCCCTGTTTTCACATAAAACTGATTTCCCTTGTAATTCTGGGTTCCGTAGTCTACGATCGGTACACCCGCTTGGTTTCACGTAGAAAATTGTCCCAAATACCTTATAGCGTCGCTATATCTATTTTTGTCTCCAGTGGAATTGTTTATTCCATGAAGGAACAATGTTTTTGAGTGATTGCATTTGATGAATGCCATTCTGGAGCATTTTCCTTTTTACTCTTGGTTGCAAAGTAAGCGAGATATTTTTTCTCATGTCACGCTTATGCTTTAGTTGTTATGTTCCCACTCTGCTATTGACAACTTTTAAGGTAATAATTTGAAATTCATTCTTTTTCTTTGCAGTCAACATTTCATCCTTTCATAGCAAAATTGAGATCGTGTTACTCCTCACTGACCAACGCCACCACGTCTGGTTCCCATTGGCAACTTCCTGTATTTTGAATCCAAAATTTTCTAAAGTAATTATTTCAGTCTTTCGAAATAATGGCAAGCAACATTTCTGCTAGCTGCGCTGAGCAATTTGTTGAGGAGAGGCTTTTAAATGGATTGTTTACTGGTCCATTGCTTCAGCATAAAGAGCTGTTGAACATGTTGGAAGATGTTGATGTTCGGTACATGCGGCAAAAAACACTTTTGCATGTTGGTGTGGGACTTGGAAAAACTGACTGGGTGGAGGAGTTATTAGCAAGAGGGGCCGACACAGACATTACAAATGACAGTCAACAGAATGCATTGTCTTCGGCTGAGGAGATGGTGCGGCAGTTCCCTGGTGATTTAGAACGCTCAAAAGTGCTGAATTTGGTGACGTTGGTTCACAGGAGGGACCAAGTTATTTGGCGTCGTCTGGAAGCATCTTCGAGTAGGAACCCTGATCATGCAACGCCCGTGGCTAGCCCAGGATGTGATATTGCATCTATCAAGTTCTCCGTGGACTCATTGAGGCGAGAGATGAAATCTCTTGTGCGACAGCTGACCTCATCCTTGGAGGAGCCCAAGGCGGAAGTTTGTGCACTTGACACAGGGTTGCGTTGCTTGGAAGAGGCCGTTAAGCCATTAGTGGAGGATGTGACCTCAGTCAAGTTTGGTCTAGGAGGGGAGTCTGTCGTGAGAACTCCTCCACCTGATCCAGCCACAGCTAGGCTGGAGTGCATGGACGCCATGTTGCGTAGGACGACGATAGTTTATGGAAATGGAATGGAAGTGATGCGTAGATTGTATGAGAGACAGCATGATGGAGATGAATGTACTGCGTGTATTATTAAGTTCTTAGTGGGGATAAAAATATAGATAGATGATAAAATATAGATTGATATAAAAATGTAATTCCTCTCCCCTCTCCCTCCTCTCCTCCGCCTCCTCTATAGCCTTCATCCACTCACGCTCTCGTTCCACATCTCCCTTGCTATAGGGCCTCCCCTCATTACCAAAAACTAATTTCAGGGATAATTGTGAGAGGGCACAAGCTAACCTACCACATACATCTTTCTCCCAATCACCAGAAGTAACTAATGCACCCAAATATACAGTCTCACTCTCAAAATCACAAAATGAACACCATCCACCTCCATTCACCCGACTCCCATCCAAATCTACAACCTTCTCCTTCATCCTTTCAATGTTCTCCGATTCTAAATACACGATCACCTTCACCCTTATAGCAGGGGAGATGTCGGACGCGAGCGTGAGTGGATGAGGGCTCTAGGGGATGCGGAGGAGAGGAGGAAGAGGGGAGGGGGATTACATTTGTGTATCAAACATGCATTGAATGGGAAGACACTGAAGGCAAAGGTATGATACTTCGCCGCTGTTGTCCCCCGTGTTTTCACTTACAGTAAATCCATCGAAGCAAGAGCTTACCTGCACCAACGTGTCCCTCTCCTCCTCTCCTTTTACACCAAAAACGTGATTCCTGCACTGCTAGCCAAGGCGAGGGTGAGTTCTGTCTCTATTCCTCACCCTTATACTTCCCCTCTCTCAATATTCCCACTGCATCAATTATTTCCTGTCCTTTTCGTTGGCCTCCCTTTCTAATACAAACAATATCAAGAGATGGATTACATTCATTTTTGTCTTGGCATTACAGTCAGGAGTTTGCTAGTTGGGTTAGGAGGTTAAAAAAAATATTTCTGAATGTATAACGGTTGTGCTTATGTGGAATTTTTACGTATGTCATGGTCTTAATCAAAACATTAAAAATCATTATAAAAAGCTTTATTTGAATATAAATCATTCATTCGTAAATTTAAATATCAACTTAGATTTGAATAATTGAAAGATTTGTTCGTAATTTAATTTTCCAAGATTTGCCAAAATATGGCCATTCATTGGAGATATTTTTATATGTGATGGTGAGGTGGAACTTCTCGCACATATTAAAAATTTGTTCTTTGTTGTCTATGAGAAGTTTTATTTTATGCTAGAAAAGTGTAGCTGTTTCACCATATTTAATTGCAATAAAGTTTCGTTTAACATTCTTAAAATTCTTCATGTTCCGTGTTCCAGTTATTTTAAAAAAATGACGAGTGTTACTGCTATAATATGCTCATAGATATCGTAATTTTAAGATGCTTACCGTTAAAAATATTAAACTCAACCAATCTGAGGGATATATAATAAATTTTAAGGTAATATAATATAAGGAAGTAAAAGATCGTCGATATTCAAATCCATGAGACATCATTCTCGTGATATTAAATTCCTCACAGTTGTTAGTCTTACCATTTTTGATTACTAATATAAATGAGTCTCTTAGAACGGAGGTTAGTTTGAGAATATTTTACAACTTTTTTTTAATTATTGCCATCGCCGTTTTGTTAAAGGGGTAATATCTCATCTCACTATGAATTTGGACCTAATGTTCACATTGCATTTTGGTTGTGATTGCATAGGTTTTCCACGGTTGCATAAATTAATTTCTAATCTTTCCTTTCAGAGATGAATTTGGTCTGACATACTTTGGAGGACGTGATGAATCCAGTCCTGAAAAGAAAATTATGTTTACATTCATTAGATTTTCATCTAGCCTCTCAGTTTTTGTACAGTTGGGTTAACTTAATCAGTCTTTTGTTTCCTGCAATTGTTGCAGCTATCATATGTTAACACTCACTTGTCTTTTAGTAATTTCATGTTTGTTACATGGAAGTCACTGCTTTCATTAGGTTGGTAATGGCATTTTGAGGTTTCAGATTTTTTAATTTCCCATATGTTGCACAATTTTACTGTTTTTCTTTATTTTCGGTCTAGTTATATGTTATTCATTCACGTCTTTCAAAAATTATGCTTTTGTTAAGATCTATATATTTTAGTGGTCCCAATTCACTCCTCTCCGTTTTCAGGCTAGACCTTTATGCCTTCCCCACGGGATTTGACCGGGGATGATGAATCGGGGTTCCGCTAAATAAAGGTGGTGCTGTTCGGCCGTGACGGACGATGACACCGCACGGTCGAAGAGGGATTGATGCCCCTCCACAACCAGACTTTTGTCGCGTAAATTAAATGAGGGCACAGATTTGGTTCCCCGGGTTCCGCGTACGCCGCGTTACTACTCTGAGAGGCGATCGAATGAAGAATGTTTCGACGACTTTGGAAAGATAAACAAAATGTGCCCTTTTCACAGCGTATTTAATGAAAAAAATAGAGAAAGAAAAGAAATAACCCTCTTCAACATACACGGCGTCTCATTCAATAAACAAAGAGAATAACGAACCCTTCAAAACACACGGCGTCTCCTTCAATAAACAAATAGAATATTGAGCCCTTCAAAACACACGGCGTCTCCTTAAAATATAAAATATTTGAAATGGGATACCAGATTGGGGGCGAGGCTGAGGACATCGCCTCAAATGATGCCCGTGATGGACACCCTTTCGGAAATGGAGAATTTCACTTAAAGTTCGCTGTCTCTGGTCTTCTATTCATGAGGATTGAATGGAGGACAACACACTGAGATAAGTTTCGAGAGTTCGAAACCCAAAAATACATGCAGGGAGTCAATGATAACTGAAAATGTGGGAACCATGGGCCCATGTGGCGACGAGAATTCTCACGACGTTTTTTAGTTGAGCGAGGATGGATCCTGCGTGAACCTTGGGTGTTGATTGAGGCGTGTCAATGAGGCAATGATGCCTGCCCTCGAATACTGCCCGGCACACCACCTTTTGCGGAATTCTCTTCGCTCTTCTCTTGGCCGCGTTCTCGTGCCTTGGCTAGATGTTCTTGGTTCCACTACGACGGCGGACTCCTTGCTGCGAACCACTCCTCCACAACTGTGGGCACCCATCTCACTCTCTCTCTCTCTCTCAATCCGAGAAATAAACCCTTCTTGCCAAAATCGGGAAAACCTACAACGATCAGCTCTCCGGAATAGGAATTTTACTTTTCAAATATGCAATGGCCTCAGACAATCACAATATACTATGGAGCAATGAACTATTCCTTCCGATATTTTTTGCCATATCTCTGTAGATGAATGGCTGCATCGAATGTAGCACATTCAATGAAATAGCATCTCATTGAATGTGATATCATCAGACTTGGAATTTACTAATGCGTGCAGCTAATTGTTGTGTATCTTTTTCCTACATAGCATTCTGACAAAATAAAATTATTCTAGCTCAGTGTCAATAACTTCTTTTAGATTCGAAATTAGTATCATGTGTGGTATTATGGATTCCACTAAACAACTTCTATAAAAGACAATATTTTTCAGTCTTATAGGCATAAGATATGTATTAACATTGAAAATGAAAATAATTGGGCTTAGCACTTAAAAAGGATTAGTGAAATAGGATGTCTTCCTAATCCAAGGAGGATTAAACTCATTTAAATGGCTGGAGGTAATTCACGTCTAACAGATTGGTGGCATATAGATACATAATACCGTGTTGTGATGGTGCCTGTAAGTTTAACATGGGGAGATAAATGGCCTTATGTACTTATTTTTAAATTTTATTAAATACTCGGATGAATTACTAAAATTTAAGATCTTCCATCAAACCAATTTTTCTGGTATTTATTACCTGGAGGTACAGCTCCCCTTCTTAAGCCATCATTTCTCATTGTGTGTTATTTAGTGGTATCAATAATATTTCATTGATATTGAAGGCCAAATATTGGTATTCGCTCATGATAAAACCATTTACAGAAACATCGAAAATTTAAATTAACTTGATTTCTTTTAAAAAGGTGAATACGGCTTTTCATGCTGATGGACAATGGTTTAAGCCTATGTTGATTTACGATATTTATCATTGTGCTCAAGTTTATAGGAAGTAAGTGAATCAATCAGGTAACCTCGCTATTGGGTTGCGGTCCAACGAAAGCTACATTATCTAGAGACAGAAGTGCTCCGGAGCACAGGTCCATAAGCACTAAGTTCGCTGCGAGAATTTTTCCTTGGACCGGTCATGAGTGAAGTCAAAATGTCGGAAATGAACGAGGGCGGGCTGGCTGGGATTATAAGATCGAAGTCAGGGTTTTAAATGCGAATTGAGGCAATTATAGTCATTGGATACTAATGATTGTGTTCGAGTATCAATTAAATGAGTTTTATTTTCCAATATCTAGGTTCCACAAAGTAAAGCAAGACGCTTTGAACTGTATTTTTCACACCTACCCCTGCATATTCCTTCCAAATAAAACTCATTACCCTGGTAAAGTAAAAAATAGGGCTGTAGCACTTCGTAGCGAATAACGGATTGCTTGGGAGCTCGTAGGTGGCGCTCCAAAGCATTGGTAGCGTTCTTTGGACCGCACCCTGGGAATGGGAATAAAATTTCAAATAAACAAATTCATCTAATATCGTAAATTTATAATGTAGGATATGCTATAAATCTCAATTTATCGAATCCATATTTATAGATAAGTTTTATATGTAAATAGAAATTACAATTGAAATATTTCTTGAAACAGCGCCATAAAAACTTCCAATTCTTACATCACCTCGGACAATCTTGATTAGTTGTCGAAAACTATACACTTATGATTATCAGAACAAATTTGCCACGCCCGCATCTTTTATCGGTCATAAAAATCTTGAATGGTTAAATTAAGGTAAAATATTTGTCGTGATTAACATAACCACAACCTTCACCAGTTCTAAGAATGTTGAACATTTAAAGAAAAGCAATTTAAATTGCGGCATATTCAGTTGAAATTGTCAATTGAATCGGCAGATTTTTTCCAATAAGTCTGTGAAACAATTAAATTTGCAACGGGTTTTGCGTAGCAATTGCCTTGCCGTCTTCATATTGGATGATATTGATTTGTCTTACCATAAAAACAATCTTAAAAAGACGCGTGCAGGGTGTATAAACTTTTGTGCATGCAGCCAATGTGCACCAGAGCTACTTCAGGCTTTCACTACATCACTGGTAACCAGTGGACACGTTTCTCCAGCTCCGCCGGAGCTACCTCGGGGCTAATCACCACACCTGTCCATTGCGGAGATAGTAACAGATACAGAAAAAAATCAAGAGGGGCGCAAATGATACTTTGAGTTATGTATACTTTTATCGTAATAAAAAACAAGTTACACGCAAAATTTAAGAGTTTTATTTTAACTCATTGTACGAATATACTAAGCAATGCTATGTTATGAGTTACAAGTGTGGTTATGCAATATAAAAGAGTTACAAGTGTGGTTATGCAATATAAAAGAGTTACAAGTGTGGTAATGCAATGGCCGGAAATGCGGGTGGCCTTTCTAGAGGGGTAATCGCCCCTTACCCCCAAAATGTAACTGCCACTGTACGGAACTAAGTGTTTATGGTCTCTGAAGTCAATATGGAATTTAGGGATAGAAATTATGGAGGACTTGAGTCACATAATTTGCTATGTGGCTTACTAACTCAGTTTCACGTCTATATTCACCGATTCTGATAAACCTAATTAGGCCTTAAGGCTATGTCAGACATTACGTGCATCACCCAAGTCCTCAACAATATAGTCACTCCGCCTCTATCTCAACTGATGCTGAAATGTATTTCGTATAATAATGTCTTACATCAGCGATTGATTGAGATTTTATCTTATCCGCATTAACAGTACTATATTCTTCCAAGTCATTGTCCATCACTTTACTTACTTCCCCTGCATGGAAAACCGAATTGGGACAGAATTTGTAGTGCTTCATTTTAAAACTGTATTTTTTTTATTTTTCTCTGATACACATTTTTAACCCAGAGAAATTCAGCAAATAACATGTTCTGAAATCCTACTTAAGTTTTAAAATGCATTACGCATTATTTTTTAACTGTGCAAGTGATATTTTTTGTAAAGATCAATTCTTCTAACAATAAATCTAACCGTAAAACTAATGAAAACATGGGAAGAGTAATCAGAACACTCCCATCCTCGTAACGTAAAAATATAAAGGAAAAACGAATGAGGGAGCGCAAGAAAAGGGCAAACGGTCAATCGACCGCTGGCGGTCATTATAGGTATGCGGCTTGCCCCGGTCATTCTAGTGCTAACACGTGTGTTTTACTTGCAGTCAAACTACCTCTTGTGTAGCAATCAAGTCAAGTTGGGTGGTGCACCACTGTGAAAAATCAGAATGTCCCGCATAATGACCGCTTCCCACTTCCCTTGGGTGCAGCAGGTGTTCGAGAAACGGGTCTCCTGCCACTTCGGATCGGAAGAAAGAAAAGTCAACGGTGGGTGTACCCGTTAGTAGTGCAAGCAGATTGTCGTCTTTACATAAAAAAGTTAACCAAAATCCCATTGAAATGGTGCATGCATGCGATAAAATAAAATATTATCCTCCTCCTCCTCCCCCTGCGTCAAATATGCGCGTAACATCGAGAAAAGAAATTATTTCACTGTTACATTTAGTAAGGTTGGATAGTGATAAAATAGAAAATAATGCATAAAATGTGAAACTTCTTTTTATAAATGAATGGACGATCTACGTCTGTTAAACAGCTGAAAGAGAACAAATTCCCCACGGCCGTGCTCTTCGGTGGGCAAAGTGGGGGTTGGGGAGTATTTGTTTGTGTATTCGCGGAAATTTGTTCCTTAGAGCAAATATGCAAGGTGAATGTGTGAGCTGCGCGATTGTTTGCTTTCATAGTGTTTTAGCTTGATTTTCGTGTTTTAACCCCCCCTGTCAGCCTTTTAACTTAGCAGCCTCTACTTTGCCCACTAACGAGTACGGCCTTAGGGAATTTTTTCTCTTTTAATTTTACTTCCTACTTTTTTTTATCTTTTTCAATGAAATATTGGAAGACATATTTGACCACGTGACTACTGTGCGCCAATGCTCGCGTGTACTGCGGATTCGCGCAAAAATCGCTGTTATTTGTCACTTGCATAAACATACAGCTGCTTTTTTTTAAACTAATGTCTTTATAATACTCTACCTTCTTGTCACCAACTTAGGTTTCCGCGCAAATCGACGTCACTCTTTTAAAACTAAACATTTATGCGATTTTTTCGAAAACATTTACTCCTCCTCAGTGGCGCATCGAGGGGGGGAGGATTTTGGGGGATAACCTCCCCCCCAGAGCTCACAGAAATTTTCAAGCTTAATCCATTATACATTGGATCAGTGTTACTTATAGTAGTGATAGGATATATCAAATATCCTTCAAAAAGTAAGCCGTTAAACTCCCCATTTTGAACAATTATTCTTAATATTTTTCCAGAGGAGGGTCCCCGCAATTTCTGCTTACCCTGGCGGGTATGCAACACCCCACACTCCTAAGTATTAATTGCGCCTAAAACCCCTCAATCCTTAATTCTGAGCTGCGCCCGTGCCCCTCTTCCTTCACTCCTGTAGCAATCATCAACATCGCCTAAAGGTTGATATCTAGATTTTACGATAGTATTATCTCCATATTAATATATTAGTAAGTTCTGTCCAAAGTAATTGGCGCAGTAAAGAAAAAATATTATCTAAAATATGTAAATTTTGAAAAACAGAAAAGGCACGTTTCCGTTAGAAAAAGCGCAACAGTGACGCAATTAATCTAACTTCAAATTTTTTTCATAAAAACGTAAGCATGGAATGAGGTACCCCAGACATATAGTAACATAACTCTCTTAGTAACAGAGGTTTTCAAAAATCCAAAAAATCATTTTTGTCCACGTTTCCGGATCCGCACCACTGCGCGGCGCTCACTCGCACCATTTGGATTTCCCGTAGTGTTTTGCATTCCTCTCCCTTCTACTCCCTGTTGAGCCCCACCTATCGCATCGTTACCCCGTGTAAATTCCCGACCCTTCATTTACCACCGACACTCGCTAATCCCTCAATTGGACACCGAAACTCTCCAACCCATTCACGCTCTCCCATTTTTTCTTTTCCAAATTCATTAGGCTTTTGCCTGCCCTTTCTTAACCTCGCCCTCTTTAATGAGCTCTCCGCCCTCTCCTATTCAGGAATATTAATATTTTGTCCAGAGACCTATCCACGGATAATATTTAATTGCCTTATTTAATTTTGCCCCTTTAAGTTTCACAATGTTGCCCAGTACCACGTCTTCCGACAAAATACCATTGGCGATATTAATTCTCAATTTTGCCTATTTTCCAGTACCGCATTGAGGGAGGCTGCAGTACTTTTTCAAACGAATCATTATGGACGCATATTATTAGCATGCTGAATATGAAAACCCCACCAACCTCCATTCGATATTCGAGCATATATCTTCTCACAATTTCGTCATAATCCGTCGTGGTTGAGTGAATATTTTCCTGACACTATTAACTTGAAAGTCTATTCGTTTAGTTTATGAATATATATTTATAGCGCCCAAGGCCCCCTGAAAATTCCCTCCCTCTTCTGCCAGGCATTCAGACTTCGACCTTTGAAGTAAATGAAACCGTTTCAACACTTGCTTACAGCTGTATGCTGTAAAACTGTTTAACAGATAATGATGAAAGCCAAGCAGAAGAGAAGATAGATGGATTCGCGGAGGATGCAGCTCGCCAAGCGTGAAAGAACACCTCTTATAGGACCATGCCGCAAGGTCCCGATTCCGCATGCTGTTAGGAGAGAGTATTAGACTATTCTCTGGGTCCGGATGAAAATCGTCTTCCCTCAGCCGGAGGCAATGGAGACGGACGGAGAGTTAGGAAGAAGGGAGGGAGGGAAGGAAGGGGGAGAAGAGAGAGAACTAGAACGACGTTGAACGATGGATCTCTCGCCTCTTGCTCGCAACTCCGAGGCAATTTTTCTGCTCTTTCAGAATTAAAACAGTCAATACGATTATGCCGTAAGCCCTCTAGAATAAACTTATTCTATAGTTTAGAACTCTCTTAATCAGTCGTGCACTATCATCAACTTGATATTTTCATAAAAAATATATAAAAGCACTACATGAACTAACATCGATCAGATAAACTAACATTATTTAACCATACAATTAGAATTGATACCACATAAAAATTATTCTTGAGACTAAATGCCTTAAACTTTTATCAAAAGTGTTGAAATGCATGGCCTCTATTTAAATTCGAACACTTTTCTACCATTCACTTAATCTACCATTAAAAATAGTAGTTAAAGGTAAAAGAATGATTTATTCAATCCTTGAAAATAAAGTAATGTTAGTTGAACATCGAGAAATTAAATCACAGACCTAAATGAAAATTAGTATTATTTTAACATTATGAGGCAATTCTTTCAATTCTAACATGCAGTTATCGTAGTAATAAGAATTATTAACCTTGATAGCTAATGAACACTAATTTATTAGAATCCTAAGACTGTTTCTAAATGACAGAAAACATGAATATTTTGAGAGAAAGTCTTTTCACAATCAATGCAAGAATGAGGCTTCTTTCCTATGTACACGCATGTGTAAGACAAGGTTTCGTTTGGCAGCATAAGACTTTTCACATTAATTGCATGCATAAAATTTCTCCTCCGTACGAGTCTGCAAGTGGCGGACAAGGCTGCTCCTAACAGAGAAAGACTTTTCACATTCACGGCAGGAATAAGGTTTCTCCTTCGTATGAGTTCGAATGTGATGAACAAGTGTACTCTTTAGAGAGAAAGACTTTCCACATTCACCGCAGGAATAAGGTTTCTCCTTTTTATGAATCCTCATGTGACAGATAAGGTTGCTACTTACAGAGAAAGACTTTTCACATTCGTTACATGAAAAAGGTTTCTCCTTTGTGTGAGTCCGAATGTGATAGACAAGGCTACTCTTTTGAGAGAAAGACTTTTCACATTCACCGCAGGCAAAAGGTTTCTCCTTCGTGTGAGTCCGAATGTGATAGACAAGGCTACTCTTTTGAGAGAAAGACTTTTCACATTCACCGCAGGCAAAAGGTTTCTCCTTCGTATGAGTTCGAATGTGATGAACAAGTGTACTCTTTCGAGAGAAAGACTTTTCACATTCACCGCAGGAATAAGGTTTCTCCTTTTTATGAATCCTCATGTGACAGATAAGGTTGCTACTTACAGAGAAAGACTTTTCACATTCGTTACATGAAAAAGGTTTCTCCTTTGTGTGAGTCCGAATGTGATAGACAAGGCTACTCTTTTGAGAGAAAGACTTTTCACATTCACCGCAGGCAAAAGGTTTCTCCTTCGTGTGAGTCCGAATGTGATAGACAAGGCTACTCTTTTGAGAGAAAGACTTTTCACATTCACCGCAGGCAAAAGGTTTCTCCTTCGTATGAGTTCGAATGTGATGAACAAGTGTACTCTTTCGAGAGAAAGACTTTTCACATTCACCGCAGGAATAAGGTTTCTCCTTTTTATGAATCATCATGTGACAGATAAGGTTGCTACTTACAGAGAAAGACTTTTCACATTCGTTACATGAAAAAGGTTTCTCCTTTGTGTGAGTCCGAATGTGATAGACAAGGCTACTCTTTTGAGAGAAAGACTTTTCACATTCACCGCAGGCAAAAGGTTTCTCCTTCGTGTGAGTCCGAATGTGATAGACAAGGCTACTCTTTTGAGAGAAAGACTTTTCACATTCACCGCAGGCAAAAGGTTTCTCCTTCGTATGAGTTCGAATGTGATGAACAAGTGTACTCTTTCGAGAGAAAGACTTTTCACATTCACTGCAGGAATACGGTTTCTTTGCTGTGTGTGGAGTATCTGTGCATGTTTTTCCATCTATAATGAAGCTTTTCCTCACTTCCCTCACATTTTTCTTCTCCTTTGTTCCTCCAAGGTTTTCCTTGAGAAGCCCTTTCCTTATTTTACCTCTTCTTTCTTTCCTTGAATTTGATGCTATAACATTTGGTTCACGGGGAACTAACAAATCTGAGGCTTTTTCAGAAGCTGGGAGATCTAGAAAAGAATTTTACATTTAAAATAAGTAAAGTCAGACATGTTATCTATGATTCGATAACCTAATTTATAATAACCATTAGACAGATATCAAAGTTGCAACTTTAACCGATCTTTTGGTTAAATGCCACACACATTACAAATGTTGCAATTAATTTTTACGGTTGCTTCCAAATATTGCTTCACAATTGAGTGGCCTTGCTGCTCAGAGAAAATCAGTAAGGTATTACATACTAACCTCTAATATCTACACCATAAAACACCCCACTGCACAATTTCATGCAAAATGGCACTAGAGCATCCTAATGAAAAAATATACATAGCAGTTATATGTAAATTAAATAGCTAAAAAGAATAAGTGAGCATGGGCTGGTCACCTGCTGTCATTATTTTCTAGAACTAAAACTTCTGCACACAAGGGAATGACATTGAGTTTTGCCTATTTTTAGCCAAATTAGTTTTTTTCATATTTATTTATTCCATGAATATATGTTTGACCTAAAAAAGCACAGTTTCCATGAGCACAACAAACTGAATTGGATGGGCTACGTACAAAAGCAAAATTTTCCCAGTATTTCAAAACTGAACCAAACCAAACCGGGGATCGAGCTTTGCATAAGCATAAAATTTTCAGTGAAAATTATAGAAATATTGATGAAAAACAGGCTTCTGTGAAGTACAAAGTAGGATGAAAGTACGTTAAAATTTAATACGAGGATCACAAAATTTGACTGAATCTCAGATCCAGTTTTGGGGCATTTGAATAATCAGAATTAGTTACAAGTCCTTTCTGTGAAGAGAAATTTTCAAGCACTCAAGAGCACTCACCCACTGCCTCCGTCATAGACTCCATGGCCGTTGCCTTATTCTGAATCAGCTCTTCATTTTCCATAGAAGTAGGCTGAAAATAATCATTTAAGTATGAATGGACAGTTGATTGGAACTTTCTTAGCAGGTGATTGAAGACAACCAATTCTTAAACCATGTAAACTCACATATTAGCTTATATTTACAATGTGAACAAGAAATAGAGTAATAATATTTATGATAAAATATGTATTCTCTATTAATGACAGCAAATGTAAGGAAATCTGATTTTACATCCTTTGAAAACAATATAAATCATAAACAGCAAATTGAATCTGTAGTTGACAATCATCACATTCCAAAGTATGCCTTCCTTCTCGACTTTCATACTAAAAATTGTATTAATTTATTTATGCATGAATTTATTATGTGAATTGAGCACTCTCAAAAATCGCCTTAACTATCATGGCATACCTTGTCACTCACGAAACATTGTCTACATATCGATACCATTTTACGCTTTCCTTAGTAAGGACATATAATAGAGAACTGAAGTTTTCTCTAAATCATTCATATAAATTTCGGCTAGGACAGGTGACCCCACAGCTAGGCTATCTAATTATTTAAAGTGCTTGCCAAGATTTTTCTTAGTAAAACATAAGTCAAATACCATGCATGCATGCAACAACAAAAAGAAACAATCAACTTGTCTTGTGATATGAATGCACCTCAAAGAACTCATTTAGGCTGAAGTAACTTAAACCACACAAAGGAGTGTCATTTTATAATTGAAAACATGTCTCAGAGGAGCATATTGTGACCAATCCGGTGTTCGCTCCGGCACTGCCAGCGCCAGCGGCCGTAATAGGAACAAGGAGCAGTTCACGAAACCTGGAGAGGACGGAGGGCGGACAGACAACCGCAGACGTACGGACGATAGGAGAAGGTGCAGGCGGACGGACGGAGGAGAGGCTTATTCACGGAAGAGTCAGGCACCTGAACGCCTCCCGGGATTTTGTTCTTTTCTTCTGTTGTTTAGGCTTATAAGAGTCTGGTTGATTGCATTCAGTGTGGAATTTAATATAACCAAATTGAAAAGTGGAGTCTCTTTCATTCCACAAATTTCTCTCACCAACGACCGCAGGCAACCCACGAACCCAACCCGAGAGAGAGAGGAGTCTGGTTACAGTCTGTCTCAGAGGAGCATATATTAATCTAAGAGGCAAAAGGTTCTTTACTTTTGTGGCCATATGAAAGGGTCTCTTGCTGTACACTGCTGTGTAATCGCAGAACATGAGTACAGCCTCACCATGTCGAGTTAACTGCCCATGCACTTGGGCAATGGTGATGAGCTGTTCCAAGAAGTGTTCTTTGAGCATATGCAGAAGAAGAAGATACATGAAAATTTGTACAAATAATAAAGTGTTTAATAGTATATGACAGTGTAGGCCAGTTTGAATTGATTGGGCTACTTAAAAACCTGTGTAGAAAGTATATAACAAGTTTAATCATTAAAAATACTTGAAATTCAGGATCTCCCCAAACATTATTTTCATCAACAAATTAAATTGAGTTATGTAAATTTCATCCATACCTCAGCAGCATTATTCTCCTCTAAATATTCTTTTACGTACATAAGAAAATTAATAGTATAATATAAGGTAGCAAGTTTGAATCGATTGGGCCACTAAAAAACCTCAGTAGAAAGTATATGCAAGTTCACTCATTTACGATATCATAAATGTGGGCTACTTGAGCCCTGTTGTCTAATTTGAGTCCAAAAATTAAAAAATGAAGTTTAGTTCTCTGTGTGCTCTCAACATCAGCAAAGCAATCTAGTTCAGTGCTCTGCTGGTAAGCATAGGCAGTACATAGGCAATAGATCGAGTCTAGGAGGTTTGGAAAAACACCACCGAGAGCAGTAGTGGTTATTTAACAATCACATGAGTTTGTTTTTCATTCCATTCAGCAAAATTTCATCAGTTAAGACCTCAGGAACAGCCTATAACTAGATATGATTGCACATATTTCATATGTGGTCCGTTACCGAACGAAATTGAGGCATTTTACTGCCCTAACTGACTCATTAACTGTACAGTATGTTGTTAAGTAAAACTGGTACACATTATCCAAAAACCTAGGTCACTTGAGCCCATTGTGCACAGAGTAGGGATATATATACTCTGTGCCTTGGGCTCAAGTAATTTACTAGCTCTTTAATTGTACTTCAGTGTATGACAAGTTTGCACTCATGTTCTCCACGGACAATTTTTTTAAGCTAAAAGTTTTAAGGACTGGGCCACAATTGTCTGCTTCTAATTCTAAGTAAAAAAGATGGGAAGAAGGTGATAATTGGAGACAATTTTACTTCACACCTCATAATCAATGTAATTCAATTCTGCAATGTACACATAATTTTTCTACCCAATTTATTCATCCCACCTCACTCAAGCACAGATGTGGTGTACTTTTGGCGCTCAAATTTAGTGGAAGGGCAAAAATCACCATTGGAAATAGTTCATTCTGGTAAAATGATCGATTCTTCCAAATAATCAGTTCACAATGCTGTAGCAAGTTGTTTTACAATAAATTGGAAAGCCACCTATAGGCAGGCTGAAAGAAAGATGGAATAGTGCTTAAAGAAGACAATCAGATTATAAGCCATTTGCAAATTCAAGAAAAATCCAAAGCCAATGGAGCCTTGTCTATGATTAGGAATGCATTTCTTCAAGGACTGCAAGGTAAGAGAGGAGAGTTAGTGACACTACCCACTACATGGAAGGAATACTCATATGTTACCTAGATAGAGTATAAGAGATAAGGTGTTAAAGTTAACTTAATGGCCTAATCTTGGAGGTGGACCAAAATCAATGATGTCTTGCCGTACAAAGTGTCTAGCAGGTTAAGATTGTGAAAAGTGCCCCCAGATATTTTGAAAAATTTCAGGCTCGGATTCTCGCAATTTCAACAAATGTTTTTAATAATAACCTGCTCAATGCTTTTCCCTACGTAAAACGGGAGTTATGCATATTTGAAATGATGATTTACCAATTATCACCGCTTTTGTCATGTTCATGCAGTACATAGGAAATTAAAGCTTAAAAGTATGGTTATAAACAACGATCAAGATTAATGTTAGTGTGATAGGCATTGTTTATTTAAATTTTTATTCTTAATCAATAATATTAGAAACTGATCAACAATAGTTGCTCTCAAAAATCAAATCAAATATCCTCGTGCAAATGAGACAAAGCAGGTATTCGTTTTTTTGACATTGTTTCACCAGTTTTTAAAATAAAAAAATTTGAATACATTTTAAAGTTGGGGTAACAGCATGTTTTTTGGCGTTTCTATTGTTTCCTTAAGTTTTTAATTTAATTTTGAAAAATGGAACTTAGGAATAAGTTTAGTTTTCGGTCAAAAATTTTTGAAAAACAACAGGATAGTAGAACATAACTGAATTTACTTTTAAAATCAAGGAAACGATTTTACAAAAATAAAAACTGGAGATAAGGTTAAAAAGCAATAAATAGTGTTTCAATGTTTTTGGGGTTATTATCCATTGTAAAGGCCTTCAACTTCGGGGAAACTCATAATTTTGGGTGCAATGTAAGTGCATATTTTTTATTTTTCGAAATATTAAGGGGCACTTTTAACCATCTGAACCGACTAGACCCTTTGGAGAAATAGTAATAGAGCCCCTAAACCAATAAAAAGTATATTTTCTTTTGCTGGACTCTAAACATTGCCATGCACAAATCTAATTTTGTTTGTACAATATCTTTACAGTGTTGCTGGAAGTAATGTTTCAAGTGCTTTTTTGAAATTGAAATTTATAAAATTATGTTTTTTATAATAATTTATGTATGAAATTTATCTTTTGAATCATGCAGGATGATTAGAAATTATTCACTACAATATCAGTCACCCTACTTGAGCCCAAACTGCTCTCAAATGGTAGTTATTATGGGTATTAAAGTTTGGGGTCAAGTAACTCAATATTAAGGTTAACTCAAGCCCAAATAAAATAAACAATTAAAGTATTTACTTTGTAACAAATTATATGTGTAAGTATACATTCATTTTAAACCATAATTTAAGCATATAAAATGAGTATTTCAAAGAAAGCAATACCATAACACCACCATTCACATGAGGACATGACATGGGGGAAGAAAAGGGAGTGGGATGATTCCTTTGGAGGGACGTGGTCACGTACTGTGGATTGGGGAAAAGGGGGAGGGGAAGAAAGGGGGGGAAGGGGAAGGTCCTGTTGTGGAAGGGCTTTTTGCTGATGGCTTGCTGGTGTGCATGAAAGACCATGTGCTTACTACACAGATTATGAATTCAACAAAAAAATATATGCAATTAAACAAGGAAAAATACACACAAATGCATGATATTATTACCCAATTACCTTAACTTTACACACAATACTGGCACCTGAAAAGAAACCAAAATCAATCAAATTAACCCAAAACAAATGACATCCAGAAGATAATTAAAAGATGAAACAAGAATCTTCACTTCTTGTGATTCTTTGGCGTGAATACAAAAACAAATGAAGTGACCACATTAATCCAAAAACTATCCATTAATACATCCTGTCCAAAATAATAAAATATACACTCAGTCACGGGGAAAACAGGAGAACCAAATGAATAAAAAAATACAAGGGAAAAATTTTCTTCGGGAGACTTCTTCACAGTTAGTTCTTCTATTCTTGATTGGGGAATATAGGGGAATTCTTCGTGAATCTTTTTACCTTGGGGGGGAGGGGATGTAATATGGGATAACAGTTCTATTTATCCACTCTTGGTCATAGATGGGTATGACCTCCTTGGCTGAGTCCTGTCACGGTCGCTTAATCTTCATTCGCCGTGGGCTGAGAGAATATTTAATTAATTAAGGGCCTAGTGGGTTGACTTTATTCCTCTTGGCGCAGGAAATCTACCCTTCTGTTCTTCCATTTCCTCTTCTTCACCACTCTTCTCTTCTTGGTCTAACCTCCATGATTCTCTTACCTCTCTACTTCACCCCCACACGACAGACAAGATGCACTCGGCTCTCCATCATAGCATTTGGCCGCAATACAAAGCCGGCGTAAAAGTGTCTTCTCCTGCTGATATTTGTCTGAGATTTACAACCTAGAGAGGGTTAATATTCTGGGATTGTAGCTGGTGGGGGAAACCCTGGAAGAAGTGTGTTTTCCTATAACCTTCACCATGGGCAGGGGGTGTTGCTGAAACATGTTGTCATTTTGTAGAGGGAAGGGGTGCAGATTCCGTCACTCTCCATTCCCTGCTCACAGGTGTTATTTGGAGGGAGGGGATGGGGAAAAATGTAGACCATTCACTGGCCATGTACACAACACGGAAAAAAACCCAAAAATCAGGAAAGCGGGGAATCGTGGGAGAAAGGGGAAACACTTTACACTCCATTCAGGCTTCAATGCACACACACACATACTCACACATGATATTGCATCAGCTCTCCTTCCTTCGTGCACACCAATTAAAAGTTACCCATGAAACATGCCAAGTGGCATTGGTTAAAATACGTTTGGCCATTTTTGAAAATAATGATTTTCAATGGTTTCAATATCTGGACTCAAGAAGGGCATATTTACAGAATTTAAAATTCAGGATTTATCCCAAACATCACTTTCAGTCATTAATTTAATTAAATTTGAATTTCATGCATACCTCAGTGGCATCAGTCTCCTTGGGTGATTCTTTCTTAGCCAAAACCGGCATAGAGTCCAGGTCTATCCCAATGGCTCCTGTGCCTTCAGCATCCACCTCTTCACATTGGGAAGATGTTGAGGCCTGTGCCTGTATATGAGTCCAAAATCAGCATCATTCAAGACAGAGATACAGAAATGTAGAAGTAACTTCGGGAGTTTACCAAAAAATAATGATTCTATTTATTGCATTGATATATATCTACAAATCACCCTAAAATATTCACTTTTGTAATATTCACATGTTAAAAGCTTGTGTGTGACATTTATATGCACTAAATTGTACAATAGTGCATAAACCACATAGTGCTTGAAAAAGAAAAAAAAGCCACTCATCAAGAAAATGTAGGATTAATATCAAGTAAAAAATCACTACTAATTTGAGAATGAATATATTTCTGATGCTTGAATGTGTGACTGAGACTTAGGTGTAATTTGAATTGCTTCAAGATTTTGTTGCCATCATTATTCCTTACTTTGCCTTATCTTCTTCGCATGCAAAAAGTGATTGTACTCAGTTAATTACATCCACTAGGTGTTTTATTTATCTAACATCCTATTAGTCTTTGAAAATATAGATAAAAGTTTCAGTTTTCGGCACACCATATTTTCGTTAGCTCATCATACTGCAATGCCTGGACTTATTACCAACCTTGAATTCCCATGGTAGCCTTTTCAAAACTTCCTGCATTTCCTGGGTAGTAATCACTCTACCTGCTTTTTTTTACATTTACCCTACCATTCTATCATCTTCTAAGATTACCACACTATACCGTGGGGTTGTAGTTCCACATGTCAGTATAGCATAGTTTGGAATTCTGTAGTGAGCTAGGCAGTAAATAGCTAAGGAGTATAAAGGAGCAATTCATATCATGCAAGCAATAACTGCAAGTTTTCCTCATTCCACAGCCCATCTAACCTTAAGTACAATGGATATACTGCCCCTCTTTATGTACAAGAAGTAAGGCTAAAATAATTGTAAAAATGCTATTCCCATAACATTTTCATTTTTGGTGATCTTTTTAGAGGTGCATTGTGTAACTGTATTAAATGCTTATTATTTTAAGCACACAAAATTTTGTTTTTAAGAGAAGAATCCTCACAGTTTTAATAAATGTTAAGGTTTACCAACACATGTGACTCAACAGTGCATGCAACCAGCTCACATTCACTGATCACCCTAAAAAGTAATGTATCTTTTAGAAAAAACCCCCGATGTTCATATCTGAGCGTAAAACTTGATAATGGAGTGTCTTGGGTGCAACATCTGCAGAAGCTCTGCAGAAAACATTAAGTCTACTGGTTTTTTGATTCTATCAGAAAAACTGTAGATATTGATGTATTGTTGTCAACTTATTATGGTGAGTTCTACCAGCCTGCAATGTTCAGTATCCTCCTCTGGGGCCCTAGATCCAATTATAAAATAATTTTCAAAATTCAAAAGAGGATACTGCAGATCTTAAGTAAAATACCTTCATACACACCATGCCACCCTCTACTTCAAAAATTGAGCATATTACCTCATATTTGCATGTTTATGTATGCTGCAATTGCTTGTGCAAAATATTATGCAGTAAAACCTCTATGTAGTGAACCTCTTTACATCATAAACCTCCATACTTCATACCACCCTACGGTTCTGTCTGATTAACATGTAAATTTATAGACAAAGATCTTTGTAGTGAACCTCTTTACATAGTAAAACCTCCACTTATCATACCACGGAGACACCCCCAAGATGGCCTTACTACCTCCCCAAATCGTACTGAGACAACTAGAGACCATTAATGCAGCCATGATTACAAACATGGAATGACATTTTCAGCATTAAATGTATCATGCCTATCTTTTTATTATACACCTTTAAATATGTTGTAATTTTCACATCAATCACTAGTTGTGGCAATTTTGTTCCATATGAGAGCATACCTAAAATTAAATAAGAAAAAAGGTATCCAACTATCCTAATAATTTTAAGTGACTGTTGAATTGAGAGAGATCGCATAGTTTCTTCTTGAATCATGGTAAAATCATGTAAGAGCGCTCCCATTCTAGAATTATTAAATAATAAATGCGTGTTCATTTATGCATGAATACAATGGTTTAAAACACATGAATATGATGGTTGAAAAGACAGTACTGTCTTTCCTTTCTGACGGATATGAAAAAGTGGTGCCTATCACTAAACCTCTCTAAAGCGAACCTCCACACATCAAATTGCCCAAATTTTGGTCCCCTCAATTACGATGTAAAGAGCTTTTACTGTACATTTATAATTTTGCAACCAATGACAATTATCATTCTGAGTAAACTAGTAAAGCTTCAAGCCTCCACAAAACTTTTATAAGAACAAAAACCTTGAGTTATGTCCCTTGGCACATGGCCTTATTGTTATTTAATAGGTTTCCACAGCAAGTTCAGTATGGAAAGACCATATCCCTCTTCATGTGCAAGATTCATGAGTTTACTTTGAAAAACTTTCTTACTCTGTACACAAATTTCTTCATATATAAATTTATTTCTTTCTTAACACATTCAATGCGGATGATATTTTCACCGAAACCTCCAGTGACGGATGGGTGATTTTCCTTCATAACGGTGGTCTTGGAAGTAATACTATAGAATTTGCAATTTTTTTTGTTTCTTTTTCACGCAATTTGTAAAAAAACCCTAATGACATACATGTATGCCACCCGTCACCAGTAATTGACAATTCACGCAACCCGCATTACACACATGCAATTTTCCTTGTATGAAGGAGTGAACTTTTCATATTTCCGTTTATAATACTTCTTCTACCATTGATTCCTTAGGTTAATGGCGGAAATATCTTGGAATTAGTCTTTACGTGTATTTTTTTTTGTTTCAACGGCCATAGATTTAATTTTTTCAAGTCACAGAAGTAGAACACACAATGAACGGCAAGAAAAATATAAATTTATGGGATAAACATTTTTAAAATCTATGTTACCTCAGAGTTATTGCAAAATTGAAACATTTCAATAAAAATTCTCACAAATTTTTATGATATATTTGAAAGCAAGGCCTTAGACAGAGCCCTGGTTGACCTTCACATTCTGGGCATATTGCAGTCACTGTCCTGTGGATGCCTTCACAGTTAGCAGAGAAATGAAGAGCCTGCATCATTCCTAAAAACCTATCACGGCACATTTTCTCCCGAATATTGGCACTCACACTAATTCTGACCTCCAATCGTTAGAAATCATGTTAACCCTAATTGCGCCCATCTGGAGAAGAAGGCCCAGCCAAGTTTCCAGTTCTCCCTGTCCAACAGCTTCCAATCCATTATGCCCTTAGTGAAGGCCCTTGGTGAAGGATTTCGGAGGAAAATGCTTTCTGCATTTTTCTCTGTCTATGAGAGGATTATTTCAACGATAATATCATTGGCAAGTTGAAATAATCTCTGGGAGTACCGCTGGTAGGGAGGGACTCCAACCTTGAGCCTTAAAAATTATCCAGCAAAATAGTACAATTTGTGTAATGGAATGTTGCATATGTGATTAATACCTTAGTTTTTATGAAAATTAAGACTGTATCTGTACCTAACACTAGAATGTATTAATGACCTACAAAATGAAAACACCATAATGATCAGAGGACAAGTAATTGATGCGGAGCAATGACTGAGAAAATATGCTGTAAAATTAGGAAAAAAACCCAAATTATGTAAAAAAAAACGTAATTTAAAATAATTATTTTAAAATTATTAATAAAGTATAAAATACGACCTTTTGGACCGCATGGATACATTTTGGAATAAAATAGTAAGTTTTGAGACCGGAATACACGTTATTAACAAAAAATAAGTCTGATAATAATTTTTGTGGTTGCACATAAGATAGGAATAATTAAAAAAATAAAATAAAAATACTATTTCAAGGGAATAAATAATGGTTAAATGCCGTAATGCTTAAAATACCTCTGAGTTTATCTATTCTTTTCCGCAATTTCGTTTACAAAGCTAAGGAAACAAATAAACAAGTAAAAAAATACAGACCAATACTGTAGATAATGTAATTCAGTGTTGCATACGCCATTAATGTTATTTTTTTTATGAAAAGGAAGAAAATCTGCAACTAACCCAACACGTATGAATAACTAAGAAAATGAAATAAAATCGAAATGAATAGAGGATCGGTAATTGACCTAGGGAAACGAATGGGAAAATATGCCGTAAAAGTAGGAAAAAGACCCAAAAAAATCATCCAGGATAAACGTAATTTGCATTAATAAAAAATGTTCCTAGCAAAAGAAATTCAAATATAACATCATTAACTGAAGCACCGCACTAAGATCATTTTTTATAATGTAGTGCGTACGAAACGGGGATAAATATCTTTAATAAAAAAGTTAGTCTGATCATAATTTTTGTGATAGCACATAAAATATGAATAAATTAAAAATGAAGGTAAAAAAACAAATTAAAAAAGAATAATCCATATGTAAGACATGATTATGATATTTACGATAAGAATGATGAAAAAGAGACGAAGGAAATGAAAAGAAAAATCTCAACCTGCCAAATTGTTCCAAAAACAGCAGTAAAGTAAACAAAAAAACACTAAAAATGAAGGAACACGTAGAACTAGAAACGGACACTTCCGCAATGGTGTAAGGTCAATCCCGAACTGCGGGAGGGTGAAAAAGTAACGCTACGCGCACTCGGAGCACCCTAGTGACCAGCGGAAAAACGTACTCCCGAAGACATACATTTATGTCATCCGCCTGAGTGGAAAAGCCCTCATGACATATATATATATATGTCATTCGCACTGAATGTGTTAATTTGTACTTTTTTGTACCTTAGTCACTCCATGACGTCCTATATTTGTACAAACAAATCACTGGATCAATAAAAATATTATTATTGTTACTATCATCACTGTCACCGCTACCATCGCTATCATTATAATTTACATTAATATCATAATTATTACCTGACTAGAGCCTTGGGGCACAAGTTCATTTGTGGCCCCATCAGTGCCATGAGTGTGCACATCTCGTCCTTCATCATCACTGACCTGATCAGCTTTTACAGAAGGGGACCCACATGCTCCTATGCCACTCTGAGAGAAAGAGAATTGACACTTAACTGTAAATTGTTTTAACCAATTGGTACCAGAAGTAAAAAGATCAAACCAAAACATGAATTACAGGTGCTTGCATAAATCAAAAATTCCCTGAAAAGCTATAGTGACCTCAGAGAAGAAGGCGGGATAAATTTGTTAACTAAGAAAACATGGCCCATTAAAATACTCAGCCTTTTCATTCAGCCATAGAAAACCTTCCTAAGATGGAAAAATAAAATTTATCAGCAATATTTTGAGACATGATGGTCTTATGACATCATTCATCAACAACCAAGAATATTTGTCTAAACAAGCAGAAGGAATACAGAAATGTTGATTTCATCTGTGAAAGGTAATCATCATATTTTGTTTCAATCACAGTAGAATATGTATAATATTAATAATATGTCTTAATTTGATGAGATTGGGACTAGAAAGTCCCGTTTTCCATCTGAGCCCTCATCAAACATGACGTTTATGCAGTGAAATACATAATCAAGTTGACCATGAAATTATATGCAGGGAAATTACATGAACAGATGTGGAAGTTCCATTGTCAAACATCAAAAAAATCATAAGCTAACTAAGTTACCATTAACCAAGTGTAAAAAGATGTAAGCAAACGTGGGAAAAACCTAAGGATATTGATTGTCATCCTTATTGGAAAAAAACCCACTGCAGAACAACACCCACTCAAGGAAAGGGTGTAAAAAACCAGTGAAAACCTACCAACAAAGTGCTAATGTAAACCAGGGTATCTACAAATACAAGAAATTACAAGTAAATTTCACCCAGTACCTGGAAATAAAAGGAAAATTAGATGAAGCCGGAGGATATCAGCGCTGAATCTGTTCCCATGATGTTACCTGTCTCATTGTTGTTCTCAAAGAAGTTTTACGTGTAGTGCCTGTTTGAAACATGCAGTGAAGATGATTTACATAGTGGTTAGTCAATGCAATAAATCTAATGCTTTCCCAGAGAATATACTCGAAAAAGGCAATTCGGGCTTCCAGCCGGGTGGTCTCCCTCCATACTGCCGATGTTTTGGAATACAAGTCGGGTTCCATTGCCATCCTATTAGCCCTGAGGATGGAAGCCAACTTGTGTTCCAAAATGTTGGTGGAATGGAGGGAGACCACCCGGCTGGAAGCCTGAATAGCCTTTTTCGGGTAGTCAATGCTGTTCCATTTGCGACATGCAGTAACAATGAATCATTTATTAAATCTGACTGTCCGATTGCAAGGTATACATAGTTTTTCATTTCCCCCAGTATATGAGTCATGTACTCCACTAATTACAAACATACAACAAGCTCCATCAAAAAAGGCTCATGGAAAAAATTTATACCTCTCAACAACCAACCTCATTTGCCAACACCCAATACCCTTTTCAAAGATGGTGAAGGACAAATCCTGAGTCCCCATATAATTTCCTCTATACCATTCTCACCACATCCACACTTGCTCTAGAAAGAGTACACTTTCTATAAATTATTTTTGGGAACAAGGTTCTGTTTGGCAGACATGGCTAGAAACTGCATCGTCACCTGATTTATGCAACCAACAGCAACCAGTACAACAATTTTTTTATTCACCACCAATGACTGTTCAATTTGAACTTTTTCACCAGGGAAACATGATTCAAATCATTGGGGGTATTCTGTCACACTGTATTCGGCGATCGGTTGTTCATGAAATCACCATCACTAAGTGTGCGAGTACCAAATACTACATTAGGTAGAATGAATTCCACTTATTTTCCTTCCATATAAGGCAAGTTTCTCCATGGGAGTGAGGCGTGGGCGTTGAAAACAGCAGAAAAGTTAAAGTTGAAGCATTGCAAATGTGGAGCTACCGACAAATGATGAAGATAAAATGGATCGACTGTGTATGTAACGAGGAAGTGCTTTGAAGAGTGGGAGAAAAGAGGTCTTCTAAAAAACCCTTAGCAGAAGATGGAACTACATAGGTGGCCACATTATGAGACACGATGGCCAGATGACATCAAGAGTAGAAGGACTGGTGGAAGGGAGGAAGGGTAAGGAATGGCCTTGAATGAGTTTCATATGGCAGGTCATTAAGGATGTATAATAGAAGGAATATGTCACCTAAAAATGTCTATCAGATAGAATATCTGCATGAAACCAATGCTAAGATTGTTGACTAGTGATGTTGATGATGATCCTTCCTTCTGCTTTGTGGTGATCAGAAGTGAGCAAGGTACACATCTGCGCTCACTAAAGTGGAAAGTGCCCTGACGTCAGAGCCCTCACTGGTTCAGTGAGCAATGGTGAGCAATCACCGCGGCTGTATGCCCCCAATCTGTTCAGTACCATGAAAGATATTTTTCAAGAACGACACATAGGGTTCCCCCTCTAACTTAAATATAAAATTAACAGTTTTTTTGGCATCCACGATCTAAATGTTGTCTAATTCATGGTGTGATTATAAGCCATTTTAGGCAGAAATATTGATCAAGTAACAATCACAAGCCTCAAATTAACTAAAAATTTAACTAACGCAACAGACACTGCACATGCAAATGCAGCAATGAAAGTGCTATCTCTCATAAAATTACCTATCATTAGCTAAATTCAGAGCTGTCTTAAAGTTGTGAGTTGGAATATGGAGGGAGCAGGGAAGTTAAGAAGTGTTTGGAATTTCACCAGGGTTAATGAACACTTTCGTTACTGGTCTTCCAGATTTGGTGCAGGCTTGTGGTCAATGTGTCGTCATGGCACACGGACCAATACTTGTGCTTCGAATGTACGTGTGCAGATAAATGCATTACTGACCTTGAAATATAATCAACATATCAATTTTTCTTTTGATCTGTCAATCCTAGTTCTACAATGAAGTGTGAGAGATTTTTCATGTTTTGTGACAAAGTTCACAGCTTATTCACAGTTTTCAAGGTTGAGTGGGAGCCTTGGACATATCTCTATTTTAGTTAGAAATAAAAACTTTTAGGAATATGATTCCCTTAATCTCCCATGAAAAAGTCATCAGAATAAGAGTGGAAATGTTAGAAAGGCTTCAAAATTTACAGCTGCAGAAAAGTTGAGAGTGGAAGCTTTAGAAATGTGTTGCTCCAGAAGAATGTTGACCATAAAGAAATTGATAAAGTAACAAGGAAGTATGAAGGATAAAGGGAGAAAAGAAGTATTCTGAAAACCTTAACTTTATCGCCCACATCATGACATATGATGGCCTCAAAGACAATCGACAGACAAAGAAAAGGAGAGGTGGACAAGAAGGGAAAGGAATGCCTCTGCATGTTTTTCATGGGTCAGGTTATTAAAGATACAAAAAAGAAGACGATATGCATAAAAAGGTAAGCAGATGTTAGACCATAATTGAGGGCTGTATGAAACCAATTTTAGTTTTGTTAAATTATGATGGTGATACAATACAAAATAAAGTTCATTAATAGTATTACCTGATTGGAAGAGTCTTGATGTATCAGTTTGCTTGAGACACCATCAGTGCAATCATTGAGTATATGTCCTTCTTCATCATCGCTAATCTGATCTTCTTTAACAGGAGAGCACTTGTATCTTACCGGATCACTCTATTGGAAAGAGGGACAACGATGGATACCTATTTTATTCAATTGGTTAACAAATAAAAAGTGATCATGAACAAAGCTTGAATTACATGATCTCTGTAGAAAAAAAAATTATTCCTGATGAATGATTTTGGCTTCTTTATAGAAAACAGATTAACTTAATGAACCGTTGCGATTCCATCAATAAAGTCCTTATACCTTCCCATATAATCTAATAATAGCCACAGTATGAAGGAGAAACAACTTCATTGGGAAAATCTTGGAAATAAATAGCTTTTTAAGATGTGATCCTTCCCGATCATTAAAATTAATTTCCAAAAGGGAACAAGGCCAAGAGCACCGACTTATAAAAAAATGATAAAAATCTAAGAATAAGCAAAATCTTAATATTTCATTAAAAGTGGAAGGGTTTCAAGACTATGAACAACAGCAGCAGAAAATTCAGTCAGAGTATATAAAAATCAGTTCACATCACTAAAAATTTATATCTTTTGGCAATCAACTTGCATTGCAAACGTCAAACACCCCATTCAAAAATGGCAAAGAAGGTTGAATCCCTAGCCTACACTATAAATTCCTCTTCATTTTCATCACAAAATCCAAATCTGCAACATTTTGATTCCTATGAACATCAATCCCTCATAAGGAATGCAAGTTATATAGTTGAATTTGGCTAGCAGCTACATCATGATGTCACAGTCAATCTGTTTCACTGTACCTAAGTCAAAAGTACTCAGTTTAATTCTCAATTCCTAACATCCCCCCTTCCACTCCATGGTAAACGGAAGTGAAACTGTGTTTGTGTGATCACATAACAAATGACTGCTCAGTGCCGAGATGACAGAGAGCTTACTTGCACAGAAAGCAAAGTTGAGTGGTCAGTTAGGCAAAATACACCAAATCAGTTCATTACATTTTATTTTAATGATTCAAAGATGAAAGCTCTTCTGTAGTTGTTCATGACTGTTGTTGGCAAAGGCGAGGCAAAATGGTGTAGGTTCCTGCTAAGAGGTGTTGGGAATAATCCATAAAGGAATGGCAATGTGCCATAGGAAATTTAAATTACACTTGGCAAAAGTACACTCACCAGGTCATCAGTGGCCAATGGGTCAGAGGCATCACTTCCAGCTGGATCTGACGTGTACAGCATGGGATTATTCTCCTCACTGAGGTGATCTTCATTCTCATCTTTTATATGAAACTAGAAGAGGATAATGGGCATCACTCAATAAAAGCAAAATATTAATAACCTCATTTGATAATGAAAACTCCTCTTTTAATTGGTACCACTCCAGATGGGCACAATACTCTTGAGATTCTTGCAGCTCACAGATCAAAGTCTAGAATATAAATGTCCAAATAGGGAGAGGGAGCTAGATGACCAAGAGCACACTGAATGAGAGTTATGGTCACTTACAGTAGGGGCATAACAGTGGGAACGATAGGTCGAGGTTCCAGTGTAAATTGAATTGTGCTCATCTTTTCTTTACCCAGGCTTATAAAGAGGTGCTACAACAATTTATGCTAATTCCGTAGTAGAATTAAAGGAGGAAGATGGCTTGAACAAATACGAGGGCAATCATGAGAGACAGCCTAGTTTTAGCCACTACCAATGGCTACCCCACGGGATGAGAGACACTTTTTTCAACAGATTACAAGTGATGTACCACTGATATTGACTTGCATGAATAAAGATTTGTGTGGTATGCCTTTTTACCTCATAGATTACTACTGGACCAGTCCAACAACTGAAGGTTGCATAATGGTGAGTGACTTCCCATAAAAATACTTATATTCACGACAGACACACCCTCTTTCTTCAAGCAACCAAGAAATTTGTACGACTGAAGGTGGTTCACTTAAGGTTTCACTGAGTATAAGAATAAAACTTACCAACTTGTCATCCCTGGGAAGTAGGCAGTCTGGCACAGGAATGTATATTTCAGTGGTTTGGGCTGAGCAAGTGAGCTGTGAATTGTTTTCAATCACGTCTTGAATGCAGTCCGTAGTCTCCACACTGGCCTCAGGCCCCAAATTGTCATCAACTGCCCCTTCTCTTTCAAAACTCTGTAGACAAAGTTCCCACTGTCTGTCAATAGATGGCTATAGCACTTATTGCTGGTCGTTTTTTAAATACCAGAAACATCATGACTCAAGGCTAGACATTTGGTGAACAAACTGCTCAACCACCATGATGAATTTATCTCGGTAATAGGCACTTTGTGTTGTGAGAAAATTTCGAAGATTGAGCCAATTATCCATCATATGTGGGAGTAAATGATTTCCTCCTTTCAATTAAAGAAAACAGGGGATAAAGTGCACCAAGAGTCCCATTAAGTTAACCGAGATGCTGCTCTAAAAGAAACAACGTTAAATGATTGGTATCATTGTTTCAAACTCCGTAATTCTAATTATGACGACCGTCCATTTGAAGGAAGACCAAAAGCCTTCAATGAGACTTAATTGGAGGCATTGCTTGAAGAAGACGAATGGGAAACTCAAGAAGACTTTGCTTTGTATTTGGAGTTACCCACCCAGCCATTGCATGCGTTGGAAATTTAGTATTAAGCAAGGAACTTGGGTTCCCAATGATTCAACAGTAATTCTAAAGCATATAAATGATCCACCTCACATTACAAAATCCATTAAAAACTAGCTGGTAATTATCAAATGTAAAGGCCAAATGTTGCCTGCAAATTCTCCAGGCATTGCACTGTCTGATTATTACTTGTCCCATTCGATGGTACATGGTCTGACAGGTCCGCACTTGCACCCACATGAATACAATGAAAAATGGCTTCATTAACGCATAACCTCAAAAGATGAACACTTTAACCATCACATTATTTAAGCTCTGCCACAATGATACAGAAAAATTGCATCTGACCATGGACAACTTCCTTCCTTTTATATGTGACCCATTATAAATTCGGATATATAGCTCCGTTTTTCTCATAGAGTGGACAGAACCTCATTAATAACCCAGATTTTTATATTATTAATCAAATTGTAATGTATGTAAATGGATGCCGGTTACTAAGTAGCACGATGATTGTTTTTCTTTTAAAAATGTGATTGTCACCAATTTTGATGCAGATGTAATGATGAATTAACTGTGCCTGTGAGAGTTATTGTACATTGGCAATGAGGAAAATTAATTAAATCATATACGGAGTAAAACTTTGGTTGAGAAAATGACTTCACCAGCTGGAGATGATGGAGGCCTTACTAATCCACAAACAGGAACTATGAGTATTGTCCATTTTTCTGCTAGAAGCATTGGTTCCCTGAATGAATACCGAAATGGAGATGATTGAGAGACATACCAAGAAGAAATTAGAACAGTACTTTGTGGCAAACTATATAGATACTGAAAGAAGAGTGGCAGTTTTACTGACTCTGGTTGGTGAAGAGGCATACAAAACACTGAAAGACCTGTGCAACCCGGTACTTCCCAGGGAGAAATCTTATGACCATTTGTGTCTCATTTTAAAGCAGCATTGCTCAAAGAGGATATCAGTATTCAGAGAAAGAATTGAATTTTATGAGGTGCGGCAATCAGCGCAGGAGACTGTTTGGGAATGGTATGCCCGGATGAAGAAGAGGGCCGGTGACTGCAAATTTGGAACTATGCTCGACGAGATGCTAAAGGATGAATTTATTTGTGGATTATCAAGAGGACCGATTCTGGATAAGCCGTGTGAAGAAGACCACACTACACCACAGTAGAACATCTTGGAAATGGCCACTAATGGAAGCGGCATTTTCTACCATGACAGCAGCACGTGAGGAAATGGATTATATTAATGTCAAGAGGAAGCAGTGTCACAACCCAGACCGGGCATTTCAAGTGGCCATGAATATACGAAGCAGGACCTAAAGAGAACTGACCTTCAGACCCACCCTTCATAAGTTATGGGAGAAATGAACAGGTGCAGAAGTTGTGGTGAATGTAACCACAATTTTTCGAGTTGTAAGTTTAAGAAATATAGGTGCCGCAATTGTCAGCAGATAGGACATTTAGCCAAGGCATGTAAAATTTTGGGTAACCATTCTGTTGATATTAGCGACAAGTTGGAGTCTCGTTTGAATTTTGTTCAGATGAATTATTGTGAAAACAGTAAGGTTATAAGGCCTTCGACTGCCAGTGTAGTCATTAATGATAAGCCTTTGTGTATGAAGCTAGACTCGGTTGCAGGGATTTCGGTAATTCCAAATTCGGTATATGATGAGCATTTCTCCATGTATGGGCTTAAAGAAACTGATATTCGATTAAGAAAGTATGACAATCATATTGCAGTTCCTGCTGGTGAGATCAATGTTCAAATATGCTATAATGGTATACGCAAACTTTGTAGGCTTATTGTGGTTGATGGTGGTACCCGCTCCATGTTTGGGAGTTGATGGATGTTTTTGAAATATTTAAAGGTAATTTATTAAACTATTCTTTGAATGCCATGAATTGCAATAGAGATTTAGTGATACTAATTAAGAAACATGGGGATTTGTTTAAATCCGAGCTGGGTAGGTTTAAATATGAAAAGGCTTCTCTAAACACTAATGAGTCAGTCATGCCAATATTTTTTAAACCTCCTCATGTACCATTTGATTTTAAAGCAAAAATGGATGAGGAACTGGACAGATTGGAGAAGGAAGGTGTTATTTCCTTGGTAACTAATTCAGAATGGGGAACACCCTTGGTCCCTGTGATGCAGCCAGATGGCCGATTGAGACTGTGTGTTGATTACAAGGTAACAATAAATAGGCACTTGGATGATATTAAACATCCTTTGCCTCGCATCAAGGAACTCTTTGCTGCTCTGCAGGGTGGGGAGTACTCCACTAAGTTGGATTTTTACCAGGCCTATAATCAATTAGAATTAACAGACGAAAATAAAAAGTTGTTGACTTGGAGCACTCATAGGGGAGTATTTGTTCCTAATAGGCTACCATTTGGTACAAAACCAGCACGTGCACTCTTCCAGAAAAGTGTGAAATTTTTTTTACAAGGGTTGACAGGTGTTATAATTTTTTTGGATGATATAGTGGTTATTGGAAAAAGTACAGAAGAACATTTTAACAATCTGGATATGGGTCCTTCCATGTCAACTCAACCTGGAATTAATCTCACGCTGGAAAATTCACATTTTTTTAAATTCAGAGTAAATCCTGCCTTAGTTAGCCCCTCGCAAACTATATGGGTCATTCCATGTCAACTCAACCAATTTTTGGGGTCCCACGCCCACCATCTCAGATTTTGATCATTTTTCCCTGTTGTTAGTTTCAACCTTAGTTAAGAAAAATCCAAAATATCAAAGACCCATTGCTAGTATTTTCCAAGATATGAGTGTTTGAAGTCAATGAGGCACACAAAAATTGTGTGCACCGATCAAATTATTCATAACTATCATATTTGTGCCCCTGTAAAACCTAAACCAAACTAGTGAAGCTAATAAAAATTTTAGAGGCTATAAAAACGCTGCTATAGTTTTCAAAAATGTGATCAAAACGATTTTCACTTCACAACTTTTTTTTCTATAAATGTTCAAAACTTGCAGTTTTGACAAATTTCGACAAAAAAGTGACATTTTCAAATACCTGCAAAAATCACATATATCAAATGAAAGCCATAAAAATCTCTGTAAGCATGGTAAATACCACCAACTTTAATATAGGGTGCGGTTTTGGGCAATTTTTGATTTATTTGTTAATAAATCTTATGAAAATCATCATTCCGCTAAGGTTTTTTGTTGAAAAATGCCACTTTTTCAACTTCTTATAACAAAAAAGGGACACCAATTAGGTGACTGAGTTTTTTAATATAACTTGCTTTATACTCCCTCTTTCAGGAAAAATTAAACCTGAAGTTGCTCCCATGATGGATAGTGCTTATATGATTTATTTTATTGATGGTTGTAAAATGGCGGGCTACAGCACTTATTTTCAGGACTTCTCTCAAAAGGGGAGTTGTATTTGAGTATCAAAGTTCCTGTAAACCCCTATCATTCTTTAAATTTAGCAGGCAATCTATTGTTAATTACCAAATAGTAGAAAATGGAGACATTTTAGTAAATATATGGATTTACTAGAAATTTTTAATTGGGCAAAAACTGGTTGAATGTGTACATATTACCTAGTACCTATAGTACCTATTTGAAGGATAAGTACATACCTCTGACCTCTAAGCCTGATGGTAAGCATCCCTGGCCTTCTCAATTGCAGTGAATGTGGAATCTGGCAAGGTACACTGCCTTCCTGTGATGGTCTTACGCTCTGGTGCATGCATTAACACATCTGTCAACATTATCCGGCACTAATCCAAATGTTTTGGCAAAATGTTTGACCTAGCCTTACCATCTGGTGTCATGAAATTCACAAGAATTTCACCATCCTCAACTGTTTGAACAACACAGCCAATGCACCATCTGTTTTCATACACAGCAGCGACATAATATCCAGGTGTATGATGAAAATATGAATTCAAATAAAAAATGGGATCCCTGAGGCAACCTGATATCACCATGAAGTATCTCTTACAGTCTCATGGAGACTTTGTGCAAGAGATGTCAAGAAAGAAGATGACACCTTTTTTACTTGAAAGTAGACAATTAGATGGGAATACTGTTGAAGGGTTTTGTCCATATACACCCGGGTTTGAGGGAAAAAAGCATTTAAAATTTAAAAATACGATCACATTGAATTTAATTAAACAATTTGGCTCATTCTTTCAATGCCAGTTTGGCCTAGTGGTAACGCACTGCACTTTCATTTTGAAAGACCAGGGTTTGAGACTCCGAGAGAGTAAATTTTTTCCAGTCAGCCACCTTCATTTTTGTTATGTTCAATCTTCTTCAGATTAGTTGATTTCAGACGTTTTACATTATTTTACTTGACTGCTCCTTGAGAATAAGCCTTATATTGACACTGATATTGCTAAGATTCATCCAAGCATGAGTGTCAAAACTGTGTTACTGGCATCAAAATGAAGGGAACTTATTTTCAGAGCAAAAGATTTTAAACATGCGATCTTTGAAGAGTTGCCCAGGTCCCGTGTGGGAGAAAGATATAAAACCAGGGAGAATGAAAATTGACAAGCTTGAAATGATCGACAGATGGGTATACGATCGCTTTGTGGAAGCCAGGAACAGGAATGAACAGGTGATGATGCGGATTTTACAAGAATAGGCTATTTCAGGGCGATTTCAGCACACATCTCCAGGATTTGAATTCTAAGCCAGTGCTTCATGGGTTGCATCTTACAAGAAGAGACACCGAAGCGTGCAATGAAAAAATATATGTCAACGAGCGAGCGTCTGCTGAAGAAATATTGCACAAAGCATAGTAACACACTCATACACAACAGAGTATGATATTATGGCCTCAGGAAAGCTGCTTCCTAAAGTTTTTTGTGCATGCCATAATCTGGTGGTGATTTTGAAAAGACAGCCATTATAATTAAAATGCTAGATATCCCAAAAATGTACAAGAAAAGAATATCTTCCCATTCATATAGTTCATTCTAATCTCTACTCCAACGATTTTTCCATTCACTTCAAATTCATCAAACAAAATAGATATATAAAATGAAATACATCCCATTCCCTATGCCATGAAGCTATTTGCAAAAACCTTATCTGTACAAATAATAAGCATTTTCAAAAAAGTTGACCGAAAAAATATATCATGAGAATCAAAATCATCACCTCATATTTTTAAGGCTTGTTTACGCCACACAATTGTTAAGATTAAGAACATTTTTGTTAATTACGCAGTTCTTTTGTTTTGTATTTTTGATGTTCGTCTGACTCAGAAATAAAAGTCAGTCTTTCTTCTGCTCGCAACATGAACAGACCTGTTTCATTTCCCTGTGCCCTCTAACTTTTTTATCAGGTTATGGGCCCGGATACGATAGTTTAAATTTTAAACTTAACGAGTTAAGAATGGCGAGCGATCAGGGGACAAATGTGTTAACCGTGGCTTCCAACCACTTGCCTCCAATAGACAAACTTGAAGGAGAGAAAAATTGGGAAAATTGGAAATATTTAATGGAGCTTTACTTGGGATTGGACGATCCTTACGAGTGCGTGTTGAAGCAGCCACCCGAATCAGTCCGAAATAATCCCTCATCTCCTGAAATGAAGAAAGACAATAGAGCCCGCTCGAAAATCTCTCTCATGGTGCAACCTCATCTCATAATTCACGTGAGGTCGGCCAAAACCGCCTACGAAGCATGGAATAACCTGTGTGACGTGTTTGAAGACAGAGGGGCATTCAGGCGCATTTGTCTGTTTGATGAATTGTTGGACACTAAACACGACAATTTTAGTTCACTCTTAGATTATGCTATGGCCATGAAGAATATCATCTATAAAATTGCCGAAACCGGGAAACCTGTTGATGATGAGTTTGCGGCCTTCGTAATGTTAAAAAATTTGAGGCCTGACTACAAATGGCTTCGTCAGCTTACAGAAAAGAGTGTTAAGAAAGAAGAGGACTTGACGCCAATAGCGGTTTGCAATGAGCTTGTGCGAGAAGGACAGAAGGAAGCGGCGGAGACAGGGGGTGCAACCAATCAGGCGCTCCTAGCCGGCACAAGTAGGAACCAGCGTCGCGGTTCGTCATCCAGAGTAAAGTTCAGTGGAAGAGGTGAAGTAGCATGCGGAAGTGCAATGGCAACTTCACCAGGAGCGGTCCAGCAGGCGACAAAACGGCACCAGAACCAGTATCATCGTGGCAGCCAACATGGTGTGACCTGCTATTGTTGTAAGAGACCTGGCCACATAGCTGCCAGGTGCTGGTTTAAAGGAGAAGGTAAGAGAGGATGCAGAAATGATGGTGGTGGAGAAGAGGGTTCAGGCACATCACCCTGGAGCCTTATAGCTGCTATGAGTGCTGTGAGTAACAAAAATTGCTGGTACATTGACTCGGGTGCTTCAACGCATATGAGTGGCAATAAAAGTTGGTTCAATTGGTATATTGAAACAGATAGTAAAGCTGTGAGTTGCGCTGGCAATGAAACACTGAAAACAGCTGGTATTGGTAGTATTAGTGTTAAGGGTATCAACGGCTTAAGTGCCATTAAAGATGTTGTTTATATCCCAAAACTTTCAACTAACTTACTGTCTGTTAGTGCAATGGTTAAGAATGGCCTGATTCCTGTTTTCTCTCCAGATGGTTGTAGTGTATATAATAAACATGATGTCTATATCAAGGGTGTCCCCCTGCTTAAAGTCCCTGAATCGGGTGGAACTTACAAAATAGATTTCGATGTAAATCCAGTAGCCATGCTAGTAGAAGATGCAAAAAATTGTGATTTTAATCTGTGGCATCAAAGGTTAGCTCATTTAAGTAGGAGTAACATGATCCGCATGTCAAAGGGTCTAGTAAATGGTCTTGTCCTGAATCCAGAGTGCATAGACATTGAATGTGATAGCTGCATAAGGGCCAAACAAATAAGAGCTCCATTTCTAAGGGGAAGGGCTGAAAGAGCAAAAATCACTTTAGACCTTATACACTCAGATGTTTGTGGCCCACTAGACTAAACATCCTTTGGAGGGCATCGATATTTTGCAACCTTCATTGACGATAAGACACGATTCACATTTGTAGCCTTACTTAAAACGAAAGGTGAGGTATTTGAAAAATTTAAGTTGCATAAAAAACTGGTGGAGAAGCAAACAGGAAAAGCTATCAAATGTTTAAGGTCTGATAATGGAGGGGAATACTTTTCCAAAGTGTTATCTGAGTTTCTAAACAATGAAGGCATCCAACGGCAGTCTACTATCCCTGGAACACCTTAGCAGAATGGAGTAGCGGAGAGGGCTAACAGAACAATTTTAGAAAAGAGTAGGGCTATGCTAAAACAAGCTGGTCTTGATAACAGGTACTGGGGGGAAGCAGTTAATACTGCAGTTTATCTTAAAAATCTGTCTCCTACAGTGGCATTAAAAGGAAAGGTTCCATTTGAAGCATGGACAGGAAGGAAAGTCAATGTTGGTCATCTTAAAGTTTTTGGATGCAGTGCTTATGTTCATATTCCAAAAGAAAAAAGTAAGAAACTTGGTGATAGAAGTAGAGAGTGTATATTTGTGGGGTACGATAGTGAAAAGAAAGGGTACCGTTTAATTGATCCCAAAAATCCTTATCAAATAGTGTTGGAAAGAAGGGTATTGTTTCACTAAAAAAGATTTCCAATGAAAAATCTACTAGGTGATAATGAGGGTGTTGTTGGGTCTCCTGATACCTCGGAGATATTAATTCATGTCCCAACTAAGCCTAAAGAGATAGATATAGAAATCCAGAGAGACCCTGAAGATGACAATTCGGGGGGATCACAGACCTCTAATGACAATACTGAAAATTCTGTGGAATTAAGAGAACGTAGATATCCATTAAGAGACAGAAAACCCTGTGATTACTCTGACTATTTGGTGTACAAAGCTGAACTGGAGAGCATGAATGATGAACCCGAAAAGCGAGAACAAGCGTTAGCTAAATGGGATAAAGCTCACTGGAAAAATGCAATGGATTAGGAAATGTCGTCCTTAAGAAAGAATAAGGTATTTACTTTAGTTCCTAGACCTACAAATGTGAATGTTGTACAAAATAGGTGGGTATTCAAATTAAAAACTGGTCCTGATGGTACAATTGATAGATATAAGGCTCGTTTGGTGGCAAAAGGATATACTCAGATGCAGGGCTTAGATTATATCGACACATTCTCTCCTGTTGTTAGAGCTGAAAGCTTAAGGTTAATTCTGTCTTTAGCTGTAAACATGAATTTATTTATAAAACATATTGATGTATGTACGGCTTTTCTAAATGCTGAATTAGAAGAAAAAGTGTACATGGAACAGCCAGAGGGTTATGTTGATCTTGACAATCAGGAAAAGGTATGTTTATTAAAAAAGGCTATCTATGGATTGAAACAGTCATCTAGATGTTGGAATGCCAAGTTACATGAGATATTAATGTGTTTAAACTATGTCAGATCAAAGGGTGACCCTTGAGTTTATATGAAGCATAAGACTCATCATGTATTAACTATTATTGCTGTGCATGTGGATGATGTATTTATTATTTCTAATGATCAGGATGAAGTGAAAACTGTAAAATTGACATTTCAAAAGAATTTTGATTGCAGAGATTTGGGAAAACTTTCAAATTTTCTAGGTATTGAAGTGGAATATTGTGAAGATGGGAAAGTCAAGCTTTCTCAAAGATCTTATTTAAATAAGATCCTAGAAGGGTTTAATATGAAGGACTGTAATCCTGTTAGAACACCAATGGAAAAGGGCATTTGTCTGGAAAGAAATGCTGGTCCTAAACCAAATGTACCCTATCAATCTCTAATAGGTTCGTTAATGTACTTAAGTGTATGGACTAGGCCAGATATTGTGCAAGCAGTAAATTACCTAAGTCAATTTAATGCTTATTATGGGGCTCAACATTGGAATTGTGCTAAAAGACTACTTCGATACTTGCAAGGAACCAAAGAATTGGGTTTAATATTTAAAAAGGGTAACAATGAATTGTGTGGTTACAGTGATGCAGATTGGGGAAGTGACACTGTTGATAGAAAATCCTACTCAGGGTACTTCTTTGCATTTTCTGGTGGACCAATTTCTTGGCAGTGCAAAAAGCAGTCTGTGGTAGCACAATCAACAACAGAAGCTGAATACATTGCACTCAGTCAGGCCTCCAATGAGGCCATATACCTGCAAAACTTGTTAAAAGAACTTGTTAAAAAGGATTTTGTTGTGACTATGTTTTGTGATAATAAGTCAGCTGTATTTTTGTCTATGAATGCTGCCTACAAAAGGAGGACAAAACAAATAGATTTGAGTTATCATGTTGTGAGAGACTTGGTGGAAAGAAAAAGGGTGTTAATAGAGCATGTTCCAGGTGAGAAGATGATTGCGGACATTTTCACCAAGCCACTTGTGGGATCACGCTTTAAGTCTTTGGTAGAATTATTGGGAATGCAATAACTGCTGAATTAAAGGGGGTGTGTTAAGATTAAGAACATTTTTGTTAATTACGCAGTTCTTTTGTTTTGTATTTTTGATGTTCGTCTGACTCAGAAATAAAAGTCAGTCTTTCTTCTGCTCGCAACATGAACAGACCTGTTTCATTTCCCTGTGCCCTCTTTAACTTTTTTATCAACAATAACATATGCAAGTTGATGTGCGAATGCATGAAAGATGAATGCAAGGACCAAATCACACTGGTTCTATTTTCTATTCATGCATTCACGCAAGTTGGGTGTGTTACACAATGCATTCTTGTGTACATTTCTGGATTTATTTATTTAGACAATAATTAGCACAGGTGAATTCATGGAGTAAACAGACCTTTAACCATGAATCCTAATGCATCAACCCCCCTATGAAAAAATTGTATAAACCTGTTTCAAAATTTTATACAATCTTATACATTGCCATGGCAATTGTATAAATTGTATAAAATTTTGAAACAGGTTTATACAATTTTTTCATTGGGGCCCCTACCGATTTAAAAAGCAATACAGTGTTTAATACCACCAGCCACAATTATGACGATTCTTACCTGCAACAAACATCTCAATACATAAAAAATAGTATTTCACAACAAAAAAACATCTCTTAATATTAGGATACCTATAGAAATGTACCCATTTTTACAGAGTAATTACTAAAAACCAAACTCTCAATAAATAAAAACAACACTCTCAATAAATAAAGAACACACTTTTATGTGCATGATTTTCATAGCACCAAAATCATGTACACAAAATATTATTATCGAAGAATTGTTTGAAATAACGGTTTATATAAACAAAGTAATAAAACATTTGATAAACAACTGGCAAAGATAATTTTAGTAAATAATATTGTTATCAAATCAATCGGATATGTTACAAATATAAAAAATGCAAACACTTAGTATTGTAACATTGCAACGAACAAGCACATGAAATAGCCAGGTATGTACAATAAATTTTCTTAACCTGTTCTAAACATTTTAGATCGATTTGTTGAAATATTTCATTGGTTATATCTTCGTGCATTTCAACTTCAAAATGGCAAATAAACTTCTTTAAGTCCGCAAGTACGGTTCTATTAATTATCTAAACTGTAAGTGCTGGAATTTAAAACCGAACAGGAGGTAAAAAGCAAAAGAAATACATCGAAAACATATTCCACAAAAATTTTCATGTTCATTGATTTCTTTTTTGAGTTGGTCATTCATGAATTCAAATGATTCACTTTTACGGCTATTATTCAATTGTAAACACTTAGTTATACCAAAATAAAAAAACGACTTCACTCTTCACCATTGAGTAACCAGATGCGACTTAACTAATGCCTCGTCAGGATTAACTAATTCGGAAACACAATGTGGGACATTGGACTCTTTTCACAGTTCAGTCGATCATGCACAAGGGCCTTTAGTACCATCTTATGTTGTTCATTAACAAATTTAATACCCCATTAACTTTTGATGCCTAATCAAAGCGATTTTTAACAAACGTTGCACGTACCAGTTTGCTACAGTCATAAAGCATTATACTTACCCCGTCGTAGCAAGTGATTCATGAAATACACAATTGAGTTACTTTTTAAAGTTACTGTTATAACCAGTTCAACCAACAAATGCAAACATCTTGCTACATTTTTCATTCTCGTTGATATAAAATTAAAACTACTAATACCGGCCTACACGGTGTATACTCACGAACAAGTTAATATCTGTTTGCGAGAATGATTCAACATCATGTGGAAGTTACACGAGGCATCCAATGAAAAAAAAAATTAGAAGCACTCACCCTGAAGTAATTTCTGGACGAAAATTTTCTCAGTTCTGCGTCCGATTCATGACAAATATTCCTGAAATCGTAGAATTCAATGATCTTTTTCAAGCACAGTGGACATAAAGTGGCAGGCAGGCCATCTCCCACAGCAACCTAAGAAAGGAATGAAAACATATGCAAGAGATTTCAGACGTACCAAGGAAAATATGTACTCATAGAACGGAATAAAACAAGAGGTAAGGAAATCGATAACATGTAACCCGCCACTTACTTTTAAGTGGACTAAATCATATAAGGCATCCCCTACAGTTATCTGGCTTGCTACAATTGAAGTGAATATGTTATAATAATAATCATTTTTCTTCATGCAAAGTCTGCATGGGGTGCCCTCAGAATTCCTGTCTAAAGAATCCGAGTAATTCCCGAAGGTAGCACTCATGTTTTCACAGCAATAACTAATTCAGTCTCTAAAACAGTTCACTCCTCAAGCTAAGCATCCACACAGCACTCAGTGATTACTAAATTCCTAATAAATTACGATCATTTCCATGAAGTACACCAATGCAAAAACATTATACTTATTTAGAAAAAGGGCGTGTTAGGCTCACATTTAAATGTGACCTCAAAAAGAAATCACATCGCAGCAGAGTAATCAGCAAATACTTCAACAAATTCTATGTTTATTGACGTTCTACAATATAACAGACCAGGGTAGAAAGTTTTAGTTCAGATACCAGACTTTAGTTGCGTTTCTGACCACTAGAGGATAACGTACGGAATAGGCCTACAATCGATAAATGAGGAATTTGCAACGATGAGTGATATATAATTGAGCTTAATTGCATTATTTTAAACATGAATATTTAAAAAACTCTTTAAATTCAGCGTTCAAGATATTTTGTAACCTTTTTCATATTTAAAGACCGTATATGAACTGTGACCGTGTGGAAGCTGAAGTCGGCCTTAAATTCAGTTTCTGGCCTAAGCATAGAATAATAATTAAACATAAGATATAATACTAACAAAAATTGAAAGAAAATTGACGAATATAAATTAAATTTCCCTTTTTTTTCAAATGGAAAGAAATTTGTCTTGAAACGCGGATGTTTGGCCTGTTCTATAGGTGTGCTGTTTGCGGAAAAAATGAGAACTAGATATCATCGATTCTAATCTGAGGTTTGATGGCATGTTCTTTTATTAACAAATAACAAGTAAACTTTGCGGATCGATCTTTGTCGTGCATGTTGTGTTCGTAAGATTTGCAATCATGTCATAAATTGTTGAAAATATTCTCAGCCCTTGCTATTGAGTCGTGAAATGTCTCTCAGGCGATTGTTGTTCGTTGTTGGCGTCGTTGGTCCTTTCGTTGAGCATAATAATCATAAGTATTTTCATTTTCAAACATCAACGTACTGAATGTAGTTTCTTTGTGTGATTTTGAGATCTTTGTCTGTGAGTAGATAATGTCTTTGACGATATACCTGATTTAAACAGAGAATTTGATTTTGAAGGGAAAACATGAGTCGCACCAGCGGGATTTTCACGGAATCTTCAGGAAGGATTTGCTGACTTAGTAGGAAAAATCATGATAATTATTACAACATATTCACTTCGGATGTAGCATGCAAAATAACTGTGAAGGATGCCCTACATGATTTAGTCGGCTTACATGTGAGTGGCACATTAAATGCTATCGATTTTCTTTAAAATGGTGCTTCCTTCATCTTGTTTTATCCAAGATAATTACGAGATCTGTTGATGCATAATGATGCATGTGCCTTTGTGACCAAAATCACTTTTTTAAATTCACAAAAAATGCTTAGTTTATTTTCTGTTTTTGAGTTCATTTGTTGTTTGTTTTTTATTTGTGAGCATGTTTGCTTTTATTTTTATTTCTTTTATTTCTTTGTTTGAGACGATGCTATGGTGATAAAAGATATATAATAAATTGTCAGTGAGAGAGCCATCTTGAAGTGGGCGTAATAAAAGTGTATTGAGAATAAAACAGAGTGTCTAGTGATATTTACATGAATTTAATCGCTGTGATACGTTAATAATTTGTTTATTAATATCTCAGATTGCTGTGGGAGATGGCCTGCCCACTACCAGACCAGTGTGCTTGAAGAAACTTACGGAATGCAGTGTTTTGAAAAAGATTTTATCATCATCAGACGCGGTTCTGACCGAAAGTTTGCCGAGTAGTTGCTGCAGGGTGAGTACTTTCCCTTTTTTCTTATTTGATGACTGACGTGGTGTAAGTATGGCAGAGTTAAAGGTGACACTCTTCGGTTTTTGTCGACAACAGTAGGAATCTTGAAAGAAAAATTTTGCGGACTGGAATATTTGTTGTATAAAGTTGTGAGGATTAACTCTATATTTTAATCGATTAAATTCTTGGTGATACAATTGGAGAAATATAATGTTGTAGTACTACCGGTGGCCATTAATTGGAACACTAACTATAAAGGCGCTTCCATTAACGGTCAAAAGATAATTTAGCATACCTTTTGGTAATCTAAAATAATAGGGCACATGAAAGGTCCTCGTCCATGGTCTACGGAAAAAATGTAAAAAGTCCAAATTCCCATAAACGGTTTTTCCTTACCTCTGGCAGAATGCTATTCATGTTGCAGTTGGTTTTTCAGTGCCAAAGACTGAAAACATTTCATCTTCTGGTAAAACTTAGTGTTTAATAGACAATGATATTCAGGAAAGTATGGGATTCGAATTCACCTTTTATCAACTTAGCAAGGCAATGCACACACATGACTCTTCCATGCTCTATTTTTTTTTAAGAACAAAGAAACCTCTGACCATATGCTGCTAAATAATGAAATGTGAGAGACCTTGAAAATAGGTTGTTGATCGGTTGTCAATTTTAGTTCCAAGTGAATGTAAACATATTATATTTCTTTTTTCTGTGCAAGAAAATTTTAGAGGGTAATGCATAATTGTTACATGATTGGTTTTGCAAGTTTTAAGGATATGAATATCAGGGTTGTTAAAAAAATATTTTCATGAAATAATTTTGTAAGAGAAGATGACTGAGGTTTCTTTTTTCTTAAATAATGTTCTTGCTGTCTACATGGTACTTACCTGTACTAGTTAATGTCTTCATAAAGGAATGCATAAATGGACACGAAAATGCACAGTTTGACCACCCAAGTCGTATAAATGCATGAAGAAAAAATAGAACCTGTTCTAATATGGTTCATGTGTACTTGTTCCATTCTGGTGTACTATAATCGCCCACACATTATCTTGTTCAAGTGTATGCATGGTGTGCACAGGCCAGAAAAGAACGGTGGTTATATTTTTGCTCATGATTGCTGTGTTATTGTTTTTTTTCAGTTATAAGGGTTATTTGAAAAAAATCATGATAAATAAAATATTTTTAGCATAGAAGATTATTTTGTGTGTCGTTTTTGCAACTGTAATAAGTAGGTTATTAACAGTATTACTCCCACTCATCTCTATGGTTTGGTTGAAGAATAGTGGAAACCATACCTTTGGTCATGAAAATTCTAAAATTTTCTATCCTGGATATAGTGTATCACAACTGTTTAAAAAAATGGTTGTTTACATGCAGGCATACTAAAATTGTAATGATAGAACTCACAATGCTTGTTTAAGTAAAATCTATGGTAACCTGGATAGTCGAAGTTGATGCAAATATAATAAACGTGATTATGATGTCACAAATTAGCAACTTGCATACAAATGGAACAAGTACATGAAGGTCTGTCAGATATATTTTGTTAATTTGTTTATAGAATTTTAATTTCATTTTTTAGAATTCAATGTTGGACATTTTTTACTACGTAAAATAAGTTTTTAGTGCTTGACCTTGTTTTAATTTTTTTATGCTCTAATCAATTCACATGCATAATAGAAAGTGGAAAATAAATTTCTGTAAGCCAGCAAGTATGTTTTTCATAATGATGTAAGCCCCAGAGATAATCTTTAAACATAAAGAAGACATCAAGAATGAAAGAAGTATATCAAAAGCATATGCTATGTCAATGGTTTCTATGGTAAGACTTGGGCTTAAATAAAATATATTAAGTGATATTGATAGTTTATAACTCTTTACTCAGAAATTCCTGATTTTCTAATTGAGTGCAGGAATAAAAAATGTTTCTTTTCATTCACTTAAATGTGAAAATGACAACCTTCATCAACATTGTTGTTAAGAATATAATTACAATTAAATTAAGGGAATAAAACCACATCTTCATGACGTCTAATACTCTAATCCATATGCATAATATATTTTTCTGTGAAAGGGCCCACTTTAAGGCCTTTGAGGGCTCAAAGTTCGTTGCATTGCCTGAATTAGAATCAAGTTTACCTAGTTTCTTCCTGCCAAATTTAGTTTCATTTGGTTCGGTAGTTTTCAAGCCATTTAGCAACAGATGGACAATACTCAGTATTTAGTTGACTGTGTATAAAGAATATTTAGAAATTTCCTGTTTCATCAAGATTAGGAGCATCTCTTCCTTTTTTACTTTGATGGAGGTCAGTTGCTTATCACAGGTACTTTCTCTGAAAGGAAATGAGGCGGCTGGTGACGAGTGGGATTTTTCTTCAGATACGAAGGGCTGCATGGGGGCTGTGAAGTGCCTTCATTCGCATCTGCATTCGAAATGCGGTTGGAGGCACTTCACAGCTCACATACTTTGTCCTTACAACTGTGTCACGCATTCTGTACCAGACTGTAATCTACTGAGAGCCAATGTATTGGTTAGTTTCCTTCTCATCTATTGTGAAACTTGAGATAAAAAACCTCCAGATGCACTAAGTTCTTGGTGAAAGAAAGGAAGTGGGTTCGCCTAGTGGAAATATTTCTGCGGGAAGTCACTGTCAATTGTGCGAACTTCAGGGGTATGAGTTGTATGATATAGGGCAAAAAGCGTAACCGTAATCATTTTAATGTAAGTCACTCTTAGTTTTAAATCACTAAAACACTGCTTACCTCCTAGGAGAAATGTCTTGTATCTAATGTAGTAGGCCAATGGTAAACAATCTCAATTCTATTTTGGAGGCAATAGTATTTGGTAAAACATGGCTGGAATCAAAGATTGCTCTGTAAATGTTCCAGCAATTTTCATGCTTTACATCAGCTAAAGCACTAACTCTAAACCTACTGTCACCTCTTAATTAGAATGGGAAAAGTGAAGGTGAACACAATCCAATGTATTAATGAAGTAAATAGTTCTACTAAAGATAATAATTACCTGGATTTTGTTATCACTGTGCATTAGCAACTTTGCTCTAAAATCTAAAATAGCCCCAGAAAAGTCATCTCGTGGTGCACAGGATATAAATTATATTGTTATGCATTAAAAACACCTCACTCAGCATGAAATGTGCTAGCATGACACTCCATAGGAACATGTTTATAGTTAAGTGAGGGGTACATGAAATAGAATCAAAAAGATTATGGGAAGAATTTTTTTCATTTGCATGGTCTGATTTACTCACGAGAAGGCAAAAAATTAAAATGAGAGTATGGACTTAGTTGTAAATGTATCATTTTTTGCTATGACATTTGAAGACTAATTCATGATAGAGTTTTTGAAATTCCTTTCATCCACAGCTCCAATCCACACTCAGATATTTGGGAGATTACTTTACTCGGTTGCAAATACTTTGGGTACTGTTTGTTAGAAAACTTGTATGTTTACTCAGTGTGGCCCGATGGTGTGCCGTCTATGGCGTGAATGCATCTAGTGCTACATAGAGGCAGCTTTCAGACGAAACAACTTTTCACGGGCCAATATTCACAGAATGATATGGTCAGTGGTACGAAATGGTGACAAGCTCAGTTCCAGTTTAGATTGACCAAATGCTTAAGTCTGCTCCTGAATCATTGAAATTAATCCAAATGATTTAGCCTTAATTTTTCAGCATTCTTTCTGTAGCAGGCATTGGGGTTTATTTTTGGTCTCTCTGTTTATGCCTCAGCATGCCTCATGTTAAAGGAGATTACATGGGTGATGGTGTGATCAGCAACAGCACTAGTTTTTTTTATGAACTGTTTTTCCATTACTATGTTGGGCAGTGTCTTTTACTGTTGTGAATTTATTTAATCTAAATGTGTATAATAACATTTATTTTTTCAGGGTTTGTTGGCGTACTGCTATTAAAATACAAGCCATGGGCATTTAATGATACCCTTACTGGGAAGTGATGCACAGCTGTTGATGTTCATATTTTACATTGCAACTAGTGGAAGATTGATCTGACATTATCCCAAATTTTATGCAAATTATTTGTTGACTAAAAAGCAGATAGTTCTGTTTGATTTGTCTATAGTGTTTATAAATTTGAATAAGGATATCATGAATCAATGTAAATCACCATTATACTCCAAAACTGATAATATGGTAGTGCATCTGGGAAGACTTCCTGAATGGATCAGTGAACAAAAAACGGTGAAAGTGTTGATAAAATCTCAGGAATGTGTAATTACCTCTCTACCATCTTCTGTAACATGGAAGGAGTATCGATTTATGAACAGCTTTTGTGGGAAAAACTTGTTGCCGTCACAAAACCAAGATTTGGTCAATGGCCAGAGGTTAACTCACTCTACTGGTGGGAACGTGACAGTGAATTTCATGGCCAAGTTACCTGATGACATAAATTATTGTTGTAAAGTAATAGGGGCTTGCATTAACCCTTTCTTTGGATTTGATTTGTGTCATCATGCAATCGACTTACTGAACAATGAGGCCTTCCAGTGTCTTAGAAAAGTACAGGAGAACATTGATTTTGTGCTTAGCATGGCCATCACTGAAGCTCAGTGTTCTGATGTAGAGTGCAAAGAATGTATATTGCTGATGGATGCACCGTGGCTAGCAGCATCAAATCCTGGAGGCAGCCTGGTAAGTTTTTGAGAGCACCAGGGAAAAGGTGGGAGTGAAGTTAAGTGGAATACATGTGGTCAAGTTATTAAAGAGTGAGGAGACATAATTTTGTTCTGGTAATGGTCCACTGAGTAATAGGAAAGCAGAATGTGGTAAAGACTTTTGTGGTCGGGGATGCATGGGTTGCAGATAGAAAGTTAAGGGGAAGTGTGTGCATTGTGGCCATGCTGATTGCTGTTTTCAAAACCTTCTTTAACTGCTTCATATTTTACCGCAAGAGACTCCATTTTCCTAACAGATTTTAGTGCTGAGAGATCATCTGAGAAGGGAGGGATCAGTTTGATGGCAGTCAATAGTGCATAGTATTGGGGAAATATTAAGATTCTTTATTGGTAGCCTATTAAGTATTCAGGGAGTGTGTTGTTCTCCAATATGTATCCTGTTACCTGGTCGATGGGAAAAGCTGGTTTGCTTAAAAAGTGTTAAATCTCTTTCTCTCTCCCAATGTTGAAATTTCCTTTGCTGCTTGGTAATTCATGGAAGAGGCTCAGGTATTCAGCCAAAATGACCCTTCTCTGCTTCACGTCTCTCTTTTCCAGCAGTTATATGGGTAGAATTCTTAAATAAACCAAAGAATAAAATGTTAGCTGAAGAGTACACCTTAATAACCATACCTCTGTACGTGTACTATTGTCACCCTGAAATGTCCTCACCAACGCCTCGTGACAGTGTTTTCTAGGTCTTTGTCCTTAAATGCAGTTGAAGTGGAGTGGCTTAGCAATGCATGCTTGGTCCTTCAATCTAACATAATCTTTTCTAGTAATAGAGGTAAGATTTCAAAAATCCTGTTTCATTATATCTAGGTGTGCCCCTAATTTGTTGACTTTGAAGAAGGTGAGTTGTTTATCTCCATTACTTTCTCTGCAGAGTATCAAAGAAGAGGAGACAGGTGATGACAATTTACGGTCTTCTACTGACTCACAGGACTGCTTCCAAAGTGCAAATGAAGGCACTTCACAGCTCCCATGTGCATTCCAAACTACTGAAATATACATTCCTGTGTCAGACTGCCAAGAAACGAGACCAGATGCTTTGGTAAGTTTTATTCTCACCTACAATTACACCTGAGTTGGACGACCTTGTGTTGTGTAAATTTCTCATCTGTATAATGAAAATGGGTGTGCCTGACATGAATAGATGCTATTCTCAATTCTATTCTACAACTCTCAGTTGTACGGAACAGCAAGTTTATGCGAGTCAAATAGCCTAATCACTATTATCTATTTACACTTGTGGCGATGTTTGTTGTGGAACAGTGTTAATCTTATGGCAGAAATTTGCATGGCAAATGAACTGAGATAGCTTGAGTTTGCTTGCAAGCTAATAAATATTCTTATGTATAACACTGATTGGTTTCAAGATACTTCCCTGTTTGTTCAATCTTCCCGCTTCACCTTGATTTTGAAACGTGCCTAAACTCTCATGTTACCTCTTTATATAACGAATGAGGACCGAATAAGTCTTAGATAACCATGTGATATATAATTTTGGTTCACTGTGTCCCCTTATATGTTATATCTTTGCAGTGTACATAGAAGGCTAAGTTCTTAAACGTTAATAATCGAACAGGTGTAGGTGAAGTGAGAAGAGACAAGTGTTACTTTTGTAATTTTTACAGTGATTCTGGCAATCAAGACAAATCTTATGAATATTCTGGGAGCTTATATCCTGCAATTTAAAAAAATTAGGTCTTATGGGTTTAGAAATGTTAAGAATATGGGATAATAAGTAACGTGTCAAATAACCCAATGCCGCTGTGGAGTGGAGTGGAGCTAGAAGAGCTGGTATTTTTTTTCGTACCGCAGAGCCCCATTCCCTCACTGAGGACGTTTCCTTAGAGATGGACGGGTAAATGTGATGTGGTGTAGTGCGGCAGATAAGGTTTCACTCCTGGATTGGTGGGAGATAAAAAAGTATGGGTTATAAATGGTAAGAAAGAAGGAAAACTATGAGCTCTTCTAAGGTGCAGAGAATCCATATGAGGGTTAAGGAAGATTGTTAGGTTCTTGCCCTCTATAAATACTACAGGGTGCATTTCAAAGGTAATTCAATTCATAGCTTTTCTATGCTCTCTCTAGCAACCTTAAACACTCTATTGCCAGTTGTGAGTAGAAATTTTACAATCTACACTTACTGCAGTGTTACCTAAAATGCAGGTCTCAGAGTTGGCGGCAGAATAAAGTACTTGCCTGACTAACTGAAGGTCGTGGGTTCGTGTGATCGTTGTTAAGTTGTTAATATCCGGGATATTTGTGATTATGATCATCTTTCCTTAACATTTGATAGATTTCCCTCCTTTAAAGGCACTGTTTTTGGGGTGGTGAAGATAAATATATGGGTTATTCACCCTTAATTCATTCATTATTGTAAGAAAGCTCAAAGTTACACATAGCATGGAATGAAGTTTTGTGTTTCAAGAGGCAGGCGTAAAACTGTGATTGAAGATGGATATCATTATATTAAGTATCTACTGTCACTTGTAAGAAGTAGCATTTAAGCACTTAAGAATTTGGTGGATTTTGCCCGCCGGAATATAAACCTCATTTTGCAGATCTAAGTACATATTGGATCAACTCGTCAGATATATCATAGAAAACTTAAGCATTTGGTGGAATATGCCATCAGAAATTTTAACTTCATTTTACAGATCTATTGGCAGCTTGGATCAAACAGTTTTTAATATTCAGTATGTGTTTTTAATGCCTAAATACCGAAAAATGCACTGGTTAGAGCCTGAATTGAATATTTTGCTTTGTTATGGAATTCCAATAAAAAACTCTTCTTAAAATAATTGGAAACAATTCTTAAGCTCCTTCTTAAGGTCATGCTCTAAATAAAAAAAGTGTATCAAAATTTCAAAAGTATTAACTCATTCTCTAATCCATTGAATTTTTATGGTCTCATGATTTTGATCAAAAAAAGAAATGACATTGGGCAGAATTATTTATATGAAATTACAAATAATGGAAAGGATCGTAAAATTATTGTGGAGGTTGAACTAAATGTTCCTAACTTTGAAGTGGGAGTGAAAAGAATCTCATGATTACATGCATTTGGTCAGCTTGAGTGGTGTTGAGGTGAAAGAGAAAGTTTTATAGTTATCATTCAACACATTCAGTGCGGAGCACATCAATTGACGTGCTCTACTGGTAGGGTCGGGAGCCCTTTCTCCGCCTCCATATGTAACTAATATCCACTTCCGAGTCTTCCGATGGTGTGTATGGCCTTCAACAAGCTTCCTTCTTTCGAACCGTGTGCGCCGTTTGTAAAAGCAGTATTTGAACGGAAATTATGTTGCAGAAACCTCCTGCTTTTGTTCTCTCTTATTATATCGGCCAATTATGATGACTTTAATGAAAATCAGGCCTACATTGAATGTGTTAAATAGGGTCTTAGTACTATTATTTTGCCTTTATTTAGTGGCACCTAGCATTCTATTCTAGTTTCATGTGAAAAAGGAGAACGAGGACCCTCTCAGTGAAGGGAATTATCCTGTGATGTACACTCCAAATCCACTGGAAATTTCAAGAGATGTAACAGATCCATTGGCAACTGATGAACTGGTGAGTGTACTCTTGCATGGGTCAGTGAAGTTGCACTATCATACAAATTCACTCCATGGTTGAATATTCCCAATGCCCCTCAGCAGGAAACCAACATTTTCCCTAAGTTGATGAAAGTTGAATCATAGAGTACAGAGGTATCATTAGTGACTGCATTCTTCAAAACGAACTGTGCATTTTAATGAAAAGAATAGGTTTGTACTGCCGCTCAACTTTGCTCATTGCTGGGGCGATCCAATGAATGCCACATTCACTCCAAGATACTTTGGACAGAAGTGTTGCAGAGCAGCACGCAGTGGCTATCTTCGCTACAAGAATTTCTTTTCAGATGGGTCAAGAGCAAAGTCAAAATGTAGGATGAATGAGGGGGGCTTAACATATTAAGAGATGCAAATTGAGGCAATAATTGTCACTGAATATTAATAATTATGGTCGAATATCTTTAAAATGAGATTTTTCCAATATTCTGGTTCCACAAAGTTAAGGCTGAATTTGTCACACCTACCCCACCTACCATGAATGTTGATGAAACTCATTACCCTGAACAGTAAAAAGTATTTTATTGCTTTAAAAAATGTTGAAGTTGGCACCTCTTTCTGGTTTTCAAACAATTGGAGCATATATATTTCCCAACCAATTGAAGTTTCAACTTCTTTAATAATATTTCCTGAAAGTAACAACAAATTGATCTCTTACCAGAGTCTTCCAACATGATAGTGTAACTATTGCAAAAATTATAAATAAGTAAAAACTGACTGTTTCCCCTGGGATAAAAAAGGCCATTTTTATAATTTTACTAAATGGCCATTGTGAAATAACGACTTAGATTGATGAAAATGAGTATTATTTTTATTTGCCAAAATTGATGGTAATAAAATGAAGTATTACCCGAAATGCACTAAATCTCTAACTAAATTATCTCATATTGAATATATTTGTTTTCTGTAAATATGTTTTAATGCATGGGTACTGAAATCATATGCCTGGTACTCCCTCGAGCAGTTCTCAAAATAAAAGAATATGATCTCCACGCAATCAGAAAGTAATACATGCATCTAAAATTTTTTCCACTCTAAGCACCAAATTCAAATACTCTTGACCGTTCTAAGCTGATTCCAAAGTACCGACACTATGTGATTTGTTCTTGATACCAGTTCTACAGGGCGAGAACCAGGTACCAGAACTGACCTATCTCTAATTAATAACTTCCACCACATCATCATCAGCTGTTTTTCTGTCTTTCATTGGCAGGTGTCCCAAACACCAAAGAGGTCTTCACCTCATTCTGTTCAAGGCCTCTGTTTTGACTCCCCTTTCGCTTCATCCTAATCTCACCTTGTCCATCATCTTCGGTCCTATTCTTCCTCTTCTCTTTTCTCCTTCCACTGTTCCCTAACTGCTGTATTTAAAATCCCCATCCCTCTGAAAACATGCCTCATCCAAATCTTATTCCACCACATAGTGCCACATAATTCTATGATTGGTTTGACGAAGCTCTGCTATTAGTTGTTCTTGTATAACCTAGCCTTTTAACACTAACATAATTCTTCTACTTTACGTCCTTCCACACCTTTCTGTACTATGGCTTTCCAGAAAATAACATGTTTAGACATACCACATCAGTGGGTGGGCTTAGTGCCACTTTCTTCGCGTACAAGTGCTCCTACACTCCATATGCGACCAGCCGTGGTATCCAGCCAGTTGTGAATTGAGAGTTGTGAAAAGGTTTTCGTCAGCAAAAATCACTAACCTATGGGGTGATTTCCTTTATCAAAGAAAGCAGAAGGCATTGGTTGCGATTTTTTACCCACCGTTAGTGCATTCATAGTATACAAATTGTTTGATTTTAGAAATCCCAGCTTAGATTAATGTTAATGATCAATTTTAACCTCACATGAAAAAGGCCAGATTGGCACCCATGTAATGCCAATCCACGTAACGTCACAGGGACCTAGATGCCATGCGAGTGTCAGAAGTTTTACATCTTCTGAGATTAGCAATGCATGCATGAGGCACAGACCTCAGGGAAACATCTCTTAATAATCACCTTATAAAATTGCCTATGGTCAGAAAGTATCCTCCTTTGATAGGGTATAGGATAGGGTAGGGTAACTCATTAAATCCCAAGCATGTTAACAATTTAAAAATTCCAAATATTTTGATGAATTAGCAATAAAACACTCAAATAAGGCAAATTATCCATTAATATATTTTTATTGTTTTTAGTTTGCCGTTAGTGAAACGTTGCGCATGTGCAACATTGGGATTTCCCATGTCAAATGAGCCGTGTTGCACTTTTTTCAGAACTCTATTATTTTTGCAAATAATTCTTTTTTTTATAACCTAAATGTATAATTCACCTAAAATATTTATTAAATTTTGTATTGTTCTTGAAATTTAGAAGAGCAATCAGCATGTTGATGAATATTGCACTTTTAGTAATCACTTATCCTCTGGCTGCTAGGAACTCGGCATCTTTGTTGTTAATTTTTTCGTCACGATTGTGGCCAACCTGTCTTTCCTTACTGCATTTTGCAAATTATTTAATCTATTATGTCCTATATAATGGCAATTTTAGTGACTATGAGGGTAGTTGTTCAAATTAAAACTTGAAGCTTGTAGGTGGTGGAAGCCTCCATGTTATCAATAAGAGACACTTTGTGACTTCCACTAAGTATTTGTAAAAAATTAAACTATTTGACCCGTTTCGACTATTACACCATTATAAAGTACAGAAAATATAAAGCAACCGATCTAATAATGTAAATTTTATATCGTGGAAGTAACTTAGTGTCTGCTATTGATAAAGAGTTATTGCTCCTTCACTTTTTTCTTTTTTCTTTAGGTAACATAACACTATTTCTTAACAAAAATGTGTAACTGATGGTTAATCCAATCACAACTTCAAATTTACAAATGTATCCAGTGTACCAAAATGTGGTAATACGTTCAGTTACATATCATGACAACTCAAAGAATAATGCATTCTTTTTACCGATCATATGATCAAAAGATCCTTACTTTCACTTGGACAGTTCCTTTTGAGTGCGAAGAGGGCACCTGATGACTCTCTTTTCTCTCGTACAGCAAGGGATTCTATAGTCATAATTTTGAAAAATCCCATTAGAGACAAAAGACTGCAATTTGGAGCCTTACCAGCTCATTATCGTCAGTGGCCAGTGGGCATGAATTTCTCAGAAAATACTGTGATAATGTGATCCCTCCTGACTCTGCCTTCTTTTTGCTCACTCGCCAACCCCCACTGTGCACGGAGACTCACTGGTGCCGGGATGTCCCCGCCCAGCCTAGCTTTTTTCCCTCCCACTGCATTCTCTTTGAATCCTAATCAACAATACCACGTAAATACGACTTTAGGATCTATTTCCTAACCCTCATATACTCACTTGCTTTTAGCATTATTGTCAACTGTGGTGAAAAGATCGTTCTTACCTTAGGATGCCAGCATATCTTGGAATTGCAGATGCTCACAGAAATCATTATATTTTCTGGACACTCTATAGCAAAGTTTTTATGCTTCTTTTATGTTTAGGTCACAGTAAATTCCCACTATAGCAGAAGTAAACGCTGATTTAATCTTGCTCGATACGTGATGTTAAAAATATCAAAGTCACAACTCTGTGAAAACCCACCACCTGCCAAACATTCTATTAACGACCCTACAAAACTTATGAAGATGTATATGTAGGACTAAAATATTGTACAATTGCCTGAAGCTATAGTGTCACCATAAAAATGTAACGTTTTCTTGATAACTTTTTCATTTTTCAGTCCAAAAAGAAAAACTCTAAACGACTACTGCCATGGCTCACCCTTTCCCTGGATTACCGGGGTGCTTCCAATTTTGCATGAACGCAACACTTCTTTATTCTTTAATAATTTGAAAACCACAAAGTCAAATTCACTCAATTAGTTGTAAAGGCCTAAAATACAAATTCATCATTTTATTTGCAGAGAGATATAATCATCAAGAGCGTCAGAATGTACATAATATGTTAACTTAGAAGATAATGTAAACTAATGACTTACATATAAATGAAAAGGTCAATGTAAAAACAAAAATTATAAACTTTCTTCCGTAGAAAAATTCATAACATTTTAGGAAGCATTGAGCTACCTATGTTAAAAATGTTAGCTACTTATCAACGACAAATACGGAGAAAAAAAATTGCAAAGTCTGCATTGCGTTCATGCAACATTGGGAAGAAAAGGATTAATATTTTTAAATGCGAAAAGGGTTAAAACCTTTATTCAACCCAAGTGCTACCTGCAGGCAGGGCACTCTGCAATCCTGCTAGCATCCTGTATTGTAGAAGCATTCATAGCCTTCCACCAAGTTGGCCTCACACAGCTGAGACCAGAATGATGTCGTACGGGCTTTTCTCAGTATTCATACTTAGCCGTTGCGATTTCAGGTGCTTGAAAATTTTCACTTTTCATTTAGTCGCGAAAATTAAATATCATCATTAAAAAATCTAAAAGAGTGTAATCCATACTCCAGGAGTAAATAATCTTTTGATTTAAGCAATTTCTAAAAATTGAAAACCACCCTTTTGTCAAAAAGCACCCCTAGCGATCTACACACCAAAATGGAATTTATTTACAGGATATCCCTCGTATTTTATTAAATTGCTATTTTCAATGCATATTTTTTATTTCAAAATTTCTGTTAGTATCTGGACAGTCCTTGTATGTATCTCGTATGAGGCCCACGTTTGCCATTCTTCCCTTCCACAAGCTCCTCAATTAAATTTTCACTTAACTTTACTGGTCATTGTTTATCTAGCATGTTTGGAACATAATATAATCGCTTACCTCTTTATGCCCCCTTGAAGGAAGAGTATGTGGAGGAATTGGGTGCAGAGGAGGGGCCGTTTGAAGGGACGGTGGGTAAGGAAGAGTGGTATGACGAGTATTATGAAGGGGGTTATGAGGAAATGATGGAAGAGGACACTGCTGAGGAGGGGCAACTAGATGAAGTAATGGATGTGAGAGCCGCTCCTGCAGATGGCAGTGCGGTTGCTGTTGCACTGGTGAGTTCCACACATAAAGGGTGAAGATATCAGTGATAAAATTAATACAACTGAGTCTGATTTTGATTTAACATCTTCGCATTTTATGTTTTTCTGCATTTAATACTTATTTTCTGTGGTCTTGGTTCATTCCATTAGAGAACAATGTACAAATTATCCTCATTTAGCATTTCCACTTTGCACATTAATTACCGTAAAAATGTTTACCCCGTAAACAACCCGCCATGTTGTTGTTTAAATGAATAAATTAAAATTAACAATGGTAGTGAGGGACGCAGAAGGAAAAATATGGCAGTCGTGTATGGAGAGAAGGAAGAGATAGACGTGTTATAAAAACAAAACGTTACAAGCTCTAGTCTATTGAAAAAAGGAATCATATGTCATGAAAAAGTATTATATTTACCCAAAAAATTCAGTACAATGGAACGGATGAATGTGTCTGACTTTGTGACACAGATCCTATTTTCAAGTTACATATATATTATATACAATTGCATACAATGATGTATGTTTTACCAATTCAGAAAGTACCTCACTCAAAAATTTTAAAACAACATATTTAATTTCTAATACTATTTCCCAGTGGGGAAAAGTTAGTTCAAAAGATATGCAAAGAATATTCTCAAGCGAAGCAAGTTTAGTGCAAAGAATGTTCTTCATGAACGTCCAAAGAATCAACAAATGGCGCACTATCCGAGTTCAAAGAACATTCTCCTGCTGTAGTTCAAAGGATGTTCTTTGGTTATTCATCTTGCACTACCTATGGCCAGATCGTTCAATAAGAAGGTTCGAAGTTGCTTCTTTGGATATGCATCGTGAACTATCTCTTGCCAGAGGGTTCAAAGTTGCTTCATAGGACATGCATTTTGCACAACCTCTGGATAGATGCTTCATTGGGAAGGTTCAAAGCTGCTTCATAGGATATGAATTGTGCACAACCCCTGGCTAGATGATTCATTGGGAAGGTTCAAAGCTACTTCATAGGACATGCATTTTGCACAACCTCTGGCTAGATGATTCATTGGGAAGGTTCAAAGTTGCGTCATAGGACATGCATTTTGCACCACCCCTGGCTAGATGCTACATTGAGAAGGTTCAAAGTTGCTTCATAAGACATGCATTTCGCACTACCCCTGGCTAGATGCTACATTGAGGAGGTTCAAAATTGCTTCATAGGATATGCATCATGCTCTACTCCTGGCTAGAAACTACATTGAGAAGGTTCAAAGTTGCGTCATAGGACATGCATTTTGCACTAACCCTGGCTAGATGCTACATTGAGGAGGTTCAAAGTTGCTTCATAGGATATGCATCGTGTACTACCCCTAGCTTGATGCTACATCGAGAAGGTTCAAAGCTACTGCATAGGACATGCATTGTGCACAACCCCTGGCTAGATGATTCATTGGGAAGGTTCAAAGTTGCTTCATTGGATATGCATCGTGTACTACCCCTAGCTTGATGCTACATCGAGAAGGTTCAAAGCTACTTCATAGGACATGCATTTTGCACTACCCCTGGCTAGCTGCTACATTGAGGAGGTTTAAAATTGCTTCATAGGATATGCATTGTGCTCTACCCCTGGCTAGAAACTACATTGAGAAGGTTCAAAGGTGAAGACTTAACCCGCTTATTTTGTGGCAGGTAAATGGAGAAGCAGTCCACACCAATATGTGCAGAACAAACTTGTCATGTCAGCCATAATATGGTAGGAAAATGGCACATATAGATTTAACTTCATATCGACATATCATGATAGGGGGATGTAGTTTTGCAAAATAAGTTATATGTATGAATAGTACGTTGCCTTCTAGCATACTGTTAAAAGCCCTATCCCAGCAACTACAGTAACAGGTCTGCAAAAGATATCTATAAAATGCACAATTTTATCGATCATAATTTCAACTGTAATAACTGCATTAGTTTTCTTTAACTTATATTTTGTTTTGTAACTTATTTTTATTTACCAGTTAGAGTTTCAGTCCCTCACCTAAATAAATAAAAAAGATATAAGGGAAAAATCGAATTTCCAGCATTTTTGATTCGATTTTTTTTTTCAAGAAAATGTGTCAAGCGGAATGTGCATCATTGGTAAATGTGACCTATCTGTCAAAGATTATGTCTTTATATTTTTATTAATATGGCAGGAGAGGAAACTTGTATAAAACGATTTTAGTATATTCCCATTTACTTTACATTGAAAATATATTTCGGCATAAAGTTAAAACTATGGTTGCCATGAGATAACAGAAATCTAAAGTTACCAATCACGTACTATCCTGAAAATTTCGGGCAGGAACGGTCGGGCTTTGTGAACTCCCATGTTAAAACAAGGTAGCCTCCCCTCACCCCCCCCCCCCCCCACTTTTTCCTTAGACGTCGTAGTAATGGTAACTTTCATAGATGGCAGAACTAGCAATTAGCGGAAAAACTGGTTATTCAATTATGTCATCCAGTGTCCGCAGTAATAGTAATACTCGCATTTCCTGAAACACAAAACTTTTTGTTTCTTTTAAATAAAAACCTATATTAATTAAACTTTAAGTCATTTTTATTGATACAAACAGTAATGCATAAAAAACAAGGCAACATTAAAATTTGAAAAAGATCACTAAAAAACGATAGATCACCACTTCAAGGCCTAACGTTCGAAACAGTTTTCTTAAAAATGAAAATATACTAAGGCAGTTAAACAGCGTCACATTCAGGGATAAGGAAAGAAATATCGCTAACTCTAACACATTGAGCAAAAGACAGTTGTGAATGCAATGCATTAATAGGTGCATGAACAATGAATAGCAATCAGACAACTCGCTTAAACACTTGCATATGAAGCAAAAAACAGTACACTCCAGCATAACCATGCAAGACAATTAAACCAACAGGCAGTCAGAGGCACTTCAACACAATCAGCAAAGGACAGTTGTGAATGCAATGCATTAATAGTCATGTGAACACTGAATAGTTATCAGGAAACTCGCTTAAACACTTGGATATGATGCAAATGGCAGTAGGTACATCCCAGCATAACCATACAAGACAATTTAACCAACTGGCAGTCAGGGGCACTTCAACACAATCAACATGAATGGCAGTTGTGAATGCAATGCATTAATAGGCGCATGAGCAATGAATAGCAATCTTACAGTTAGCTCAAACACTAGCATATGAAGTAAAAGTCAGTTCAACGCAGCATAACCATGCAAGACAATTAAATCGACAAGCAGTCGGAGGCACTTCGACACACTCAAGAAAGGGCATTTGAGAATGCAATGTATTAAAATAGGTGCGTGAGCAATGAATAGCAATCAAACAACTAGCTCAACTCTGGCATATGAAGCAAATGGCAGTACACCACAGCATAACCATGCAGGACAATGAAACCAACAGTCGGAGGCACATCAACGCAATCAGCAAATGACAGTTGTAAATGCAATGCACTGAAAGGCGCGTGAGCACTGAATATAAATCAGACAACTGGCTTTAGCACTGACATACGAAGCAAAAGACAGTACGCCACCTCCCATCCGAAATATGGGCACCACTACCCGAAACACTGCGGTAGTGCTTCATTTTCACTTTATAAAAATAAAGACTTATCACACGGATCACGAGAGCTCCCCCCCACGATCGGCGGGACATCTTCCGCCCGGGGGCCCGTCAAAACCGTGTCGGTCCTTAAAACATCTGTCTCTTTCTCATTCAATAGCTAGGCCTTGCTCTTCCGAATACGATGCGGGGCGAAACCCCGACGTTCCTAAGGCCTGCGTGCTTCGTTGGGTTAAAGGATTCCTCGAGTCGCTTTGCCCAAATGGCCAAAATTCAATTTTGCCGACCGGGGCCGAGGCACGGAGACCCTCGCGCGATCCGTCTCGCCACTTCCCCATCGATCTTCGCTAGCCGGTGAGAGTCGAGTGACTCCACATAGCAGTCAAAACGCCAATACAAGGGGAATTCCACTTACGACAACACCGACGTCAAATTCCCTTAAGAAGAATAGATTATTGAGGATGGATGGCTTATGTGAGTAGATGCCTATCATATTGTTTGATGATTTTAATAATGATATCTATTGTGATAGATGGTTGATAAAATCGGTAAACAATACACACGAAAACGGAAAAAAGCGCCAATTTTCTTCTGAAAAGCTTGTATCTCGTGTGACACTCCATTAATAACGCTTGTTTGTATGAAAAAGCCCATTACAAGAACCAAATACTCCAGTGTTTCAATCACGACAACTTCCATATGTGATTATAGCATTCTACTTCATAGCCCTCAACGGAGGACCTCTTGAAGTCTCTATTGAACTCCAGAACGTCAGATGTGGTGAAAATTACTTCATCCATTATTCACAACTGAGATATACATCAGTATTCGCTTCACAAAATTGCTGAAAATACACCCGTTTCGCTCACCGCTAGACTGTAGCGTCAGCATCAGTAAACAAGCCGGCCGATCATCTACGTCTCATTTCTGAAATTGGCCACCAGATGTGAGCTACTTTGATTCCTGTTGCGAATAAGCCTTCGCACAGGCTGGGTACGGTCAATAGCAAATGAGAAAATGAGACATATTGATATTATTTCATTTAGATGTATCTTTATATAGAAACGTTGCTTTTCAAAATAGTTCATATGCATGTAGAGAACATTGCTGTTTAAGCAATCTGTTAGAAATTTTATCCCCGTAACTATGTAAATAAGTCTGAAAAAAGCAATTATCGAATGCACACTTGGATCGATAATATCTTCCACTCTAATCATTCGATCCGCTAGATTTTACTTTTGTCTGATTAAACACGTTAGCAGTAATATTATATTTGAATTTCATATTCATACTTTGAATAACAAAAAAGTTATTAGCGAATAAAGCGTATCTAAAGAGATTTGTATCGATTTAACTCTCACATGAATCAATCAGGTGGAATGGCCAGCATTGTAAAAGTTGACTTTTTTCATAACAGTTTTACCCTGAGAATTTCATTCGTCTAGCTTGAACGGTTGCCAAGTTATTCAAGATCGTGTACTTCACAAAATAATGGCGACTGTGATTTTTCATGTGCAGGATATTTTTTGGAATTTTATTATGAATCAACCAAGAGGTTTACGGGAAAATCAGGGTAAATCGTGAGGATATGAAGTACCCTCAACGGTTTTTCCAGAAGATTCCAAATTTTCATATGGCACATGTCTCAAATCCAAGTTTGAAAATTCGTCATCTCAACAATGGAAAATTGAAAATCGTTTATTCCTCGGAATTCTTTCTACTTATGAATATTCCAAGATAGGCCCGAAAGAAAAGCATAGGAAATTTTCAAAAAATCATAAAAAATACTTTTTGACAAAATATCGCAATGACAACCACATGAAAAAATCAACCAAAAAATCTAGTTTTCGTCATAGGAATTTCATTTTCCTCAGACATTCGTAAATACGCAATAAAAGGAAAAAATTCTTAGTCCCATAAGGCTCCCATCTTAGTTCAAGTTGATATATCTCGAAAACTAATCGACTTTTTCGCATTTTTGGAATTTTCCGCTGGATCACATCCGGTCCCCCTCCTTTGTATTAAATTTCAGCTCTCCAGCTCATCTGGAAGTGAGTGAGTGAGTGGTTAGACATGCGATTGTATATATAAGGAGAAGATTCTGCTGTTGCTGTACATTTTAAAATTATTTATCTGAGCTTTTCTCCCTTTATATGCAGTATAACGTAGATTCTTTAATTGAAATGATAAGTAGTAGACGATTCGCGGCAGTGTTTTTTAAGGTGTAAGGCATTCAAGCCTTAGGACCTGTTTAGTTAGAAAAAATGGCCATGTATAAGCTTGATAATGCACATGTAGGGCAAGATCAGTTTATGCTGGGGCTGATGGTGTTCCAAGGGTCAGGTTGCCCTGCAATGTCGATGAAACAAATGGCCCTTATTCTAAATAAATGTGAACAAATGGTGATAATAGATTTATCTTTATTGATTGATGGAATTCAAGACTTTGAAGTCCTCTCCTACAATCAAGTTGAGAACGTGCAAATATACCAAGGCCTGGACGGGGGAAGGCCACCAATTTGGGATTCGAACCTGTAATACCTGAGTCGAAAGGTGAAGATTTTACCCACTTCTACTGTGACTAGCACATTGAGAAGCATTCCACACCAAGGCGTGCAGAGTAAACTGGTCATGTCAGCCATTTCATTTTAGATTGTCTCTAAAATCTTATGCAAACATGATTTCAGCCAGCTCGAGTAGTCTCAGGTGAAAGAGAAGGTTTTATTGTTATTTTTTATAATTATTTACATTTTTATTTTTCCCCATTGATTGGCACCCAGCATTATCTTCTAGGTATCTGTGAAAGAGGAGAACAAAGACCCTCTCAGATATGATAATTATCCTGAGATATACACACCGTATCCAGCTGCAATTTCAAGTAATGCTTTGGATCCATTGGCAACTGACGACTTGGTAAGTTCATGTTTGCTTTGTTAAGCATAGCTTTGCTACTACACAAATTTAGTCCTCCATGGATAAATTCAATATCATTTGCCATACTAAAAATGCCTTTTCCATTCCTTCATCAAATGATATAGTAAATGTTAGATGTGTCGTAAGTCTTAATTAGAACTTTCAGTGTTACTCATCATGTTGGTTAAAGAAAAGCTCCTCCACTATGTTGACATGCTAATTTTTTGCTAACCCCTATGTTTCCTGACCTATTTTGGTTGCTTTTTCAAGGAAGATTAAGGGAATCACAGTTCCTTAAGTTTTGGAAAATTGGACCAAATGTTTTTTTAAGTAACAAAGTAATATGTCATTCTTGACGAAATCATTCAAAATGAATGGGTCATTGCACTGAACAGAATGGGGGCATACAGCTGCTCTGATCACACACCTTTGCTCACTGAGCAAGTGATACCATCTTTGGAGAGGGTATTGGATGTTGGCAAACCAGGTTGGTTGTTGACAGGCATCAATTATTTTCTGTAAGCTGATTTTGATGGAGCATGCTATATGTTCAACTTTGATTGAAATAAAATGTAATGGTTTCCTTAAATGGATGAAATCAACATTTTTGTCTGGACATGTAGACAAAAATTCTTGGTTGCCAATGAATGATGTCATGAGACAATCATTTCTCAAAATATTGCTGATAAATTTGTTCTTTATTCTTGGGAAGGTTTTCCTATGGCTAATTGGAAAGGCAGAGTAACTTAACGGACCATATCTTTTTGGTCAATAAATTTATCCTGCTTTCCTCTCTGAGGTCAGAATAGCAATTCAGGGAATTTTTCATTTGATTATACATTTGATGTTTTGGTTGTGAACTTTTACTTCTCGTGCCGATTTGTGAAAACCCATAGCAATTTAGTGTTAATTCTCTTTTTATCAGAGTGGAATGGGAACATGTGGGTTCCCTTGTGTAAAAGTAGATCAGATCAGTGATGATGGAGGAGGATATGTGCACAATGATAGCACAGATGGGACCACAAATTGCCTTGTGGCCCAAGCCTCTGTTCAGGTAATTATAATAATAATAATAATAGCAGGACGTGGTGACCATCCCCATAGTAATATCATCAACAAGAATAAAATATTCATCACTCAATTTTGGAATTAAACAATTAAAAATTAAAAGAAACACAATATATAACATTCAAAAATCTGTAATACTGGATACATGTCGAACAGTTAGATTGGTTTTAAATGAATTGTAACTTGAGGCAGCATCTTGGCAAGGCCCGACGCTGGCAGACCTCCAAGTAAATCTTGTGGAATAAAGAATAATAATAATAATAATATTTAAATTGGTCCAGTGATTTGTTTGGACAAATATAGGGCATGTCAGTGAGTATGTAAGACACAAAAACAGTACTAATGAGAAAAGAAAAAAATGTTTTTATGAAGAAATTCATAATAATTATAAACATATATATTTGCACAAACATTAGCAGAAGACATTAATGCACATGTATGAGGTAATATAGTCAATTTTTGAAGTAGAGTGAGTCATGCTGTTTAAGCAGACATTTTACCTATAACCTATAATATCCTCGTATGAATTTTGAAGATTATTTTATAATTGGTTCTAGAGCCCAAGTTGAGGATACTAGACATCACATTCAGGTAGAATTCACTATATTAAATTGACAATAATACATCAATAACTAGTTTCTCTGATAGAATAAAAAAACAAGTAGATGTTATTTTCCTGTATAGCTTCTGAATTTATTGCTCCAAGGAGACTTGATTATTACGTTTTACACCCAGATAAGGAGAACTGTGATTATGTGGATTTCGTATCAGTTTTTACAGAGATAAGTTAGTGTAGAGCTGGTTGCATACACCGTTGAGTCCCATGAATTGGTAAACCTTAAAATTAAGTAAAATTAGTAAGATTAGTATTTTAAAACGTTATATTCTTGTGCTTTAAGTTATACACCAGGGTTCCCACGCAACCGTGAAAACCTTAAAACCGTGAATAAGCGGTGAAAAAGCCTGGCGAAAGCCGTGAATTTTATAATGCAGTTAGAGTGGGACCCCTGTACGCATTTAATACACTACCCACGATGCACCCCTAAAAAAGCACAAAAAAAATTTCGCCATTAAATCTTAGAAATCTCTCAAACCTGAATGTAGAACTTTCATTGGCAGATTGGCATACGTAAGTATGATATAAATGGAATATAAAACCGTCAATAACTTCAAATATAAAAGTTTTCATGGGAATAAAACAATAATGGGTGGTTGATTTTCACGAGAGAGAGAGAGCATGGAAGTTTTCATAATTTTTTAACGTCAAAAGATTAAGAGGAAGAAAAAAAAAGTGAAAAAAACTCTCAGTTTAGATAAGAAAATTAAATCTATCGCTGCATTACGATAATATTATAAGTAAAATCGATATTTCGATCATGTTTTTAGGCCGAGTCATGTGCAGACCCTGCCCAGGCACTTATCTGCGCACGTGTATTCGAAGCACAATTATTAATTGGTCCGTGTGCCATGACAGCACATTGACCTTAAACCTGTGTTTGGAAGACATTAACCCTGGCAAAAAAATTAGGTACTTCTTCACTTCCATGCCACCCTGCTCCCTCCATTTTTGCAACCACACCCTTTAGCCGGACCTGAATTTCGCTAACGAAAGTAGACGTCATGAGAAGTAGCACTTTGATTGTGCGTTTGCATTCAAGGTATAAAATCTTGAAGAACCGAATCCAATTGAAGAATATCCCAGAGTTTTCTCCGCTTAATTGGGACAGCATGCCGCTTTATTGGGCCGTGAGTCGGCGACATTGACTCTATGCCCGCGACGAAATTAAAAGTTTTTCGTATCAGAATACTGTTTATTAAATTTTCCTTCAAAAATTTAGTCTTATTTTTCTCAAGTGTACCTATTCTTGCCTCAATCTTAACCTTTTCCCTACCGTACACGTATATATACGTGTGGACGTTTCCTGACCCGGGAGACCACTGACGTATATATACGTGTGAGAGCTTCCCGGTCAAGAAAACGAAACCCGTATATATACGTTTTCTAGCTCTCCCCCTTTCAGGACGGTCGTGGGTTTGGGTCGCCTTTGTCTCGGGACCCAACGCTTCGGGGTTTAGGATTAACCCTCCGAATCCGCGAGCAGGTACCCGGACCCTTCGTCTTTTATAACCCCTCTCAGCGGTAAGGGACAGCGGTCATACAATTGTTTATAGAGTTAATTTTCGAAATAAATATTTGTTCATTTCTCAAGAAATATAAACTAAGAATTGAATTGTTTGTCTTTTGAGCCACGTTTAGAATTTTTAAACGAAATTCTACGACAAATATTAACTTATATCTCGAGTTATGTATAAACATCAACATGGAAATTGTTGCTGCGTTAAATGCTTTGATAATGGCCTTAGAACTTCGTTTAAAATTTGAAAATGCTCAGATAAAAATGAGGAATTATATTCTATGTCTGTAATTTACGTGCAAGCAAAAATTATTCATTTGCTAAATACATATAAGCAATACATAAGTTGACCGCGAACCAATGCCGCAGGTATGGTCGTAAACCCGGAAAGGAGGGAGCACAACTACTCTCGGAGTCCGAGATAATGCGGAGTCCCACCGTGGAGGGGTCGAAAAAGGTTCAGCGAGACCCTTCTTAACGAATGCCCTCCAAAAATGCTCCGTACCACGAGAAAGAAGAGTCTCTTGGGGCTCGGTACAGCAGTCAAGCTAAGACGAAAACTCCGCGGTCTCGAAAGGGTTAAAACTCTTGTTCTTATATCATCCGTGTGAGGAATCGGATGCTGTTTCCCGACCATGAGACCTCATTCAACGTAGTGATGTGTTCAAGAGGAGAGGACTCATGTGGCAGGCTGTAGGTGATAGAATGAGCCCGGGATAGTTAGAAAGAGCTGATGACACCCGTGGTGAGGGTGTAAGAGCGAGTACGGGCCAATTTCTAGGAATTACAGGCTGATTTTGAACAGAGGAGACAGTACTAGGTGAACAATTTTGCTAACAAAGAGCTTTTTGTTCCCAGCATCTTGAACAAAATTCAACTTACTCATGAAATCTATCCTTTCAATTCCTTTCCCTCTGTACAACTGAGTAGTCACTATCGGAAAATTACGTTTCTTCGTTCCTTTCTCTTTTTCCCATCACTCTCCCAGTAGTCTATGCATGCACAAAAGACATTTTTTTCTTCACTTGTCCTTAGTCATCTGTGAACTAACAGTCTAAAACCAGTTTAAATGGTGCGCATATTTGGTGGGATTTATCTCGTGCTCTACGATCTAAGTGAACCTAGGATAAGTGATATTGTTTTAATTCTGAGATCCAGTGACGCTCCATTTCTTGAATAATATGCCATGTTAAGACCTTTTACTCGCTGAAATTTGCTATACTCGACAAAAATAAAGATTATCCTCAATCCAGTTATCTCCGTTTGGCTGAGATTACCGGGATGCCGAAATTGACGATAGCTCAGATGGAGTCAAAAAGGAAAGCAGGCATCGTCTATGAAACGCAAGCGTCAACGTAAGGATCCAGATGTTGAGGACGCTTTAAGTCAATGGTATTCCATTGTAAGCGATCGAGGGATTTGTGTAAGCGGTCCAATGTTAAATAAGAAGTCGGAGGAACTAGCTTTGAAACTTGGCCATGACCATTTTAAGGCAACAGATGGTTGGCATCTCGATGGAAGACCAGAAACAAAATAAAATTCAAGAGAGCTAACGGAGAAAAAAGTGCTAATGTTGTGAGTGCAGAGGAGCGGAAATTGAACAAACTGCCCAACTCACTCCTGAATTTTTGCGCTTATGGCATTTACAATGCCAATGAAACGGGACTGTAATACCGAGCAACACCAAATGGCTCTTCTTATTACAGTCATGTAGGACCAATGGGCTTCAAAAAATCGATGGATCGCATCACTGTTTAGTATTGTTTAAATGTTACGGGAACTGACAAAAACTCTTCTGGCAATTCTGGAAAGTGCTGAGCTTTAATGCTTTAAAGGGTTAAGAATAAGCAGTTTACCATCAGAGTACGAAGCCAATACTAAGGTAGCGATTACAGTAGGTCTCTTTACGCAATGATTGACCAGTGGGGATATAGAATTAGCATGGAAATCAAGAAAGGTTCTTCGTGTACTTGACAATTGTACGGCACATGCTTATTGCCAAAATGTGTGTTAAAAAATTATCAGTTGGAATTTCTGCTTGGAAACGTAACGTCCTTGGAGCAACCAATGGATATGGGGATCATTAAAAATTTGAGAACACTTTACCGTGGGAAATAAGTAGATAATATTCTAGAATCTATGGAAGATAACCTTCTGATATCATCATCCACCGCCAACGCGCTAAGCTCAAAGGTGAACATTCAGCAAGCAATATTGTTTCTGGCTAAAGGCTGGCCCGATGTCAAATGTCAAAAAATTCAAAATTGTTTTTTCATTGCGATTTCTGAAGTTTCAGTGCAGTGTACAACATTACAGCAGAATCTGAAAATGTATTCAACTCCAAATGGTGCCACATAACAAGCCATGAAGTGCTCGATAATATTCACTGCAATTTGGACCAATGAAAACTGTGAACTTGATATTGCTGAAACCATATTACACAGGCAACAGTGAAGCTGAAGGTGAGGATGGTGATGGAGATGAAATCGCACCTGAACGTAGCTAAGTGATGACTCTGGATGCAAGGAGGTTCATTGAGGGTTTAAGACTCTTCTTCATGTAAAAGGCAATGAAGATAGCCCAAGGTCGTCATTGGATTTCTGTGCCAACTTGGGTCGTACGACGAGGATGACGAGAATGCTGCAGAGAACATTAGACAAATTCCTTGGACGAGGAGATACGATTTGAAATGAAAGTACTTGCATGTTTAGGAATTTAAGGAATCACATATTATAAATTAATTAACCGTGAATTTTTCTTCAATAGGAGTTAGTAAATGACATTCATCCAGCATCGCCTGAGACTGTGAAAAATATTTTCAACTAAGATTTATCTCCACCCCATCCGCGAACCCCTCACTTCTACATACTACCGAAAATTCACAAGGCAAGCAATCCTGGTCGCCCAATCGTCTCCTCTTTAAATTCCCCCACAGAACGAATCTCTTCCTTTGTTGACTATTGTCTTCAGCCTCTTGTACACTCCCTTCCTTCCTACATTAAAGATACGTACGATTTCCTCAATCGCCTCCATTCTACCTCTCTCCCGGTTGATAAAGACATCATTATGGTCACTATCGACGTGACCTCACTATACACCTCTATACCTCATGTAGAAGGCCTTGCCTCCCTTCGACACTTTCTTGACAATCGACCTACACCTCAGATACGCAGCACTGACTTTATAGTCGATCTGTCTCACCTAATCCTCACTAAAAACGCCTTCTCCTTCAACGATAAACATTATCTGCAGATCAAAGGTTGCGCCATGGGAAGCAGATTCAGCCCTTCATACGCAGATTTATTTCTTGGTCTCCTTGAAGAATCCTTCCTATCATCCTACCCACTTCAACCCTCACTTTGGCTTCGCTATATAGACGATATTTTCCTTCTCTGGCCTCATGGAGAAGACTCATTGAGCTCTTTTATTTCAGCACTCAATGAATTCTCCCAACTATCCTTTACCTCTAACCACTCCCCCTCCCGGATTAACGTTTCTCGATGTTACCATTTCCCTAGAAAATAAAAGCTTCATCACTTCAGTCCACATTAAACCTACTAACAAACAACAATATCTTCACTTCAACAGCTGTCACCCCTCACATACTAAACAATCCCTTCCTTACTCTCTCTCAGTAAGAGGCCACAGAATTTGCAATAATCCCGAATCCTTGGACATTTTTCTTAATAATCTTCACCACTCCCTTCTTCGTAGAGGATATCCTGAGAACCTTCTGTGTAAGAAAATCCTACACAATACTTACAAACCCAAAATTCATACCAAGAAACAACCCACACACCTCTCCCTTTCCACCACATACTTCCCGGGCGTGCAGGCTTTGAACAGAATCATCAAAAGCCTTTTTCCGATTCTTTCTAACAATGTCACTACTGGAAAAATCTTCTCTAGCTGTCCATCCTTATCCTTTCGTCGACCGCCAAATCTATCTTCCATTCTCAAAACGACTAAACCACTCTCAAGGTTCACCACCCGTACTAGCTCTTTACCTATCTCTTGCCAACGACCCCGGTGCAAAACGTATGCTATTCTCATTACCCAGTCACTTCCTAACAAATTTCTCACTTTTCCGTTTCCTTCCACTCCATTCCCCACCTGTACAACTAGCAATGTAATTTATATCCTTTTATGCAATTCCTGCCCCGCCTTCTACATTGGTTTAACCACCACCTCACTCAACCTACGGATTAACAACCATCGAGCTTCTTGCAAACCCACTTCCCAATCTGCTTCGCTTCCTGTTCCTACCCACGCCTTTTCCCACAATTTAGAATTTGAAGATTGCTTTCACATAGGAATACTTGCCTCTCTCCCACCCTCCGCCTCACCGTTAGAATTGAAAACTCTTGAGCAGTCTTCCATTTGGCTATACCAAGCTTTCAACCCGCCTGGTCTTAACAGGGCCCACTGATCTCTATAGTCTTCTCCTCTTTCCCATCCCCCATTCCCCACCCTCTCCCATCCCCTATCTTATCCTAATCCCCTCAGCCTTTGGGCATCCTCTGTCCTCCTCCTCAGTATCTCCTAGTCTCCTTCCCGACGAAGACCCTAAGGGGTCGAAAATTTGAAACTAACGTGAGAGTTCTCTTTTATTTGTGTCTATGTTTTTGTGGCCTATTATGGCATATATTTTTTTTTAAGCTAATAATAAATAATAGAAGAACTAACTCTGCAGAAGACCTGTTGCCCCGCAATATTTGTACCGTGCCTTTGTTTATCTTTTTGCCCACCTTTTTCTTCCTGGAAAGGAGTGTATATATTAGTTATTAGGACAGTATATTATTGGAGAGTGTTTAGGATTAATGTTGGTGTTGCAACTTCATATGTTATTTTATTCAAACCAGAGATTAACAAGAATTTAAGATTTTTGTTTCATTATTTTATGATTTTTGAGATGTATTTGTATTTGGTAAATCTGAAATCTGCTTGCTTTCAGCCTGCTGATACAGAGAATGGAGAGCTGATTCAGAATCACTCAATGGCCATGGAGTTTATGACAGAGGCGGGAGGTGAGTGATCTTCAGTGTTTGAAAATGACACTTCACAGAAAAGACTTGTAACTAATTCTGATTAGGCCAAGTCCAAAAACGGGGAATCAGAGTTCAATCAAATTTTGAATTTGAATTTTTTTGTGTTTTATTTCTACACCCTATTTTACAAAAGCTTGTTTTTCCTCAATAATTTCTTTAAGTTCTCTGAAAATTTTATTTTTACATGTGGCCCGACCCCGGGTCCTCGGTGTGACAACTGCGCACTTTAACCACTGGACTAATGATCGCCCTTTGCAGAGTGGCTCTTATGCATAAATGTATTTGAACTTTAAATGTTTAACTCCATTACAGTGCAAACTATTTGGTTATAAATCCCCATATGGGGGCTATTTCAAGAATAGTTCCCAATGGACTATATATAACACAAGAAAATTTCATTGAAATCTGAGACTGTCATCCATGTATACATTCTGTAGTTTATGATTTATAGTTCTGCTTGAGAATGTAATCAGGTCGGCAAATATCTAGTAAATTTTTTTTCATGCTTCAATGACATTAACCAATATATGCAGTCATGTGCATTCATATGGGAATTCCAGTGTACTTTACGTAACAATTTCGTCTTTAAGACTGGGTAATAGAAAATATTCCCAATATATCATTTGTGAAGAATACTAATCATAAGATTCCAGTTATGTACCATATCAATTGAAGCCTCCTTAGACAAAATGAACATGGAACTTGTTGAAATGAGCTGAACTAGTTTTTTTCAGTTTTAAGATGGTAAAATTTTGCTTTGATACAACTCCAATCAATTCACTGTTTTTTGCAACTGTCTTTCGATAAGCCTAACGGTTTTTCATGGAAAAAGTGGGATGTGGAAAACAACTCATTCGGCTACAAATAGGATGAACTCATTTTCAATACCTTATGTGCCGTAGTTGGAGTTCTGCAGAGTAATGAAAGTGGGTAACCAGGCCTTGCTTACTTATTCTCTTTAGCTAAGATTTAAAGGTTATATCTTCATCCAAATCATTAAATTTTGTGCAGGGAAATACAAGGCATCTTTGAGGGTGCATATGAGAAGTTTGAATTATTAGGATGTTAATTTAACTTATAACTATTAAGTGTATTTTTATTAGGATGTTCTAGTGGTATTTTCTACATTGCTTCGCATTCTAAGTACTTTGAGTTTTATGAAAATTCAGTCTGGTCGTATTCAAAATTAAAATATTATTGTGATGATTGCTTATGAAAATCGATAAATTATAAGGGAAGTATTAGGGAATTTGAAAATGGATGCATGTGGACAACCTGGAAATCAGATATCTTTGCCGATTTTAAGCTTTATCATCTGAAGTCTGTGAATTGACGAAGTGAGGAAATTAAATAGGTATTATTACAGACTTGCTCATGAATCAGGCTTCATGGTGATTGCTTGCTAGGCCAAATCCATGGTGAATTTAACCCTTATACTGGGTCAGCAAGTGAAACCAGACGATTGTATATGGCCCTCTAACGGCGTCGGGAAGTAGTGTGGGGGAAAGGCTACTGATATGTTACAAAATGTACTGTCTACCATTTCAGTGCGCCTTTGCATGCAAAGCCTTTTATCAAAATGTTGGACGCATTGTGCAAACATAACAAGTATTTTGTTATGTTAAAATTCTGCATACTTGGTCTGTTCTGATGGTTTTTTAAACCAATCCATCCTGAACCATCCATGCTCTCAAACTAAGACTGGCAGAAAGATATATCAGCGGCACTGTGAGGGCGCATTCAAGGAGAGAGTTAGAACCCTTTCCACTCTTCTCAGATAGGGTGTGCTTTCACTGAGCAGTTATATAAAATTTCGGATCCAGATCCGATGCCTTCCGCAACTTTGGATCCAATGTATCCAATGACGGGCAATTACCATGGATATTTGGATGTGCGGCATCCCATCTACCATGCCTAATGTTAATCTAGGTATGAGATCATTGATACCCCATCCTTTTATACTTGAAATAATTTGATAAATAATGCAAGGCGAAGTGGTTATGAAAATTTCGTTAGAAATATAAAGGTGTGCCACTCAGAGAATTTGATCTTCTTTTACTTCTATTGTTGTTCATACCAAAATTTAATACATATTTATCTTGGAGGTAAGTTCTTATAATATGCCATTTTTGCCCCTCCATCTTTATCTCTATGATTTTTTTAAGCTGGCAATGATTTTTTGTGAGCTTTAATTACCTTCTAGCCCCTCTGCTACCTTTGCATTTCTATATTACATATTTTAAGGTTTGTAAAGTAATGAAGTATTTGTTTTTTTATAATAATGATAATTGTTTCAATTCAATGTTATGTGTATTTTTATGATTTGTATTTTGAGTTTATGATTACCTCTGTGAATGAAAAAGTGCATTGAGGTGTTTTGTGGCGTAGATACTTGAGGTTAGTGCGCAATATTTTGCTCATTTTCTCTTAGAAGCAGTGCCGCTTCATTTGTGAAGAAATATATGGAGACCACCGTATAAAATTAATTGACACCTTGATATAATTATAGCATCTAACTGAAGGATCGGTTTAAGTAGCTACCTTGATATCTGTCTAAATGCTGTTATGAAATAGTTCAACTTATCTTAGAATTCATGCCTGACTTTACTTATTTTTAATGTGAAATTCTTTTCTAGATCTCCCAGCTTCTGAACGAGCCTCAGCCTTGTTTGCAGCCCTTGTACCGAAGATTAGATCATCACATTCAAGGAAAGGAAAGGAGGTGATGGATAAAGACGTTGAAAAATGTGATACCTTGCTTGCTGATAAAATAATGTCGTGTTCAATTCCTAATGATGAACGGTTACATTCTAAATATAGATATGCGTCTAAAATCAGAGGGGATAGAGCAACAATGACTATTGCTGGGAAGAGAGGTGGTTGTGATAATGCAGGCACCGTAACGTTTTTCAGGAGAACTGAGAATGTAAAGAATGGCCCCGAGGCAGTTCTACTGGAAAACAAAGATAGAAGTACTTTCATGGTAAAAAATCCTCGAAAGCTTGCAAGTTCAACGAAAAAGTCTTATCATTGCTTCAACTGCAGAGATGCGTTCCATACCAAATATGATCTCATTAAGCACCTCGAGATTCATTTCGGTTCTGGTAATTTGGATAATGATTTAAATTTGTCAATCGGAAAGGATGCGTCCCTTAAAACCTTTGTTTCTAGAAGAGAAACTAAAACTCCTTGTCTGCCCATCTCCTCCAAAAGTTCAAACCAGCTGATGTGTAAAAGGCAAGGGGTGAGACAAAGAGGAAATGGGCTTCTTAAGGATAACCTCGGAGGAACAAGGAAGAAAAAAAATGTGAGGGAAATGAGGAGAAGCTTCATGGAAGATGGGAAATCATGCACAGGTAGTCCAGACACAGCAAAGAAGCCTTATGTCTGCAGTGAATGTGATAAGTCTTTCACTCAAAAGAGTAACCTCGTCTGTCACATTTGGACTCATACGAAGGAGAAACCTTATACTTGCAATGAATGGGATAAGTCTTTCTCTCACAAGAATACCCTTGTCTGTCACATGCGGACTCATACGAAGGAGAAACCCTATTTGTGCAATGAATGTGATAAGTCTTTCTTTTATAAGAGTCAACTTGTCCGTCACATGCGGACTCATACGAAGGAGAAACCTTATTCTTGCAATGTATGTGATAAGTCTTTCTCTGAAAAGATCACCCTTCTCCGTCACATGCGGACTCATACGAAGGAGAAACCTTATTCTTGCAATGAATGTGAAAAGTCTTTCTCTCAAAAGAGTCACCTTGTCAGTCACATGCGGACTCATACGAAGGAGAAACCTTATTCTTGCAATGTATGTGATAAGTCTTTCTCTGAAAAGATCACCCTTCTCCGTCACATGCGGACTCATACGAAGGAGAAACCTTATTCTTGCGGTGAATGTGATAAGTCTTTCTCTCGAAAGAGCACCCTTGTCTATCACCTTCGGACACATACGAAGGAGAAACCTTCTTCTTGCAATTAATTTGAATAGTCTTTCTCTCAAATTAGTCACCCTGTTCGTCACATTCCGACTCATATGAAGGAGAAACCATGTTCGTGCAGTGAATGTGGAAAGTCTTACGCCACTAAACAATACCTTGTCCTACTCACGCGGGTGCATCGAAAAGAAGCCTTATTCTTGCAATGAATGTGGAAAGACTTTCTCTTAATAGATTCACCTTTTCTTGCATTTGCAAGCACACAGGGTTAAGTTTTAGTTGGCTAGTCATTAGTAATTGTTAGCAATCAAGGTAAATAAATCTTATTATTACCAGAACTGCTTGTATGAAATAAAAAATAATCCCATAATGTTGAGAATTATGTAATAATATTCAATTTGGTCTGTAACCTAATTTAATAAATGTTCAAGTTATTTTGCTGTGCGATATTTTCAAGGACTAAATAATTTATTCCTTTATTTTTAACTGCTATTTTTTTACTGGTAAAAAATTATTTACATTTTAATGTAAGCCATGCATTGCAACACTTTCGATAAAAACTGCAGGCACTTTGTCCCAAGAATGATTTTCATTGTTTTGTCTATGTTAATTGTGTGATTGATCAATGTTTAATTGTCTGATCGATGTTAGTTGATGTAGTGCTTCTATGTAATTTATATGCAAATATCAAGTTAATAATAATACCCGATTGATGGAGAGAGTACTAAGCTGAATGACTGGTCTGTTTAAATTGTTGATTTACCCGCATGAAGAATTGCATCAATATTGCGTTTTACTTTGAGTGCCTGCACCACAATCACCATGCAATTCTTTGTACAAATGACAATAATATTTCCTCTTGAAAACATTGATAGCCATAGTTAAGCCTTAAACTATTAATCAAGGAATTTCTTTCTCAGGCGAATGGCCGTATATTTCCTGGTAACTGTGTCCCGTTGATTGGCACGAAACAACTTCCCTGCAGTGTATAAATAGTTTTTAAAAATTAAAATTGTCGTATTAGACGCGTAGTTTTGCGTGTGGAGATACATCAATTGAGATTATTTAACATGGACAAAATATTTAACTTAAAAATAGTGGCGAATATGCATATTTTTACTGCAGGGAATGAAAAGCCCCGGTTTTCTAAGTCCGCAATAAAGTTATAAAAAATTTCAGAGCTCTCATCACATTACCAATTTTAGTAACTGTAGTTAATCTCATATTTTCCATCATACTTCAGTTATATAGTATTTATAATTTTGAGTGAATTATTTAGATAAATTATTAAATCAACGCTGCGGTAATGATTCTATGCACTTAAAGGGCAGTTGATATATGCCCATGCATTGCATGAAAGAAATTAGGTTGCTGTGGATTTTGCGTTATAAATAATGAGATATTATGTTGACTCGATTTTTAGTGAATTTTTGCCATGTGAATGAAGAATTGAAATAAAGTTACGAAACGGAAATATAGCTCAGATCTTCAGCTTCTGTAGACAGTAATTTTTAAAAAGTGTCCCGACAAACAGCAAAACAATGGTTATATATACGACTTAGCAACAGCCTTGGGCAGATAACCTTTTCCAGTTCTCATATTAACCGGGAGCACTTGAGTATTGCCAGGGCAATTAACAATTTCAATTATTTGTGTTATTATAGTGCTATAAACACTGCGGTTTTATTGCTGGTGATGTGCCTTACGCCTTTTCGATTGGTGCTGTGTTGTTTGCTCGCCGAGTCATGTTTTCACCCACAGTACCTCCTAGAAATTTCATTGTTTTGCCTCGCCAGATTCTATAGGTGCCATAGTAAATCAGGATTCATGTGGAAGGTTCGTTCTTCCTTGTTAACCTCTTCCCTACGCAGAGCGTGATTTCACGGCCTGTATTTTCTGATGCTAAAGAAGGAAGGCAAGATTTTCACGGCCTGAATTTTTTGAAGCAAAAGGCCTAAGGCCGTGTTTTCACGGTTTCGCGGTCAAGAATGCCAAGTGGGTCCCAACCGTCATTAGGGTCCCTCGGCGCGAGAGGTCCGACCCTTTCCTATTGTCCGTGTGGGGATTACCTCGGCCCATTCCGGCTCTCAGTGTCCCACTCAAGGAAGGTGCTCATGGTCACTTATTTGTTTATAAGTTAAAACAACTAAAAACGTTCATGTTACATTTATTGAAAATCAATGCGAGGAATTACATTCTGTTTGTTCTGCTGATTGGTTCCAAATTTTAAACGGAACTAGCGTTCATATTAACGGAGTTGATCATCAACTAGAACAATTTTTGGAGACGCCAAGGTTAGATGTTTAATTGTTATTTTTATAACTCACTAGCAAGTTTATAGGAGCGATGTTGTAATGATTTACATCTAAAAGTATACTTTACTCTGTTAGCTACATTCTAAGTGTACATTTGCGGTGAAATTCGATAGAATATCCGCTTTAACTTCTATGAAAAAAGCCCTCGTAATGTAATAAAATATGATTTTCTCAGTTCTTTGTCGTGAGCCAAAATTACAGCGACTATTTTGAATAACCTCTTACCAACCTTTGAATACAAAAGTATTATAAACGAATTTCGCTAAAAATACTGATTAATGCATATCCTAAAAATTCGCAAATTTAATGTACCAATAGCGAATGTTTTACGTAGACACATGTTGTGAGAAGCATTCCATACCATTGCAGGAAAGAGCACTGCCCTACCCAGGTAATTACTCTTGTAGCAGGCGTCTAAGTAGGCTGCTAACAATGAAGATTCGATGGAATGGTTTGGACGATGTTTATTGATCTGTGTACAATACCACACTGCCCTGCCGGCCGAAAGGCCGCAGTATTTATTCAATTTTGCCAACTTCCAGTATGTTCTATCCTACTTTTCTTGAACATTAAAGAAACTTCTAGAAGGGAATTCTAGAAGGCCAGAAAAATTATATAATAAAACTTTCCGACACGGAGAATCGAACCCGGGCCGCCCGCTTGGGAGGCGACCGCGCTACCGCTGGGCTATCTGGACTGTTAGAAGGAAGCGATGACGGAGCGCGCTTTAACTTGCCTCCGGGCAAGCGGTGTGGCGGCGAGGCAGGAGGTGCGGCCGCCACACTACTCCCCCCCTGGGAAAGACAGCTGGTGTTGTAGCGTACAGGTAAACGAAGAGTCCTACCCGAGCGCGTCGTTGGAGGGGGGTCGGCAAAGGGCGAAGGCGACGTCCCGGTCGATGGCGCGGAAGATGGTTTTCCGGAGGTCGGTTCAGAAGGTCTCGATATCCTTTCTTGAAAATCGTCCGGCTGGAGAATGTGCGCAGGCTTAAGTCGGTCGATGGAGACGACTGTTGGTTTCCCGTTGATGTTGATGGTGAATGTTTTCTCGCTGCGGGTGATGACTGGATATGGCCCTAGATATGGTGGCTGGAGGGCCGTCCGAACTGCGTCTTGTCGCAGGAAGACGTGCGACGTCGTGGCTAGAGCTTTGTGAACAAAGATTTTCCGGCTGTTGGAATGATGATATGCAGGAGTTGGTCTCACTTTTGACATGTGAGTACGCAACCGAGAGACCAGATCCTCAGAACCGATGCTTGCCGGAGAGTCGGCGAAGAAATCACCCGGGAGACGCAGCCGTTCTCCATAGAGGAGTTCCGCTGGTGAAGCCTTCAGGCCCTCGCGCCAGGTGGTGCGGAGTCCGAGGAGAACCATTGGCAGTGCGTCGATCCAGGACTCCGGGGAGTGCGTAATTAGTGCTGTCTTGAGAGGGCGGTGCCAACGTTCTAGTATTCCATCAGCTTGAGGATGGTAGCTTGTGGTAGGGTGAAGAGCAATGCCCAGGGTGGCGCAGAGCTTTTTGAAGAGTCCTGATTCGAACTGTCGTCCTCGATCGCAGGTGAGGCATTTGAGACAACCGTAGTGGGCAACCCATCCTAGGAGAAAACCTCGGCAGACGGATTCGGCAGTGATGTCGGCGAGAGGTTCTGCTGTCGGCCAACGTGATAAGCGGTCGATCATGAGAAGATATCGGAACCCAGAGGCGTAAGGCAGAGGTCCGACGATATCGACGTGGACGTGGTCGAAACGTGCTGTAGGTATGGTTAAGTTAGCCATAGGAGACAATACGTGACGATGCACTTTGGATCGCTGGCATGGAAGGCAATTGCGAACCCAAGTGCGACAGTCCTTGGACATGTACGGCCAAACGTAGCGGTTGGATATGTTTTTAAGAGTGGAGTTTGAACCGGGATGATCAAGACTGTGGACTTGATCAAAGACACGTCGACGGAACGGTGGTGTGATATAGGATCGAGGCGTGTCCTTAGATGTGTCACACCAGAGTTTGACAGTTGTTCCAGGAATTTGCATTTGAGAAAGCTTGAGTGAAGTACCGCTGTCGAGGAGTCCACGAAGTTCTTCGTCGGTGTCCTGCGAACGGGACAAGGCGACGAAGTCTAACGATGTAGAGGCGAGGCGAAGGGGCTGTTGGAGCGACGTGCCGTTCCCTCGCGGAGCATGGCATCGAACTCAGCTTTAGCAGCGCGGAGGCGGTCTGGGACCAGGCGTCGAGCTCGATGATATATGGGAGGTCCAGGTGTAAGTTCGATGTGATGCTGTGTTTGATGGCGCACTTCTCTTGGAGCGCCTGGAGGTTTGGTGATTTCAGGAAACTTGGCGAGCAGGCGGTGATACGCTGTTGTGCCGCGGATTGTCCGAATGCTGGCCTGACGAGAAAAAGCACGGTGTCCCTGAGTACACAGGCCAGTAACTTGGTCGATGAGCTGGGCAGTTTTTAAATCCGGAACCAGGTGAAAATGATCGAGGAAATCCGCTCCAATGAGTGGCTCGCTGACTTTGGCGACGGTGAAACGCCAGACAAAATCACGACGAAGGCCTAAGTTGAGTCGGAGTGGCATCGTCCCATATGTGCTGATCCGGGATTCGTTGGCCACGGAGAGATCGTAGTTGATTTCGACTCGTCTGTCGTTGCAAAACTTTACCGTAAAGATTGACAGATCAGAGCCGGTATCGACGAGAAATCGATGACGGGAGTATTTATCAGTAATGAAAAGGCGGCTGCTCCCTATAGGGCGGGCGGTGGCCGCCGTCACTGCTCGCCGCTGGAGTTTTCCGTAGCTCGGGAGCAGGGCGCTTGGCACCTCCTGGCTGCATTACCGAAGCGCCGATGGTAGTAGCACAAGCTGGCGTCGTCGGCTGGGTGGTAAGTCTTGGAGGGGCTTCTGGACCGTGAGGGAAAATAGTCTCGGCTGCGGGAACTGCTGCGTGAGCGCCGGTGCTGATCGTTTAGTTGCGAGAGGAGAGCCGTTAGCTGTTTTTCGAGGCTCCCCAGTCGTCTGGCCAGCGAAGAGAAATCTGTTGAGCTTGTTGTAGCGCAGACGGCGGGAGCTGAAGTGTCCGTTGAGCTGGCAACAGCGTTGACGGCTAGGGCTGGTGGTGGAGGCAGCGGTGTGATCTCGACGATCCGATCGGCGATTTTGGCGAGTTCGTCTAGCGGCAGTGTTGTCTGTGCTTGTAGAATAGCTTGGACGGTAATTGGAAGGCGCGTCAGCCATATTTGTCGCAAGAGTGTATCCTGGATTTGGAATGATCCGTTGAGTGAGCGCAGATGGCGTAGGAGTTGCGACGGCTGCCTATCCCCAAGTTCTTCAGCCTGAAGGAGTTGCCTAACCCTCTTTTCCTCGGAGAGTGAAAGGCGGCGGATAAGCTCATTCTTCAGGTGTTCATACCGGTTTTGAGCTGGTGGATTTGATAGAATGTCTTCCACTTCCTCGGCGAAATAGTTGTCCAATATGGAGACGGCGTGGTTGTATTTAGTCTCTTCCCGTGTTATGTTGGCAAGTTCGAACTGCGCCTCGGCTTGTGCGAACCAAAATGAAGGCTTACTTGGCCAGAAGGACGGTAGTTTCACGGCTACGCGGCATGCCTCCTGTTGATTGGTTGCCTGGAGTCGTGCGGCATTTGCTTCGGCGTCGTGCTGGGGTGGCGGAGGTTGCGAAGGCTGCTGCTGCGGTGGTTGCTGTGGCGGCAAAAGTGGCTGCGGTTTTTGCTGCTCCGCCGCAAATGCCTGTTGAAATTGTTGGGCCTGATCGGCGAGGGCCTGCTGGTGTTGTCCAACAAGCGCCTGTTGTGCTTCCGCGTTTTGCATAGCCGCCGTCTGGAGTTCTGTTCGAAGGTCGTTCAGTTGACGAGTAAGCTCGGCGATTTCTTCGTCCTTGCTGGGCATTGCTGGTTGCGTTCGTAGTTCGGGGTCACCAATGTAGCAGGCGTCTAAGTAGGCTGCTAACAATGAAGATTCGATGGAATGGTTTGGACGATGTTTATTGATCTGTGTACAATACCACACTGCCCTGCCGGCCGTAAGGCCGCAGTATTTATTCAATTTTGCCAACTTCCAGTATGTTCTATCCTACTTTTCTTGAACATTAAAGAAACTTCTAGAAGGGAATTCTAGAAGGCCAGAAAAATTATATAATAAAACTTTCCGACACGGAGAATCGAACCCGGGCCGCCCGCTTGGGAGGCGACCGCGCTACCGCTGGGCTATCTGGACTGTTAGAAGGAAGCGATGACGGAGCGCGCTTTAACTTGCCTCCGGGCAAGCGGTGTGGCGGCGAGGCAGGAGGTGCGGCAGCCACACTCTCATACCTTGGTTCTCTGATCAAGTTACATTTAGGTGGTCTGCCCTGTGCACCTCACAGGCTTACTTTGGGATGCATTAGCGCATTACTGTTTTCTTGAAAAACTTATTACCCTCCAACTGGCATATCTAAGAGCAGATTGGTGCAAGTAGCCTCCTACTTAAATTTGTGGAAGAAAATAACCTCGCTCTTCTCGGAATAACTCATTTTCTTTTCAAAAATTTCTTGACGTGTATTCAAATATAGCCGTTAACTCTCCGTTCGCATTCCGCTACCTATACAAGTGATGGGTTCCGTAGAACCCTGCTGCGCGACGCAGCCCATACCATGAATGGAAAGAGAACTGCTCTACCTAGGTAATTACTTTCATATCTTGGTTCTCTGGTCAGGATCCATTATAGTGGTTTGCCCTGTGCACCTCACGGGCTTACTTCGGGACACATTAGCGCATTAACGTTTTCTTGGAAAAACTTATTACCCTCCAACTGGCACACCCAAGAGTATATTGGTGCGAGTATCCTCCTACTGAAATATGTCTGTGGAAGATGATAACCTCATTCTTCTCGGAATAGCTCATTTTCTTTTCAAAATTTTCTTGGCGTCTATTCAAATTTAACCGTAAATGTTCTGTACGCATTCCCTTTCCTACTTCTGCGAGGATTGTCTTTCAAATGATATTTTGGTGGAATTACATTTTTTCTTGGAATTATACAGCCAATAGTTTTTTTTGAAGTGCCATTCGATGGTTCCTTAGAGCTTTCGTTAGTTTTGCATACGTTCTCGACGTGTTCAGAGTTACTTGGACGAGTGGAGCACTAGGCAAATTTACTTGACGGGAATTTACTTGCACTGGGAAAATGTCCAGGCTAATTACAGATCAATCGATCCTGGAAATACTCACCACAAGTGTTAATGAAGACAAGGATATTGACTCTAGAGACAGGTTTTTGTTTTTTTATTATTTCGTGCGTAATATTTGTGTATATTTGCATAAGTGAAATTGCTTTATAAATATAATTTTGCAATTTCAAGCAACAAATTTGTTTGACTCAAGTAGTTTTGTGGGAATTTTTCGGGAAAATATTCTTCTTAAAAACTTAGAAATGTTTCATTCCCATGTTTTCAGAGAACTCGTGGAGAGCAGACGCGAATGATGAGTGTGGATTTGGGCATCATGGATATAAGATATGTTAATATCATAAATCGTAAATACCTAGAAATATGCTAGGAACATTGAAAGATTTCATTCCCTTTAAAGTATTTTTTGGTCTATGTCCTAATGCCCTTTTGCTGAAAACCCTAAAAATAACCATAGAACTTCGTTTAAAAGTTCTATAGGCATTGCAAAATGAAAGGTATACATTGATGAACTGACATTTAATGTAATAGTAACAATTTAAAAAAATTGCAATCGAACTAGTAACAATAAACTGACCGCAAAAGTACGCCGTGATGGGCTTCCTTCGGGAAAAGGGTCGAGGATTATATATGCCCAGTTGCCGGGGAAATGGTCCGGCACCCCGCTAGAAAAGGTCATTAAGTGGAGGGAGCGACTACCTGGACGATTCGTTGCCGAGAAACAACTCCGTACGGGGCGAAAAAGAAATGCTCAAAGCCTTCGTACAGCCAAAAGCAACTTCCCGTGAAGGAGCCCAGCGCGAAAAGGTTAACTGTATCACCTGAGTTTTTTAGGGTTAAGTTGAAGCTTCATGGTGGTAATCCAGTCTTCGACGTAGTCCAGGTGTTCTGGGATGCAGTTCACATCCGAGGTTTGGTTGAAGGACGTGCGAAAATGGAGAAGTATTTAGTATGGAGGATAACTGTTAATTCGAGTTAACAGGTCATAAATGAAGTCGTTTGGATTACATTTCCGCAGATGTAGATTGGGGACTGGATTTATCGTTGTGGAGCATGGAATGTGATAGGGTGTACGTAAAAACGTAAATGGTTTACGGGGAAGAATGGCGTTCGATCTAAAAGTTAACATTGGGTGATTATGATGAAATGAATTGGAATAGGAGAGGCGTTCTCAAATGAATCCCTTTCAACAGACTCACGTCGTATCCTTAAGACTTTCCCAGAAACACCCCAGTCAAATATATCCTGATATTGAAGACGGACTGCGTTTGTTCTATGGGACGGGTTATATGGTGTACCGTGGATTGGCCGGCTATGATGCTTGCCTGCCCAAACAAAAAACCTGTGCTGTGACGGCACTAAATCTGCACCATAACTGCAAACTACCTGCAAAATGTGTCCAGCAAAATATTTACGTTTCCATGGTTCGGTAACTAAGGAGTTTCGACCCCATGTTTACTGGACGTATTTAATTTTTTTTCTTCAAGTTTGCATGCTCTTATTTGTGATAGTATATTACGTCAAGTGGATGTCTGTATTCACCGCTTAGCAAATATCTTAGTGTCGGCGTCAAGATGATGTGCCGATGTAATTTGCAAATTTATATATGGACCTTAGTGCATGCCATAATAATGAATAAAACGTCTTTTAAAGGGAATTTAATTTTAAATCCTGATTGTTTTATGAATATTTCAAAATTCAACACACGCGAATGTTAGTTTTGTTATAAAATAACGAAAATGTTTGTACACCATATTGTCGAATGTTCCTAATATTGCATTTTATTTGAATAATAGAAGTATGAGTTCCCAGGATCAGAATGGAGAGGACATTTAATATGATTTAACGTTTTCATTAAAACTTAAAGTATTTTTTGTGAAACTATGAACAAGAATTAAATATTTAAATATCAAAATCTAATAATCAAAAAATATTTGAAAAGACCCTAAAGGGTCTTTTCAAATATTTTTTGATTATTAGATTACCCTAAAGGGTCTTTTCAAATTCACACTTATAAAGGGGCGTAAGATTTCACTTTTTCCCGGCGTATGATGGCGGTGAATTCTTCTCGGCTTTCCATCCGGGTGAGCTCCATCTCCATCGCTGCCGACGTTTCGATAGAATCCTTTTCTATCGTCATCAGGGCCGATGATGCCAGTAGGAAAGTGGTAAAAATTTCTCCCTTGCAACTTGACTGAAACTGGGCTGAAACTACCTTGAAACTCAGTGTCTTGCTTCTAGGCTGAAACTGCATTGAACTTGAAACAAACCATTGGAGTTTGGAAGAGGGATGGCAGTGCAGTAGCAGTGCAATAAAGAACTCCAGCTACTCCAATGAAACTCCCTTGACCTACTAAACTGAAACTTTCTTGGCTAGCTACACTGAAACTCCCTTGGCCACTAACTAGACTGAAACTCCCTTGGCTACCAGCTAGACTGAAACTCCCTTGGTTACAACCTAGACTGAAACTCCATTGGATAGCTAGGCTGAAACTCCCTTGTTTGGCTGAATACATTTCCCCTACCCAATCCATTAAAACTCCCTTGTCAAATCATATGAAACACAGTAAATTAACAACTTGCGCAACTCAGCCAACAGTGGATGATCACATAACAGATTTCTCCCACAATTTTGCATTCATGATAAAAGATTAAGGGTGGACAGGTGATTGCGATCAACATTAGTTGTAACTGCAATGACCACAACATTTTTCAAGACACAATTTATTAGAACATGAAAATACATCAATAAATTAATAACTGTCAAAAGCACATACAAAAACATTCCAAATGAAAGAAATCATAGAAGTTAGATGCTCCTGCAATAGATAAGAAACATGACTGATGAGAATCACAAACGACTTAACTCAAAATCAAATTAGCAAAATTGCACATGAAAAACTCTCCTTTACTTGGCTTATTAGTTATATGGTGCATTAATGTGAACCATTCAAATTATAGAAAGCAAAACTTAAATTATCACTGAGGAAGCATGCGCTTTGCATCATAGTTAAATGAAAAACGAAGCGATGACTCGTTACTTAGGCTATGTGTGAACTCCAAACGAAAACCACGTAAGATTCCAAAACATTCAGCAGTAACTAATAAGTATAAGCAGTAAATATACATTGCACTATAGCGAAACCCACCCGCATTCCTTATTTCTTCGTAAGCCCGCTCGAGCTCACCGTGTCCGGTCCTCCGCAGGATGACTAACGGACGGCGCGGTATCCGCGGCATTGATGACCGGTCGGTGTATTATCCTCCTCGTCCGGGGTATCCATGAGGCAGGAAAAGTGGACGGCAGTCGCCAACGCGTTGAAAGAAGAATTCGTTATTGGCTGCATAACCCCCGAAAAGGAGCTTGAAATCCTTAGACATGCCTGGATTAAAACACGAATTCAATGTCAACGTTCTCATGGCTAAACATGGAAGGAATAAACATGCCATCAGAGAAGTTAAAACGCTTACCTCCAATTTTGACTGCAGTCTCCACTACCGACCTCGTTCTCCCCTTCACCTTAATTTCGATTAATTCTTGCCGTTAACAATCGTCGAAGTACCGGGGAAAGAATTATGCCATATTTTCATGCCAAAACCCACGCTCACCACTCGTCTTTCGCTCCTAGCAACTTGAGAGAAATAACGGCAACCGACAGCTTAACGCGCAGGAAAAGATATACGTGTTGCCAAAAGCTAAATAAAAAATGCATTGCCGCTGAAAACCGGGGTCGCTTATATGTCCGGTAGATGGGTTCCGTACGTTGGCAAAACTTACGAAGGGTAGCACACATGCAGCAAGGGAGTAGCAGTTCAAATACATGAGGGAGAGAGGATACACAAATGCTGCAGCAGTTCTGTGGCAGGGCAGTAAAGGCATTCGGCAAGAGAGATTCAGTGGAGTTATTAAGTTGACCTGGCCTACAAGCCTACCGTCCAGTTCAGTGTCAGTAAAGCTCATGTGCAGCAAGGGAGAAGCAGTTCAAATTCTTAGGGAGAGGGGATACCCAAATGCTGCAGCAGCTCTGTGGCAAGGCAGTAAAGACATGCGGCAAGAGAGATGCAGTGGAGCCATAAATTCGGCCTGGCCTGAGGCTATTGTCCAGTTCAGTATCAGTGGGGCACATATGCAGCAAGGGAGAAGCAGTTCAAATTCAATGGACTTGCAAGGGAGAATGGCATCAGAGTCTCAGTTGAGTGCCCTTTTTCTTGTTGAGGACAAGGCAGTGCAGTGCAGTCACAAGGTTGTTTCAAGGCAGTTTCCACACATTCAGTGGTGTTTCAGTCCAGAATCAGCTCTGTTTCAAGGGAAAAATTTTTACTTGAGTACATTGGTAGATGAACATATGAAATTACTATTTTAGTTCCAACTGTTCTTGTGTGGTATGGTAAAAGTTCTCAATGGCTGTTTTTGAACTGAATTGTGGTCGTAAATGCCGCATTAAGTTATTCCTGCCCAATGTAAATACTTAGATCGAATATGATGCATGTAGCCGAGTGAGTGCGAAAATGTTCGATCAAAATCAACCATGGAGCCACAATACGATGTGTAGGAAGTAATAAATTCTTTGTCAAGGCCAAGAGCCTGTTCTAATTTCGTTTGTGAATCTATTGATAAACTCTTTTTTTTGTTCATGCTAATTTTGTAACAAGGCCATAAAATAATGATAACTGCACCATTTCATGAATGCTAATGTGTATGATGAATTAGCCCTCTCTTTCATGGTATCATTTTGAGGAATAATTAACTAATTTGTAACCAAGTATCATTAACAAACTTATTTTGTGAATAATTTTCGCAGCGAAGTGCTAACAGTAAATATGATTAGTCTCGACAAGGATTCGTGTTAACACAGTTGCACTATGAGATGAGGGAACGAAGCAAAGAAGGCATAGGTTACCCATGGGAATGGCTCAAAAGGTGTGCATGATACGTACTGTCGTCAGTTTTTCCATCAGATTACTAAAAATTTACTTTAGCACTAAGGCGATTCACTCAGAAGTAAGGGGATAAAAATAATCGAGTTGATTTGCAGTATCTACAGTATTCCTATGGTTCGTGCCTCAAATACTAACCAAATCTGGCATATATATTGCTTGGGTTTCACGGATTTCATGACATATGTATTTCAAGACATTGGTATTTATAATTTCATGGACATTAGAGACCAAAGTCACATAATGTGTATCTTAAGCGATTTGTTATGGAATATAAGGCACCACATTTTAGTGGAATTAAATTTAATGTTGTCAATTGAACCGTTTGTTCTGTTAAACATGATATTCTCAGGTTCATCATAATTTTCTTGCTTTCCATATTTCATTACATATTTTAAGCAATGCAAAATCTGTTAATGAGAAATGTCTGTTTAGTCTTGCAAAAAAGGACATTTTTATTTTTTGAAGATCTTCACCCTCTTGCATGGAAAGGAATCGGTGTCTTAAAATGTTCATGACCTCACTAATATATATTAGTATTATATGCATCTAGCACTCAATAATTGTATTATGATGATGTGCTATATGGAAATGTAAATTCGCAAAATTCGCTCATAATTGTGGAATTGTATTCAACAGGTTTATATTGTAGTAAATATGATTCTACCAGCAACAGAAGTACTTTACGTAGTTATACTGCTAAATAGATTAAAATTTTGAGGGCATAATATTCCCTAACTCTTTATTGGTTTCATGTAACCAATAAAGCTGCAGCTGGATCATGAGCTCAAGCGATCCCAAGGACTCGCCACTTCCCTAAACTTTTCGTAGCTATTCCAGCGTAATAAAAAGAGGACCAACTACAAATATCATTCACTCAGACAAAAAGGCACTATATCTGCTCCACTTAAATTTTTTCGAGGAGTGTATATTGCGTTCCACATCTTGTTGACAGTGTGGGCTCTTATGGGCCTTACTTTCCTAAACTACTAAATGTAACGATAAAAATGTTTTTGCTCGATGGTAAGCGCATTTCTGATGCAAGGAGAGGAGGAGGATAATATTTTCTTTCGTCGCATGCATGCACGACTTCAATAGCATTATGGTAATCTTTTGATGTAAAGACGACAGGCTGCTTGCACTACTATTGGGAAAACTTGACTTTTCTTTCATCCGATCCGAAGTGGCAGGAGACCCGTTACTTGAACACCTGCTGCACCCAAGGGAAGTGGGAAGCGGTCCTTCGTCGGGACATTCTGCTATTTCACAATGGTGCACCACCCACATTGACTTGATTGCTACACTAGAGGCAGTTTGGCTGCAAGTAAAACACACGTGTTAACACTAGAATGACCGGGGGAAGCCGCATACCGATAATGACCGCCAGCCGTCAATTGACCGTTCGACCTTTTCTTGCACTCTCTCATTCGTTTTCCCTTCAAATTTTTGCGTAACGAGGATAGAAGTGTTCTGAATAATTTTTCATGTTCTGTTTAGTTTCACGGTCAGATTAAGTGTTTACTTTACAAAAAATATCAATTACATCAAAAACTATTTCTGTAAAATAAAATTCGTGTAACTTGCATAGTTAAAAAATAATCCATGATGTGTTTCAAAACTCAAGTAGTATTTCAGAACATGCTATTTGCTGAAATTTTCTGGGTTAAAAATATGTATATTTGAGATAAAATAAAAAAGAAAGCATTAAAATGAAGCAATAAAAATTTGGTCTCAAGGAATGTATTTCTTAACTCTCTTAGCACGTTTGCAAATATCTTGATTACGTTCACGGAGTTCAAACATGTAGTTATGAAACACTCATAAGAGTTTTAATAAAATAATTTTCCTGAAACGTCGAAAAAAATTTATTTTTGTCCATGTTAATAAAAAAAACGTTGAATTTTTCTGGGTCACAAAAAGTGGTACAAAGGAGATGCAGCATGCCGATATCGGCACTTTTAAAGACGCCCAGTAGGATACTGCAGAAATTGTCTTCACACTGATAAAAATGCGGTGAAAACACGAAGCTTCAACGAATCAAGAACGCCGCGGTAGACTAAAAGACAGTAAAAGAGACAGCGCTTAGATAATGAGACCTAAGTTGTAGATTGGGACGTGTATTTGAATCTCGAAGAGGTAGAAAAAAAGCCTTCGGAATGTGGCGTTTTGCATTTCATTTTATCGTTCCTCTGAGTCTGTGATTAAACTGAAATCTCATAATAAGACGTCTTCTGGAGACCAAGCGCGAAGGGACAATGGGAGTGGCATAGGGAGAACCGATCGACCCATAAATATATTCTAACACGTTCAATGAGAGCGTTGTAGAAAATATCTATGGAACGTGCAGAACGGAGGAATATTTAAGGAAACCATCAAAAGAAGCAGCGATCATGGGAAAGCAAGGCGGATTGAAAGCGAACAAGTTGACTGGGAGGTGGTTGGAAGTATCCGTGATCTTTTATATGACAGGCGACACGAACGCAGCAATGAATTTCAGCCAAATGATTGTTTATCACTGCCCATAGGATGCCTATTAGGCTTGGTTAGTGGTGACTCTTTATGACGACACATACTTTGGTATTGCTTGTGTTTCTTCTTCACATAAACTGTAAAAGCATACGTAAGGAAATAGGAATCAAACTTGAGTATCATTCGTGTGTGTTAAAGTGCACGCTATGATATTTTATGAAACTGACACCAAGGTTGGGCAAAGTGAGCTAAATAACGGTATTTAATACAATAACGGCCATTTCATCGCTCACGGTCATTCTAAGTAAAAGCTGACATTAATCTGGACATGAATTTTTTCCACTCAAAAAACTTTATTTTTAGGTTATGTGTTCCGAAATATCAGAAGTCAAGAATCTCAGCGTTATCGGTCGGAAAATAACAAAATGGTGCTGGAAATAAAATGGCGAAATGTTAATTGATCACCTCTGGTCATTTTAGTGTTAACAGATGTGGTTTTTACCCTCCATCTACTTCCACTTGGATAGGTTTGATTGCAGGTCCGCCGCTAGAATGCAAATCCGCGCAAAATTAAAATACATCACATTTCTTACTATGCGGTCCAACCATACACCTCCAAGTTATACTGGGGAAGACCCAGGTCCCTATGGAATAATTCTCTTTTTTAACTCTTACAAATTTCGGTCGAAACCGTTTGAAACTCTCAGTTGCGCGCTTTCTGCCGATGCCCACCACTTATTGACAAGTACTCTGTTGGTCATACTTTTTTTTGATTTTTAGTGATCTCGCAAGGAAGTTCATGAGTTTGGATAACTATAAATTTTGTGGTTCTATGACTCAATAATTCCTAACGACCACAGAAACAACAATTAGTCATTTGGCACTTTGGCGTCATTTATTTCCGTTTTTAGAAATAGTTTTGAGATGAGGGGAAATACTGAATCGTTAGTTTTCCCTTGAATTAAAAAATGAAATTTTCCTAGCGTGTAGGCTGTTGTGCAGCCTTTGCGAACAAGAGATTTTAGGCGTTGATTTTATCGCAGAGAGTACTGCTGGAAAAAATACAGGAGGTACAAGGGAAAAACGTGGATCCACGAAAAGGGACTTTGAACGAATTTAGAGATAAGTGATTTTGTTCAAAATATTTAACGATCATTTCCACGACAAACTCTAATGCAGAAAATTTATAGAAGATTTGTAAATTTTTACGAGTACTGTGTGGATGATTTCTTCGATGATTATATTGATTTAAGGCCTGAAAAAGTGATTGGAGTGAAAATGTGAGTGCTACTGTGGGAGTTCATCGGAGTCTTCAGGAAGGAATTGTGAGGGTACCCCGTGCGGACTAAGTGCAGACTCCGACCGAGGTTCACCGTTGCACCTTTCTGCAAAACTAATTGACAACAATTTATATGTTAACTGAAAATCCATTTATACACATGTTATCATAACCAAAAAGAGTGGCATTAAGACATAATTTATGTTTCAGTGCCTACTGGAAACCATTGTAATAGAATACATTAATCGTGAAGCATAAATACTTTTTGGGGATGAAATTCTTCCTTTGATTTAAAAAAATAACTAGTGTTACTTGCCAGACAAAAACAAACTCACAGACACCTCTTGCGGCGACGTTATGTTGTGCTGCTCAGATGATCTCTTTTACCAACATCATATTGCTGAGAACATCGTAATTCCTAGATACACGCCGGTTCAAGGTGCACCACTCTCCCGTACTGAAATGCATATTATTTGAATCCCTTCTACAGACAAGAAAATATCTCGAAGGAGTCCTGGTACATGGTCATTGTTTAGAGGATCTGTCATCTTTGATAATTACTGACCAAGATAGAAGAAAAAAGATGCTGAGCGAAGCGCATGGCCCCTTTGAGTGAACTAATGATGTGGACCAAACTCACATGGGGCTGGGTATAGGTTATGAAGCGTGGAAAAGATAGATAAGGCTTTGAACATCTAAGGAAGATATTGTACCTCAAACTCAAGAAGCTGACCCTTTCTGACGTTCAGAAGATAGTGCAGTTGAAGAAAGGCAGTGATTTTGAAGACCAACTTGGTAAACTCGCCGGCTTGAAACAGAATTTCATCAAAACATTTTTAAAAACCTGAACACATAAAAATGATGAGATTTTATTAGAAACAAAAAACATTCCTTGAAAAAACGAAGAAATCAGTTTTTTAGGGATGGACGGATCCAGGATTTTTATCGGATTCGAATTGGATCCTTGATTTTCGGAGCCTGAGCTTTCGGATTGGATATTTTCGGATTAAAAATGCATTTTCAAATTCCTGTCGCCGAGATTCCCCCGATGATTGCTCAACCTTTTGGAAAGAGTCACACTATGTGACAGTCGAATTTTGCCTTTTTTATTTTCCACGGCTGAAATTCTCTTACGTAACCTCTGCGAGAGCTTTCAAACAAAACGCTTCATGTGGTCGACAGCAATCAAATGCGACGGCGCATTCAAAGTTGTGATCGTGAATAGAATCTATATCTACCCTTACGGGCACTGAAGCTATTATTCAAAATTTCGGATCCAGATCCGATGTCATCCGCGTCTTTGGATCCGATGAAGGGCAGTATCCGCGGATATTTGGATCCGAGGTATCCGATCCGACCATCCCTAGTTTTAAGTTAAAATACTATACTCAAGAGAGATAAATTCATGGATACAGAAGTTCAGGACGCGCACTGTTACGCTTAACGGTGGCAAATTGAACTAAGAGGTGGCCCACTGGGTACATGAGAGGTTAATGATTTATCATTTGTGGATTATGTATCCCTATGCCTCAGCTGCTTCCCAAGGCGAAGAAGTGGATGCTGCGATTTGATTTTGCCATTCTGATTCCCGAATTTATTCATTTAAACAATTATTGTAATTATGCTTCTTGCCGCTGTATGTCTCTAACAATTCCTTTATCCTTGTGGGTAGAACATCACTGAAGCTGCCTGAAAGCTAACACCCATGTTATTGTCCAAATTGTCCAAACCAAAATTGTCACTACTTTACCATGCATACTTACTAGCAATTGACAAAATGAAATCTTATATGACTGCTAATCGTTCAAGTGAGGTAATATTCTCGGAAAATCTTAGAAAAAGCTGTAACTAAACCCAATGTCACGTGGCACCTACCAGAATTGATAGATTATATCAGAATTATTTAATCGTATGCTATCGTAGACCCCTGATTACCCGGCTGTGGTTTATCCGTGCATGAGTTTCAAACCTTACTATTCCCAGTCACGGGACAGTGAGCAAGGTAAGCGTTCAGTGTTGCCGAATGCACTCATTTGGCTCGCCATTGTTGGCATACTCCTGATTATCCGGCTGTAATATATCCGTGCATGAGTTTCACACATTACTTTTCCCAGTCACTTGAAGTAACCAAAGGTGAACGTTCACGTTGGCTAAATGCACTCATTTAGCTCGTCATGTGCGGCGACTCCTGATTTTCCGGCTGTGGTTTATCCGTGCATGCGTTCCACACTTAAGTTTCCTTAGTCACTGGACAGTGAACAAAGGTGAGCGTTCAGTGTGGCCGAATGCACTAATTTCGCTCTTCGTGTGCGGCGACTCCTGATTATCAGGCTGTGGTTTATCCGTGCATGTGTTTCACACCTAGCTTTACCAGTCACTTGACAGTGAACAATATTTAGCATTCACTGTGGCCGAATGCACTCATTTCGCCTGTTATGTGCGGCGACTCCAGATCATCCGTCAATGGTTAATTCGTGCAGGAGTTTCACACATTCCTTTTCCCAGTCACTGGACAGTGAGCAAAGGTGAGCGTTCATTGTGGCTGAATGCACTCGTTTGGCTCGTTAAGTGTGGCAAACTTCTGATTATCCGGCTTTGGTTTATCTGCACATGATTTTCAAACATTAGCTTTCCCAGTCACTGGACAGTGAACAAAAATGAGCGTTCAGTGAAGCGGAATGCACTCATTTCGCTTGTAATGTCCGACGAATCATGATTATCCGGCTGTGTTTACCCGTTCTTGAGTTCTACACTTTAGTTTTCCCAATCACTGGTCAGTTAACAAAGGTAGGTATTCAGAGTGGCCGAATGCCCTCATTTTGCGCGTCGGGGGCGTTGACTACTGATTATTAGGCTGTGGTATATCCGTGCATGACATACACACTTTAACTTACCCAGTTACTGGATAGTGAACAAAGGTTGGTGCTCAGTGTGGCCGAATGAACTCATTTGCCTCATGATGTGCGGAAGTCACCTGCTTATCCAGCTGTGTTTTATTCAGCATGAGTTTCACACTTTAGCTCTCCCAGTCACATGAAAGTGAACAAAGTTCAGCCATCAATCTGGCAGAATGCACTCAATTCGCCTTTCATGTTCGGCTAACTCCTGATTATCAGGCTGTCGTTTATCCGAGCATGAGTTTCACACATTACTATTTCCAGTCACCAGACAGTGAGCATAGGTGAAATTTCAGATTTGCTGATTGCACTCACGTGGCTCGTCATGTGCCGCAGACTCCTCAATATCCTTGCATGAATCCACGCTTTAGTTTTCCCAATCAATGAAAAGTGAACAAAGGTTAGCGTTTAGTGTGGAAAAATGCATTCATTTCGCTTGTCATGTGCACCGACTCCTGATTATCCGGCTGTGGTTTATCCAGCATTAGTTTCACACTTTAGCTTTCCCAGTCACATGATTGTGAACAAAGTTTAACCATCACTGTGGCCGAATGCACTCCTTTCGCCTGTCATGAGCGGTGACTCCTCATTATCCGGCTGAGGGTTTTTGCAAAATGAGGCCGAATGCCCTCATTTTGCGCGTCGTGTGCGTTGGCTCCTGATTATCAGGCTGTGGTATATCCGTCATGAGTTTCAAACTTAAGCTTTACCCAGTCACTGGACATTAAACAAATGTTGGCGATTAGTGTGGCCGAATGCACTCATTTGCCTCTTGAAGGTGTGCGTTGAATGTAGCCGAATGCACTCATTTGGCTCGACATATTCGGCAGACACCTGATTATCTGGCTGTGCTGTATCCAGCATTAGTTTCACAATTACTTATCCCAGTCACCAGACTGTGAGCAAAGGCGAACGTTCAGGTTGGCTGAATTCACTCAAGTGCCTCGTCATGTGCGTTGGACTCATTATCTGGCTGTGGTTTATCCGTGCATGAGTGTCACACTTTAGCTTTCCCAGTCGCTTGACAGTGAACAAAGGTTGGCTATCAGTGTGGCCGAATGCACTCAGTTGCATCATGATGTGCGGCATACTCCTGATAATCCGGCTTTGGTGTTCCCGTGAATTAGTCTCACACTTCAGTTTCCCAGTCACTGGACTGTGAGCCAAGGTGAGCGTTCAGTATGGCCGAATGCACTCAATTCGCTCGTCATGTGCGGCGATTCCTGATTATCCGGCTGTGCTTTATCCGTGTATGAGTTTCATAGTTTAGCTTCCCCAGTAACTAGACAGTGAATAAAGTTGTGCGTTGAGTGTAGCCGAATGCATTCATTTGGCTTGTCATGTTCGACAGACTCCTGATTATCCGGCTGTCGTTTTTTCCGTGCATGAGTTCCACATACTAATTTTCCCAGTCACCAGACCGTTAGCAAAGGTGAACGTTCAGGTTGACTGAATGCACTCACGTAGCTCGTCCTGTGCTACAGACTCCTGATTATCTGGCTGTGGTTTATCCGTGCATGAGTGTCACACTTTAGCTTTCCCAGTCACTTGACCGTGAATATAGTCTAGTTATCACTGAGGCCAAATGCAGTCATTTCGCCTGTCATGTGCGGTGACACCTGATTATACGGCTGTGGTGTATCCGTGCATGAGTTTCAAACATTAATTTTCCCCGTCACAGGACTGTGAGCAAAGGTGAGCGTTCAGTGTGGCCGAATTTGCTCGCCATGTGTGGCATACTGCTGATAATCTGGCTGTGGTTTATCTACGCATGAGTTCAGCAATTTAGTTTTCCCAATCAATGGACAGTGAACAAAGGTGTGCGTTCAGTGTGGGAAAATAAACTCATTTCCCACGTCCTGTGCGGCAACTTCTGATCATCAGACCATGGTTAACACGTGCATGAGTTTCACACTTAAACATTCTCAGGCATTGGATAGTGAACAAAGCTTGGCGATCACTTTGGCGGAAAGACACATTTTCCTCATTATGTGCGATGTACTCCTGATTATCTGGCGGTGGTTTATCCGTGCTAGAGTTCCCCACTGTAGTTTCCGCAGTCTCTGGACAGTGAACAAAGTCTAGCCTTCACTATGGCAAATGAACTCATTTGTGTCAATGATGTGCGGTAGACTCCTGATTATCCGGCTATGGTTTATTCGTGCATGAGTTTCAAACATTACTTTTCCCAGTCACTGGACAATGATCAAAGGTGAGGAATTAGTGTGGCCGAATGCATTCATTTTGCTCGCCATGTGTGGCATTTTCCTGATAATCTGACTATGGTTTATCCTGGAATGAAAACCACACTCTAGTTTTTTCAATCACCGGACAGTAAACTAAGGTGAGCGTTCGGTGTGGCAAAATGCACTTATTTCGCTCGTCATATGCGGCTACTCCTGATTATCCGGCTGTGGTTTATCTGTGCATGACTTCCTTAATTCGATTTCCCAAGTCACTGGACAGTGAAACAAGGTGAGCGTTCAGTGAGGCCGAATCCTCATTTCACACGTCATGTGCGGCGACTATTGATTATCAGACTGGTTTATCGGTGCATGAGTTTCACATTTTAGCTTTCCCTGTCACTTGACAGTGAAAAAGTTAAGCCATCACTGTGACCGAATGCGCTCATTTTTCTTGTCATGTGCGGTGACTCTTGATTATCCGCATGTGGTTTATCCGTCCAGGAGTTCACGCTTAACTTTTCTAGTCACTGGACAGTGAACAAAGGTATGGCGATTAGTGTGGCCGAATGCACTCATTGGCCTCATGATGTGCGGAAGCCCTATGATTATCCGGCTGTGGTTTAACCGTGCATGAGTTTCAAACCTTACTATTCCCAGTCACGGGACAGTGAACAAGGTAAGCTTTCAGTGTCCCCGAAAGCACTCATTTGATTCGCCATGGGTGGCATTCCCCTGATTATCCGGCTGTACTATATCCGTGCATGAGTTTCACACATTATTTTCCCCACTCACTTGACAGTAGCCAAAGGTGGATGTTCACGTTGCCTAAATGCACTCCTTTACGCTCGTCCTGTGCGGCACCCCTGATTATCAGGGCGCGCTTTATCTGTACATGAGTTTCACACATTAACTTTCCCATTCATTGGGCAGTGAACAAAATTTGGCGATCACTTTGGCGGAAAGACTCATTTGCCTCATCATGTGCGGCAACTCCTGCTTATCAGGCTGCGGTTTATACGTTCATGAGCTCCATACTTTATTTTCCCAAATCACTGTACAGTGAACAAAGGTGAGCGTTCAGTGAGACCGAATGCACTCATTTCACTCGTCATGTGCGGCGACTCCTGAATATGAGCCTGTGGTTTATTCGTGCATGAGTTTCAAACATAACTTTTCCCATACACTTGACAGTAACCAAAGGTGATCGTTCAGTATGGCACATGTACATCCTTGGCACTATGCTTCCCACTTGGCCTAGGCACTAGCCTATCGCTTGACAGTGAACAAAGTTTAGCCATCACTGTGGCCGAATGTACTCATTTAGGTCGACACGTGCGGCGACATCTTATTATCCGGCTGTGGTTTATCCGTGAATGAGTTCCACACTTTAATTTTCCTAAAAACTAGTCAGTGAGCAAATGTGTGCGTTCGGTGTTATATGCCGTAATATGGCTAGTCATGTGCGGCAGACTTAGAATTATCCGGCTGTCATTTATCCGTCCATGAGATTTACACATTAGTTTTCATAGTCACTATGCAGGGAACAAAGGTGAGCGTTCATTGTGGCTGAATGCACTCATATTTTACGTCATGTTTGTCAGACTTTTATTATCCGGCTGTGGTCTATCCGTGCATGAGTTCCACACTTATGATATCCCAGTCACTGAACAGAGAGGAGGTTATCGTTCAGTGTGGCCGAATGTACCCGTTTCGTTCGTCATCTGTGGCGACTCATCATTATTCGGATGTGCTATATATAGAATGCATTTCACACTTTAGCCTTCCCTATCACTTGACGATGAAAAATGTTAAGCCATGACTGTGGCCGAACGAAATCATTTTCCTCATCATGTACGGCAGACTCCTGATTATCTGGCTGTTGTTTATCCGTGCATGAGTTCAACACTTAGGTTTTCCCAATCGCTAGTCAGTGATCAAAGGTGAGCGTTTAGTGTGGCCAAATGCACTCATTTCCCTCGTAATGTGCGACCACTCCTGATTATCCGCCTGTGGTTTATCCGTGCATGAGATAATCATTTTAGCTTACCCAGTCACTGGACAGTAAACAAAGGTTAAAAATCAGTGTGGCCGAATGCAATCATTTGTTCACTTCCCACTGACTGGGAAATCTAAAGCGTGAAACTCCTGGACGGATAAACCACAGGCGGATAATTAGGAGTCACCGCACACGACAGGCGAAATTAGTGCATACGGCCGCATTGATGGCTAAACATTGTTCACAGGCAAGTGACTGTTTAAGCTAAAGTGTTGTACTCATGCACGGATAAACCACCGCCTGATAATCAAGAGTCGCCGCATGTAAGGAGTGAAATGAGCACATCATGAGGCAAATGGGTTCATTTGGCCACACTGATTGCGAACTTTGGTTCACTGTCCAGTGATTGGGAAAGCTTAGTTGAAAATCATACACGGAGAAACCACAGCCGGATAATTAGAAGTCCCGGCAAAGGACGAGCGAAATGAGTGCAATATGCCACACTGAACGCAAACCTTGGTTCCCTGTCCAGTGATTGGAAAAACTAGAGTTTGGAATTTATTCCAGGATAACCACAGCCAGATTATCAGGAATTTTCCACACATTGCGAGCCAAATGAATGCATTCGGCCACACTGAATGCTCTCCTTTCCTCACTGTCTGGTGACTGGGAATAGTAAGGTTTGAAACTCATGGACAAATAAACCATATCCGGATAATCAGGAATCTGCCGAACATCATGAGGCAAATGAGTGTATTCGGCCGCAATGATGGCTAAACTTTGTTCACTGTCATGTGACTGGTAAACTATAGTCTTTTATTCATGCACGGATGAACCACAGCCTGATAATCAGGAGTCGCAGCACATGTGAGGCCATATGAGAGCATTCGGCCTCAGTGATGGCTTAACTTTGTTCACTCTCAAGCGACAGGGAAGGCTAAAATGTAAAATTCATGAACCGAACAAACCACAGCCTATAATAAATAGTCGCCGCACATGACGTGCAAAATGAGAGAATTCGGCCTCACTGGACGCTCACCTTGTTTCACTGTCTGTGACTTGGGAAATTGAAAAGTTGAACTCATGCACGCATAAACAATAGGTGGATAATGAAAAGTCAACGCTAATGACGAGCAAAAGGAGTATATTTAGCCAACGTGAACGATCACCTTTGATTACTGTCAAGTGTCTGGAAAAAGTAATGTGTTAAACTCATGTACGGATAAATTACAGCCGGATAATCAGGAGTATGCAATACGTGGCGAGCAAAATGAGTGCATTCGGCAACACTGAACGCTTAACTTTGCTTACTGTCCCATGACTGGGAAAAGTTATGTTTATAAGTCATGCACGGATAAACCACAGCCGGATAATCAGGGGTCTTCCGCACATGATAAGGAAAATGAGTGCATTCGGCCACACTGATCGGCAAACCTTTGTGCTCATTTCGCTTCTCATGTGCGGCTTCTCCTGATTATCAGGGTGTGTTTTATCCGTGCATGAGTTTCACACTTTAGCTTTACCAGTCACTTGACTGTGAACAAAGTTTAGCCATCACTGTAGCCGAATGCACTCATTTCTTCTGTCATGTGCGGCAACTCTTGATTACCCGCCTGTGGTTTATCCATCCAGGAGTTTCACGCTTTAGCTTTTCTAGTCACTAGACAGTGAACAAAGGTTTGGCGATCAGTGTGGCCGAATGCACTCATTTTCCTCATGATGTGCGGAAGACGCCCTGATTATCCGGCTGTGGTTTATCCGTGCTTATAGTTTCAAACCTTACTATTCCCATTCACGGGACAGTGAGCAAAGTAAACGTTCAGTGTTTCCGAAAGCACTCATTTGGTTCGCCATGTGTAGCATACTTCTGATTATCCGGCTGTAATTTATCCGAGCATGAGTTTTACACATTATTTTTCAGAGACACTTGATCGTAACCAAAGGTGATCGTTCATGTTGGCTAAATATACACCTTTCGCTAGTCGTGTGCGCGCATGATTATCCGCCTATGGTTTATCTGTTAATGAGTTCAACTTTTCAATTTCCCAAGTCACTTGCCAGGGAAACAAGGTGAGTGTTCAGTCAGGTCGAATGCTCTAATTTCGCACAGCAATTGCGGAAAATATTGATAATCATGCTGTTGTTTATCGATGCATGAGTTTCACATCCTAGCTTTCCCTGCCGCTTGACAGTGAACATAGTTTAGCCATCACTGAGGCCGAATGCTCTCATGTCGCACGTCATGTGTGGCGACTATTGATTATCCGGCTGTGGTATATCCGTGAATGAGTTTCGCACTTCAGCTTTCCCATTCACTGGGCACTGAACAAAGTCGAGCTATCAAAATGGAAGAATGCACTTTTTTGCTCGTCCTGAGCGGCGAAAACACATTATCCGGCTGTTGTGTATCCATACATGAAATATATACTTTAGTTTTTAGAATCACTGGATAGTGAACAAAGTTTGGCGATCACTTTGGCGAAAAGACTCATTTTCCTCATCATGTGCGGTGGACTCCTGATTATACGGCTGTGGTTTATACGTGCTTAAGTCCCCACTTTAGTTTCCCCTGTCACTGGACAGTGAACAAAGGTGAGCGTTCAATGCGACCGAATCCACACATTTCGCTCGCCATGTGCGGCGACTAAGATTATCCGGCTGAGGTTTATCAGTGAATGAGTTTAACAATTTAGCTTTCCCAGTCACTAGACAGTGAACAAAGGCGAGCGTTCAGTATGGCCAAATGCATACTTTTGGCTCGTCCCGTTCGGTGACCACAGATTATCCGCCTGTTGTTCATCCGTACAATAAGATCACGCTTTAGCGTACCCAGTCACTGGACATGTAAGAAATGTTGGCGATGAGTGTGGCCAAATACACTCATTTGCATATTGTTGTGTGGCGACTCCTGATTATCCGTCTGTGGTAAATAAAGCATGAGTTTCACACTTCAGCTTTCCCAGTCACTTGACAGTGAACAAAGTTTAGCCATCACTTTGGGGGATTGAACTCATTTGCCTAATGAATCGCGGTATATTCCTGATTATCCAGCTGTGGTTTACTTGTGCATGAGTTTCAAACATTACTTTTCCCAGTCACTGGACAATAAGCAAAGGTGAGCAATCAGTGTGACCGAATTCATTCATTTGGCTCGCCATGTGTGGCATATTCCTGATAATATGGCTGTGGTTTATCCTGAAGTGAAATCCATACTCTAGTTTTTTCCAATCACTGGACAGTGAACAAAGGTGATCGTTCCGTGCGGCAAAATGCACTCATTTTGCTCGTCCTATGTGGCAACTCCTGCTTATCCGGCTGTGGTTTACATGTGAATGAGTTTTACACTTAGCTTTCCCAATCACTGGACAGTGAACCAAGGTTCGCGATCAGTGTGGCCAAATGCACTCATTTGCCTCATGATTGGCTCATTTCGCTCCTCATGTACGGCGACTTGATTATCAGGCTGTGGATTATCCGAGCATAAGTTTCACACTTTAGCTTTACCAGTCACTTGACTGTGAACAAAGTTTAGCCATCACTGCGGCCGAATGCACTCATTTCCGCCTCTCATGTGCAGTGACTCTTCATTATCCGCCTGTGGTTTATCCGTGAAGGTGTTTTACGGTTTAGCTTTCCCAGTCACTGGACAGTGAACAAAAGTTGGCGATCAGTGTGGCCGAATGCACTCATTTCCTCATGATGTGCTGATTTCGCTCCTCATGTACGGCGACTCTTGATTATCAGGCTGTGGTTTATCCGTGCGTAAGTTTAACACTCTAGTTTTACCAGTAACTTGACTGTGAACAAAGCTCAGCCATAACTGCGGCCGAATGCACTCATATCGCCTGTCATGTGCGGTGAATCCTACTTATCCGCCTGTGGTTATTTGTCCAGGAGTTTTAAGCTTTAGCTTTCCCAGTCACTAGTCAGTGAACAAAGGTTGGCGATCACAATGGCCGAATGCAATCATTTCCTCATGATGTGCTACAGATCCCTGATTATCCTGCTGTGGTTTATCCTTGCATGAGTTTCAAACCTTACAATTCCCAGTCACGGGAAGGTGAGCAAAAGAAGCGTTCAGTGTTGCCGAGAGTACTCATTTGACTCACCATTGGTAATATACCCCCGATAACCCAGATGTTATGTATCCGTGCATGAGTTTCACACCTTACTTTTCCAAGCCACTTCACAGTAACCAAAGGCTAACGTTCATGTTGGCTAAATGCACTCATTTCGCTCGTCTTTGTGGCGACTCCAGATTTTCAGGCCGTGGTTTATCCGTGGCTTAATTGTTACACATTACCTTTCCTATTCGTTGGGCAGTGAACAAAGTTGGCGATCACTTTGGCGGAAAGACACATTTGCCTCATCATGTGCGGTGGACTCTTGATTTTCCGGCAGTGATTTATACGTGCTTGAGTTCCCCACTTTAGTTTCCCCATTCACTGGACAGTGAACAAAGGTGGGCGTTCAATGCTGCCGAACACACTCATTTCGCTCGTCATGTGCGGCGTCTCCTGATTATCAGTCTGTGGTTTATCCAGCATGAGTTTCACACCTGAGCTTTCAATGTCACATGATTGTAAACTAAGTTTACCCATCACTGTGGCCAAATGCAGATATTTCGCTCGTCATGGGTGGCATAGTCTTGATTATCCGGTTGTAACATATCCGTGGAATCTGATGACTGCCTATCGTTCAAGTGAGGTAGTTTTCTACGAAAATCTTAGAAAAAGCAGTAACTTAACCCAATTTCACGTGGCACCTACCAGAAATGTTAAATTATATCAGAATTATTTTATCGTATGCTATCGCAGACCCCTGAATATCCGGCTGTGGTTTATCCGTGCATGAGTTTCAAACCTTACTATTCCCAGTCACGGGACAGTGAGCAAGGTAAGCGTTCAGTGTTGCCGAATGCACTCATTTGGCTCGCCATTGGTGGCATACTCCTGATTATCCGGCTGCAATATATCCGTGAATGAGTTTCACACATTACTTTTACCAGTCACTTGACAGTAACCAAAGGTGACCGCTCACGTTGGTTCAATGCACTCATTTCGCTCGTCATGTGCGGCAACCATTCGGCAACGATGATGGCTAAACTTTGTTTACTGTCACGTGACTGGAAAAGCTAAAGTGGTTAGCTCATGCACCGATAAACCACAGCCGGATAATCAGGAGTCTGCCGCACATCATGACGCAAATGAGTGCGTTTGGCCACACTGATCGCCAACTTTTGCTCACTGTCCAGTGGCTGGGAGTAGTATTATGTGAAACACATGCAAGGATAAACAACAGCCGGATAACGAGGAGTATTCCGGATAATCAGGAATCGCCGCACATGGCGAGCCAAATTAGTGCATTCAGCCACACTGAACGCTCACCATTGCTCACTGTCCAGTGACTGGGAGTAGTATTATGTGAAACACATGCAAGGATAAACAACAGCCGGATAATGAGGAGTATTCCGGATAATCAGGAATCGCCGCACATGGCGAGCCAAATGAGTGCATTCAGCCTCACTGAACGCTCACCATTGCTCACTGTCATGTGACTGGGAAAGCTAATGTGTGAATCTCATACAAGGATATATCACAGCCGGAAAATCAGGAGTATGCCACCCATGGCGAGCGAAATGAGTGCATCCGGCAACAATGAAGGCTTACCTTGCTCACTGTCCCGTGACTGGGAATAGTAAGGTTTGAAACTCATGCACAGGTAAACCACAGCCGGATAATCAGGAGTCTGCCGCACATGATGAGGAATATGAGTGCATTCGGCCACACTAAACGCTCACCTTTGTTTACTGACTAGTAATTGGGAAAACTAAAGTGTGGAACTCATGCACGAATAAACAACAGCCAGATAATCAGGAGTCGCCGCACATGAGGAGCGAAATGAGTGCATTAGGCTATACTTAACGCTCACCTTTGCTCACTGTCCAGTGAGCAAAGGTGAGCGTTAGCATGACTTTCAAACTTTAGCTTTCCTTGTCACTTGACAGTGAACAAAGTTTAGCCATCATTGTGGCCGAATGAACTCATTTGCCTTATCATGTACGGCAGACTCCTGATAATCCGGCTGTTGTTTATCCGTGCATGAGTCCACACTTAATTTTTCCCAATCACTTGTGTGTGAACAAAGGTGAGCGTTCAGTGTGGCCGAATGCACTCATTACGTTCGTCATTGCGGCGACTCCTGATTATCCGGCCATGGTTTATCCGTGCATAAGATAAACACATTAGCTTACCCAGTCACTGGACATTAAACAAAGGTTGGCGAGCAGTGTGGCCGAATGCACTCATTGGCCTCATGATTGTCGGCAGACTCCTAATTATCCGGCTGTGGTTTATCCGTGTATAAGTTTCAAACATTACTTTTCCCAGTCACTGGACAGTGAGCACGGGTTATCGTGAAGTGTGTTCGAATGCACTCATTTGTGTCGCCATGTGTGGCATACTCCAGATTTTCTTGCTGTGGTTTATCCGTGTATGAGTTTCACATATCACTTTTCTCAGTCACTGGACAGTGTGCAAAGGTGAACGTTCCGTGTGGCTAAATGCACTCGTTTGGCTCGTCATGTTTGGCATTCTCCTGACTATCCGGCTATGATCTATCCGTGCAAGAGTTTCACACTTTAATTTTCCCAGTCACTTGACAGTGAACAATGGTTGGCGATCAGTGTGGCCGAATGAACTCCTTTGCCTCATGATGTGCGTGCCATGGGAGTAATATTACGTCCTGCTAATCCTATCAGTGAGGATTGCCATGGACATTATATTACCTCTATCTATTTTATTGACATTATTTGCGTGTAGCAGGAATATTTCGCCCGTGGTACTTTTCCAGTCTACTGCTTAGTGGCTCCTTCATTTCGAAAATCAACTGCTCAATGGAAAAAGAGTTCCTTTAACCCTTAAGTAGGCGCGTGGGGTCTTTAAAGACCCCTTGGGTGTAGCAAACGCAATATTTTATAACAAAAATTGCTTTCGAAGTTGACCTTTTCAGTACCTTCCTAGGACACCTACATACAGCTGATAAATAAAAAACCTCTATTTTTTAATGGATCAATTTCACGCAAAATAATATTTTTAAGCATTCGGGTCTTTTTAGACCCCACGCGCCTACCAACGTTACAAATGTAGTGTACCAGGGACGCCAGGTGGTGCGTTCGTCTTCCTTGTACGCTACCCTCCTCTCATTTCTAACTTAAGTGCTGGTCATGAGATCCTTACTTAACCTAATAGTGGGTTCAAATTTAATTAAAATGTAAGCAATGTGACGCTACGAAGGCCTGCAACATTGAAGATGGAATGGTTAAGTTATATCCAGATCAAGTAGAATCTTGCGGAGTCAGAGGAACACCGCGCGCTCTTTCTCGTGTATTACAATTTATTCATGGAAGATTCAAAAGCGAGGAGGGATAAAATCAAACCGACACATTGTAGAAAATAGGTGCTTAACTTTGAAAGAATCCCCTCACCCCATCATTCCCTCCTAACCAACCGTAGGCTTTTAGATGACCCCCTCCTCCTCTGATTTAGTAAGGTAGTTTATGCTCGTACCCATAACTACTTCCTCTTTTACCGTGAAGAGAACGGTGCTTTGCAGGGGAAACACTTCTTGAGTGAACAAGAAAACTGTGACTGTAGTTGAAGCTTCCTCGGAGTAACTCGGGAACCCGCTGATTTTTCTTCTTCTATCCAGGGTATGTATATGAAGCGCTTGTTCATTTATGGTACTCTTGATAAGATTAAATAATATTGGCAATTTCCACAAAGAAATCATTACCACGACCGATTTCGAAGTGATACTTCGTCATCAGGAAAGATTTATTTGTGGCAAATTGCCAGTATTATTTAATTATTTTATTTCACCACATCACGCCTGAAACGACTCTTTTTTACTCTGATTAGACTCATTTCTTATTTGTGCTGTTTATTTGTTATCAGTTTCATGCCGGCATCGAATTCGACACATATCCTAAAAATATTTGAGTTTGCCCTTCGCGGACAAGATGAATGAGCAAGAGGAAGGAGAAAGAAACCGCATCCTTGACCTTCTTCGGGATATCCCCTCCGAGGATGAAAGAGATTCTACTGCTTCGGAGGAAGAGGATCATCTTAGTGAGTCGGAACATGATACGGGGACAGAAGAAAGTGGTGCATCTGATGATGAGGTGTTAGTGCCAACGACTCTCCCAATAGGTCATCCTCATTAGATTTTGTTGGAAAAGATAAGGTAACGCGTTGGAAAAAGCTTCCACCTTCACGCAGAGTTAGGACCCCACAAGTGAACATTGTGTCTAGTTCGTCGGGACCATTACTGCAGGCAAAAAATGCAAAAACCCCTATCGAATGCTACAGACTATTTTTAGATGATGCTACTGTAAGTATAGTGACCATATGCACAAATATTTACATCTCCCAGATTGCTTTGCTATTCAGTAGAGATCGAGATGCAAAATTGACTGATGAAGAGGAGATGAAGGCTTTCATAGGTCTTCTTATTTTGTCAGGTTCCATTCGTTCTGGACATCAAAATATCCGTGATTTATGGGATAGAGACGGGTTTGGAATCGAAATATTTTATACTACAATGAGTATGAAAAGATTTTTGTTCCTATTGCGTTGCGTCCGCTTTGATGACGTAAAAGACAGACCACAAAGACGTGAGCATGACAAATTCACTGCTTTCCGTAATGTTTTTGAAACTTTTACCTCTAACTGTGAAAAATATTACAATTTAGGAGAGCTAACTACAATTGATGAACAATTGGTTCCATTTCGAGGTAAATGTCCCTTCCGTCAGTTCATCCCAAGCAAGCCGATAAAATATGGGATTAAAGTTTTTACTTTGACGGATGCCAGATCGATGTACACAAAGACTATGGAAGTTTATCTTGGAACACAACCAGAAGGACCTTTCCGCCTGTCAAATCGGCCATGCGATGTTGTGAAGCGTTTAGCGAAAACAATGGCAGGCACTGGACGAAATATTACAGCTGATAATTGGTTCAGCAGTATTCCCTTGGTACAAGACTTGTTAGAGAAAAGGATAACATACTTAGGTACCATGAGGAAAAACAAGGTTGAAATTCCGCCAGAATTATCTAACGCTAAGCAAAGAGCTGTAGGAACTAGCATTTTTGCCTTTCAGAAACACTTGACACTCTTATCTTACATTCCGAAGAAAATCCAGAACGTTATAATGATTTCTTCTATGCATCGTGATGCTTCAATTGACGACAGATCAGGAGAAATGCGTAAGCCTGAAATCATTACTGACTATAATTATACCAAGTCAGGAGTGGACACTGTAGACGAAATGTGTGCGACGTACAGCACTGCGAGACGTTGCAAACGTTGGCCATTAGTTATGTTTTTTAGGATTCTAAATATCGCAGGCATCAACGCGCAAGTAATTTATATGTCCAATAATGCCGAACGTAAGTTGGTTCGGCGGTTATTTCTGAGAGAGGTTGGTCGAGAACTCGTTCATGCACAGATTAGGAAAAGAGCAACATGCAATTCTGTACCTAGATCTCTTCGTGAGAAAGTTTTGAAACTTTCAGGGTCAACATCTTCGGGGCACAGTGAGTTTGATGTGAAAATAAGAGCTAGGTGCACCATTTGCCCTAGAAATATGGACAAAAAAACAAACCAATTTTGCAGCCGCTGTTCAAAAACTATGTGTTTAAAACATATGAAAACTGTATGCCCTCATTGTTTTGATCATTTAAATGAAAATAATAAATGACTTACTTAAAAATTTTCATTGTTTTTGAAATTATTGCTGTAACCCTCCATATTAGTACAGAGTATAAAGTTTTATGTGCAGTATATAATTATATAAAGCCCTTCAAATTGCGATTTGAAAAAATATGTTCTAATAATTAAATAAATAAGAAAAAAATTGTTTACATATAACATAATTCTGAACAATTGATATTTTGATTTGAATACATCTTTAGTCGATAATGAACTACTCCCTAGATGTTAAAGTATGATATTCAGAAATAAAAAAGTGAACATAATTCGACATAAACATTTGCTATATAATAACAATATAAATTATTTTTTTCAGCAAAAATTATTAAAATAATGTCTTTAGAGAAAAATATGCTGCATTAAAATGTTATACACCGTTTAAAACGTTTGTAAATGATAAAATACATGAGTTATGTACCCGCACATAGTGAAATAAGCAATTAGAAGAAAAGAGATCATATTAATTAGCTCAACCAATAGGAAATAATTAAAGGTACTTAAGTCGAACTATCCAACATTCAGCATCTATCGTAAAATATAGCAGTGTAAAATAAACAAATTTGGCGAAGTTATAAACAATTCCGCATGGGGTATTAAAAGACCCCACGCGCCCACTTACGTCACAAAGTGAGGTGCGCCTACTTAAGGGTTAATGTCTCGAGGACGAAAAGTCCTCTGCAGCTACGGGCACCCTTTTCTCAGCCTACTTCGTGTGAAAATTCTTTGGAGGAAAGAACCGTTCGTTGAGGTTGCAGTGACCCTTTTTGTCATCCAGAACTTTTAATAATTCGCTTGTGGAAATGCTTTTTTATGATTTCCCTGGTGTAAATAGCTCAAATTGAGCGTAATAAAAGCAATATTATGCATATTATGGCGGTAATTCATTAGTTGCAACTTTTTCACTTAAAAAATCAATAGGATATCCTTGTTTAAATATATATTTAAAATTTTGCAATTAATGTTACTCAACTCACTTATATTGAAGAGAAAAGTCCATTATAACGAAGTACACATTGGTATAAGTATATTTTTGATGCCATTGTTTTAAAAAATTGCGAATTTAGTAAAAATGGCTGGATTTTTCAGTGGGGCTTTAAACTAGCGGCCGGCACTCTCTGATTGTTAAAGCAATGTAACATGTGAGAAAAAAGAATTTCAACTGTAACAATTGAAGCAAATATGAACCGCAAAAATAAACAATTGTAAGTTAGGAGTCAAAATGACTCCATTAGGTAGTTGTGGTATGGGTGTCAAGTCCAGTTTTCATAGCGTTAACTAACTTATAGGTAAGATTGCTAGATATGTTTTTTGTGGGGAATGTCACCAACAATGGGAAGAAGCATATACCTATTAGAAGTTTGTTTTGAGGTTTTTGTGTACAACTGCATTCTCTTCCCGATGCCCTATTAAAACTTAACTACAACTTGAACAACCATGGCTCGCACCCCTCCCCTCTAGTTTTGATCCTGGGTACGCCCTTGCGTCTGGTACCAAATTAGATACAGCATACAGTTGAAGAACGAAATGTGCTGCTAGCGAGTGAACAGGCAAGTAACCATTGATTTGATTTATTTCTTTTACCTGGCCACCACCTTTACAGATGAGGCTACCACCCAGTCCCCTCTTCCCTGGGCCAGGGCTCTCTTTACATGCTTAAAAATATGGAAATAAAGGAATACAGGTATCAGTATCAGTAAGAAGGCATCGGTAAATATTTGACATGATGGTAGATAAAGTCAGTGGCGCAGCGAGGGGGGTTTTGGGGAATAAAACCCCCTCCAGAACTTAGAGAATTTTTTTAATGTTTAATCCATTTTACGTAATTGCATTGATATTACTAATAAAATAGGGTAGGGATTAATAAAATATCCCTCAGAAAGTCGCAAAACTCACCATTTTGAACCATATATCTTTGAAAATCCGCAATTTATTAATCTCGCACCTACCACTTATCCCGGTTGGTATACTAAACCCCCACACACTCCGATATTAGTTGCACCTAAACCCCCCCCCAACCAGCCTTAATTCCTAGTTGCGCCCCTGGATAAAGTTACCTTATAACTGTGGTTGGGCCACGTTGTAATTTTGAGCAATGGGTGTCGGATGATCTTCGTCCTTGACCAGTCGTGTCTCTGGTCATCCGACAGTGCGTTGATGAGCGGACAAAGACACCACACACACCACATCCCATGAAGCAGGGGCGCAGCTAGGAATTAGGGCCAGGGGGGTTTCGGGTGTAAAACACTGGGATTCTGAGGGTGTGGAATACCCGCAAGGGTCGGCGGGAGGTGCGGGGGCTCTCCCTTGGAAAATTACTCTTATCGATGAGAATGTGGGGACATCTTATTTATTGAATCTGATTGCTTATTATTTTTGGAATATTAGTTAATAATTTCTCAATTTACCTCCCTGATTTAAGCAAATGATACATGATATATCATTTCACATTGAGTAATTACTATTTTCTCTTCAAGGATTGGCAGGATAAACAGACCGAGGATCAGGCTGATGAAAACAATAATTTTGCTTAATAAGTTCATCAGTAACGATCTATAAGTATGTAACCATTTAAGTTCCATGCACAACCTTGTACTCCCATAACTAAACAAGAATTCAAAAGAATGATGTTTTAATTATAAATCCTCAAAGCCAATCAGCGTACTTGTGAATATTTTGATAAAATTCGAGCAATGTTTTTACCTTTTAAGATTTCTGTATTTTAGTTATTACCACGTGTGGCCTAGGGGTTCATAAATTTTTTAGTGTTTCCGTCTTTGATGTTTCCTATTCAGGTTGTAAGTATTTCACTCACTTCATTTATAATGATTAACTATCGATGACTAGATATCTATCTTTGGTATGTCCACCGCTGCCTCAACATGTACATAATTAATGAGAAAAATAAACTCTTCAATATTTATTTGTTGCCCATTTTATTAAGTAAATTTAGCACCCAAATTCTGTGCATGTGAAATGACAAACAATTGATAGAGTGGAAAATTTTCAATTCTGTTATTTTAAATTGATCATTATTTAGGAGAGCATTTTATTTAACAGAAATTTTAAGGCAGTTTTTCCTCAGCAAGTGTCACTACAGAAATGGTAGGTGTGGAACTAGTTTTCCTAGTATGTAGCAGGTTTGACACTACACGTTTTCAGCAGGTTTGTTGCGACAGGTTTGCCGCAGGTTTGTTGCGACAAGTGTGCTGCGACAAGTTTGCTGCAAGTTTGAAAAAGCGTAACTAGGAGGTTTGATTCAAGCTTGCAGGCTTGTCATGACAAGTTTGCTGCAGGTTTTACGCGACAAGTTTGCCGCAGGTTTGTTGCGACAAGTTTGCTGCAAGTTTGAAAAAGCGTAATTAGGAGGTTTGATTCAAGCTTGCCGCAAGCTTGCAGGCTTGTCATGACAAGCTTGCTGCAAACTTGCAACTTTGTCATGACAAGCTTGCAGCAAGTTTAGCATGCTATCTGGGAAAGTCCCTCGGAGATTGCCACACGCCTTCATTCCACAGTATTTTTTCCCACTTATTATTACGCCAACCACCACCGCATTTATAATAAATATAAGTTGCGTAAAAGAAACATTTGGAAAACTGTCGTTATTATACATTTAAGGCACTAATGTTTTCATAAAAATAACTTTACTATTGATACAAGAAGCATATTTCGTAATGGATATGCATTGTTCTTACGAATGATAAGACCCCTTACCTGTCAGACTCTTGTAACTCCCGCCTTAGAAATAAATTCTGGATCCGCCATTGATCAACCACCTTTTAAGCTACATAACGGTTACTCACCTGAATACGAGCCATCTGAAACAAGAGGCTCCTTAGAAGCGTACTGTAGGTAAATTTTGACTTAATTAACTTCATAAAAGAAATTGTAAATTCTTACGGGCAAAGAATACAGAGTAATTTAGTACCCTAAAACAATTTACGCAAATATTATTTTTCTACATCACAGACCTGAAATTTCAAATAGTAATGCACTACAATCTGATTTCTATGCTTGAATTGAAGGAATGAACGCAAAACATCGTTTATATGCAAATAAAATGAGAATGAATGGAAAACTTTACACTCATCGCTGGGATGAAAGCATTTTCAATTTCGCCAAACAGAACAAAAATTAAACAATAACAATTAGCGTCTACGGGATATAGGTGCTAGGGTCACTTCAAATTCACACTAATGATGGGTCGTTAGCAATTGAATGCTACAAAGTGAATAAAAACCCCCATTAATTAGTGATTCCCATTATTCATTGCGCAAAAATAGTGTTTCGTCAATAACTCAGGCTTTCGGCTTAATCAAATGAATATTAGATCAAACGGTTATGCAATGCTGGTAAACTCCTGGGCTTAGTGATTAATTATAATATATCAGTACCAAAAAGCAGTTGCGTATCTAGTAATATACTTGGGGGGAAAGAAGGGTTTTGGGGGAATGAGGAAGTTAGTGGGGGCAACCCCCCTTGGAAACGTGGATTTAAGGGAAAATTTTGAAAAACATTATGCCTCAAAGTGAATTTTACATCATTTTGGCACTTAAAATTTTAGTTGAAGCAGACGCAGTTCGTACATATCAAATCCCGACAGGAAATTCAAATATTTTTTTGATTTCTCTGAGGCTCCCTTGTATGGGGGGGGGGGGGTTAAAGGATGTGTCGCCTTAAATACAATTACGCCATTGCCAAAAAGATTGAAATTTATCGAAAGTAAGTGAGAGACTAGAAAGTTGAGAAGCAGCTGTGACATGAATTACTTGAAAATTATAAATACCTATTAATGATTCTTACATGATACGATATCAGGCAACCATAATGGTAAGAAATTCGTCGGCGATTTAGGAAATGCGACATTATTTCCTTTTTATGCTTTATTATGGGCCCGAAGAGTGTTTTCGAAAACATTAATTACTAAAAGGTAAGTAAATAAACTAACAGGTTAATAGTTATTTCTGATGTCATATCTTCACCAGTTACCTAGTAATTAATGCAGTGTACGAGGTAGAAATAGATTGTAATGGAGAATTCCAAAAACAAAACAAAAATTGAATGGCCAGTTGAAAACTGAGGGTTTCACGTAACGGTGAAAGTGAATTTCAATGACGATTAAAAAGCGATTCTCTAACACTCGATGAGGGGGCCGTGCCTCCCCTTCTCCAACAGATTTTTATAGAAAAAGGGTACAGTTTTTTGTCGTCTCTACGAAAGAATACAATATCTCCCATCGTTATTTAGCGTTAGAAATCCCAGTTTAGATGAATTGCAATGGTCATTTTACCGCATTTGAAAACGGCCATATTTGCGCCCATTTGATGCCACTCCAAGTGACGTCAGAGGGACCTACTTACTATACGAGTAGATAGCAGGTTTACATCGTTTGAGATTCCAAATGCTAGCATGAAGCACAGAGCTCAGGGATACATCTCTTAATAATCATCGGTTAAAACTGCCTACGGTCGGAAAGTTTCCTTTGTTTGATAACGTGTAAATAATCCTTATTTAAGCCAAGTGCTACCTGCTAGCAGCCAGCATCGCAAAAGATTACGTATTATCGCTCCAAGGTCAACTCACATTGCAGTAGCGGGAACCAGAGTGACGTCGTACGGGATTTTCCCAGCGTTCATACTTAGCCGTCGCGTTTCGCGCGCTTGAAAATTTTCACTTCTCATTTAATCGCGAAAAATAAATATCATCATTTAAAAATGTAAAACCGTGAAATGCGTTCTTCAGGAGTAATAATCATTCCATTAAGGCAATAAAAATATAATAGGAAACCACCCTATTGCAATAGGTAAGAGTCAATGGCAACACTATAAACCCTTTCCTGCCGGCGCCTACAGTAGAAAAACGTTTTCGTGCTACAAGTAGCATAAGAATATTTTAAACCTCTCTGCACGGAGCTCTTTTTTGGGGGTGAGTTGCCTGGGTATTTTCGTCCCTCAGATTTGGGGCTCAGCTCAACCCTTACCCCGCCCACTGGACTTCACCCTCTGACCCTATCAAGTCACGAATCCACGGCCAACTGATTGCGTTACCAGTGTTTTTTTCAACCAGACATTGTAGTTGATTTTAAATGATTTCCTCTCTCAAAGAATTACAAAAATATTTGTTAAGCATTCTGGAATTTTAAACGGGTTTCTAGCGTTTATAACAACAAGGTTAGTAAATATAAGGTAATAATACTTAAAGTCCAGAAGTCCGTTATTTTTAACGCTAAAATTCCGTTTAAAAATTGCTTCGGCACAGAAAAAAACTAAGAACTCATTTCAAAGTATAAAAACATAGCAGTAAACAATAAAATCTATTACTGAAAAAACTATTGAAAACATAACTACTATGCATCGGATTCCTGCGGTGAGGATGGTCATAAATGAGTGGGACGGTCGGATTTTATTACCTAGGAGTGGCCCTTAGGACTCGCTTAGCTGGGCCTCAGGCTGGGCCTGAATACATCGGACAATTGCTGCCTCAGCAGCCATTTCCCTTCCATCCCGAAGGCCAGAGCCGGCGTTCAGTCGTCTGCGTAGAAAAATCCGCGACAGCTATACCCGACGTCAGTTGATCTGCGTATGAAAATACCCGTCGGCTCCACCCGACGTCCGGCGGGAAAGGGTTAAAGAGAAATATAACCCTTCAGCTGCGGGATTTCACGACTTTAGCTACCAGCCAGTGCAGAAGAGAAGCAACAAATATTCTTCCCTCTGGCCTGGTGTCTCGAAATCCACAGCCGAGGGCCTCGCAAGGAGTGGACATATATAATCCGGGGCAACCCTTCTTTCTTTCTCATCAACAGATGGGCTTACATTTGGGCATTTTTACTAGGCATATTAACAGCGTGGAGCGGCAAGAAAACAATAAAATATGAACAGCAGGATACGAAATGCGAAGTGGAAAATAAGGCATAAATGGCGACTTCATAGAATGTCACTTTTTGCAAAAGAGGAGGGTACTAACTTAGCATGGGAAAGTAAAATGGGATAGGGCTGACTACCTAACAGGGGAAATTGTCATTACTTTCTATATTCCATTACACATAAATATTATGTAATTTTTGTAATGCAATACCTAAATTGAGATTTTGTCACATTTTTTATCTACTGGCAAGGAAAATAACCAAAAGACTTTCAATTTCGGACTTTTTCAGGAATATTAACGTCGTGGATCCAGAAAGAAACAATACGAAATGGGCATTGCGATAGGAAATACCGTGAAGCATCCATTGCAGTGAAGGATGGCCGGGGAGGCTTAAGCCGCATGAGCGATCCCTAAAGTGAGGAAAAGTCACTTAGACTCTACCCGGGAGACACAAAAAGTATGGGAAATTGACGTATATAGTCTAGCAATGGTCAAACTTCTAAAATCTTTTTTCTTGCAGCTTGAGGCTTAAGCGTTGCGACAATATTTCCTTGGCCTTCTGTCGATTTTTGAGGGGGGTCATTCAATGACTCTTTGTCTTTTCTCGTCTCGTTCACCGTAAACACCGGTGTGAGTGAGTGCGTCAGTCAGTAAAACGTCGGAAGTGCGTCTTAATGTATGCTTACTTTGTGACAAGGATTCTTTTCCAGGTGAACTCACTTTTCGGTGCAGGTTCTTCTAAATACTCGATGGTTGCGTGAGCGTTGACAAAGCGTTGATTGACAAAGACATATGGCAGCGAGCGGTGTAATACGGGAAAACAAGTCGGACGATCAACTCCGGTATCCAAAGGTGGTCACCATGGAGATTCCAGGGGGGCCCAGGCCGCGCAAATTGCCGTCTCCGAGAAAATAGGAGGCCGCACAAAGATAGACGAGCCTGCGTCCAGCCCGTACCACGGCACCAAGGAATGGAGTCATCCGGTGGTCATCCAGGTCACGTAAAGTTATATTGCCCAGACCCCAGTGATACCACCCCTGTGTCCAAGTACTTGTCCCCGTATGCAGCAATACGCCACTGTTAAGGCACCTTGTGCAATTCATCGACGCCTCAGTGATTTTTCTCATTATGCTCAGACTTTGTCAGCAACGGAACTTAAATGTGTAATTGGGACAGACTTGATTACTTTCCAGACATAAAAAGTGTAACGAAGTCTAATAATTGAAATAAGTCCGCTTAACGGTATACATTTTGGCTTTTGTTAGATATTTTTTATTGTTTCATGGTAGTTTCAAATGCCCGTTGCATAAATCATTTATTATTTCATCCATTCATCACTAACCCAACCATGTTCACCTATCAGGTTAAAAATTTCATCTAAGATGTTTCTTATTTTTGAATATATTTGTGCGAATGCTGAATGAAAAGGTCCTTGCATTTCTTTGGGTATTCCTACGAAACCTATTTATCTACCTTCACCTGCCGCCGAGTCGTCACGCGCCTTAAAACAATTTGGATCTCTTCTCCACGAAACAAGCTGTGAACGGGAATCCCCGCATTTATTGCAATGCTTAATTAAATCTTTCGTTAAATCGTCCTGACTGACAACTTAAGGAGGTTTATCATTTGTGGGTGGTTTTCGCGCTTTTCATCCGGGCAACCGACGTTGAACCATTACAATATATATGAATATTAATTATCAAATATTACGATATAAGCCATACTCAAGTAAAAATTTCTCCCTTGAAACAGAGCTGATTCTGGGCTGAAACTCCACTGAATGCGCTCAAACTGCCTTGAAACAACCTTGTCACTGCACTGCACTGCCTTGTCCTCAACAAGAAAAAGAGCACTCAACTGAAACTCTGATGTCATTCTCCCTTGCAAGCCCATTGAATTTGAACTGCTTCTCCCTTGCTGCATATGTGACCCACTGATACTGAAAAGGACAATAGGCTCAGGCCAGGCCGAATTTATGACACCACTGCGTCTCTCTTGCCGCATGTCTTTACTGCCTTGCCACAGAGCTGCGGCAGCATTCGGTATCCCCTCTCCCTCATGGATTTGAACTGCTTCTCCCTTGCTGCACATGAGCTCTACTGGCACTGACCTGGACAGTGGGCTCAAAGGCCAGGCCAACTTAATAACTCCACTGAATCTCTCTTGCCGAATGTCTTAACTGCCCTGCCACAGAGCTGCAGCAGCATTTGGGTATCCCCTCTCCCTCATGAATTTGAACTGCTTCTCCCTTGCTGCGCGTGTGCTACCCATCGTAAGATTTGCCAACATACGGAACCCTTCTACCGGACATATACGCGACCCCTGTTTCCAGCGGCAATGTATTTTTTTTATTTAACTTTTGGCAACACGTATACATTTTCCCGCGCGTCATGCTGTCGGTTGCCGTTATTTCTCTCAAGTTGCTAGGAGCGAGGTGAGCGTGGGTTTTAGTATGAAAAGATTGATGGCATAAATATTTTCCCGGTACTTCGACGGTTGTTAACGGCAAGAATTAATCGAAATTAAGGTGAAGGGAAGAACGAGGTCGGTGGTGATGACTGCAGTCATAATTGGAGGTAAGCGTTTTAACTTCTCTAATGGCATGTTTATTCCTTCCATGTTTAGCCATGAGAACGTTGACATTGAATTCGTGTTTTAATCCAGGCACGTTTAAGGATTTCAAGCTCCCTTTTCGGGGGTCATGCAGCCAATAACGAATTCTTCTTTCAACGCGTTGGCGACTGCCGTCCACTTTTCCTGCCTCATGGATACCCCGGACGAGGAGGATAATACACCGACCGGTCATCAATGCCGCGGATGCCGCGCCGTCCGTTAGTCATCCTGCGGAGGACGGACAGTGAGCTCGAGCGGGCTTTCGAAGAAATAAGGAATGCGGGTATGTTTCGCTATAGTGCAATGTATATTTACTGCTTATACTTATTAGTTACTGCTGAATGTTTTGGAATCTTTCGTGGTTTTCATTTGGAGTTCACACATAGCCTAAGTAACGAGTCATCGCTTCGTTTTTCATTTAACTATGATGCAAAGCGCATGCTTCCTCAGTGATAATTTAAGTTTTGCTTTCTATAATTCGAATAGTTCACATTAATGCACCATATAACTAATAAGCAAAGTAAAGGAGAGTTTTTCATGTGCAATTTTGCTAATTTGATTTTGAGTTAAGTCGTTTGTGACTCTCATCAGTCATGTTTCTTTTCTTTTTCAGGAGCACCTAACTTCCATGACTTCTTTCATTTGGAATATTTTTATATGTGCTTTTAACATTAATTATTGATGTATTTTCATGTTCTAATAAATTGTGTCTTGAAAAATGTTGTGGTCATTGCAGTTATAACTATTGTATATCGCTATCACCTGTCCAACCTTTATCTTTTATCATGCATGCAAAATTGTGGGAGAAACTGTTATGTGATCATCCACTGTTGGCTGGGTTGTGCAAGTTGTTAATTTACAGTTAATTTAGCCAAGTTGTTTCATATGATTTGACAAGGGAATTTTAATGGATTGGGTAGGGGAAACGTATTCAGCCAAACAAGGGAGTTTCAGCCTGGCATACAAGGGAGTTTCAGCCCAGCTATCCAATGGAGTTTCAGTCTAGCTGGCCAAGGGAGTTTCAGTCTAGCTGGTAGCCAAGGGAGTTTCAGTCTAGTTAGTGGCCAAGGGAGTTTCAGTGTAGCTTGCCAAGGGAGTTTCAGTTTAGTCAGCCAAGGGAGTTTCATTGGAGTAGCTGGAGTTCTTAATTGCACTGCTACTGCACTGCCATCCCTCTTCCAAACTCCACTGGTTTATTTCAATTTCAATGCAGTTTCAGCATAGAAGCAAGGCAGTGAGTTTCAAGGTAGTTTCAGCCCAGTTTCAGTCAAGTTGCAAGGGAGAAATTTTTACTTGAGTATACTTGGCAAAGAATGGCGTAGCCTTATATCCGAAAATAAAAACGACATATTCCTACGAAAGAGCAATACATGGTAATGCGGGTGCACAACAGCCTATGAATAGCAAATTCCGTGAAAGTTGTGAAATCTCAACAATTATTTTTTACCACAAGGAATTTTATTTTGAGGGCCCATATTTTCAATTTAAATTTTTTAGAATATCATTAAGTAAAATGAAGAGAGAAAATTGCATATTTTTGGTATTTATTTACTCGGCGTAATGGGTTAATAACTACTGATATTTTGCCAAAAATCATGCATTTTTGAAATTTTAAATTTTTCAACCGTTTTAGATTATTGAATTTTGATATTTTATACTTGTTCATATATTTGGAAATATAACTTGTATTTTAAAGGAAAACGTTAAGTATTATTTAATTTTCTCTGCATTTGGATCCTGGGAACTCAAACATCAAATATTTCAACAAAATGCTAACTAGTAATATAGGACTCGATAGTGTGAACGAAAAATTTTCGTTATTTTACAACAAAACTCGCACTCGCGTGTCTTCAATTTTGAAATTTTCATAACAAAGAAATAAGGATTTATAATAAAATTTCCTTAAAAATGTCCTTTTATTCATTATTATGGCATTCACCAAGATCTAGATATAAATTTGCAAATTACAGCGGCACATCATTTTGACGCTGACGGTAAGATATTTGCAAAGCGGTGAATACAGACAACCACTTGAACGTAATACAGTATCACAATGTAGCGCATGCAAACTTCGTATCCAAAACATCAATATGATAGCAATGCCTTTGCGGACTTAAAAACTGTGCTTTTCATTCCTTGCGATAAAAAATATGTATTTTGTCCAATTTTTACGATAAATATTTTCTCCATGATATAATCATCTCAACTGATATATCTGAACACGCAAAACCACGCGTGTAATACCTAAAAATTATCTAAAAAAAATATTTGTACACATCTTGGAAGTTATTTGTTTCGTGCCTATAAATGGGACAGTTACCAGGAAATATATGGCCATTCACCTGAGAAAAACATTCGTTGCATATATCATTTTAGCATTAACCATGGCTAGCAATGGTTTCAAGAGGACATATTATTGTCATTTGAACAAATAATTGGATATCCAATATCCATATGGTGATTGTGGTGCAGCCATTCAGACTACAACCCAATACTGATGTAGTAATTGAAAGGCATGTGGGTACATCAACAATTAAAACAGACCAGTCACTCAATTAAGCACTCTCTTTCTTAATCGTATGTTGTTATTAACATCATATTTAAATATAAATTACATAGAAGAACTATATCAACTAACATTGATGAGAAAATTAAACAGTGATTAATCACACAATGATTATAGACAATATTTTGAAAATTATTCTTGAGACAAAGTGCCTCAAGTTTTTATTGAAAGTGTTGAAATGCTTCTCTTACTTTTAAATATAAATAATTTTCTACCAGTAAAAAAATTAGCAGTTAAATATATGGGAATAAATTATTAAGTCCTTCAAAATGTAGCAAAATTAATAGACTTAAAATGTAGGAAATAGGTCACAGACCTAACTGAATATTTTATTATCATTTTCAACATTATGGGAGATTTTTTCATTTCATACAAGCAAAACTCATAATATTAAGAATTATTTACCTTTATTACTAATGAATAGAAATTAATTGGACCAATTTATTGGAATACCAATGAAAGAAAAGGTGTATCTAACAGGAGAAAGTATTTTCACAATCATTGAGAGAATAAGGCTTCTTTCCGGTGTACCCGCATGTGTAAGACAAGGTTTTATTTGGTAATGTAAGACTTTTCACATTCATTGCACGAATAAGGTTTCTCATTAGTATGAATCCACATGTAGCAGATAAAGCTGCTTCTTTCGGAAAAAAAACTAATCACATTCATTGCATAGATAAGGTTTCTCCTTAATGTGAGTCCGCATGTGACAGACAAGGTAACTCTTACGAGAGAATGATTTAACACATTTATTGCAAGAATAAGGTTTCTCCTTCGCATGAGTCCGAATGTGATTAACAAGGGTGCTCTTTTGAGAGAAAGACTTATCACATTCATAGCAAGAAAAAGGTTTCTCCTTCGTATGAGTCCGAATGTGACGGACAAAGCTTTCCTTATGAGAGAAAGACTTATCACATTCATTGCAAGAATATGGTTTCTCCTTCGTATGAGTCCGAATGTGACTGACAAGGGTGTTCTTTAGAGAGAAAGACTTATCACATTCATTGCAAGAATAAGGTTTCTCCTTCGCATGAGTCCGAATGTGATTAACAAGGGTGTTATTTAGAGAGAAAGACTTATCACATTCATTGCAAGAATAAGGTTTCTCCTTCGTATGAGTCCGAATGTGACGGACAAGGGTGCTACTTTGAGTGAAAGACTTATCACATTCACAGCAAGAATAAGGTTTCTCCTTCGTATGAGTCCGAATGTGAACTATAAGGTGACTCTTTTCAGAGAAAGACTTATCACATTCATTGCAAGAATAAGGTTTCTTCTTCGTATGAGTTCGAATGTGACGGACAAGGTGGCTGTTTTCAGAGAAAGACTTATCACATTGATTGCAAGAATAAGGTTTCTCCTTCGAATGAGTCCGAATGTGACGGACTAGGTGACTCTTTTGAGAGAAAGACTTATCACATTCATCGCAGGAATAAGGTTTCTCCTTTGTATGAGTCCGAATGTGACGGACAATGGCACTCTTTCGAGTGAAAGACTTTTCACATTCACCGCATGAATAAGGCTTCTTTGCTGTGTGTGGACTACCTGTGCATGATTTCCGATCTACAATTAAGCTTATCCTCACTTCCCTCACATTTTTATTCCCTGCAAACAAGGCTGAGGCTCTTTCAGGAACTGGGGACTCTAGAAAAGAAATTCACATTAAAAATAAGTAAATTCAGGGATGAAATCTATGATTTGTTGAACTATTTTATAGGAGCCATTAGACAGATATCAAGGAAGCTACTTAAACCGATCCTTCGTTTTGATGCTATACACCTAAAAAGATGTCAGTAAAGGTGGTTTCCATACATTTCTTCACATATTGAGCGGCACTGTTCCTAAGAGAAATTGAGCTAAGTATTTGCATAAAAATCTCAAGTATCCACTCCAGAAAACACCTCAATGTACTTTTTTCATGCACAGAAGTAAACATAAACGGAATTTACAAATGGCATGCATACACATAATGTTGAATTTAAACAATTCCCAACATTATTAAATGCAAATACTTTCTAGCAATGCACGACTAAAAATATGCAATAAACAATAAAAATTAACAATAACTTTGGGGGCTAGAAGGTAACTAAAGCTCACAAAAACATCATTGCCAGCTTAATAAATCATAAAGAGGAAGATGGAGGGCCAATAATATGGCATATTATAAGAACTTACCTTCAAGGTCTACATATATTAAAAAAAGAAATATTTGTATGAGAAACAAAAGCAGTTATTGAAGATCACATTCTTTTAAGGGCACTATTCTCCATTTCTAACTAAACTTTCATAACCACAACACCTTGCTTTATTTAAAAAAATTATTTCAAGTATAAAGGAAGGGGGGAATTAATTATCTCATACCTTATGCCATTATATAATGTATAGGGATGGTCAGATGGGATGCATCATATCCAAATATCTGCTGTTATTGCCCTTAATCAGATATATCGGATCCAAAGGAGCGGAGGGAATCGTATCTGGATCCGAAATTTTATATTATGGCTTCAGCGAATGGACCCATATGAGAAGAGTGGATAGGGTTCTAACTCTCTCTTTGAATGTGCTCTCACAGTTCTGCTGATATCTCTTTCTGCCAGTCTCGGTTTGAGAGTCTGGATGGTTCAGAACGGATTGGTTTCAAAAGCCATCAGAACAGACCAGTTACACAGAATGTTAAAATGATAAAAAGTGTCATGTTTGCACAATGAATCCAACATTTTGATAAAAGGCTTTGCATGCAAAGATGCACCGAAATGGCAGACAGCACATTTTGTAACATATCAGTAGCCTCCCCCACACTACTCCCCAACTCCATCTTACGACCATATACAATCGTCTGGTTTCAGTGGCTGACCCTGCATTCAGGGTTGAATTCGCCATGGATTAATTCTAGCAAGTAATCACCATGAAGCATGATTCATGATTCTTGAGTAAGTCTTTAAGAATATCTATTTCATTTTCTCACTTTGTGGATAGAGACTTCACATGAAAAACCAGAAAATTGGCAAAGCTACCTGTTATCCAAGTTGTTCACATGTATCCATTTTCCAAGTTCCTCACTCTTCCCTAAAATTCTTTAATAATTTATCTATTTTTAGAAGCTATCATCACAATAATATTTGAATTTGGAATAAGTCCTAAGTGAATTTTCACAAAACTCAAAGTAACTAAAATGTGAAGAAATGTAGAAAATACCACTAGAACATCATAATAAAAAATAAACTCAACAGTTATAAGTTAAATTAGCATGCAATTAATTCAAACTTCTCATATCCATCCTCAAAGAGAGTGATGCCTTGTACTTTGCTTTACCACCTTTAACAATTTGGATGAAGCTATAAGCTTGAAATCTTAGCTTACGAGAATAAGTAAGCATGGCCTGGGCACCCACTGCATTACTCTCCAGAACTATAACTGCTGCACACAAGGTATTGAAATTGAGTTTAGCCTATTTTCGGCCAAATCAGTTTTTTTCCTTATCTCACTTTTTCCATGATTAACTGTTAAGCCTATTAAAGCACAGTTGCCAATAGCACAAAACAGTGAATTGGTTGGGGTGTCTTTCGAAGCAAAATTTTACCATCATTTCAAAACTGAAAAAATCCACATGAGCTCATTTCAACAAGTTCCATGTTAATTTTGTGTATGGACGCCGCAATTGACATGGTGCATAAACGGAATCTTATTCTTATTATTCTTCACAAGTGATTTATTGGGATTTTTTTCTATTACCCAGTATGAAAGACATAACTGTCAGGTGAAGTACACTGGAATTCCCATATGAATGCACATTACAGCATATATTGTTTAATGTTATTGAAGCATGAAAAAATTTTACTATACACATGCTGACCTGATTATATTCTCAAGCAGAACTATACATCATGAACTAAAGAATTTTTAGATGGATGACATACACAGATGCTACGTCCTTCACATGGGAAGTATCAAAAAACCCGGTTCAGAATTCAATCAAATTTTCTTGTTTTATACATAGCCCATTGGGAGCTGTCCTTGAATCAGCCCGCATATGGGGTTATATAACCAAATAGTTTAAACTGAAATGCAGTTAAACCTATACTGGTTAAATGTATTCATGTATAAGAGCCACTCTCCGAAGAGTGAGCATTAGTCCAGTGGTTAAAGAGCCCAGTTGTCATGCCGAGGACCCCGAGACAAGCCACATGTTAAAATAAAATTTTCAGTAAACTTAATGGGAATATTGACAAAAAAACAAGCTTTTCTAATATAAGAGTGCATTAAGAATGTAGGAAAAAAATCAAATTCAAAATTTTATTGAATTCTGAGACACAGCTTTTGGACATTCGCCTAGTTAAAAATCTTTTCTCTGAAGAGTTATTTTCTAAGCACTGAAGACCACTCACCCACATCCTCCGTCATAGACTCCATGGCCATTGTTCGATTTTGAATCAGTTCCCCATTCTCCACAACAGTAGGCTAAAAGTAAGCAGAATTCAGATTTACAAATGACAACTTTAGGATACTAAAAAAATGAAACAAAAATATTAAATTCTTGGGAATTTCTTGCATGAATACAAAACCAAATGAAGTGACAACACCAACACTAATCCTAAACACTCTCTAATAATACACTGTCCTAAATACTAAAATATATACTTCTTTACAAGGAAAAAGGGTGGGCGAAAAGAATAAACAAAATGCAAGGTAAAATGTTGCTCGGCAACAGGTCTTCTTCAGAGTTTGTTCTTCCATTCTTAATTATACATGGTATTTCGTCGTGAATCTTCTTAACTGAAGAGTGGGAGTCATGTGGGATAAGTTTTACTTATCGGCTCTCTGTTATGGATGGTGATGACTTCCTTGGCTGGCTCCTGCTGCGTTTTCATTTGCCGTGGGCTGAGAGAATATTTAATTCAAGGCGTCATGGGTTGACCTTATTCCTCTTAGCACAAATATTCACACAGGATATTGAATCAGTTCTCCTTACCTTCTGAATGCTGATTTAAAGCTACCCATGAACCATGGCAAGCGGCATTGGTTACAATACATTGTGCAAATTTTTGAAAATAATGATAAAGGTTTCAAAATCTTGGCTCAAGTGCCCAAGTTCACAGTATTTGAAATAGAGGATCTCTACCCCACATCACTTTCATCCATTTATTTTATTGAATGTGAATTTCATGCATACCTCAGTGGCATCAGTCTCCTTGGGAGATAGTTCGTTCTTGGCCAAAATCAGCAGAGTGTCAAGGTCTATCACAATGGCTCCTGTGCCTTCAGCATCCACCTCTTCCCCTTGGGAAGATGTTGAGGCCTGTGCCTGCATATGAGTCCAAAATCAGCATCATTATAAAACAGGGATACAGGTATATAGAAATAGCTTCGTGAGTTCACAAAAAAATTGATTCCTATTTATAGCATTGATAAATATCTACACACCACCTCAAAACATACACTTCTGTAACATTCACATCTTAACCGCTTGTGTTATACATTTACATGCAATAAATTGTACATTAATCTATCATAGTACTCGAAAAAGAAAAAACTCATGTTACCAAGAAAATGTAGGATTAGCCACAGTTAAAAGATCAATACTACTGTGAAAGAATATTTGTCTAATGCCTCAACGTGACTGAGATTTAGGTGTAATTTGTATTGCTTCAAGATATTGATGCCCTTATTATTGTTTACTTTGACAAATATTCTATGAAAGCAAAAAGTGTTTGTATTCTGTGGACTTTATCTACAAGATATTTTTACCACTCAAAATTCTCTTAAGTCTTAAAAAAATGTATATGTAACATTCAATTCCAGGAAAATCACACACAAGAGTACAAAAAAAATACAAAGCATGCTTTGCTGAGACAAAATGAGATATAGTTACTCAATTGACTAAAGTGCATCATATTGTTACCTAATCCTACTGCAATGCCTGGACTAACTACCAACCTTGGCTTCCCCACTAACGATATATAATATATAGTGGGGTTATATATCTAATATATAACCCCACTTTACGTACAAGAAGTAAGCCTAAAACGATCCTGCACATACTTTTATTATAACATTTTGATTTTTGGTGCTTTTTTAGGGGTGCATCGTGGGTAGTAACAGTATTAAATGTGTATTACTTTAAGCACGCGAATATAACTTTTTAAGGCAATAATGTTAATAATTTAACAAAATTTTAAGGTTTAAAAATTCATGCGACTCAATGGTGAATGCAACCAGATTTACACAACCAGATCTCTGTAAAAACTGATGTAAAATCCACAAAATCTCAGTTATCCTTATCTGGGTGTAAAACATGATAATCAAGTCTCCTAGGAGCAACAAAATCAGAGGCTACGCAGAAATTGACATCTACTTGTTTTTTTATTCTATCAGAGAAATTAGTTATTTAGTATCCTCATCTGGGGCCCTAGAACCAATAATTAAAAAAAATTCAAAATTCATACAAGGATACTGTAGCTCATTGTTAAAATGTCTACTTAAACCGCATGACTCACTCTACTTCAAAAATTGACTGCACATACAACCTCATACTTGTGTGTTCATGTATGCTGCAAATTTTTGTGCAAAAAATTATATTTATAATTATGATGAATTTATTCGCATACCTTTTTTTTCTTTTTTAGTTTGTACTGATTTTGTATCTGACCTACTCAGTGACATCTCCTATATTTGTCCAAACAAATCACTGGACCAATTTAAATATTATTACTATGATGATGATTACCTGAGCAGAGGCTTGGGCTACAAGGTCATTTGTGGCCCCATCAGTGCTATCATTGTGCACATATCCTCCTCCATCATCACTGATCTGGTCAGCTTTTACACAAGGGGACCCACATGTTGCCATGCCACTCTGATAGAAAGAGAATTAACACTTCATTGACATGGGTTTTCACCAATTTGTATGAGAAGTAAAAGATCACAACCAAAACATCAAATTTATGCACAAATGAAAAATTCCCTGAATTGCTATTCTGACCTCAGAGAGGAAGGAAGGATAAATTCATTGATCAACAAAATATGGTCCATTAAGTTACTCTGCCTTTCCAATTAGCCAAAGGAAAATCGTCCGAAGAATGAAGAACAAAATTATCGGCAATATTTTGAGATATGATGGTCTCAAGACATCAGTCATCGGCAACCAAGAATTTTTGTCTGCATGTCCACACAAATATGTTGATTTCATTTATTAAAGATAATCATTACATTTCATTTCAATAAAAGTTGACATGCTATGACATATGACATGCTCCATCAAAATCAGCTCACAGAAAATAATTGATGCCTGTCAACAAACAGACTGGTTTGCCAACATCCAATACCCTCTCCAAAGATGGTATCACTTGCTCAGTAAGCAAAGGTGTGAGATCAGAGCAGCTGTATGCCCCCATTCTATTCAGTGCAATTACCCATCCTTTTTGCATGAATTCGTCAAGAATGACACATCTCTTTGTTACTAAAAAAAAGCTTTTGGGCCTATGGGCCAAAACTAAGGCAACTGTGATTTCCTTAATCTTCCTTGAAAAAGCAACCAAAATAGATCAGGAGACATAGATGGTAGACAAAAATTAGCACGTCAACATAGCGGAGATGTTTTTCTTTAACCAACATGATGAGTAACAGTGAAAGTTCTAATGAAGATGTATGGCACATGTAACATTCACTTATTCAGATATGATAAAGGAAGGAAAAAGGTATTGTTATTATGGTAAATGATATTGGATTATTCCATGGAGGACTAAATTTTTGTAGTAAAAAAACTATGCTTTACAAGGCAAAAGTGAACTTACCAAGTCATCAGTTGCCAATGGGTCCACTGCATTACTTGAAATTCCATCTGGATCCGGTGTGTTCATCTCAGGATAATTACATTCACTGAGAGGGTCTTCGTTCTCTTCCTTCACAGTTTCCTAGAAGATAATGCTGTGTGCCAATCAATTGGGGGAAAATAAAAATGTGAATAATTATAAATAATAACAATAAAACCTCCTCTTTCACCTGAGACCACTCAAGCTGGCTGAAATCATGTTTGCACAAGATTTTAGAGACAACCTATAATGAAATTGCAGACATGACCAGTTTACTCTGCACACCTTGGTGTGGAATGTTTCTCAGTGTGCTAGCCACAGTAGAAGTGGGTAAATTCTACACCTTTCAACTCACAGGTTACAGGTTCGAATCCCAAATGGATGGTCTTCCCCCATCCAGGCCTTGGAATATTTGCGTGTCTGTAACTTGATTGTAGGAGAGGACTTCAAAGTCCTGAATTCCATGAATCAATAAAAATGAGCTATTAACATCATTTGTTCACATTTATTTAGAGTAAGGGCCATTTGTTTCATCAACATTGCAGGGCCACCTGACCCTTGGAACATCATCAGCCCCAGCATAAACTGATCATGGCCTACATGTGCATAGTCGAACCTACTAATGCTCTTTTTTTAGCTAAACAGCTCCTAAAGGTTGCATGCCTTACACCCTAAAAACATGGTGGCGAATTGTCATCTACTAATCATTTCAATTTAAGAATCTACTTTATACAGTATAAAAAGGGAGAAAAGCTCACATAAATCATTTTAAAATGTATAGCAACACAGCAGAATAGTAATAATATAACAACATCATATCCATCAAGTGAAATAAATAAAATAATTGGTTGAAATAAAATAATTCAAACATAGTGGCATGCATGCTCCTTGCTTACGCTAATATATAACAACATTTACATGTTTATCATTAGGCATGCTTTTCAATAACCAGGGTTTCCCTTGCTTTAAATCATAGAAAACATATTTTCACAATACTATTAGACAAGTAATTTACTGAACTACAGAAGGTATAAGCCAAAAACTTTGAAAAATGACGAACCTTGATTATGCAACATAAGTTCCTACGTCAATGATGATATTCGCCTTGTACCTATCTTTAATGTGTATAGACCACTTTTGAAGTTATTATAGACATTATGGCTCTACTTTTGGTTGTATATAAAAGTACTTGTGGCGATTAATAATGAACCGACACAACTTGGCTGACAATAACAAATGTTTATTTCACTTGAGTCATTTTCCTGACTATACGCCTAAAAGTTATCAGACATATTCCTTAGTTATATAGTTAGGTCCCATTATGCAACCAGAGTGGAAAATAGGTGCTGCACCATTTTTAAGTCATTTCAGCGAACTTGACAATGGAATCACCCCCACCAATCAATTAGGTAGGACTGATGTCTTGTTATGAAATGACAGATGTGCATGGCCAACTTACCCCTCGGTCATGGGACCGAGGAAAGCAGGCCTAAAAGAGTTTTCTCATAATGCCACATGTTGGGCAAGAGCAAAGCGTTAATAGTTCTGTTTCTACTGTTAACCAAGAAATGTTCTGACATCTTTGTATACCTTAGTTGCAATGCAGTCACATCTAACTCCACTTTTTTATTTGAAGGTAAATAGTTATAATGAAGAGGATAACGTAAGTGGCCAATTACATTGGTGCATGCGTGCAGCCGGCTTGAGTGGCCTCTGGTAAAAGAAAATTCTCTGGGGTACTTTAAGCAATTGCATCGGTCATAGGTGTTGAGTCGCTGATGTGGATGCTGAAGCAGGCTGTATGCATGTTAAAAACATAATAATGGCTGCATGAATTCTGCAATACAGTAAGAAGCATTCCTTTTAAAATACTGAGTCAGGTCACCTTTGAATTCATTGATTGATTCATATATCTCTATTACTTTATTATTTTTTCTTCTACTGCTCAGAATAACATCAACTGAGGGGCAAAACAGACAGAAATTGAGTTGAGTCAACTACTTTTGGGATTCCCACCAGGTCATTTTATCCATGCTGGCCAACGTTTCAGGATCCGAGTCGGGGCTTATCCTCAGGGCTGCTGAATATTCTTTTATAACAAACAAATAAAAAAACATTTATCCCTGAGAATGAGCACCAAGTTGTAGCTTGAAACATAGACTAACATGGATAGGTTATCCTGCATGGAGTCCTGAGAAGAATTTGCCCACATTATCTGCTGGGAAAGCATCAAATAATATTTCCAAAAATTAAATTGCTAACCTCAATCTTATCTGTGTAATGGACAATAATTTTGGAATATAAACTGAGAAAAAAGATACATTATGTGTTCAAAGAAGAATGACTAATAAAATGCTTAGTAATTAATGGATGACCCTAATAGCAAACAGCAATTCCATTAAAAAAATAGCATTTTGAAAACTTCTGGTTACAACTTTTAATGCAGTGGAAGTTTAAGCAACATGATATTCAAAAGCAGTGAAAATTTCCAGTTCTAGACTATAGAGATCAACTGCAGATCACCACTGAGGAGACCCATCTATTCAGTCTATACCGTTCAGTTCCTTTACACTGGTATGTCTAAAACACTGAGCAAAACAAAAGCATACTGCACATCTCCTATTAATTGAAATGGAAAAAAACACACCCCAATGTTTATGATTATTTAGCCAAGTTCAGACCTTATTCTCCATATTGATAACAACAATGACCAGCATTGGCACATGAATCTCACACTAGGTACCATCCAAAATTAATTTGATGCTTTATTTTTCCAGTAAACTGGCCTTTTTATGGATCAAGGTGATATTGAATTTGAGTCAGACATTAATAACCAATAGGTTAACATAAAGTCCCACAACAATTGCATGATGAAATGTATAATTATTTAAAGTTTCCATAGAATGAAATAAGCATCAAATTAAGTTATGTGAAAGACCAAAAACTAATTAATGCCTATTGATAGAGTTAATTTCAATCTCTACATGAATTTCAAAATATATTTCAGCTTTTTTCAAATTATGGATAAATTAATGTTGGATATGCCTTTCTGAATGAAGGGGTGATAAGTGCAGAGCTATTAGTTTCTTCCCGAAATATGAAATAGGGTTTTTAGGATAACAATAGTTAGCAATGACATGTTTTGAATGATATGGATTTTATCACCCTGTACAAAATTTTAGATGAATTGTCTATTCATTGATCAATATCTCATGAAACTTGTGTTTGTCTACCATCACTGACCCAAGTAGCAAATTTTAAAAAACCTTGTCACACACTTTGCGTGAAGCAACGACATCTGGATTCTAATAAGGCATTCGTAAGTTTCTTGCATTGTTAACATGGACAGCTTTGTTTCCCCACACACAAAATGTCATCATACCATCAAAAAGTAATGATTGCAATGTAATAACTAAAAATAGTAACTACGATTTACCAAAGGCTAATACCATGAAGGAAGTTGTAAGTACAAGGTAGGCATCAATAATAAGTACATACAGCAAGGTCTTTGTTACGCACACGTAACCATTTAACCCTTTCGCGCAGGACCTTGGTTCAGGGAAATTCTTCCTCAATACGAGCCTCTTGAAAGTTTTCTTTACTCCCTTGTATGAAGCGTTTTCGCGTCAACTGAAGGCAGTGGTTCCCTCCCTAACCATTTTTGGACCCAACTCGGTGGGGTGCCGATCCCTTTCCTCGGCCTCTGTCCCAGACCCTAGAAGGATTAAAAGCCCCTTCCTAGCACGAGTTCGCGGTCAACTGGCTAAAATGTTAATGCAAAATATATGCAAATACTTTTGTTTGCATCGATTTTTTACATTCAAAATGAATTTTGTGTTGTTATACTGAGCGTGCAGAAATTTAAAACAAACTTCTAACGTTGATAAAGACGGATTTAGTATAGTTACTAGTTGGTCTATAACTCCGTTGATATTAACGTAAGAATTTTGTTTGAAATTTCCATGTGGTCAGCAAAAAAAGATGAATGCATTTCTAGCATTGAATTTCAAAACTAAGCAACAAATATTTTTTTGAAAACACACTGCAAATGACAGTAGTTGACCGCGTGGAGAGGATAGGAAAGGGTCGATCTGAGCGGCCGAAGATGGGACTGGGCTCGCGCTAAGGCGGATCGTAAGGGGCGACCACGTCCGTGGGTCTATTGTGTCAGTCACGGTCACTTTTTTCGACCGGTGCCGCACAGGCATGGCATTCGTTGGTTAGGGTAAGAACATTCAGGACGCACTGGTGTGGCATTTGTTGCATATGGAAGAAAATCCTCGCCGCACAGGTGAGGCATTCGGCGCGAAAGGGTTAATGTACGTAATTAGGTGGAAAATTTAAGTATCAGTGAGCCTAGGAAGAAAAGTTCACCACAATTTAAAATTATATATAATGTATCTAAATATTTTTAACTTTCTTTACCTATAAATAGTCAAGGAGTAAGCTACCCTTGAATGATTTATGGCATGTAAATATATACAGAGTGATAATGCTTGATCACATAATAAACATAACAAATTACAATGTTATCATGGAGACACGAGATGCATGTTGGAATCAAGGCAGTGACGTTATCTGCCTTGAACTTTAATTCCTACTCAAGTAATGAGAATGCAGCTTGGATGCTACCAATGGAGAGTGAAAACAGCATAATAGTCAAAGGGACAACATAAAGGAGACACGATTTCATCCCATAGAAGTTTAATTTATATTGTCATTTGTAGTGCATTATTTTTTGTTTAAAAACTGTCCACAGCACAACAAGGTGCAGAGAGATTAGTGTTTTCCCATTATTTGCAATGGAGTTAAGTAAAATCCTCATTATCTGTAAATCAATTTCAGGATAAATAGATTTTCAAGCAGTCTATGATGACATTGTCTCCTTAAGTCAGTAATTACACAACTTCTAAACAATAATTCTAGTAATTTTTCCTTCATATGAAATCAGGACATTCCATGGAAGAAAAAATTCTTTTCATCAAATATTTGATTGTACTACAGGTATCCCCCACCAAAAACTACTGATATGTTACAAAAAACTTCATGTTAAGGAAATTTAGTGACAGGAAAGAAGCATATACCATTCCAGCAGTAAAAATACCACATTCTGGATCATTGACTGATTTGTTTGTTGGCTCTTTTACATCTATGGGTATCGATGTAGTTGACATGGCACAATGACGGAAAAATCCAAGTGATTCAAGATTGCAAACTACAAAATCTTTGATAAGGCTGTTTTACACTCGGCACGGAATTGCTCAGGTTGGAATGGCATTTATCTCTAAAATGGCGGGGAACTGAACAAATGTATGAACGGCATGAGAACAAGAGCTATTTTGCCATCTCACAGCCATGCATTCGCGCATGTATTCTAGCATTTCCAACCTATACAAGACACAATTTTGACTACACCTTCCATACACTCATTAGATTGTTCTACTTAAAAGGTAAAGCGAGCTCTACAGCTTCAATCCTGAAACATGAAAATAGTCTCTTATGGCCATAACCTAAGGATCAAGCTGCAGGTCAAAACAAATACTGTGTTGGTTTGCTGGAACGGAAGAATTCATAGAAGTGACCAACACGAACCTCTAAACCGGAAACCCATTACATGCACTCAGCTCAGAGGAAGTGTTAGCGATGGATGAAGGTGCTTTGCTAGGGTTTCTTCGGTAGAGTCACAAGCACTCACACAATGCAAAGGAAACTCTTTGTGAGAGTTGATGGGACGGTCCAACAGTTTCTTTGGTTCAGAGACACACACACTCACGCAACATAAAGGTAACGTGCTTCCTCATGTTTAAATTACTATTAAAGACTATTTTTATGCTTTATCTACCTATCTTTTGTAGATTCAATTACTGAATGAATAAATTGAATTTGGGTCTCAATTACGCTTCCCTTACTTATAATAAAGCTACATGAGGGTTCTGGCTACTTCCTATGCTGAGGTCAAGCACGAAGATTGATTAAAGAAAAAGAGAGCAATCTTGAGATTCATCTACGCTGTAGCAAAAACAATAGGCTAGGAAGGAGAATTGAGATAGTCCACCATAAGACTCCTCCATGGGATGTGTGACATATCTCTCACAAGAATGGTGGTATAAGAAAGCTAAGATCCACACACATGCCCATGTAGATTAGGGCCGTTACACTTTTTGCCTCATGTTGTGCAACTGATGGTCACACACAGGGTGACCAGATTTTCCGATTAATCTGGACACGTCAATTAGGACATGATCTCAATTTAAAAAATTCTACTACGAGAACATTTTCATAACTTAACATTAATATTATTGTATCTGCCTATATATTTGGTTCATTGATGTGGAATTCTTCATACATTTTTAAATTTATTATTGAGTGGTTCATTAAATGTGTGTTTCGTCTTTTCTATGGTCTATCATCTGTGATGTTATACATAAGAATATCGTTAATGGGTAATCCCGTACATAAATGAAATGAAATGATGTACTGATGACGCCTTCATATAGGGTAACCAGACATCTGGGTTGGTCTAGACATGTCATCCTTTATAGATACGGTGCCTGGGCAGCTTTTTTAAGAATGGTGAAGAGTCCTCCTTTTTGAAAATCATTATTATAAGTATATAAATGTGTTAATAGCCACTCAGACTTCTCAACAAAATTTCTGAATATTTCTTAAGCTTACCACGGTAAAATACAACTGCAGAAAGGGTATTTTCCCTAATTTCAACCCAGTGGACCACCGAGAGAAACAAACTAAACATTGCCTCAGGCCGTGTTCCAATCCATAGGGTGCACCCTATGTTGTTGTGCTCTAACACTCTTATCAGCTCTTTTGCTCTTTCCTGCTCTGACTGCAAGTGGTGCCACCACTGTACAGTGGCGATTTTTAAACTGAAAAAAGTTGACTAGTGAATTTTGGCGTTAAGAGAATGTTACTGCTGTTGTCTATTAATTATTGCAATATTTACTGCACTAAATGTAAATGTGGAAGTGATAACATATAAAACACAGCAGTGACAATAAGGAGTGGATGCAATTGTAAACATTACACTTCACAATACATTTATTAATTTTGGACACCAATTTCGTAAAGCATAAGGTTCAGGAAAATTTAAGTGGTTTTAAAACAGAAAAAAATTTAATAAATGCGTACTTAAAATTTAAAATATTAATCACTGTGAATAGCTACCCATCACAACATTTCACATGCAGTAAGTTGAAAAATTTAGGGTGTCTAGCCAACCAAAGCAGAAAAATTCTTCTGCTATTTGTGATTTTTCCAGGGAAACTTTTCACCTTGATGTTACGTGATTTCTGTGATAGATAAAAAATTTATAAGGCAAAGGAATGGATCAGTTAACACACACTTCATAATCATATTTAGTTTAATCATTTCAATTTATTCAATGCAAGTCAAGAAGCTACTTCAACATCATAACTAGATGCTGATGCCACCTGTCCTATTCCACCACTTTTTGAATCTTACTTGAGACAATAGTGCTAGGAATTTCGATTCTGTAGTCTTGTCTGACTGTTAATGGTTCGATGCAGCTGTAAAAATTCCACTCAGCTACTGCACTTACGATTATGACAAACACTTTTTACACCAGATAATGGGCGTTGAACTTTAAAAATTATGCCTGAAATGAATTTAACTGCCAGGCTGGAGAAAATTTTCAAGAATAATTCATGCATAATTCCAGACTCTTAAAATGCAATCACAATTCCCGATTTTCCCGGCCACTGGACACAGAGAATCACATGTAACCTAGATTAACTTGGATTTAATATCCACTCTATTCATTATGAACAATTTAAAGAACCAATTCACCACCTCAAATCATATCCTATCCAAATTCACATAATGAACTGAAATTTCTACCTCTAGTGGTCATAGCCAAAGTGCTGAAGAGCAAGTAAGGGTGAATCCTTGCCCTCTCTTGTGCTCTTCGATGATGCACTCTTCAGAGCAGGACCGTAGTGGACTGGAATATCAATAGGTGACAACATCACTTCCCAAATGTGACCATCAAAAAGTGCTGAGTAGAGCGCAAGTGCATTTACGGTGGATTGGAACATGGCCTCAGAAAAAGTTAAAAACTTAGCATTGTCAAGACCACAAAAATTGCTTGAAAAGTTAGATCCACAAGCGAAAACAAACCCACAGTCCTAATTAACTTCTTTTGCTCTAAATTATGAATTTACAATTATGTTTCAAGTGTCCTGCTTATCCTCCATACATCCTTTCCTTTTAATCCTTTCTCACTAGACGTCTGGCCGAGCCAACAGGCATTTTTATTCATAAAACATCTGCCATTGGGTAGAGTTGGGATATTCGTCTGGTATCCGGGTGGATTTTTTATGAATGAGACATTTTCCTTCTTACTGAATATTATGATTTTGTGCATAGTTAATCTGTTACCAGGTACCTAGCAAGCTGTAAAAATGCAAATATAGCTTGAGAAAAGTTTGTCCACAAAATATTTCAATATCATAGGTCTAATTAATTTATACTGTTCTAATTTGTGAAATTGCCGTTATTTTTCAAGTTGCCTAATTTCTCCTTATCTCACTTTAAACACATTCCGTGTGGAACATGTCAATAGACGCAGTCCCATCCAATTCAATACATGTAGCTAGTCAATACAAGTGCTCTGCCAGTCGGGCCAGGAGGCCATTCTCCACCTCTGTAAGTAACTAATATCCATTCCCAAGTTTTTTGATTGTGCGTATTACCTCCAGCAAGGAACCCTTTATCGAACTGTGCATGCCTTTTGTAAATAGCCTTGTTTGAACTGAAGGTATGTTGGTGAAAACTCCCTCTTTGTCTTCCTTATTTTGATTGACCGATTCTGATGACCTTCTTGAAAATCGCATCCATAATGAATGTGGTAATAGCTAGCTAGCTGATACAAATACATAAATTACTCCAGAAAAATAGATACACAGAAAAATATATAAAATCATAATGCAAATTAATTTTACTGTTTCAAACTGTAAAATTGTCATAATTTTTCAATTGGCCTATTATTCCTCTTATTGCTTATTTAATAGGGAGCTGTCCTGCATTTTTCACCTCATGGCATCTGGTCTCCCTATTCACACAAGCGAAGGTGACTTCCTGTAGAAATGCATCCATTTACACAGCACAAAGCCACTTATGTAAAACAACCGAGTATATGTCAACAACTTAGGGTCATTTAACTCAGGTTTCACTGTGGATGATGAATAAAACTTACCAACACATTAGATCCGAGTTGTTGGGAGTCTAGCACAGGAATGTATATTTCAGTCCTTTGGGCTGAGCAAGTGAGAAGTGAGGTGCCTTCTATCTCATCTTGAATGAAGTCTTTTGTGTCAACAGGAGTCCCCAACTTGTCATCAGCTGCATCCTCTCCTTGGATACTCTGTGGAGAGATTAACAGTGATAAGGAATTCACTTAATTCATAGTCAACAATTGAAGCATACTCCCAATATGATGAAATAGGATTTACAATGTGATATCCAAGCATTTGCGTAAAGCTTGACATGTTTCTCTTCATCCAAAACTCAAAAGCTAAAAAGCTGCTGAAACGAAATTAGGCAGGAGATAACTTGGTATAATCAGTTCACATAGTGGGCGTATTACAACATACATGAGGCATGAAAGAAAGATAATACATAAATATTTTCAACAGATGTGCCTCTAAATGTGAATCTCTGATGTGGAATATGTCTTTGATTCATTTCTATTGGAATTGAACTCCTGTTTCTATGTACTCAAATACCAACTCAGGGAGAGAAGAGATATATCTCATATTTTGGCCACTATCTTAGGCAGAAATGTATGAAATCATCAGCTTGATATTGGATGGGAGACTTAAGAAAAGCGGTAAACAGGAGAAAAAATTGTTCTAGGACTCAAAACATTATAGAAGAGACAGCAATTAGAGATACATGGGACCAATTTCAACGGGCAAGAGAGCAATGCCTGAACAGCCAATGCACAGAATAGTGTACGGCATAGCAAAGAAGACAAATGAGGATCTAGGAAATTCTGACAAGTCCACTTCAATCATCTGGTGGATGAAACCTTACTAATTTAGGAGACTTTTTTTTAAAATCTCACCACTTAGTAAAATAAAAGTAAATACAGCTAACATGCTTTTTCAGCTCTGGATTTAGGTGAAAAATTTCTTCTCCAAAGAAACCTGTGTAGAGTTGAAATTTTATCAGAAAAAAATTCTAAAAAAAACTAATTCATTAAACAAAATTTACTTACAAAGTGGAACACCAATCCATTCCCTGTAGAGAAAATCACTAACAAAAAACTTTTCTGAAAAGGTAAATTTCTAACAAAATTACTTATCTGAAAAAATATTGAAGTTAAAAAAAAACAGACCTAAAAATTTATCATAATTATCGAAATGTCCAGTGTAAATTTAGCCCAAAAAATTTTTCCTCAACAACCCCAAAAAATGCAGAAAATCCGATTCAGTGATCATCTTAGTTGGTATTCAAAGAAAAAAACCTGGGGATTTTAAATCACTAAAATTTCCAACAAAGAATGCAGTTTTAACTAATACACTATTCAAAGAAACATTATTTTTACTCAAAAACGAAATTATTTGTAACAGCAGAAGTGACATAGATAATTTTAGCAAATATAATGTTCTCATATCAACATACATTTTTGCTAAAATAAAAATGTAAACATTACCCTGTAACAAAGTAACTGTCCAACAAACTAAACAAATTGCTTTTCAAAAGATACATCACATCCATTTTCTCATTGTGTTTCATTTTATGTACATAGTTTAAAACGTTAGTAATGACATTTTTTGCAACTATCAAGTTCAAAGCTAAAACTTAATTTCAAATACTGGGCCACTTCTATATACATTGCACCTCTAATCTTTTCGCATAACAAGCCGTGAAAATCGACAGAAGTTTTTGAACTGTCAGCACGTGTTTTATTAAAAATAAAGAAAACCTCAAGAATTCACATTTTGTGTGTGTATGTAGTTGAGCCTATGATTGGACACTAACTTTCAGCTGAATTTAAGTTCACAATTTCGATTAGCAGGAACCAGTAAGAGATTTTTTCGTTCGTTTTAACATGCTTCGGTTACCCAGGTGAGTACATTTATTAAAAAGGATTGTTTCATTGCGTTGTGGGTTCATTGCCTTTTTTAGCCATAATTATTTTACAAACACGTGGCTGAATCAGACATCAAAACTTCTTTACATATCACCACCAAAAACACCAACTGCAAGGTAAAAATCACTTTGCATGGAGATTGAGAAACAAAGCTTGCGGGACACTGGGCTAGTTTCACTACTCCGTCAACCATGTACGACGGCCTTGAAAGTACTCCAGTATTTTCCATTGACAAAAATAATGATCTATTTATTTTTAATCTCCACTCAAAGCACTTTTTAAAATAAAGTTGGATTTACCATCTTCAAAAAGTCAAACAACATTCTATTTCCTACGTTACGGCATCAAGTGAATAATCAATCACAATTTTGAGTAAATCCAATCAAACAACTGCTATAACAAGTTTAATCCACAACTAATGGTTCAACAGGATTTCTCACTGCTGTCGATACAAAACAAAGACTCTCACTTATCATTTTCCGAAACATACCATGCACCAGTCTTCATAAGAGAATAAACGAAAATACTCACCCTTAAGCAATCACTCCCACGAAGTTTTCTCAGCTTTGCGTCCGATTGTAAACAAGTCATTTTGAAAACACTGAATTCCGTGAGCTTTTTCAAACATAGTGGACACAGGGTGGTGGGTAGAGTCGCGTTACCTTGGCCCACAGTTTTCCCAACCCACGCATTCATACCAACCCACAAGAGCACAGTCTCTCGCCGCGACCCTGTAACGTGAACGACGGTATTTTGACAGACGGTACTAGTTTGTAATATTTATCATTACTCTGTTATGCGTCCATTCATCTCGCTGCTTTTTTGATATATGGCAGACAAGACATCAATACTTAGTACTATATACAGATATTCTGCGAATCGTCCCTGATTTACAAGTTGAAGGACATTCAATACTTAATATTTTCTGGCCGCGACGCTTTGACTTGAGCGACGGTATGAATTTATAATATTCATCATTACTCTGTTATGCGTCCATTCATCTCGCTCCTTTTTGGATATGTGGCAGACAAGACATCAATACGTAGTACCATAGAAAGATAGTCCGCGAATCGTCCCTGATTTATAAGTTACAAGACCTGCAATACGTAGTATTTTCTCGCCGCGAAGCTGAGACTCGCCGGAAGGTATACCTGTTTAAAAATCATCATTACTCTGTTATGCGTCCATTCATCTCGCTGCTTTTTTCATATATGGCAGACAAGACATCATTACTTAGTACTATTTTCTGATATTCCGCGAATCGTCCCTGATTTATAAGTTACAAGACCTGCAATACGTAGTATTTTCTCGCCGCGAAGCTGAGACTCGCCGGAAGGTATACCTGTTTAAAAATCATCATTACTCTGTTATGCGTCCATTCATCTCGCTGCTTTTTTCATATATGGCAGACAAGACATCATTACTTAGTACTATTTTCTGATATTCCGCGAATCGTCCCTTGATTTATAAGTTACATGACCTGCAATACATAGTAATTTCTCGCCGCGAAGTTGAGACTCGCCGGAAGGTATACCAGTTTAAAAATCATCATTACTCTGTTATGCGCCCATTCATCTCGCTGATTTTTGCATATATGGCAGACAAGACATCAATACTTAGTACTATATACAGATATTCTGCGAATCGTCCCTGATTTACAAGTTAAAGGACCTACAATACTTAAAATTTTCTCGCCGCGACGCTTTGATTTGACCGACGGTATGACTTTATAATATTCATCATTACTCTGTTATGCGTCCATTCATCTCGCTGCTTTTTTGATGTATGGCAGACAAGACATCAATACTTAGTACTATATACCGATATTCTGCGAATCGTCCCTGATTTACAAGTTGAAGGACATTCAATACTTAATATTTTCTGGCCGCGACGCTTTGACTTGAGCGACGGTATGACTTTATAATATTCATCATTACTCTGTTATGCGTCCATTCATCTCGCTCCTTTTTGGATATGTGGCAGACAAGACATCAATACGTAGTACCATAGAAAGATAGTCCGCGAATCGTCCCTGATTTATAAGTTACAAGACCTGCAATACGTAGTATTTTCTCGCCGCGAAGCTGAGACTCGCCGGAAGGTATACCTGTTTAAAAATCATCATTACTCTGTTATGCGTCCATTCATCTCGCTGCTTTTTTCATATATGGCAGACAAGACATCATTACTTAGTACTATTTTCTGATATTCCGCGAATCGTCCCTGATTTATAAGTTACAAGACCTGCAATACGTAGTATTTTTTCGCCGCGAAGCTGAGACTCGCCGGAAGGTATACCTGTTTAAAAATCATCATTACTCTGTTATGCGTCCATTCATCTCGCTGCTTTTTTCATATATGGCTGACAAGACATCATTACTTAGTACAATACTCTGATATTCCGCGAATCGTCCCTGATTTATAAGTTACATGACCTGCAATACATAGTAATTTCTCGCCGCGAAGTTGAGACTCGCCGGAAGGTATACCAGTTTAAAAATCATCATTACTCTGTTATGCGCCCATTCATCTCGCTGATTTTTGCATATATGGAACACAAGACATCAATACTTAGTACTATATACAGATATTCTGCGAATCGTCCCTGATTTACAAGTTAAAGGACCTACAATACTTAAAATTTTCTCGCCGCGACGCTTTGATTTGACCGACGGTATGACTTTATAATATTCATCATTACTCTGTTATGCGTCCATTCATCTCGCTGCTTTTTTGATGTATGGCAGACAAGACATCAATACTTAGTACTATATACCGATATTCTGCGAATCGTCCCTGATTTACAAGTTGAAGGACATTCAATACTTAATATTTTCTGGCCGCGACGCTTTGACTTGAGCGACGGTATGACTTTATAATATTCATCATTACTCTGTTATGCGTCCATTCATCTCGCTCCTTTTTGGATATGTGGCAGACAAGACATCAATACGTAGTACCATAGAAAGATAGTCCGCGAATCGTCCCTGATTTATAAGTTACAAGACCTGCAATACGTAGTATTTTCTCGCCGCGAAGCTGAGACTCGCCGGAAGGTATACCTGTTCAAAAATCATCATTACTCTGTTATGCGTCCATTCATCTCGCTGCTTTTTTCATATATGGCAGACAAGACATCATTACTTAGTACTATACTCTGATATTCCGCGAATCGTCCCTAATTTATAAGTTACAAGACCTGCAATACGTAGTATTTTTTCGCCGCGAAGCTGAGACTCGCCGGAAGGTATACCTGTTTAAAAATCATCATTACTCTGTTATGCGTCCATTCATCTCGCTGCTTTTTTCATATATGGCAGACAAGACATCATTACTTAGTACTATACTCTGATATTCCGCGAATCGTCCCTGATTTATAAGTTACATGACCTGCAATACATAGTAATTTCTCGCCGCGAAGTTGAGACTCGCCGGAAGGTATACCAGTTTAAAAATCATCATTACTCTGTTATGCGCCCATTCATCTCGCTGAATTTTGCATATATGGCAGACAAGACATCAATACTTAGTACTATATACAGATATTCTGCGAATCGTCCCTGATTTACAAGTTAAAGGACCTACAATACTTAAAATTTTCTCGCCGCGACGCTTTGATTTGACCGACGGTATGACTTTATAATATTCATCAATACTCTGTTATGCGTCCATTCATCTCATTGCTTTTTTGATGTATGGCAGACAAGACATCAATACTTAGTACTATATACAGATATTCTGCGAATCGTCCCTGATTTACAAGTTGAAGGACATTCAATACTTAATATTTTCTGGCCGCGACGCTTTGACTTGAGCGACGGTATGAATTTATAATATTCATTATTACTCTGTTATGCGTCCATTCATCTCGCTCCTTTTTGGATATGTGGCAGACAAGACATCAATACGTAGTACCATAGAAAGATAGTCCGCGAATCGTCCCTGATTTATAAGTTACAAGACCTGCAATACGTAGTATTTTCTCGCCGCGAAGCTGAGACTCGCCGGAAGGTATACCTGTTTAAAAATCATCATTACTCTGTTATGCGTCCATTCATCTCGCTGCTTTTTTCATATATGGCAGACAAGACATCATTACTTAGTACTATTTTCTGATATTCCGCGAATCGTCCCTGATTTATAAGTTACAAGACCTGCAATACGTAGTATTTTTTCGCCGCGAAGCTGAGACTCGCCGGAAGGTATACCTGTTTAAAAATCATCATTACTCTGTTATGCGTCCATTCATCTCGCTGCTTTTTTCATATATGGCTGACAAGACATCATTACTTAGTACTTTACTCTGATATTCCGCGAATCGTCCCTGATTTATAAGTTACATGACCTGCAATACATAGTAATTTCTCGCCGCGAAGTTGAGACTCGCCGGAAGGTATACCAGTTTAAAAATCATCATTACTCTGTTATGCGCCCATTCATCTCGCTGATTTTTGCATATATGGAACACAAGACATCAATACTTAGTACTATATACAGATATTCTGCGAATCGTCCCTGATTTACAAGTTAAAGGACCTACAATACTTAAAATTTTCTCGCCGCGACGCTTTGATTTGACCGACGGTATGACTTTATAATATTCATCATTACTCTGTTATGCGTCCATTCATCTCGCTGCTTTTTTGATGTATGGCAGACAAGACATCAATACTTAGTACTATATACCGATATTCTGCGAATCGTCCCTGATTTACAAGTTGAAGGACATTCAATACTTAATATTTTCTGGCCGCGACGCTTTGACTTGAGCGACGGTATGACTTTATAATATTCATCATTACTCTGTTATGCGTCCATTCATCTCGCTCCTTTTTGGATATGTGGCAGACAAGACATCAATACGTAGTACCATAGAAAGATAGTCCGCGAATCGTCCCTGATTTATAAGTTACAAGACCTGCAATACGTAGTATTTTCTCGCCGCGAAGCTGAGACTCGCCGGAAGGTATACCTGTTTAAAAATCATCATTACTCTGTTATGCGTCCATTCATCTCGCTGCTTTTTTCATATATGGCAGACAAGACATCATTACTTAGTACTATTTTCTGATATTCCGCGAATCGTCCCTGATTTATAAGTTACAAGACCTGCAATACGTAGTATTTTTTCGCCGCGAAGCTGAGACTCGCCGGAAGGTATACCTGTTTAAAAATCATCATTACTCTGTTATGCGTCCATTCATCTCGCTGCTTTTTTCATATATGGCTGACAAGACATCATTACTTAGTACAATACTCTGATATTCCGCGAATCGTCCCTGATTTATAAGTTACATGACCTGCAATACATAGTAATTTCTCGCCGCGAAGTTGAGACTCGCCGGAAGGTATACCAGTTTAAAAATCATCATTACTCTGTTATGCGCCCATTCATCTCGCTGATTTTTGCATATATGGAACACAAGACATCAATACTTAGTACTATATACAGATATTCTGCGAATCGTCCCTGATTTACAAGTTAAAGGACCTACAATACTTAAAATTTTCTCGCCGCGACGCTTTGATTTGACCGACGGTATGACTTTATAATATTCATCATTACTCTGTTATGCGTCCATTCATCTCGCTGCTTTTTTGATGTATGGCAGACAAGACATCAATACTTAGTACTATATACCGATATTCTGCGAATCGTCCCTGATTTACAAGTTGAAGGACATTCAATACTTAATATTTTCTGGCCGCGACGCTTTGACTTGAGCGACGGTATGACTTTATAATATTCATCATTACTCTGTTATGCGTCCATTCATCTCGCTCCTTTTTGGATATGTGGCAGACAAGACATCAATACGTAGTACCATAGAAAGATAGTCCGCGAATCGTCCCTGATTTATAAGTTACAAGACCTGCAATACGTAGTATTTTCTCGCCGCGAAGCTGAGACTCGCCGGAAGGTATACCTGTTTAAAAATCATCATTACTCTGTTATGCGTCCATTCATCTCGCTGCTTTTTTCATATATGGCAGACAAGACATCATTACTTAGTACTATACTCTGATATTCCGCGAATCGTCCCTAATTTATAAGTTACAAGACCTGCAATACGTAGTATTTTTTCGCCGCGAAGCTGAGACTCGCCGGAAGGTATACCTGTTTAAAAATCATCATTACTCTGTTATGCGTCCATTCATCTCGCTGCTTTTTTCATATATGGCAGACAAGACATCATTACTTAGTACTATACTCTGATATTCCGCGAATCGTCCCTGATTTATAAGTTACATGACCTGCAATACATAGTAATTTCTCGCCGCGAAGTTGAGACTCGCCGGAAGGTATACCAGTTTAAAAATCATCATTACTCTGTTATGCGCCCATTCATCTCGCTGATTTTTGCATATATGGCAGACAAGACATCAATACTTAGTACTATATACAGATATTCTGCGAATCGTCCCTGATTTACAAGTTAAAGGACCTACAATACTTAAAATTTTCTCGCCGCGACGCTTTGATTTGACCGACGGTATGACTTTATAATATTCATCAATACTCTGTTATGCGTCCATTCATCTCATTGCTTTTTTGATGTATGGCAGACAAGACATCAATACTTAGTACTATATACAGATATTCTGCGAATCGTCCCTGATTTACAAGTTGAAGGACATTCAATACTTAATATTTTCTGGCCGCGACGCTTTGACTTGAGCGACGGTATGAATTTATAATATTCATTATTACTCTGTTATGCGTCCATTCATCTCGCTCCTTTTTGGATATGTGGCAGACAAGACATCAATACGTAGTACCATAGAAAGATAGTCCGCGAATCGTCCCTGATTTATAAGTTACAAGACCTGCAATACGTAGTATTTTCTCGCCGCGAAGCTGAGACTCGCCGGAAGGTATACCTGTTTAAAAATCATCATTACTCTGTTATGCGTCCATTCATCTCGCTGCTTTTTTCATATATGGCAGACAAGACATCATTACTTAGTACTATTTTCTGATATTCCGCGAATCGTCCCTGATTTATAAGTTACAAGACCTGCAATACGTAGTATTTTTTCGCCGCGAAGCTGAGACTCGCCGGAAGGTATACCTGTTTAAAAATCATCATTACTCTGTTATGCGTCCATTCATCTCGCTGCTTTTTTCATATATGGCTGACAAGACATCATTACTTAGTACTTTACTCTGATATTCCGCGAATCGTCCCTGATTTATAAGTTACATGACCTGCAATACATAGTAATTTCTCGCCGCGAAGTTGAGACTCGCCGGAAGGTATACCAGTTTAAAAATCATCATTACTCTGTTATGCGCCCATTCATCTCGCTGATTTTTGCATATATGGCAGACAAGACATCAATACTTAGTACTATATACAGATATTCTGCGAATCGTCCCTGATTTACAAGTTAAAGGACCTACAATACTTAAAATTTTCTCGCCGCGACGCTTTGATTTGACCGACGGTATGACTTTATAATATTCATCAATACTCTGTTATGCGTCCATTCATCTCATTGCTTTTTTTGATGTATGGCAGACAAGACATCAATACTTAGTACTATATACAGATATTCTGCGAATCGTCCCTGATTTACAAGTTGAAGGACATTCAATACTTAATATTTTCTGGCCGCGACGCTTTGACTTGAGCGACGGTATGAATTTATAATATTCATTATTACTCTGTTATGCGTCCATTCATCTCGCTCCTTTTTGGATATGTGGCAGACAAGACATCAATACGTAGTACCATAGAAAGATAGTCCGCGAATCGTCCCTGATTTATAAGTTACAAGACCTGCAATACGTAGTATTTTCTCGCCGCGAAGCTGAGACTCGCCGGAAGGTATACCTGTTTAAAAATCATCATTACTCTGTTATGCGTCCATTCATCTCGCTGCTTTTTTCATATATGGCAGACAAGACATCATTACTTAGTACTATTTTCTGATATTCCGCGAATCGTCCCTGATTTATAAGTTACAAGACCTGCAATACGTAGTATTTTTTCGCCGCGAAGCTGAGACTCGCCGGAAGGTATACCTGTTTAAAAATCATCATTACTCTGTTATGCGTCCATTCATCTCGCTGCTTTTTTCATATATGGCTGACAAGACATCATTACTTAGTACTTTACTCTGATATTCCGCGAATCGTCCCTGATTTATAAGTTACATGACCTGCAATACATAGTAATTTCTCGCCGCGAAGTTGAGACTCGCCGGAAGGTATACCAGTTTAAAAATCATCATTACTCTGTTATGCGCCCATTCATCTCGCTGATTTTTGCATATATGGCAGACAAGACATCAATACTTAGTACTATATACAGATATTCTGCGAATCGTCCCTGATTTACAAGTTAAAGGACCTACAATACTTAAAATTTTCTCGCCGCGACGCTTTGATTTGACCGACGGTATGACTTTATAATATTCATCATTACTCTGTTATGCGTCCATTCATCTCGCTGCTTTTTTGATGTATGGCAGACAAGACATCAATACTTAGTACTATATACAGATTTTCTGCGAATCGTCCCTGATTTACAAGTTGAAGGACATTCAATACTTAATATTTTCTGGCCGCGACGCTTTGACTTGAGCGACGGTATGACTTTATAATATTCATCATTACTCTGTTATGCGTCCATTCATCTCGCTCCTTTTTGGATATGTGGCAGACAAGACATCAATACGTAGTACCATAGAAAGATAGTCCGCGAATCGTCCCTGATTTATAAGTTACAAGACCTGCAATACGTAGTATTTTCTCGCCGCGAAGCTGAGACTCGCCGGAAGGTTTACCTGTTTAAAAATCATCATTACTCTGTTATGCGTCCATTCATCTCGCTCTTTTTTCATATATGGCAGACAAGACATCATTACTTAGTACTATACTCTGATATTACGCGAATCGTCCCTTGATTTATAAGTTACATGACCTGCAATACATAGTAATTTCTCGCCGCGAAGCTGAGACTCGCCGGAAGGTATATCTGTTTAAAAATCATCATTACTCTGTTATGCGTCCATTCATCTCGCTGATTTTTTCATATATGGTAGACAAGACATCAATACTTAATACTATACTCTGATAGATAAGAAGATCCATTAACTGTTGTTCCTATGCACTAGCAAATACTCCCTTTCACCTCATGCAACCCCACCCTCGTTACCCCGTCCGGTCCTCACGTATTTCTTCCTATGCTGGTCAAGGACACTTCGAGAATGGGATAGGTGGGGGAGTAGCGGCCTAACGTTGAGGGGATTCCTCAGGAGTTCTCTCTCATTGTCAATTTTCAAGCCTTATCTCTGAGCTTTTTGTGCGTCATTCGCCGCCAACTTCTTTACCAAGAGGAGCTCAAGGAACATATTCCCATCGTACACGCCCCATCACTGAAGAACGGTAGGGTCACCCTTTTAGATAAATTCAACAGCAGTGTCTTTTCTGACGAAGTTAACTATATCTTGCGGACGCCAACGTACTACGGAAGATCAGATCATATAAATAAAATAAGAGAGATAGATTGCAGAACAGACAGATTCCGAATGTCATTTCTTCCACGATCAATAAGAGATTTTATTGGCAGCAATAGAACTCGTAAATAGATTGCATGACTTGTAGTGTAGCCTACTAACCTATGTAAAACTTAATGCATGTTTCTGAATTTCTAGTCCATATTTTTTTCTAACATAAACGGAATTATGATAAAACTTCTTCACAGAGGTTCCGGGTTTCATGCTCTTATTTTGAAAATTAAGTTTCTAAATCACCGATAATTGTGCATCTAAAATAACAATAAAGCATAATATTTCAAATTTAAGTCAATTTTCAGCAACCGTACTCTAGGACAACAATTTTATAATTATTTAAAATAAACCTAAAATTTTCCACTCCGTTTTCAGTAACATAATTTCAACGCATGAATCAACACATGGATTTGTATTTTAAATTATGAATAAATTATTCGAGCATTCCTCTAAAATTTGCGACACAACATTTTTATAAACTTTCCCCAGGAAATGCGATTATATGCAGAGCATTCAACCTGAGAGGAAGTAAAGAAAACCTTTGTAAGAAACAGTTACAAAAAAAATATTACTGCCATGGATCGCGATTTTTCGTATCTGCGGAAATGCGACCATTGCAAACACTCTATTCCAGGAAGATATTAATGCACACACTGGTTAATGGTCACTGAGACACATCACCGTAAATCCTCCCTTATGGGGTTGAAAAAGAGTGGGATTCATTTCCAGGAATCCATTACCTAATGCCCGAATCGTCCACGCCAGGACGAAAGAAGATCCATTAACTGTTGTTCCTATGCACTAGCAAATACTCCCTTTCACCTCATGCAACCCCACCCTCGTTACCCCGTCCGGTCCTCACGTATTTCTTCCTATGCTGGTCAAGGACACTTCGAGAATGGGATAGGTGGGGGAGGAGCGGCCTAACGATGAGGGGATTCCTCAGGAGTTCTCTCTCATTGTCAATTTTCAAGCCTTATCTCTGAGCTTTTTGTGCGTCATTCGCCACCAACTTCTTTACCAAGAGGAGCTCAAGGAACATATTCCCATCGTACACGCCCCATCACGGAAGCACGGAAGGGTCACCACGGGGCGTTTCGCTTACTGCCCCCATGGAGCGATGGAAGGCTAGGGAGAGGCTATTGTTAAAGACGAAGTATGCCTGAAAGAACATACCCTTTTCAGGAAAAAGACCCATGGCCAAGATAGCATAACGATCACGGAAATACCCAAAGAAAGTAGAAGTTATCGTATAATGGACCTAAAACAAGAAAATAAGGGACAATTCGCGGAATGTCTGTGTATGGTACCAAGTACTTCTGTCTTCATTTATGTAGAGAAATTACAAGGCATTGTAGGTCCTACATCTAGAATATATGGGACAATTCGCATAATATACCTATGCAGTAACGGAGTAATGATAAATATTATAAACTAATACCGTCGGTCAAGTTACAGCGTCGCGGCGAGAAATTACTACGTATTGCAGGTCTTGTAACATGTAAATCAGGAACGATTCGCGGAATATCTGTATACAGTACTAAGTATTAATGTCTTGTCTGACATATTTGAAAAAAAAACGAGATGAATGGACGCATAACAGAGTAATGATGATTTTTAAACAGGTTTACCTTCCGGCGAGTCTCAGCTTCGCGGCGAAAAAATACTACGTATTGCAGGTCTTGTAACTTATAAATCAGGGACGATTCGCGGAATATCAGAGTACAGTACTAAGTATTGATGTCATGTCTACCATATATCAAAAAAGCAGCGAGATGAATGGACGCAAAACCGAGTAATGATGATTTTTAAACAGGTATACCTTCAAGCGAGTCTCAGCTTCGCGGCGAGAAAATACTACGTATTGCAGGTCTTGTAACTTATAAATCAGGGACGATTCGCGGACTATCTTTCTATGGTACTACGTATTGATGTCTTGTCTGCCACATATCACAAAAGGAGCGAGATGAATGGAAGCATAACAGTGTAATGGTGAATATTATAAAGTCATACCGTCGGTCAAGTCAAAGCGTCGCGGCGAGAAAATACTACGTATTGCAGGTCTTGTAACTTGTAAATCAGGGACGATTCGCGGAATATCAGAGTATAGTACTAAGTATTGATGTCTTGTCTACCATATTTGAAAAAAGCAGCGACATGAATGGACGCATAACAGAGTAATGATAATTTTTAAACAGGTATACCTTCTGGCGGGTCTCAGCTTCGCGGCGAGAAATTACTATGTATTGCATGTCATGTAAATTTTAAATTAGGGACGATTCGCGGAATATCAGAGTATAGTACTAAGTAATGATGTCTTATCTGCCATATATGAAAAAAGCAGCGACATGAATGGACGCATGTCAGAGTAATGATGATTTTTATACAGGTATACCTTCCGGCGAGTCTCAGCTTCGCGGCGAAAAAATACTACGTATTGCAGGTCTTGTTACTTATAAATCAGGGACGATTCGCGGAATATCAGAGTATAGTATTAAGTATTGATGTCTTGTCTACCATATATGAAAAAATCAGCGAGATGAATGGACGCATAACAGAGTAATGATGATTTTTAAACAGGTATACCTTCCGGCGAGTCTCAGCTTCGCGGCGAAAAAATACTACGTATTGCAGGCCTCGTAACTTATAAATCAGGGACGATTCGCGGAATATCAGAGTACAGTACTAAGTATTGATGTCATGTCTACCATATATAAAAAAACCAGCGAGATGAATGGACGCATAACAGAGTAATGATGATTTTTAAACAGGTATACCTTCCGGCGAGTCTCAGCTTCGCGGCGAGAAATTACTACGTATTGCAGGTCTTGTAACTTTTAAATCAGGGACGATTCGCGGAATATCAGAGTATAGTACTAAGTATTGATGTCTTGTTTGCCATGTATAAAAAAACCAGCGATGTCAATGGACGCATTTGTGAGTAATGGTAAATATAGTACAGTGATACCGTGACCTGAGTTTTAAGCTAAATGTTGGCATCACTGCAGATTGTTGGGATAAAACTGTGGGCCAAGGTAACACAAGTGGTGGGTAGGCCATCTCCCACAGCAACCTAAGATAGCAATCAACATGTTATACATTGAAGAAGTGCGAAATAATGTTCATAACACGGAATACAGATAGCAATATAAATAAAAGATAAATCAATAAGATGTAGGTAACGTTTCACTTACTTCTAAACCGAGTAAACCATTTATAGCATCCTTCACAGTTATTCTGCAAGCTACGTTGGAAGTGAATATGTTGTAAAAATAATCATTATTCTCCATGCATAGTCTGCACAAGATATGCTCAGAATTCCTTCCTGATGAAGGGCTGAAAATCTCAGCGGTACGATTCATGTTTCAACCTCAATCACTCGTTCAATCTTTAAATATGTTAAATCGTCGATGAAATTATCAACGCGCAACAGAATGAGATCTTCAGATTCGTCATGGGAACTACATATAATTCGATGATATAATCTATATTTAGAATGCTCGCGGTGAAAGACAAGTTTAAATTTTAAAATTTAAATAACTCATAAGCACCTCAACGGAAAAATACACCACAACAAAATGGATAAGACGGTTGACCTTGTAATTCTCTGCAACAATGACAATATAAGATCATGCAAGCAAAGATTTGTTTACTTTCCGTAAAATTTAGTTTACATTTTGGCCGCTAGAGGCACAAATACATAGCAGGCCTCTAATCAATGCGCGTTCCGAAATTCAACGGCATTAGCATGGAAGAAGGAGGAGACTTTTCATTTAAGACTATGCAAGCAATATTAATGCAATTTGGAAGCATAGCAGTGTTGCACGGTGTTATTAAGACACATTAAACGACCATGGAAGAAGGAGGGGGCTCCTCCTTCTCACATGAAACGACTATACAATGGTAGAATTTTTAGAGGCATATGGGTAAAGCAACCATGGAAGAAGTCTTCCATGAAGCAACATTAAAACAAGTCTGCAAAGAGTAGATAAGGTGAAAAACTATCTCTGTAAATGATACATTATATTTTAACTGATATTTATTCAGGAAAATACGTTAATGACACAAAAATAACTTTGAAAGAAAGCCTTAGAAAACATCTTTTTAATTTGAATTTTATAAGTGATGTTTTGAGTGGAATATTTTATAAAGAGAGAAGGAAGAACAACACTTGAAGTACCAAGAATATAAAGATACTAGCCTTATTCAATTTCTTGGCAAACTCAGTCTCCTACTTCATTTTCACCTCTGCCGGAACGCGCCTTGATTAGTGGCCTGTTATGAATACCAGTCTCTAGCGGTAAAAATTAAAACTAACACTCAGCCAAAGCAAACCAATCTTTATTTCATGATCTTATAGTAACATTTTATTACAGTGAACAAGGTCAACCATAATATCAATTTTCCTGTGTATTTTATCGTTGAGGTGATTTTGAGTTATTTAAATATTAAAATTTGAAGTTATCTTTCACCGTAAGCTTTCTAAATATATGTTGTATAATTGAAATCATTGTAGCTCCCGTGACGAATCTGGAGATCTCAGCACGGCGAGTAGACTTGTAGGTGAGGGGGGGAGAAATTCGCGGCGAAGCGGGGTTGCGCCGCTACCCCGGCCACCGTGGCGTGGCAATCGCGTGACGTCAGGATAACAGCCAATCGGAATTGACTGCCAATGTCGTCTGCATATATTGCTGTATTTACGTATTACTTATTAATTTTTCTTATTCCCTTTAACCAGCGCGAATTTAGGGACAGGATTTTGTAGGGATCTTATAAGGATAGGGGTATTACTGCTTCAAATAAGTAAAAAATCCGATTACGCTTCAAAAGCCTTTATTTTGAGCTGGTGTCTGTACATGAAAAATCGTTATTACAACAGAAATTATTCTTTAACAAGCAGGACAGGAGTCCACAAAATTCACACGTAAAGCGGATAAGAATTAGTTTGTAAGAATTAATTGGAACGAAACTCCTATGTACCACTCGTACGTTCTACCAGTCTAAACTAACATTGTAAAAAGTTAGGAAAGCTCAAATCAATAAACATGGGTTACAACCAACACACATTAAAATAATATTTATACATTGAAAATGTAGTCATTATATTAACAAATAAGCTTCCATCATAACAATTAATGTACAAAATTTTATTGTAAATATCAGGCTATATACCGTAATGTGTACTACAGTATAATGTCCTACGTTTGATGCAATATAATTAAATTAGAAGTTGAAACGAAAACCAAATACTGTTTCACAAACTTTTTATATGCTATCAAGACAAATTGTCTTGGTAATGATGTTGAAACTAGTTGATAGCATTAGTAAAATAAGACATTGCAATATTTCCACTGAGTTTTATTATGACACTACGTGTTCCGTCGTTACAAACAACGTTATCAAGTATGGCCAAGCAACACCTGATAATGTTGTTTGTAATGACGAAATGTTAGTGTCATAATAAAAGTCAGTGGAAATATTGCAATGTCTTATTTTACTAATATTAAAACTTCCACCATATCGTGCCCAACATCATACAAGATAGTTGATACCAAATAAAAAGTTTTTGGAACAGTACTTTGTTTTTGTTTCACCATGAATATTTCATCATTCTACTAAGTAACGCCCAAATCAGTTGAGTTTAAATGAGAAGGCTTCAGACATTTTGGTAAGGGTGGAAATCAAATTGGAAATGGGAAGAATTCACTCAGGCAGATGATTCTCGGTAGCCTACTGAACCCGGTCGGCTACAGATGATGTTCGGTTGTCAACCAAATCGGGATTGTTACTGACGATTTTTAGTTGCCTACCTACCAAACATAGTAGGATGTTTCAAAAAGCATATAGCCTACTGTAACCGGTTGGAAAAATTTTCAGCTGCAGTTATCCATTCATATCTCAAAGTGCATTCGTATCAATGAAAAGTAACAAAGTGAATCTTTCCTATTTCCAATTTGGTTTCCACACACACTATTATGGCTGAATCTCTCAAATGTACTTATCATATATCAAACTTAGGAGATTATACTGCACTGTACAGTGTAGAGTACGATGAACAGAAAACCACTACTAATCCATGGTATCTCATTCCAGTTTTTAATCCATATTGCACAAAATTAGTAATCAAATCAAAATTTCTAAACACAGGAGAAATTACTGTAGTGAAAGGGATGTTATTACATATCACATGAATTGAGGTGACTTTTGAAGTTGAAGTAAAGCCAAGGTACAAAACATATTATTATGAAAATATCTTACCATTGTCAATAATGTCACATGATTTAAGACTCCCTTAAAAATTCAAATGTGTTTTGCTGTTAGGATTATGTACATATGCAGTAAAACCTCTATGCAGTGAACCTCTTTACATCATAAACCTCCACACTTCATACCACCCCTGCGGTCAGTTTTACATGTAAATTTATAGGCAAACCTCTCTGTAATGTTAGAGCGTAGGTTTCCGTGGCGATGGTTTGATCTCTGCATTTCTCCAGGGTTTTCTTCCGCGTCAGATTGTTGAAACTGTTGTCAACCAACAATCTGACGCGGAAGAAAACCCTGGAGAAATGCAGAGATCAAACCTCTTTGTAGTGAACCTCTTTATCTCATAAAATACTTATCATACCAAGGAGATACTCCCGAGACAGCCTAACTACCTCCAAACATCAAATTGCCCAAATTTTGGTCCCCTCCATTGCGATGTAAAGAGGTTTTACTGAATAATTGAGGATCTTAGAAACCAAGAAAGATAAGTGCAATTAATTACCAAGAATTATCAGCTATTATGTAAAAAAATTGCACTAGTCCCCCTAGGCTTCTATGGTCCTCATTTGTTATGTAAAATGAATGACTAAATGAATTAATCTAAAAAATCTTTACACGTGAGAATACAACTCAAAGCAAATTAGCAGTAGGAACACTCGTGTATTTAAAAATTTTGACTGCAGTAACTTTTCAACAGTCTGACTGAACTATTAAATAAAAGCAAACAAAACAATGAGGTGGGAACGGGAAAGATTTTTCTGATTACAGAAAAACCCAACTCTCTGTCTTACTTTGAAATTTGATTAATTTACCCAGCCTTAAATATTTATTTATTTATTTCAAAGGATGGAAAAAATACACTTTTGCATTCAAAAGAATCCTAAGTCTGGAATAATGAACAGTAGTCTCCATGTAAACTTACTAGGAATTTCCAAATTAATCAATTTTAGGGGCGTACAATCCACATCGAAATCATGTAAAACTCAAGGTCGGAAAATGTCAGAAAATTGCAAATGCCCTACTACATGCTTCAAAATTTCCATTAAAAGCTGTCCAGATTTGCCAAAGCAGTATCCACTCCTTTGTTTGAAAAATTTTTTTGAGTGACCTTAAGTGTTTAGGGTGGTAAAACATTTATCCTTGTGCATTTCTTATGGAACAACCGTTTTGGTTACCAAAAATCGAAGGCAGCATTTCTTTACTACCTCCTTTAGGCAAGTTTCATTTGAGATATGAAGTTATAATTTTCACATTTATGCTGACAAATAGATGAGATTCACTTGTCTAGCAATCCGTTTCTTCCCACGATAATATCTCCCTTGATAAATGCAGTTATACTGATTAAATAATTCATATTCCCCCAACATCAATAAGGACATAGATATTTACTTCCTAACCATAAATACCAAGGGCAGGAAACAGTAATCTCATCTTCTGAAATCCATCACTTAGAAAACCAGATTATCAATGCACTAGATAATAAAATGGAAGTTGCTACAATATTTTTTGATTTCTCAAAAGTTTTTAACACTGTGGACCACCAATTGATACTCAATAAACTTGACTTGATGGTTTTTGTGTCATAGCTAATTTTGATTGAAACCTACTTGTCGGACCATATTCAATTTGTCATTACCTCAGGAAATGGTGTAACTTTCATTTGCCTGGGTACAGGCCTGAAGCAAGGAGTTCCATTAAGCTCCTTCCCTGTGCCTATCCTATCACTTTCAGACATAAATGATCATATAAATAGTTTTCTACAAATAAATGGTTCCAATCCATTCCCTATGCTGTTGACACCAATATTGTTCTCACAGCAACAATAATTTTGGAGAATTGAAAGAAAAATGCAAAAAGTGAGTCATACTTTCTCTACCTATCTCATTGAATACATTGGAGTTCCTCGTCTCAGACAATGGCCATTTTTATAGATCAAAAAAAAAGAGGCATTTAGGCTATGAATTTTTAAAAAACATGATGCCCTTTACTGTCCTCTGTTCAAAAAGTTGGCTGTATTACCACTGCCATGCAAAAATTAGAGGCTTTGGTACTCGTTGTCTTTAAGTAATGGTTATTTTATTAAAGTTGGTAGCAAAAACTGTAACTACTGTTTTCACTAATATTTCTCATATCTTGCTCACTAAGGGTGAGGCCTTAAGACAAAGTTTCATTACACTTCCCTAAAAGACAGAGAAAAGAATATCTCATAAGATACAAAGAAATAATATCTCCTTCATCTTACACAGGAAACAGTATGTTTATACATATCTTGAATGGTATTCCCATCGTTGATTGTTGAAATAAGTCAGGCCATTATATGTACCGAATAATTTTGTAAGGTGTGCTAAGAATGTTGGCTATGTTGTGTAATCTGACTGATGTGTTCTATTGAATCTTGGTGCATGAGTAATTAAACAGACTAAATGAGTAACAGGGAAAGATACTTTCCAAAAAACCATACCATACAACTTTGTGAAAACATCAGGAGAGGTACAGGCTAATGCTTGGTCAGAGAAATGCAAATTGTTAGAGAAATGCAATTTGATAAATAAAATATACAACATAATATAGAAATACCCACTATAGAGACTGCACAGAATTGGCGAATCACAAATATATAAACTTTTTCAATACCTTCTTCCTAAAATTCCAGATGCTGACATTTATCATGCAAGAGGCCACAAGATTTCCATTCGAGTTCTTCTGTTGGGCACTTCCATTAAAGCTGCAAAACTGCTTTATGAATTGAACGATTTCTGCAGTCACACTCACACCTTAATCAATCCACCCTGCAATAGACAGTAAAAATAACATGGATGTCTCCCTTACTAAATTTATCTATTTACAGTTTCTCAAATCTGTATGAAATCATACTCACCTAACCGAACAAAAATGTCCAAATGGAGAAGACAGTAATCGACAGAATGCATGGGCGGCAAGGCTCCCTTTCATTTTCTCTCTTCACCTAGGATTAAGAGTAGAGGTGGATATCTTGGGGAAGTGAACGATATTCCCAGTGTCTTCCACTCAGATTCTTTAGTCTCCTCATTGTGGGTCTATTTTCCAACCCTTGTAATAGCTACACCACCAACTGTCATCTACAACAAAATTTATAATTAATTATGGTTATTTACATAATACTGACAATTTTGAAGTATTTGCTAATGTTTATACCTCTTCTTTATTGTCATATTCCATGTACATGTTTCGTGGGCACTTCAGGAGATGTGGAGGGTCATCGATGGTGAACATTTTTTCACCCGCAAATCTGAAATAAAGATAGGATATCTTTGCCAAAGTGTTGGAGGAGTAGAAAGGACGATCTTCAAAGGGATTACTCATCACGCCAGCTTCCCTAATATAAGGGTACTCCCGTGGAAAATTATCTTATAGTGAATGACTGTCTCTCGCATGGAAGAAAATAATGCCCTAATAGTACTTAAGTCCCCACCCTTTGCACTTGCATTTACCCCGTCATAACACCATTTACAGCACATATATAGCATGACACTAATGAAAAAAATCCACAGATACTCCAAGAACATAAGAATATTATACGCTAAGTACGATATGTCACATAAAAACAGATTGTTTTTATGTGACATATCGTACAGTGCATTAATGGCCAACTTATACTACAAGATTCTTTCACTTTGTACTTACAGACGTTCATTCCGAGGAAATGAATGCAATTTGATAGGGTTATCAGGAGTTTTCCGCGCGCCGTATCCAAAGGCATGACAACGGTGAGACGAAGGCAATCAGTTTAGATTCAAACGATTACAAACGGTTTGCTGTTGTCTGCTAGTCGTTGCCGATTGGCTGTTATCCTGACGTCACGCGATTGCCACGCCACGGTGGCCGGGGTAGCGGCGCAACCCCGCTTCGCCGCGAATTTCTCCCCCCCTCACCTACAAGTCTACTCGCCGTGATCTCAGTCTGTTGTGTGTTAATGATTTCATCGACGATTAAACATATTTGAAGATTGAATGAGTGATTGAAATTAAAATATGAATCGTAGCGCCGGGATTTTCACAGCTTCATCAGAAAGGGATTCTGTGGGTACCTTATGCAGACTATGCATGAAGAATAATGATTATTATTACAATATATTCACTTTCAACGTAGCTTGCAGAATGACTGTGAAGGATGCTATATATGGTTTACTCGGTTTAGAAGTAAGTGACACGTTACCTACATCTTATTGATTTATCTTTTTTTATGATGCTATCTGTATTCCGTGTTATGAGCATTATTTCGCACTTCTTCAATGTATAGCGTGTTGATTTCTATCTTAGGTTGCTGTGGGAGATGGCCTGCCCACCACCCTGTGTCCACTATGCTTGAAACAGCTCACGGAATTCAGTATTTTCAAAATGACTTCTTTACAATCGGACGCAAAGCTGAGAAAACTTTCTGGGGTGAATTGCTTTAGGGTGAGTACTTTCGTTTATTCTCTTATGAAGACTGGTGCATGGTATGTTTCGGAAAATGTTAAGTGAGAGTCTTTGTTTTGTGTCGACAGCAGTGAGAAATCCACGTGAATCATTATTTGTGGATTCAACTTGTCAAAGCACTTGTTTGATTGGATTTGCTCAAAGTTGTGATTGATTATTCTCTTGATACCACTACTTGAGATATACAATATTGCATGACTTCTTGAAAGTGGTGAATCTAACTTAATTTTATAAAGTACTTGGATTAGAGATAAAAAATAAATGGAGCATTATTTTTGTTAAGTCCTTATATTGGAGAACTTTAAAGGCCGTCGTAAATGGTTGACAAAATAGTGAAACTAGCCCAGTTTCCCGCAATCTGTGTTTCTCAATCTCCGTGCGAAGTGCTTGTTACCTTGCAGTTGATGTTTCAGTGGTGATACGCAAAGAGGTTTTGTTGTCTCATTCGAGTATGTGTTTCTAAAACAATCATAGCTAACATGGTAGCTAAGTGGGGCATTCAAGTTCACCAACTCATAAAAGGCAATGAACCCACTACGCTGTGAAACAATACCTTTTAATATATTTACTCACTTGGGTAACCGAAGCATGTTAAAGTGAACAAAAAATCTCTTACCATTTCCTGCTATTTGTAAGGGTGAACTGAAATGGATCTGTGAGTTGGTGTCCAATCACAGGCTCAACTGCACACGCACAAAATGTGAATTCTTTATGTTTTCTCTATTTTATAACAATATATACCTGCTGATGGTCAAAAACTTTTCTCGATTGACACGGCTTATAATGCGAAAAGAGGAGAGGTACAATGAATGCATAAGTGTTTAAAATTACTTTTGCGCTTAGGAGATGATTGTTGCAAAAATGTCATTACAAACGTTGTAAACAATCGACGTAGAATCAAGAATGATAAGATGATAGAAGTTACGTATCTTTTAAGTATCAATATGTTAGTATGTTTGTTAGTTACTTTGATACAAGATTGTATTTACATTTTTATTTTTGCATAAATATTTTTTTATTATGAGTATATTGAGCTAGAACAATGTATATAACTTCAGCTATTACTACTAATTTTCTTTATGAGTAAAAATAAAGTTTATTTGAATAATCTATTAGTTAAAATTGCATTCTCGGTTTCAAATTTTTGTGATATTAAATTCTTAAGATCGATTTCTATGAATACCAACTACGATATGCACTGAATGTGATGTGCTCTGTTTATTTGATTTTAAAGATTGCTTATTCGGTGAAATACCATATCTTATTAATTGATATGGTTAACCCATGTAACAGTCTTCACTATCGTGGCTTGCCATATCATAACCTTCATTTTTAGGGGTTGTTCAGGAAAGTTTTTTTTGTGTAAAATTGGCCCTGGGTATTTTGATGATTATGATAAATTTTGCGGACAGTTTCTTTAAACCTAACTATTTTTATAGATAGGTAATTTTGTTAGTTATTTACCTTTCCAGGAAAATATTTTTGTAAGCATTTCTTTGAACAGGGAATGGATTGTTATTCCAGTTTGTAAGTAAATTTTGTTTAATGAATTATGATTATATAGTCAAAAAATAACTCTTGAGCACAGAATGGAATGAATTTGATGTTTTGTGTTTTTTTTTCTTTTTTACTTTCAAATTCATGCAGATTACTTTGGCCAAGAACTTTTGACATATATCTAGAACTCAAATAGCATGTTAACTGTATATACTTTTATAAGTGATGTGATTTTAAAATTAAAAATCTCCTAAATTATTGAATGTTTCATCCACCAGATTATTCATGTGGAGCTATCAGAATTTCTTAGATTCCTGTTTATGTTCTTTGATGTGCTGTACACTATTCAGTACTTTCTCTAGCTGCTGTCCCATCTTTTATGTTTTGTGACTTTGAACATTTTCTCCTCATCTTTAGCTCTTTCCTATAACACTCCCATCCAGGATCAGACAGATGATTTCATACTTTTCCGCCTCAGAAAAGAGACAACATATGAGACATATTTCTTCTCTCCTACGGTTGGTATTTGAGTACATAGAAACAGGTGTTCAATTACAAAAAAAATTAATCAAAAACATATACTACATGATAGATTCACATTTTAAAACACTATCGTTGAAAACATTTATTTTCCTCTTCCCTTGCCCCAAGAATGTTGTAATACACCCACTATGTGAACCAAGTATACCAAGTATCTTCCTGCCTAATTTGGTTTCAACAGCTGTGTAGCTTTTGAGTTTTGGATTAAGAGAAACATGTCAAGTTTTACGCAAATTCTTGGATGTCACATTGAAAATCCTATTTCATCAATATTACGAGTGTGCTTCATTTGTTGACATTGAAGGAGGTGAGTTTATCACAGTTACTGTCTCCACAGAGTATCCAAGGGGATGAGGCAACTGATGACGAACTGGGGTCTTCTGCTGACACGAAAGACTTCATTCAAAATGAGATAGAAGGCACCTCTCATCTCACTCATTCAGTCCAAAGGACTGAAATATACATTCCTGTGCCAGACTCCTATCAATTCAGAGATAATATTTTGGTAAGTTTTTTTCTCATCCAAAGTGAAACCTTGTTATACGACCTTAATTTATAGATATATACTATGTTGCTAGACAAAATTGCTTTAGCCCAGTGTAACTGAATGCATTTCTACGGGAAGTCACCCTTGCTTGTGTGACTATGGAGAACAGGTGCCATGAGGTGAAAAAGGAGGACAGCACCCTTTTAAAAAGGGATGAGAGGAAAAGTAGGCCACTTGGAAAATAATGTCAATTTTATTAGTTGGATCAATAAAATTAATTTTCTGTATGAATTTATATATTTTTCTGTGGATCTAATTTTCTTAAGTATTTTATTTATTTGTATCATCTTGTTAGCTATTAACATGTTGCACATTCAATGTGGATGTAATTTTCATGAAAGTCATTAGAATTGGTCAATAAATTAAGAAAGAAAATCAGAGGGAGTTAACCATAACATACCTTCCATTCGAACTCTGCTTTTTACAAATGGTGCACATGGTTTATAATAGGGATCCTTGTTGAAGGTCATAAGGCCTGGTTACACGGTGCATTAACCCGTACGGGTTAATGTATGAATGCGTGTCTGTTTGCATGTCTGAATTCATGGACGTTTGCGTGAACGAGGAGCATGAATGAGCGGTTACACGGTACATGCGTTCGCACAAGTTTTCACACATTTTCTTGTAACGCGAGGCGTTTAGTTTTTGTTTATTCCCTTTACAGTGCGCAAAATTTAAATGTGAAAACAGTATCATTAGGTAGGAAGCAGACGATACCTACCAGAAAATAATTCCCTTTTCGTTGTTTCCTGTAGGACCAGGAAATTTCACATACTGGTAATATATTTGCGCTGCCGTGTGAACAGTGGTTTTCATTGTAGTTGCCGAAGTTGTTTCATTTCGTGCCAGTAATATTTATTTATATTTAATATTTATCGTTATCGCTCGCTTAATGCTATATCTCAATAGTACTCTATTTATTTCAAACCGTTATCAAAGTTAATACTTAGGCTGAAAATTTGCAGACGCATCTTGTTTTAAACCGTGTTTACTAGACATTTTTCTGTCATCTGTTTCACTGAGTGTAGATTATGTATGAGAGTAGATATTTTTAATACTTTGTTCTACTTTTGTCCGGGACGGTTATAAAGTTAAGAAGATATTTGCTGTTGATGGAAAAGATGTTGGTTTAGAGGTCTTGTCGATTTATGAACTTGCGTAATGTGAGTCATATTTTTGTGGTGGGCCAGCGCATTCCCACCTCGGACGTATAAAAGGTAGAATCGTCGTTAATTCGTATGATATTAATTATGTTTAAATGTGTTCTATAAGTCGTATGATAGCCGTTGTATTTCACAAATGTCGTGTTGAAAACTCTGTGACAACCTCATCGATTGTTTTGTTCCGGCATACATACAGGGATAATCTATACGAATATTAGTGTAGATGCAAATGGTGAGTTTGTGGTAGGATTCAAGCACTTACGATGCAGTACAAATGAACAAATACGCGTAAAGAGTTACTGAATAGCCAAGACGGCCGTGGAATAGCCCTGCAGATGACAACTATATGTGTTGTTTCCCACCAGGTGGCTCTGTTATCAACTTGTGCGAATGCATGAACGAAATTAGAACAGGTTCTATTTTCCGTTCACGCGTTCATGCATTTGTACATTTTGGGGTGGTTACACGGTGAATTTTTCCGTTCATTCTCGCGTTCATACATTTAGACATTAACCCGTACGGGTTAATGCACCATGTAACCAGGCCTATACACTCGGTAAAAGAACTTGGATTGGATATTAATGACGTACCAAGGTGGAGAGAGGACTCCTGGCTTGACTGGCAGAGTCTGTCAATTGACTTGCTCTGCACTGAATGTTTTTAAAATAAGATAAGAAGAAATATAGTACCAATTTCATAATTTAGATAAATAAAAATTGATTAGACCTATGATCATATTTCATGGACCTAATTTTCTCAAGCAATTTTTACATTTTTTACACCTAGCAAGGTAGCTGTTAACAGATTTTCAATACACGTAATCAATATTTTCAACTAAAAGTACAATTTCCCACTTTTCAAAAATCCACGTGGATATTGGACAAACATCTGCACTGTACACACTGGTAGGTGTTCTATGAATAAAAATATCCGCTGGCTCCTCCTGGCTTCAGGGTGTGAAAGGGTTAAAAGGAAAGGATGAATGGAGGTTAAGCAGGACACTTGAAACGTAATTGCGAATTCGCAATATAGAATAAAGAAATTATCAGCATTGTGATTTTGTGTTTTGTTTGTGTATATTACTTTTTCAAGCAATTTTTGCAATTTTAAAAGTGTTCTGTTTTTAAATATTTACTGAGGAAATGTTTATTTTGTTTCTCTCGGTGGTCCACATGGATGAAATCTGGGAAAATACCCTTTCTGCAGGTGTATTTTACCATGTTAGGCTGAAGAAATATTTAGAAATTTTGAGAAGTTCTGAGTTTCTATTAGCGGATTAATATGCTTAATATAACATAATTTTTGAAAAGGAGGAAAATTCCCCATTCTTAAAAGATCTGCCCAGGCACTGGACGTACATCTACAAAGGATGAAATGGCTAGACCAACCCGGATGTCTGGTCACCCTATATGAAGTCGTCATCAATACATTATTTCATTTCATTTATCTGCGGGATAACTCAATTACGATATTCTTATGTATAACATCACAGATGAGAGACCATTGAAAAGAGTAAACACATTTAATGAAACCATTAAATTAAAAAGATCTATAAAGAATTGCTCATTAATGACCAAATTATATAGGAAGATACAATAATATAAATATTTAGTTATAAAAGTATTCTCGTAGAATTTTTGACACTGAGGTCACATCCGAATTGACATGAGGTCATTCCATTTTAAATCAACCAGGCCATGACACCCACCGACTCGGATTGTCATAAAACTTGCCGTGATCATACATCCTCGTATAATTAGATATTGTACACAATTTTAGCCTCCAATTGTCAATTTTTAATGAAATATGAGCAATTGAACATTTGGTGTGACCCCTAAAGTGCCGCAACGTGCAACACATTGTGATTTTTATTTTCATCCATAATTCCATTCCTGTGAGATGAAAAGCCATTATAATTTTCTATAGCTAAGTGGTCCATAATGATCCCACGACTATCTTAAATATTCAGCTGCAAAAAAGCAAAGTGTACAAAAAAATCTCGCTTGTAACTATTTAATTTTCAGCATCCACAGGACAAGGCCGTGCAAATACAGTCTCATGGTTCAGTTAAAAGTAATCATTAATGTATGAGCAAAGATTCTGATGAAAAGTCGGACGTTCCTTTTAGTAAAAAAAATACTCATTCATTGTCACAATAAAAAATTGCTCTTTTTCAAGTCACATAGAATTTACACAATTTAGAGGAGAAATAAGCTTATACTCATGATTAAATATTATTGAAGCTTGCATTATCTAACTATAGCGTATGCTACTGGCTCTTAGAGTAGGAAGCACATAAGCAATCATGTGAATGTACTTCCCAACGTACTGCTAATTTTGTGCTTTCAGGACTATTCCTAACAAGCTATCTCTTACAAGGGTATTGGGTAACCGAATAGTATGGTATAAAACACAAAGGCAGAGGAGGGCTATCAGAAAGTTTTCTCCAATTTCAGTCCAAGTGGAGTTAATTCAATTCTCATTCATATGGTGCTGCCTTAGTGATTTTCTGTGTTGAATTTCAGACTAAGCAACTCGTGTGTGTGATTGATAGCCAGGCTTACATTGTAACATGTCTTATTCGTATTGAGGTGTGTCTTGCCTTGTAAGAGATAGCATTGTGCAATGTAGGCAAAGAACTCAGTTCTGAATTTCACTAAAAGAGCTACACAAACACAGCCCAAACTTTTTATTTCAAATAACTACCAGAAGTGGACAGAGAATTCATTGCCCTGCGGTGCAATATTCCTATTTCATCACTGTTGACAGTGTGCTCTCATCATCTTCATTGCTACTTAAAGAAATACGATTGTTATAAGCTTTAATGCTGTACCCTTTTGCCATACATAAAGGTCCTATGAGGAAATTTCTGAGGACCATACCTCTAAAAAAGTGTAAGTCCGTGAGAGCAGCAGGCATCTTGGTGAAGCCTGGAGAAAATTTGCTGTATGTGTGACATGAGGATTTCCAAAATTTGTAAAAGTGAAATTGTTTCCAATGGCATTGACGAAAGCGATAAAGAACTTTCATCAGTTAAGTCTGGGTAGAAGGTCATAGGAAATAAGATGAAGGAAACTGCAGCTTGGAGGCTTTAAACTGCTCTCCTTTGAAACTACATTCTTTGTCATCTCATAGCAGACACTCATATGGAAAAGGATATATGTAATTATTGAATCTAAAAAAAGACAACAATACAAATAATGTAAACATGAAGGAAACATGTTTCCTCTATGTTGAGTGAATGTGTCTTTCTCAAGTAAAGGAAGTTTTGCAAGGTCCCTTCCACTCTTGCAGTTTTCTTTGCGTTGTGTGAGTGCACATTAGGGCGGATCGAAAAAATCGATTTTTTTCAAATCCATCTGGCCCAATGAAAAAAAGTTGTGGGACCGATCAAAAATAAGGCCTGAAAAATTTGAGACCTCTAGGTGAACCCCTGACCCTCGCTCAAATGCAATTTAGGGGGGAAGGTCGAAATTCGAAAAATATGATATTTTATGGTCATTTCCTATAGATTTTGCCGAGTTACTGTCCTTCTAGGACAAAAATTTCGTGCATTTTGACGTATCTGCCACCGTTTAGCCACAAAATGCCTAATTTGAGTCCGCGCCCGCGAAGAAAATATTCCAACGCCCACGCAGCGTCGCGGATACAAGAGCCGCAGGCCGATCCCCTCCCCTCCCCGCTCGCTTCTACCCCTCCCACGCCTCAAATACAGCAAAATTCATCCCGCGTATGCTGCTAGGAGGTCATTTATCTTTGATAATATACATCGGAAGATGTAAGAAGGTAATAAAGGAAGCTTAGTGAGACGACTTGTTCCTTATTAGGCGCCTCGTCGAGGTTAAACAAATCGATGTTACCAACTTTTAGAGAAGGGATGAAATATTTTTACATCCGAGAACGCAGGAAAGGAGCCTACGGTCCATGAAAAGGCCTCTTAGAGTGGCTATAAAGGTGTGCTAACTTCGGATATGCGCTCCAATTTCGGCTTTGTCCGACAGATGTGATTAAATGGATTTTGGGCGAAAGCCGCTCGCGTCCCCTCCCCGCAAGCTTCTCCCACGCGCCAAATGCACCAATATTCACACCAAGTGCGTCTTACTTTGTTAGTCTAAATATTTAATGTTTCAGTATCGTCATTGGAGGAACAATCACGAAAGATTTTTTCAATTACCTGCTTTCCAATCTGTATTTCTTATGTCAGTGTCTTTCCTCGTCTTTCGCAGTTGTCAACAAAGTTTTGGTGAATTTCTTCACGAATCTTTCGTCCGTATCTATAATAAAAAGAAATATTTAACTTCAAATTTGAAAGTTAATCAATAGATTTTTGAAAATCCACAGCACTAAGGTCAGATGTAGCCGGAGGTACTGTGGTCTATCTCCAATATGTCATCAGCGAGTAGTCATTAAAGTTGATATTAAAATCCAGCACTTTAAAAAATCTCGGATCGGCCGCCAAACGCATACTTGCAACAACGCAAATTCGGTCCTTAGATTGCCCTCCCAATGTTTATGCCGCAAATCTAAGTCAACTTAGTGCAATTAGCAAATAGACCTCTATAAGGGATGAAATATGATTTGATGCTTTCCCGGCGAATGATGTGGGTAAATTCTTCTCGGGTTTCAACGAAATTTATCCCTGATGATGAGCCCCGAGTCGGAGCTTGAAACGTTTGCCATTATGGAAAATTTAACCCGGTGGGAATCCCGAAAGTTTACTCACATAGCAAGGGATGTTGGAATTATGCTTGTAGCATAGGGATGATGCCTCCTTTTTGGGCGGTAATCACCATCGCATTCAAATTCTTTTTATTTTTGTGTATCTAATTTTCACTCGGAAAGGAATCGAGAATCGCAGATTTTATAACTTTTGCTAATCCTCCGACGGGGGAGACAAACCCAAAGGTGGGGCCCTGTTTCTTCAACTAACATCACACATTCCCCTCTAAACTTGGATTGATAAGTGCTCTTACCTTTTTTCATCAGACAAAAGTATAGTCTTTCACTCCATAAAAATGTTGCCCTTTGTTGACACCCTTTGATACCTCTCTTTTCGTATTCACAATAATTAGCATCTTTTTCTGTCTACGTAAGTAATCTTGCAAACTACCTTGGATGTTTCTTACGAAGCTATGATTTTTGCGTTAACTAAAGTTGCGGGGACGGTCATTGCTGTTTCTTGGTTCTTGCATATCGCTCTATCACATATGGCAGACGCATTTTCCACGCAGAAGTTCCAGTTTGAGTTTAGTCCTGAATTTTTATTTGATGAGGAACGTAGAGATAAAAATCGGATGATTTCTCTTCAGTTTAATTTTCTTCGGATGAATTGATGAAGAAAATTTTTGATACTATTTCCCCATACAAGAATTGACGATGTCTACTCAACACTCTCCGACCATTCTATTTTTTTTCCTCAGTTGTCGAGTTTCTTTAGGACTCAATCCAGCAGCCATCATCTTTGGTTTCATCCGCTGGTTTCTCAACATACTTCTTCATTGGGATTGGGAAACATTATGCTCCTTCTTGCACTTACACGCAAAAATATGGCATAATTTCAAATGTTCTTTCAAAAGTGCTTGAGTTTTGTACTTAAGCAAAAACCCTACTTTTGGCCATTTCGCATTTTCCGTAAGTTTTAGTACTTCCTGTTGTACCGCTAAATCTATTTTGTCACACACATAATGGAAGGGAAGCGTCACCATAGTTCGCACACCTTTATAGCCACTCTAGAGGCCTTTTCATGGACCGTAGGCTCCTTTCCTGCGTTCTCGGATGTAAAAATATTTCATCCCTTCTCTAAAAGTTGGTAACATCGATTTGTTTAACCTCGACGAGGCGCCTAATAAGGAACAAGTCTCACTAAGCTTCCTTTATTACCTTCTACCATCTTCCGATTTATATTATCAAAGATAAATGACCTCCTAGCAGCATACGCGGGATGCATTTTGCTGTGTTTGAGGCGTGGGAGGGGTAGAAGCGAGCGGGGAGGGGAGGGGATCGGCCTGCGGCTCTTGTATCCGCGACGCTGCGTGGGCGTTGGAATATTTTCTTCGCGGGCGCGGACTCAAATTAGGCATTTTGTGGCTAAACGGTGGCAGATACGTCAAAATGCACGAAATTTTTGCCCTACAAGGGCAGTAACTCGGCAAAATCTATAGGAAATGACCATAAAATATCATATTTTTCGAATTTCGACCTTCCCCCCCTAAATTGCATTTGAGCGAGGGTCAGGGGTTCACCTAGAGGTCTCAAATTTTTCAGGCCTTATTTTTGATCGGTCCCACAACTTTTTTTCATTGGGCCAGATGGATTTGAAAAAAATCGATTTTTCCGATCCGCCCTAGTGCACATGCCTCAACTGAAACCCTAGCAAAGTACCTTCATCCATTGTAAAGGCTACTTCTGAGCTGAGTGCTTGTAATGTGTTTCCATTTAAGTTTCACTACTATGAAAGGTTGACTTCTATGAATTCTTCCCTTCCAGTTAACCAACACAGTATTTGTTTTTTCCTGCCTCTTGATCCTTACATTACAGCCATAGGAGACTATTTTCATGTTTCAGGATCGAAGCTGTGAGGCTCTCTTTACCTTTTTGTAGCAGAATTTGACGTGTGTGCAAAGTTGCAGTCATAAAATTCGTCGTGTATAGCAGTGAAATGCTAGAACACATACAACAATCGGTGGGTGTGAGATGGCAAGAAAGCCCCTGTTCTAATTTTGTTCATGCATTTGTGCAATTCCAAGCCATTTTAGAAATAAATGCCGTTTTAATCTGAGCAATTCCGTGACCCAAGTAAAATGGCTATCAAAGATTTTGGATGTTTGCAATCTTGAATCACTTGCATTTTCCTTCTCTTTGTCATGTCAACTACATAGATGCCCATAGATGTAAAACAGCCCACAAACAAAGCAGTCAATGATCCAGAATGTGGACATTTTACTTCTGGAGTGTAATATGCTTCTTTCCTGTCACTAAATTTCCTTAACATGACGTTTTTTGTAACATATCTGTAGTTTTTGGTGAGGGATTCCGGTAATAGATTCAAATATTTGATGAATATAATTTTTTTTACATGGAACGTCTTGATGTGCTCATAAAAAGAGTAAAAATTATTAAAGTTATTGTTTAGATAAATGGATTCACAGATAATGAGGGTTTTACTTCTCACCTTTGGTAATAATAAGAAAACACTAATCCCTCTGCCCCCATGTTGTGCCCTGGACAATTTCAATACAACATATAATGCATTATAAATGGCAATATAAATCCAGGTTCTACAGGATAGAATAATGTCTGAGTTGGAAGGGGAAGAATTTTCCCACCTATACTGTGGATAGCACATTGAGAAGCATTCCACACCAAGGTGTGCAGAGTAAACTGGACATGTCTGCCATTTCATTTTAGGTTGTCACTAAAATCTTGTGCAAACATGATTTCAGCCAGCTTGAGTGGTCTCAGGTGAAAGAGTTTTATTGTTATCATTTATAGTTATTTACATTTTTATTTTGACCTCCATTGATTGGCACCCAGCATTATCTTCTAGGTACCTTTGAAAGAGGAGGACAAAGACCCTCTCAGTGAAGGTAATTATCCAGTGATGTACACACCGAATCCAGCTGGAATGTCAAGTAATTGTTTAGACCCATTGGCAACTGATGACTTGGTATGTTCACGTTTGCCTTGTTAAGCACATTTTTGCTGCTACACATATTCAATCCTCTATGTATTATTCCAATATAATTTACTGTAATAACAATACCTTTTCCCTTCCTTTATCAAATATGGAATAGGAATATGATCACAGGAATATTTCCTCCACGGAATATTCCTGTACCAGTTGCCAGAAAAGCCAAACCTTTACCCTAACTTTGTAAAATGTGAATAAGTAAACTTGAGCTGTGCCATAAGTCTTCATTAGAACTTTCACAGTTAGTCATGTTAGTTAAAGATATGCTTCTAGGTAGGGATGGGTCGAATAGTAGATTTCTCGAATTCGAATATTAAATCATTGCTCGAATATTCGAATACCTCGAATTTCGAATACCTCGAATACTAAACGATGAATGTGAAAATGTTTGACTAGGTCGCCTATGCAGCAGGAAACCCAAGATTTTGGCGAGTAATTGTGATTGCCTTTAAAGGATTCAAACAGGAATTTAGCTGATTATTGGAATATTTTAATTTTATGTAAACAATAGGGTAGTTTCATTCATTAAAGAAAACGAAAGGTATTGATTGTGATTCGTTACCCACCATTAGTGTATTCATAATATACAAATTATTTCGTTCCAGAAATACCGGTTTAGACTAATGGCAATGTTCAATTTTACCTCATTTGAAAAAGGCCAGATTGCCGCCTATGCGATGCCACTCCACGTGAATCACAGGGACTTAGTTTTTACACGAGAGGATCAGAGTTTTACATCGTCTGAGGTTACCAATGCATGCATGAGGCACAGAGCTCAGGGAGACATGTCTTAATAATCACACAGTCTGTTTGATAAGGTATTAATAAACCTTATTTAAGCCAAGCGCTACCAGCTAGCATGGTAGTCGGCTACCTGCTAGCATCCTGCGTCGTAATAGCGCTCAGATCCTCGCCCCAAGGTCACCTCACTTGCGGCAGCGGGAACCAGAACGACGTCACGCGGAGTTTTTCCCGGCATTCATACTTACCCGTCGCGTTTTCGCGCGCTTGAAAATTTTCACTTTTAATTTAATCGCGAAATATCGTCTTATAAAACTCTAAAAGCGTTAAATACGTACTTAAGGAGTATTAATATTTCGATTTAGGCAATAAAAAATAATAGGAAACCACCCTATTTGAGCATTACGCCTCCGTCGTATTTCTTCTTCTTCCCGGTATTTATTTTCCGGCGCAAAATGCTTAAATAAAGTCAGAAATATGTCGTGTTTGGTCTTATTCTTTTTTAAATTACGCGCACATTACTAATATTTCAATCCAATAAATGTGTAATAACAATTGCCGAAAGTCATTGTTAGACACCTTTCGGGCTAGTAGATGACTCATGCAGCAGTTGACCTCGAGAAAGGGGGAAATTCGAAGCAGGTAGGTAGAAAAAGGTCAGTGGGTGAGAAAAGGGGGTGGGTGCGAGACACGTTTTTATTTTTCTCGCGTAACTTGATATTTTTTGAAGCTAAGGTTTTTGTAATACAATCCCTGCGCGAGCTGGGATCTTTATTTTGATTTCGGAGAAGAGGAAATCGTCAAGAGTGGGTGAGGCGAATGCTGAATGGAGGGGAATAGCAGATCGTGGGAAATGCGCCAATGTCACTATCCCACGGCACTGAGTTCTTCCCTATGGTAGTTTCATCTCCTGGGGAAGATTCAAAATAAGTGCCTGTCATTATTAGCCACAAAGGACACACGGCAAACACCTCCTCTCATTTTATCAAAAGATGGATGCGGGAAAATGGTCAGTGGGGAGAAAGAGGGAAGGGTGAAACAAGATTCTATTATTTTCCGGTAACTTGATATTTTTTTCAAAGCTGAGGTCTTCGTAATACGATCCCTGCACGAGCCGGGACCTTTTTTTTGTTTTCGGGGAAGAGGAAATCGTTTGAGGGGGTGGGGCGAACGCTGAATGGATGGGGATAGCGGATCGTGGGAAATGCGCCAATGTTGCTATCCCACGGAACTGAGGTTCTCCTGATAAGGGACACCTGGGATTTTCGGATTTTTTTCATCCGATCAATTTCGGTTCCCCACGTCGAACTCTTTTCACCGCTCGAACCCGTGAATTTGATGTATTTCGTCAGCTTGCTTAAAACGGCGCTGCATGCACTAGACGACTTGAGTTCTCATTTTTCCGAGTCAACTACCAACGACGTGCGAGCGATAGTGTATGACGCGAAATTCATAGTATTCGAGGTATTCGAGACGGTACCTTTGGCATAACTATTCGAGATCTCGAATATCGAATACTTTCTATTATTCGAGGTATTCGACTATTCGCGGATACTATTCGCACATCTCTACTTCTAGGCTATGTTACCTTGCAAATTTTTGGGTGACCCCAACGTTTCCTGACCAATTCTGGTTTCTTTTTCAAGGGAGATTAAGGGAATCAAAATTCCCAAAAGTTTAGGCCCATTTGCCCAAAAGTTTTTTCAGCTAACATAGGCATGTGTCATTCTTGAAGAAATCGTTCAAAATGAATGGTTTATTTTTTTGAACAGAATGGGGGCATACAGATGCTCTGATCACTCACCTTAGCTCACTGATCAAGTGAGGGCTCTGACGTCATGGCATTTCCCATTTATGTGAGCAAGGAAACACCATTTTCACTTCCAATAACCACAAAACCGAAGGACGGATCAACTTCATAAGTCCTAAGATATCTTTGAGGCAACTCTACTGTCCACTATTTCATTGGGATGTATTTCGTCTCTTTTACATCTTTTATAACTTTTACTATTCTTCCAGCAGTCCGTCTACAGCTGTTTTTATCAGGCCATCATGTCTCATTATGTGGTCAACTACTGGTGAAGTCGTTTAAAATGTGAAAAAACTTTCATGGTGAATGATAAATCCTGTTGTGTTAGTTCTGGCTGGCTGTATTGCCACATAATTAGGTGATGCAGTTTCTAGCCAATCCTACCAAACAAGAATTGCTCCCAAAAAAGAATTTATATAAGGCATATTGTAACTGTTGCAGATGTGGATGTAGTGAGAACAATATTGAGTAAATGATAAGGGGGACTCAGGATTTGTCCTTCACCATCTTTGGAAAGGGTATTAGATGTTGGCAAACCAGGGTGGTTGTCAAGAGGCATCAATTTCTTTCCATGAGGTGATTTTAATGGAACTTGTTATGTATTCATCTTTGATTGAAATAAAATATAATGATCACGTTTAATGGATGAAATCAACTTTTTCGTACTTCATCTGCACAAGTAGACAAAAAATCTTGGTTGTCAATGAATATGTCATGAGATCATGATTTCACAAATTATTGCTGATAAATTTGTTGTTCCTTTTTAGGAAGGGTTTCCTATGGCTAATTGAAAAGGCAGAGTATCTTAATGGGCCATATTTTGTTAGTTAATGAATTTCTCCCGTATTCCTCTTTGAGGTCAGAATAGCTTTTCAGGGAATTTTTCAATTATGCATATGTCCTATATTTGTTGTTTTGGCTGTGATCTTTTTGCTTCTAATAGCAATTGGTGCAAACCTGTATCAATGAAGATTTAATTCTCTTTTTTTCTCAGAGTGGCATGGCAACATGTGGGTCCCCTTCTGTAAAAGCAGATGAGTTCAGTGATGATGGAGGTGGATATGCACACAGTAATAGCACTATTTGGGCCACAAATGACCTCGTGTCCCAAGCCTCTGATCAGGTAATCATAATAATAATAACAATATTTTAATTGGTCCAGTGACTTGTTTGAACAAACATAAGACATGTCAAGGAGTATATAATATACAAAAACAGTACTAATTAAGAAAGAAACAAATTTGTATAGGAAGAAATTCGTCGTAGTTATGTACATAGTTTTTTGCACAAAAAGTTGCTGTATTCATGAACACAGAGGGGTGATGTAATATAGTTAATTTTTGAAGTAGAGGGTGACATGCTGTGTAAGGAGACATTTTACCAGAGAGCTGCAGTATCCCTTTTGAATTTTGAAGATTATTTTAGAATTGGGTCTAGGGCCCCAGATGAGGACACTTAACATCACATTCAGGTAGAATTCACCATTATAAATTGACAATAATACATTAATGTCTACAGTTTATCTGAGAGAATCAGGACACAAGTAGAGATCATATTTCTTCAGACCTTTTGAATATGTTCCTCCAAGGAGACTTTATTATCAAGTTTTACACCCAGGTAGGAGAACTAAGATTTTGTGGACTCTACATAAATTTTTACAGAGATCAGTTAGTGTGAAGCTGGTTGCATATACTGTTGAGTCACATGCATTGGTAAACCTTAAAATTTCTTAAAATTACAAATTTAGATTATTACCTTAAAAAGTTATATTCGTGTGCTTAAAGTAATACACATTTAATAGAATTACTACCTGTGATGCACCCTTAAAAAGGCACCAAATATCAAAATGTTATGATAATAGCATGCAAACGATCGTTTAAGGCTTACTTCGTGTATGTAAAGAGGAAGGTATGATACCCACTGTACTTAAGGTTAGGTTGTCAGTGAGTAAATGAGTAAAACTTGCCGTTATTGTTTGCTAGCTATGAATTGCTCCTTTATACTCCTGAGCTATTTATTGCTTGCCTCACTACAGAATAAAAAACTGTCATACCAACATATGGAATTACAACCCCTTGGATTATCATAGTAACCTTTGGTAGATGAAAGACCTGTAGGGTAATAGTCAAATAAATCAGGGACTATGATTATCATCCACTAAACGCAGAAGAATTTGAAAATGCTACCATGGGAATTCAAGGTTGGTAATAAGTCCAGGCATTGCAGTAGGATGATCTAACGATATTATGCACTCTTGGCAAGTGAGTAAACACATCTCATCCATCTCTCAGCAAAGAATGCTTTGTATTTTTCTGTACTCTAGTGTGTGATTTGCCCAAAAGTTAATTTAATATCTATATTTTGAAAAACCAGTTAGAATTTTGATTATGATGTAAAACATCTAGCAGATAAAATCCACGGAATATAAGCACTTTTTGCATGTGTGTAAGATAAGTCAAAGTAAAGAATAATGACGGCGAAAATGTTTTTAAGCAATTAAAATTAAACAAGTTTCAGTCACACATTCAACCGTTAGAAAAATCATTATTCACGCATTAGTTGTTTTTTTTTACTTCATACTAATCCTGCATTTTCTTGATAAAATGAGTTATTTCCTTTTTTGAGCACTGTGATACATAATAACTATTGTAAAATTTAGTGCATATAAATGTGACACACAAGCTGTGCATGTGAATATTATCAAGTGAATTTTTTTTGGTGGTGTGTAGATAGTTATCAATGCTATATGTGGGATTTATTATTTTTTTGGCGAACTAATGCATCTATTTAATGCATATATTCAACTAACCCATTATTCCCCAGACTTCATGAAGGGCTTTTACCTTCTGTTATTTGGTATTTTACCATTTATTTTGAGCTAATTAAGATTAATTTTCAGAAAAAGATATTATTTTCATCATAATAAATGATTTGCATAATGCTGCACTTACGCAAAGCTGGGAAAACTCCGGAAAATAAAAACAAAAAAGAACTTTTTGAAACTCAGGTTGCATATTTTATTTTTCATCGTCTTTTCTGGTGCTATGTTCAATAATATTCTGTGTGGAATTAAACATAGCTCTTTTCACAACATAACTTATCTTTGATTTGCACACTCAACATCTTTGCCGGGAATTATGAGTATGCCTGAGGATGAAATGCCCTATTCTCCCTTGACGAGCATGCTGGGGTATGTCATTTTTCTTAAGGTGTCCTGCCATTGGGCACAGATTTTTATGTGAAATGTCATCAGCAATTGTATTGGAAACGATTTCTTACCTAAGTAAAATTTTACGATCTTGGACGAAATTCTAACAAAGGAATTTCTTTTCACACAACTTAAACGTAAAATCACCACGGGTTCACCACTGCACTATCGAGTAAATCTACCCCTCCCATTCCCTGATTGTAATTGTTGATGACATTTCGATTTTCTTCAGGAGTCTTTCTTAATACCTTTTCCTCTTTACTATGGGTTCCATATTTCCATAATTTAAAGCAACAGCGATGACAGTTATCATGCCATTGCACTAAGAGAATATGTTTTGACCTATCAAACGAATAGTAGAAATCCCCGTTTTTTTTGTTTTTTGTCAGATCTCTCGAAGACATGAGTAGGTAGTTTTCAGTTTTATTTTCTGTTACTGCCCCTGTTGCAAAATAACAGTTGTCACTTGAAAGCTGCTAATAGAATGTGACCGGTGAAGAAATTATAAAAATTCTTGGCATGTTATTTTGGAGACTTGCAAAATATTCAGCAAATTTAGAGCAACCCTTTCTCGTGGTGAATTTATAAATCATATATATATATATATATATATATATATATATATATATATATATATATATATATATATATATATATATATATATATATATATATATATATATATATATATTATATATATATATATATTAAATATAGAAATATCACTTTCAAGTACCACCTTTCCATATGGCAAAAATTGATAGCCTGTAGATAAGGTACACTTCGATGTATAACCATTTCTAAATTGTTCCCCACGAATGAACATTTTAGCTGTGGCACCTGTTATATGGAACCATTTGTTGGGAAAATTCCTAATTGAATAGAATTTTGGTTTATTCTTTTGCGGACTGTCAAAAATGTATCTCTTTTGTGTAGTTGAGAATTATCGGAAAGCTGCGTCATACATTGCCTCACAATTCTGACAGACATCCTTTTGGCTTGTCCAGTACTACATAGTGCAGAGTAATATATGTTACCCCAACAACATTATCACTCCAATTATTTTTTTTAATCTGCCTTACTGAGTAAATTTATGGTTATTTATCTCCTCAGCGCAGTTATTTGAGTAGCTCAAAATTAATTCATGTAGTTTTCCACCGAGAAATAAGCGACAGATCTCAGTTGGTGAGTGGCCTCCATACTGAGTAATAAGTGTTTCTAATGCTTTTTTTCATGTAGAAATTTGGGACTACTTCAGAAGTAGATTCTATTTTTTCAAGTTAGATGAGCCTGTTTGTCCTCTGCATCTTTTACTTGGGCATTCACATTTAATGGACGATTTTTCTTTACATACTGCATGAGTAAACTGATTTGCCTTGTAGCACCTCCTGCAATCATTCATATTTGAAATGCTGAAGAAGAGGTAATCTCCCGAAAAAGTGGTAATCTCCATTGTAGTTCAAACTTTATAAAATATCAAACAATAACTCTCCTGTTAATTTATATTTTTCAATTACCTCGTTGATGCTTCTTCTAAAGTATACGTCTGAGGTGTAGAAATAACAGGTAAAATTTGAATGAAACCACTGGATGAATTGTTTGGCAAAACGCTGAGCAAAAACTACTGCGGCATTATTGATAAAATTACTGGATGAGAGATAGATATGCATTTCAGAGGAATATTTAACTGATATGGACCCAACTGAAGCTAGATTATTAGCCTTACAACACCTAAGCGATAGAAGAAAAGAGGTAACTCAGGATTGCACGGAGAAAATTCCAAAGAGTTACATGAGGCTCCACCTTCCATCACAATCCTGCTTCGACTAATACGTTTCTCACCCTCTGATTCTACCGTCTTTGAAACCGAATGCATCTGAAGCTGAATTTTACATCTACAAAGAAATACTTCCACTCAATGACATGGGAATGACATTGCCCTTTATCGGTTCCATGTGTGCGCCTAGCAGTTTGACTCTAGGAAGTACCAGAGTGTTTGATGTAAAATTAGTACGGATGGCCATCTTGGAATTCAAAATACTATTCACGCTTTACTTTATAAACTCACAACTTACCTGTGAGTGCCAAAAAAGCAGCTGAACTGCCTCCGAAAGACTACATTGTCGATTAAAAGCCATACTTATAAGTTTTGTTATGCTTTGGAGCAGCCCTCTAGTCTACCAGTGAATTCCCATAACTGACTGAACGCATCATTCTTTACAACAACCATATTTATGCCAAGAATGGCGAAAGTTAGTGAAAAAAATAAACATTATGAATAAAGAAACAGAACTTAGAGAAAAAATTACTTCTAGTAGGAGTACTCAATAAATATTTGTAAAATATCATTTTCAATTTGCAGTACTTCAATGCTTCGAAATGGGCAAATTTTAAAGTAAAATAAAAAGCATTATTTTAGTGAAAATTTTACAAAATTAACTGAACAAGAACGAAAGTTAATTCAGAAAACCTGAGAAAAAATTATCCTGCACAAAGGTTTTTTTTAAAATTACGATTCAATAATGTTGCGTTTACGCAATGCTGGGGATTAATGGGTTAAATTAATGGATGAAAGTCATGTTTGGGGGAAATCCTGAATTTGAAGTATTGTAAACACGGGCACTTGAGCCAAAATTTTGTGATCTACATCATTATTTTCTAATATGTGGAAGACATATTGTAACCGTTGCCGCTTGGCATTTTTCGTGGGTAACTTTAAATCAGCGCTCACTACGTAAGGAAAACTGCTTCAATACCATGTGTGAATGTGTGTGTGTATACAGTGAAGGTTGAATTGAGTGTTGAATGTTTCCCCCTACCCCCACGATTCCCCGCTTTCCCGATTTTGTGGTTTTTCCGTGATGTGTACGCGACCAGTGGAAGGTCCACATTTTTTCCAATCTCCCCCCCCCCCTCCAAAACAACAACCGTGAGCAGCGAATGGAGGGTGACGGAATCCGCACCCCTTTCCTCTACAAAATGAGAACATGCTTAGGCAATCCCCCCTCCCGGTGGTTGTGGCGGCTGTCCGTCTCAACGCTACTGCGTTCGTCGCTCTTCTTTTGTCCTCATTATATTCCACCCCTGACCGCGGTGGTGGCGCATCGGACGGTAGAGAGGAGGTGAGCCGGTGAGGCAGTAAGCAAGGCAGTGCTTGAAGTAGACCCGAGGGCGAAGATTGCCGTAGTCAGTGAGTTTTTAATGTTCGATAGCGTTGTTTTTTTGGCGAGTGACCTGCTGTTCAGATTCTCGCTTCGAGTAAGCCCATTCTGTTTGGTGAAAGGCTAGTCTATACGTAATTTTTTTCATCCCGATTCCCTTCCCCTTATTCCCGGTGATGAAAAGGGAGTGGTTTGATCGCTAGCGCGATCCTCCCAATATACAGAGGGAATTACATTCCACTACAGGGGAGTTGGTATAACTGCGAGTACGGGCGGAATAATTTCTCCCTTGCTCAGCATCCCGTACTGTTTAATAGTTTATCGCGACGATCGTAGACCCAAAGCTTAACCCGCGGCACAACTGTCACATGGTGAGGATTCCATGAAATCCGCTTCATCCTGAGTTTCCTCCAGTGTCCCCAACCTCAGAAAATAACACTCCCTGGTTAATAAAATACAGACGAATTTCAGCTTGAGGAGATATATCGACCGCATCTTCATGTTGCAGCCAAAGGCAATGACCGACAGCTGGAGATGTGTTGCCTGTCAGTTGGAGGAGAGGTGGAAAGAGAAGAGAATCGTGGAGGTTAGACTGTGAGGTGAAGAGTGGCAAAGAACAGGACATAAGAGAAGAGAATGGTAGATTTCCCATAACAAGAGGAATAAGGTCAACCCACGACGCCTTGAATTAAATATTCTCTCAGCCCATGGTGAATGAAGACGCTGCAGAAGACAGCTGAGGAGGTCATCCACATATATGACGGAGAGCCGATAAGTAAAACTGTAATCCCACATGACTTCTCCCCCCAGTTAAGAAGATTCACGAAGAAATCCCATATATAAGTAGAAGCACTAAGTCTGAAGAAGACCTGTTGCCCCGCAATTGGTGCTTTCCATTCATTGACATACGTCGACTCAAGTCGACTTTCGTCGCGGTTTTCGTGTTCCATTCTGTGCGTGTCGCCGACTGTTGTGACACAAGTCAACAAACGGTAACGCACAGGAATAGGAGAGTTATAAACAGTTACCGCGAGTCGACACAAGTCGACGCGTGTGTCGCATGAATGGAAAGCACCCAATATTTGTACCTTGCATTTTGTTTATTCTTTTGGCCCACCCTTTTTCCCCGGAAGGAAGTGTATATTTTAGTATTTAGGACAGTGTATGATTGAAGTGAGTTTAGAATTAGTGCTGGTGTTTTTACTTCATTTCTTTTTGTATTCTCGCCACAGATTCACATGAATATAAGATTTTTGTTTCATTCTTTTATTATTTTATAGTTGTCATTTGTTTTTGGTAAATCTGAAATTCATACTTTCAGCCTACTGTTACGGAAAATGGAGAGCTGATTCAGAAGTACACGACGGCCATGGAGTTTATGACGGAGGATGTGGGTGAGTGCTCTTCAGTGCTTGAAAGTGTCTCTTCACAGAAAAGGCTAGTAACTATCCGGACAAGGGAATATTAAAAAACAGGACTCGGAATTCAATAAAATTTTGCGAACCTGGCATGATATTTTTTTATATATTTTTTGTATTGTCTATGTTACAGATAAATTCATCAATATATCCATAAGTTGCACTGATAATTTTAAATGTTTTTCTCGACCCCAAATCCTTGGCGCGACAACTGGTCACTTTAACCACTAGACTAATGCTCACCCTTCTCAGAGTGGCTCTTATACATGAATGTTTTTGACCTGTAAATTTTAAACTGCATTTAAGTCTAAACTATTTGGTTATATACCCTCTTATGGGGGCTATTTCAAAAATAGCTCCAAATGGACTATGTATAACTCAAGAAAATTAGATTGAAATCTGACACCCGGTTTTTAGACACTTCCCTTGTGAAGGATGCAGCATCTGTATTTTTCACCCACCTAAAAATTCTTTGGTTTATGATTTATAGTTGTGCATGAGACTGTAATCAGGTCGGCAAATGTCTAGTAAAAATTTCGTCATGCTTCAGTGACATTAACCAATATATGCAGTCATATGCATTCACATAGGGATTCCAGTGTACTTTACCGGACAATTTTGTCTTTAACCTCTTCCCTACGCAGTGCGTGATTTCACGGCCTGAATTTTCTGATGCTAAAGAAGGAAGGCCGGCTTTTCACGGCTTGAATTTTTCGAAGCACAAGGCCAAAGGGCGTGTTTTCACGGTTTCGCGGTCAAGCATGCCAAGTAGGTCCCAACTGCCATTAGGGTCCCTCGGCGCGAGAGGTCCGACCCTTTCCTATTGTCCGTGTGGGGATTACCTCGGCCCATTCCGGCTCTTAGTGTCCCACCCAAAGAAGGTGATCATGGTCACTTATTTGTTTATAAGGTGGAATAACTAAAAACGTAAATGTTGCATTTTTTGAAAATCAATGCGAATAATTACATTCTGTATGTTCTGCTGATTGGTTCTAAATTTTAAACGGAATTCTAGCGTTCATATTAACGGAGTTGATCATCACCTAGAACAACTTTTGGAGACGCTAAGGTTAGATGTTTAATTGTTATTTTTATAACTTACTAGCAAGTTTATAGGAGCGATATTGTAATGATTTACATCTAAAATATACGTTACTCTGTTAGCTACATTCTAAGTGTACATATGCGGTGAAATTCGATAGAATATCCGATTTAACTTCTATGAAAAAAAGCCCGCGTAATGTAATAAAATTTGATTCTCTCAGTTCTTTGTCGTGAGCCAAAATTACAGCGGCTATTTTTAATAACCTCTTACCAACCTTTGAATACAAAGGTATTATAAATGAATTTCGCTATAAATACTGATTTATGCATATCCTAAAAATTCGTAAATTTAATGTACCAATAGGGAATGTTTTACGTAGACATGTTGTGAGAAGCATTGCAGGAATAAGAACTGCTCTGCCCAGGTAATTACTCTCATATTGTAAGTACTCTCATTGGTGTAAGTATTCTCCTACTGAAATATGTACGTGGAAGATGATAACCTCATTCTTCTTGGAAAAGCTCATTTGGCTATGATATAGTGCCGTTTTGCTGAAAACCCTAAAAATAACCGTAGAACTTGGTTTAAAAGTTCTACAGGCATTAAAAAATGAAAGGAATATATTGATGAACTGACATTTAATGCAACAGTAGCAATTTAAAAAATTAAAATTGCACTGGCAACAATAAACTGACCGCAAAAGTACGCCGGGATGGGCTGCCCTCGGGGAAAAGGGTCGAGGATTATATTTGTTCAGTTGCCGCGGAAAGGGTCCGGGACCCCGCTAGGAAAGGTCATTAAGGGGAGAAAGCGACTACCTGGTCAGTGCCAAGCCGAAAAAAAACTCCGTATGGGGCGAAAAAGAAAATCTCAAACCCTTCATAGAGCCAAAAGCAACTTCCCGCGAAGGAGCTCGGCGCAAAAAGGTTAAGACTGGGTAATAAAAAAAATCCCAATATATCACTTGTGAAGAATACTAAGCATAAGAATCCAGTTATGTACCTTGTCAATTGTAGCGTCTATAAATAAAAATAACATGGAACTTGTTGAAATGAGCTCAAGTGTTTTTTTTCGGGTTTGAAATGATGGTAAAATTTTGCTTTGATAGACACTCCAAACAATACACTGTTTTGCGCTCTTAGGAACTGTGCTTTAATAGGCCTAATAGTTTTTCATGGAAAAAGTGAGATATGAAAAAAACTGATTTGGCTAAAAAAGGCTGAACTCAATTTTAATACCTTGCGTGCATAAGTTGCAGTTCTGTAGAGTAATGGCAGTGGGTGACCAGGCCATGCTTAATTATGCTCGTAAGCTAAGATTTCAAGGTTGTGGCTTTATTCAAATTGTGAAAGGTGATACAGCAAAGTACAAGGCATCACTCCCTTCGAGGGTGGATATGAGAATTTTGAATTAATTGGATGTTGCTTTAACGATTAACTGCTAAGTTTATTTTTTATTAGGATGTTCTACACCATTTTTCTGAACTGATGGGGGCTGACTTTGAGCGCGCTCGAAACCCACCCACTCCTCTAGCCAATCACAGAAGAGCGATGGTAGAAAGTGTGTAGGAGCCCGCAGTCTCTCTCCAAACTCTGTACAGTGCAGATCGCTCTCCAGCTAGCAGTGTTGCCAAATCGAATAACTCAGCGTTCGTCCGAAAATATTCCCCCGCCCCCGAAAGTACCGTTATTCTCAAGGCTGGCAACGCCGGTCGGCCGGATGGAGGGGAGTGTAGCGGAAAAGGGAAGGGGATGGAGGGGAAAATAGAGGTGGAAGGGGCAGCGCTTCTGATTGGCCAATTGCTATTTTCCAACCAGCCGCTATCAGTTCAGAAAAATGGTATAGTGGTACATTGCTTCACATTTTCAGTACTTTGAGTTTTATGAAAATTCACTCTAGACGTATTCAAAATTAAAATAGCATTGTGATGATTGCTTCTGAAAATAGATAAATTATAAGGGAAGTGTTAGGGAATTGGAAAATGGATACATGCTGACAACCTGGAAATCAGGTATCTTTTACCAATTTTCAGCTTTTTCATATAAAGTCTATGAATCGACCAAGTGAGGAAATGAAATAGATATTCTTACACACTTACTCACGAATCAGGCTTCATGGTGATTGCTTGCTAGACTTAATCCATGATGAATTCAACCCTGAATACTGGGTCAGCTAGTGAAACCAGACGGTTTTATATGGCCCTGAGACAGAGTTGGGAAGTAATGTGGGGGAAGGCTACTTATATTTTACAAAATATACTGTCTAACATTTCAGTGCGTCTTTGCGTGCAAAGCCTTTTATCAAAATGTTGGACGCATTGTGCAAACACGACAATCTCTTTCTCATTTTAACATTCTTCATAACTGGTCTGTTCTGATGGTTCATGATACCAATCCATCCTGTACCATCCAGGTTCTCAAACTAAGACTGGCAAAAAGAGATATCAGCAGCACTATGAGGGCACATGCAAAGAGAGAGTTGGAACCCTTTCCACTCTTCTCATTCGGGGTGTGCATTCACTGAAGCCATAAAATATAATTTCGGATCCAGATCCGATGCCTTTAGTAACTTTGGAACATCTGACCATGTCTAATGTTAATCTAGGTATGAGATCATTAATACCCCATTCCCTTATACTTGAAATCGTTTAATAAATAATGCAAGGTGTTGTGGCTAGGAAAGAAAGAAATAGAGAAGTGTGCCCCTAAGAGAATGTGATCTTCATCTACTGCTATTGTTGTTCTTAAAAATTTTTCTTTTTTTAATATATGTTGTCCTTGAAGGTAATTTCTTATAATATGCAATACTATTGCCCCTCCATCTTCCTGTCTATGGTTTATTAACCCTTTCGAGATGGCGGAGTTTTCGTCTTAGCGTGACTGCAGTACTGAGCCCGAAGAGACTCTTCTTTCTTGTGGCATGGAGCATTTTTGGAGAGCATTCCTTAAGAAGGGTCTCGCTGAACCTTTTGCGACCCCTCCACGCAGGGACATCGCATTATCTTGGAGTCCGAGAGTATTTGTGCTCCCTCCTTTCCGGGTTTACGACCATACCTGCGGCATTGGTTCGCGGTCAACTTATGTTTGGCTTTTATGTATTTAGCAAATGGATAATTGTTGCTTGCACGTAAATTACATACTTTGAATTGAATTCCTCATTTTTATCTGAGCATTGTCAAATTTTAAACGAAGTTCTAAGACCTTTATTAACGCATTTAACGCAGCAACAATTTCCATGTTGATGTTTATACATAACTCGAGATATAAGTTAATATTTGTCACAGAATTTCTTTTAAAAATTGTAAACGCTGCTCAAAAGACTAAGAATTCAATTCTTTATGTATATTTCTTGAGAAATAAACAAATATTTATTTCGAAAATTGACTGTATAAACAATTGAATGACCGCTGTCCCGTACCGCTGAAAGGGGTTCTAAAAGACGAAGAGTCCGGGTACCTGCTCCCGGATTCCGAAGGTTAAACCTAAACCCCGAAGCGTTGGGTACCGAGACAAACACATCGTAAACCCACGACCGTCCTAAAAGGGGGGGAGCTAGAAAACGTATATATACGGCTTTCAATCTCCTGGCCGGGAAAATCTCACACGTATATATACGCCTGTCGTCTCCCAGGTCAGGAAACGTCCACACGTATATATACGTGTACAGTAGGGAAAAGGTTAAGCTGGCAATATTTTTTGTGTGAGCTTTAATTACCTTCTGGCCAGTGTACTTGCTTTACATTTCTATATTGCATATTTTAAGCTTTGTAAAGGAAGGAAGTATTTTTTTTACAATTAGAATGATAATCGTTTCAATTCAACATTATGTCTATGCATGCCATTTGTGAACTGAGTTTGTGATTAATTCTGTGCATGACAGAGTGCATTGAGGTGTTTTCTGGAGTAGATACTTGAGATTAGTATGCAATATTTTCTCAATTTTTATGAGGAGTAGTGCCATTCAATTTGTGAATAAATGTACGGAAAACACCATATAAAATTAATTGACACCTTGTTTAGCATTTTACCGTAGAATCGGTTAAAGAGGCTCCCTTGATATGTCTAATGGCTGTTATAAATTAGTTCAACGAGTCATAGATTCCATGCCTAACCTTACTTATTTTTAATTTGAAATTCTTTTCTAGAGTCCCCAGCTCCTGAAAGGGCCTCAGCCTTGTTTTCAGTCCTTGAACCAAAAATGAGAGCATCACATTCAAGGAAAAGAAAGGATGTGATGGATAAAGACACTAATAAATGTGATAACTTGCTTGCTGATCAAATAACGTCTTGCTCCATTCCTAATGATGGACGGTTACATTCGAAATCGAGGTACGTGTATAAAATTGGAGGGAATAGAGCAACAACGACCAATGCTGAGAAGAGAGGTGGTTGTGATAATGCAGACACCACAAAGTTTTCCAGGAGCACTGATAATGGGAAGAATGACCCCGAGGCAATCATACGGGAAAACAAAGTGAAAAGTACTTACATGATCAATAATCCTGGGAATTGTGCCAGTTCAACGAAAAACTCTTATCATTGCTTCATCTGCAGAGATGTATTCAACGCCAAACATGATCTCATTAACCACCTCAAGATTCATTTCGGTTCTGGTAAATTGGATATTGATTCAAATTTGTCAATCGGAAAAGATTTTTCCCTCAAAAGCGTTGTTTCTAGCATAGATAATAATGGTTTTTGTCTGCCCTTCCCGAAAAGTTTAAATCAGCTGATGTGTAAAAGCCAAGAGGTGGGGAAAAAAGGAAATTTGCTTCTTAATGATAACTTCGGAGGGACAAGGGGGAATAAAAATGCGAAGGAAGTGAAGAAAAGCTTTATTGTAGATGGGAAACCATGCACAGTTATTCCAACCATAGCAAAGAAGTCTTATTTTTGCAGTGAATGTGAAAAGCCTTTCTCTGAAAAGAGTCACCTTGTCACTCACATTCGGAATCATACGAAGGAGAAACCGTATTCATGCAGTGAATGTGAAAAGTCCTTCCATAAAAAAAGCGACCTTGTCCGACACATGCGAACTCATACGAAGGAGAAACCTCATTCGTGCTGTGAATGTGAAAAGTCTTTCTCTGATAAGAGTAACCTTGTCAGTCACATTCGGACTCATACTAAGTCGAAACCGTATTCATGCAGTGAATGTGAAAAGTCCTTCCATAAAAAAAGCGACCTTGTCCGGCACATGCGAACTCATACGAAGGAAAAACCTCATTCGTGCTGTGAATGTGAAAAGTCTTTCTCTGAAAAGAGTCACCTTGTCAGTCACATCCGGACTCATACGAAGGAGAAACCTTTTTCTTGCAAAGAATGTGATAAGTCTTTCTCTCGAAAGAGCACCCTTGTCACTCACATTCGGACTCATACGAAGGAGAAACCTTTTTCATGCAATGAATGTGATAAGTCTTTCTCAGGTAAGGGTAACCTTGTCATTCACATTCGGACACATACGAAGGAGAGACCTTATTCATGCAGTCAATGTGAAAAGTCTTTCTCTCAAAGCAGTAATCTTGTCAGTCACATTCGGACCCATACGAAGGAGAAACCGTATTCATGCAATGAATGTGATAAGTGTTTCTCTCAAAAGATCAATCTTGTCTGTCACGCGCGGACTCACACGAAGGGGAAACATTATTCTTGTAATCAATGTGATAAGTCTTTCTCTGATAAGAGTAACCTTGTCAGTCACATTCGGAGTCATACGAACTAGAAACCTTATACTTGCAATGAATGTGATATCTTTCTCTGAAAGAAGTGGTCTTGTCTGTTACTTGCGGATTCATAAAAAGGAGACGCCTTATTTGTGCATTGAATGTGAAAATATTTCTCTCAAAAGAGTTACCTTGTCCGTCAAATTCCGACTTATATGAAGGAGAAAATTTATTCGTGCAATGAATGTGAATAGTCTTACGATACCAAAGAAAACCTTGTCCCACACATGCGGGTACATCAGAAAGAAGCCTTATTCTTTCAATGAATGTGAAAAGACTTTCTCCTGATAGATCCACCTTTTCTTTCATTTGCAAATACGCAGGGTAAGGTCTAACAAGGGGAATGCACGATCTTCGGGTGGCCGATTGAGCTCAAATTTTCAGATTCGGTAGATCATGGCTATCAATTAAATATGCAGAAGCAAGACGACGCACTTCTAAAAAATGTTCGAGAAAATAGCAATTAAAAAATTGTAAAAACGGGTCTAGGCTATATATCCGGTATTTCCTCAACTTCACTTACGACAGTGGTGGCCCAGCGGTTAAGGTGATTGACTGTGGATATGAGGGTGGCGTGCTCGATCCTCATCAATGGATCTACTTTTTATTTTATTTTTTAAGGATTTTATTGTTTGCATTTTTAAAGATTGTTTTCATATCTTCGTTTGCTCAACGACATTATTTTTAATTCATTTTTTAAATAATAGTGAGTGCTGAAAAGGGTAGAAAATGAAGCAAGGATGTGTAATTGCCTCTCCAAGGGCGCTTTTGTATTTATTTGTTCTCTCTACGTGTATTATGGTATTGCGAGTGTAAATTGTCTTCTGTAGAGGTGGGGACAGAATAATTACATTTAAATTATTAATTGGGAGGGAAAGCCACCCTATCCACGGATTATGATTTCATTGGGAGTGTCATTGAGAAAATTATTCGTAAGCGAGAATGACGCGTGAATACCGTCAAAATAACAGGGTAGACGTTGCGGCGGATGAAAGAACGCGTTCTCCGTTTGTTCTAGTAGTATCCCGAACCTTGCAAACGAAGAATTTACTGGAATGGTCAGGTAGTGTACTGGCCTCTACGTCCAAATCTCGGTAAATAATTTGAGAGCAACTAGAAATTTAATCCCTGCGTGTAATGTGGATTAAACCAGAAGTGCAGTAATCCGTCCGTCGGATGGGACGTTAAACTGTTTTCCCCTTGGCGCCATTCGTTAACAGTTGCATAATGCCGATGCCGGGTTTCTGTGCACTTTTCATCCTGTTACTTATCCCAAGCTGATCCACTTCCATTTCCCAATGAAAGCATTATCCATCTATCACATCCACATCCAATCCATCCATCCTCGCATCCATAGTCAATCACCGTAACCGCTGGGCCACCGCTGTCTTAAGGAGAAGGTGAGGAAATACCGGATATATAGCGTAGACCAGTTTTTAGGTTTTTTAATTGCTTTTTTTCTCGAATATTTTTGAGAAGTACGTCGTCTTGCTTCGGCATATTTAATTGATAGCCATGATCTACCGAATCTGAAAAATTGAGCTCAATCGGCCACCCGAAGATCGTGTATTCCCCTTGTTATTTGTCTTATCAATTGGTATACATTAGTAATCAAGGTAAATAATTCTTTAAGTACGAGTACTGCTTGTATGAAATGAAAAATGTCCCATTATGTTGAAAAATATGTAATAATATTCAGTTAGGTTTGTGACCTAATTTGATAGATGTTCAAGTTGATATACTATGCTATATTTTTAAGGGCTAAATACTGTATTCTTGTATATTTAACGGCTATTTTTTTACTGTTAGAAAAATATTTACATTAAAATGTAAGCCAGGCATTTTAACACTTCCGATAAAAACCAGAGGCACTTTGTCTCATGAGTTATTTTCAATGTAATGTCAATGTTACATGTGTGATTAATCAATGTTTAATTGTCTTATCAATGTTAGTTGATGTAGTGCTTCTATGTAATTTATATGCGAATATCAAGTTAATAATAATATACGATTGATGAAGAGAGTGCTGAACTGAGGTACTGGTCTGTTTTAATTGTTGATGTACCCACATGCCTGTCAATGATTACATCAGTATTGGTTTGTAGTTTTAATGCTTGCACCACAACCCCAATGCAATTATTTGTTCAAATGACAATAATATGTCCTTTTGAAAACATTGGTAGCCATGGTTTAGGCTTTAATGATCAATGAAAGAAATTTCTTTCTCAGGTGAATGGCCATATATTTCATGTTAACTGTGTCCCGTTTATAGGCCTCAAGCAAATAACCTCCCTGATGTGTATAAATAGATTTTTAGGTAATTGGTGGTGTAACACACGTGGTTTTGCGTGTCGAAATGTATCACTTGAAAAGATTTTATCATGGACAATACATGTCACGTAAAAAATGTGGTCAATATACATATTTTTATCACAGGGATTGAAAAGACCCGGTATTTTCAAGTCCGAAAATGCATTGCTATCATGTAGATATTTTGGAAACGAAGTCATAAATATTTAATCATACACCTTGTCTATCTGACATTTTGGTGTTACCTTTCCCAAAATTTATGTCAAGTCCATCAAGAAAAAGATTCAGGCGGAAGGAATTCCTTTGGCATTTACAATTGCATTTTATAATTTCAAATTATAGAGCTCTGTTCACATTACTAATTTTAGTCACTGCCGTTAATATCTCATAATTTTCATCATAATTTTTTACGTTTTATTTAGTATTTATAATTTGTTTCGAGTAAATGATTTAGATAAATAATTGAACTTATGCTGCATAAATAATTCTATGCGCTTAAAGGGCAGTTAGTCTATGCCCATGCAGCGTATGAAAGAAATTAGGTTGCTGTGAATTTTTTAATAAATGATGAGATTTTATGTTGACTCGGGTTTTAGAGAATTTTTGCCGTGTGAATGAAAAATTGAAATAAAGTTACGAAACGCAAAGGTAGCTCGGATCTTCAACTGTTGTTAACAATAATAAAAAATGTCCTGACACACCGCAAAATAATGGTTATATATACGACTTGTCTACAGCTTTGGACTGATAACCTTCTCCTTTGGCTGGACCTTAACCATATAAAAAAAATTTCAGTGTTATTGCTGGTGATGCACCTTACGCCGTTTTGATTGGTGCTGTGATGTTAGCGCGCCGAGTCATGTTTCCATCCACAGTAACTCCTAGAAATTTGATTTGTTTTGCCTCGCCTGATTCTATAAGTGCCATAGTAAATGAGGATTCATGTGGAGCGTTTAATCTTCCTTGTGAACTGTATCAGCTAATTATTTTAGAGTTAAGTTGAAGCTTCCTGGCGGTAATCCAGTCTTCAACTTAGCCCAGGTGTACCGGGATGCAGTTCACATCCGTGATTTGGTTGAAGGACGTTCGACAAGAAGAAGTATTCAGTGTGGAGGCTGAATGTTCATCCGAGTGGATAGGTCATAAATGAAGACGTTTGGATTACATTTCCGCAGATGTAGATTGGGGACTGGAATTATCGTTGTTGAGCCTTGCATGTGATAGGGTACACGTAAAAAAGTAAATGTTTTAGGGGGAAGAATGGCGTTGGATCTGAAAGTTAACATGGGGTGATTCTGATGAAATGAATCGGGATAGGAGAGGGGTTCACCAATGAATCCCTTTTAACAGACTCATGTCATATCCTTTGGACTGGTCCAGAAACACCCCAGTCAAATATTTCCTGGTATTGAAGAGACACTGCATTTTTTCCCTGGGCCGGGTTATTTTGTGTACCATGGATTGGCCGGCTATGATGCTTACCTGCCCATTCAAGAAGATCTGTACTGTGACAGCACTCAATTTACACCGTAACTGGACTTACTGCTAAGTGTGTTCAACAAAATATTTTCGTTTCCATGGCTCGGTAACTAAGGAGTATCGACCCCATGTTTGTTGGACGTATTTAATTTTTTTCAACAAAATGATGTGCCGCTGTTATTTGTAAATTTATATCTGGACCTAAGTGCATGCCATAATAATGAATAATACGTCATTTTAAAGGAAATTTTATTATAAATCCTGATTTATTTTTTTATGAAAATTTAAAATTAAGGACATGCGAGTGCGTGTTGATGACGTCTAACGTTGAAACCATGGTCGTGAATAAATATTAATGTGAAAGCACAAAGTTTTTCTTTTTTAATTTAATTATGAATCGCTTTCACTTAGTTAAGCCTCAAACAATTAAAATATCAGTAGTTATTAACCCATTAGGCCAGATAAATAAATACCTAAAAATGTATTATTTTCTCCCTTCATTTTACTTAATAATATGGTAAATAATGTAAACTGAAAATATGGGCCTTCAAAAAAATTTGCTTATGGTAAAACATAAATGTTGAGTTTCGGCAACTTTGGCGGAATTAGTATCTATAGGCAGTTGTGCAACCCGCATTACCATATATTGCTCCCTCTTAGGAATATGCCGTTTATATTGTCGGATATAATCCTACTCTATTTTATGCCACGTGTATGGCTTACATCGTCATATTAGATAATTAATATTCTTATATATCATGTTTCCAATGGGATGTTGTATAATTAAAGACATAAATTCTCCATAAAATAGGCCTGCTTTACGGTTTGAAATAAATTTGTCAAAGTGAATATTTTCGCTGAAGACCGTGCATTTTTATTTTTTTAATTGACATTAATTTTATCATTGCAGATTAACTCGATGGCAAAATTCGTCTTCTCTTACGTCACGAATCCGCGAAGAACTACATGGACTGCATTTTCTGTTTATGGACGTGAATTGCATGGGGGTACGGCTACTGACTCCTTCGCTTCACATTTTAGATGCGTCCCTGCTAGATACGACTTGAAGTCTACCAGTGACATTTACTTCCGTTGCATAACGTGTACTATTTCCAGACGTTATTGCAAACGCTGTTCAGTAAGTGGATGTACTGGGTCTTTTTTCCTTGTATTCCAGTGCGGTAATTTACATTCGCATTTCGTGTAGGCCTACACCTCGAAGGTATTTACTATACTCCCCAATAACTCGAGGCTGTGGAAAGTATTTAATTTTTTTCTTAAACGTTTCCTTGCGCACAATGGAAGCGCAGAACTTGTATTGCTGTCTACAGTGACAACCAAGTTATGATTCCATCGAACCTTACTAAGACCTACAGCTTCATCAAATGCTTATTTTTATGTTCCTCTCTGTCTTATGCCGATGGTTTTACTAAATTCTATCATACACTTCTCCCTTCTATTTTCACGGTGAACTCCACCCAGACGGCACAGAACCCTCCGTATCTAATTCGTATGTAGACAGTATCCATTGACTACGGGGACACTATGCCACTCCGTCGCTTTTCGTACTTGCTTAGAAACTTGATGTGTTAATAAGAGTAAATTCTTATTAATTTTGACACTAAATAAGACATCACATTGACATAACCATGAGCATTGAAAAGCTTACCCTAAAGCCTGACGAAATAAGATTTTTTCAATAAAAATTGCCGATGAAACGAGATTGCTGACACATCTGCTATTATTATGATTGAATTCATCAAAATGCAAGCAAAAATTAACGAATAGTTCAGTCTCAGCTACTAAAACGTACCCGTACTAGGCGCTTAAGTATTGGAACAATTATTTGGGATGAGTAAAAGTCTCTATGTCACTGCAGTAGATGTATCAACCTATTAAAAAATATGAAAGTACTGCCAAATCACCAGAATAAACATTTGTAAAATAAAACCTGGTGTCTCTAAGAGCACACCTCCGAGTTTATACTTACTTTGCATGAAGTCATCACCACAAGAAATATTTAGAAAAAAACACAGAAATACAACACAGATATTATGTATTTTCTTTAGTTAATCACAATAATATTTCCAATTTTCTTTTCTAACCCATATCTACTTTGGCGAAACAATTACTTCGTATTCTCTTTTGAATATTAAATTATTTAAAAGAGGACTGGCCGATACGTACTATAACTATCATCATTACCTTCTCCGATGAACGTCCACTATCACAGCATCCACTTGCACAAAACAAATCCATATCCACTATAAATCTGTATGTCCCTTCTGCCACAATGTCCGCCTTCTTGACGACAGGTAAGAGTGAAGCAATTGTAACTTCCTCCAATCTGGGCACCTTCAATTCAACAAGAATTTTCTCCCCGTCTTCTCGTCCAAGGCCACAGATTATTTTCTGATATCACGAGGTGTGATGTGAAGCTCACACACCTAAAATTAATAAATAATAAAATACCATGTCACTTACTAGGTCACATCATTTCCAAGTTTTGGTATTTCTGCATGAAAAATCAAATTACTGCCCTCGTATATATAGTAAATAATTGCTTCTCTGAATATTTTTTATTTAAAATTATAGCTTAAGATAGTTTGAAATGATGAAAGACGACATATAACACACCATAGGGAAAGCTAAGAAACAATATTCGATTCTATAAACTTGGCTGCTTATTCCTAGTTTCTCCTTTAACCACACGTTTACCGAATGAATTAATACAAGATAGGCAACTAAAATGCAACAATTTTCAAATGAATTGCTGCTACAATATTTTGAATCGCCATTTCAGTGCTGAAGTGATTCATCAACATAGCGAAGCCGCTTCTAACTTAAATCCCCGTTTCCAAAGCGTATTCCCCCAAGCGCATTCCTCCACTTATTGGTAATGATATATTGTAGTTTATCAGCTGGCCCAGGATTTTACCAGCTTTGCATAACCGTTTGATCTAATATTGATATTATTATACCGGAAGCCTGAGTGATTGACGACCCACTGTCTTTCGCATTGAATAATGGGTTATTTGAATCGCTAAGTAATCGTGTCTTTTATTCACTTTGTATGAATCAATCGCGAATGTCTTATTGTTGGTGTGAATTTGAAGAGACCCTAGTACCTATATGCTTGGGACGCTAATTGTATTTGTTTAATTTTTGTTCTTCTGTTGTGAGTAATTGAAAAGGCTTTTATCCCAGCGATGAGTTTAGATCTACATTCATCTCTGGGATCGAATGATCCATTTATCTAAATTTTATTTGCATGCAATACGATATTTTGCGCTCATTCGGCTCTGCACAGGAGAAAAATAACAGTTGCGTGAACTACATATTTTACTCCACTAAATTACTCTATATTCTTTAACCGTAAGAATTTACGATTTCGTTGGTGAATTTAATAAAATCAAAATTTGTCTACAAAACGCTGAAACGGAGCCTTTTGTTTCAGATGGCTCGTATTCAGGTGAGTAACCGTTATGTAGCTGAAAAGCTGGTTGATCGCTGGCGAATCCAGAATTTATTTCTATGGCGGAGTTAAAAGGGTCTGACAGGTAAGCGGTCTTCTCATACTTGAGCTTAAGAACAATGTATATCCCTTACGAAATACACTTCTAGTAGGTAATAATCTTAAAGTTATTTTTTATGAAAACATAAGTACCTTAAATGTATGATAACTACAGTTCTCCAAAATGTTTCTTTTACACAACTTAAGTTTATTATTATTAAGTCGTGATCAATATCAGATAAACCGCAATGGATTACTCTCATCTTTTCATGGTATGCTTCCTATCGCCTAAAAGATTTTCTGAATTTCGCCTCTCACCATCTCCATTCGCAGCCTCTTTTTCATTTAAATTGGGAAATGACTTTTGATCCTTGAATTTACGTGCGAAAGAAAAGCTTAAGAAGTACCTCTACCTTCAACTCTGTTTCTGACTATGCTAAGCATAACGAACGTAATGACAACGGAACCGAATTAGAAATCTTAAACCGAATTAAAGATTAGTCATTTCTTTCCTATTCGCGCCAAACCCGGGGTGGAGCCGACGGGCAGCTTTAAACGCAGAGCACGAGACGTCGGGTATAGCTGTCGCTGTTTTTTCAACAGAAATGATGGCTCCGTCCGACATGCCATAATTGTCGGAAACATTTAGGCCCGGCCTGAGACCCAGGTTATCGAGTCCTTTGGGGCAACTCCCCTGCGATTAAACCCGATCCTCCCACTCATTTAAATTACGACCATCCTCACCGCAGGAATCAGATGCAAAGTGGTTACATTGCCAATAGTTCGTTATACGATATATATTTCTGCATACTACAAATGTTTATCCTTTGAAATGAATTTTTCGTCTTATTCTGTGCGCAAGCAATTTTTAAGATAAATTACAGCGTTAACCTTTTCCCTACTGTACACGTATATATACGTGTGGACGTTTCCTGACCCGGGAGACCACGGCCGTATATGTACGTGTGAGATTTACCCGGCCAGGAGAACAAAAGCCGTATATATACGTTTTCCAGCTTCCCCCCTTTAGGACGGTCGTGGTTTACGACGTCTTTGTCTCGGGACCCAACGCTTCGGGATTTAGGTTTAACCCTCGGAATCCGGGAACAGGTACCCGGACCCTCTAATCTATACCGGGAGCGGATACCCTATAAAAATCAACATGGAAATTTTTGCTGCGTTAAATGCGTTAATAATGGCCTTAGAACTTCGTTTAAAATTTGACAATGCTCAGATAATAATGAGGAATACAATTCAAAGTCTGTAATTTACGTGCAAGCAACAATTATCCATTTGCTAAATACATATAAGCAATACATAAGTTGACCGCGAACCCATGCCGCAGGCATGGTCGTTAACCCGGAAAGGAGGGAGCACAACTACTCTCGGTGTCCGAGATAATGCAAAGTCCCTGCGTGGAGGGGTCGAAAAAGGTTCAGCGAGACCCTTCTTAACGAATGTCCTCCAAAAATGCTCCGTACCACGAGAAAGAAGAGTCTCTTGGGACTCAGTGCAGCAGTCATGCTAAGACGAAAACTCCGCCATCTCGAAAGGGTTAAAAAATAACGGACTTCCGGACTTATAGTCACTTAACTTTATATTTACTGTATTTGATGTAATTAACGGTAGAGAAATACGTTAAAAATTCCACAGTGCTTAAAAAATGTAGTCCTTTTTTTAGAAGATAAGTCATAGAAAATCAAAGGCAAGGTATACTTGAAAAATGGTACCAGTAATGCAAGAAGTTGATTGTGGATTTGGGCTGTGATAGGGTTAGGTGATAGTCCAGAGGCTAGAGTAAGGGACGGAATCTAAGGGACGTTAATATTAGGGTAACTCCCCCCTAAAGCGTCCATTATATTATGTCTGTGGTACCTAGAGTTCGGCAAGTGGATATCCCGAAGGCGGCGGGCTTCGTATCATGGTGTGCGTGTATTCTTAGTTTGCCCTACTTCCTCATTAAAGATATCGTGACTCGAAATAGTAAGTGGGCAATAATACAGTGGGATGAAGGCGTGTGGCAATCTCAGAGGGACTTCACCTGTTATACCCTGATATTCGACGTGTTTGCGGACGCCACTCCCTTTCAGGTGGCATGGACCATCCCGACATTACAGATCACCGAAATTTGGAGTCTGCCGGAGCAGTTAAGCATTTACGAGGCGGAATGCTGGGCGGCCTTAATGGCGGCTATCCACGCCATCACTGTCCTTCCTAAATCCTCTGAGATAATTGTTCACTCTGATAATCAATCTGTTGTTCACGCCTTGGAGAAAGGAAAGGGTATTATATTTTATGTAACGGAAATTGTATTCTTGTTTTTGAAACTAATAAAGGATAAGTAACGTCACGTGACCTGGCGGTACATCCCCACTGCCGACAATCCGGCCGGCCGTCCTTCCCGGACCGTCCTGCCACCGTATGCATGCTCGGCCTCCTATTCTCTCTTTGATTACGTTTCAGATCCGATGTTCGCCACGAGACTCCTCGGTGAAGAAATCGGGCGGCAAGTGAAAGGTATTTTATTGCATTTGTTGTTGTCATGATTTATTATTAGTGAGTTAAGCTTGAAATTTCGAGATGTGGAGAGAGAATATGACTTCTACGGTAAGGACACTTGGTGAGTGAACTTGCCGGTCGAAGCATTTCCTTTCTCATTTAATATTTTTTACAAGTTATATGGATTTATTTGTCTTTTGCATTTATTTGTTACATTTCCTTATTATTAGTTATTTAAGCTTGTGATTGTGTGAAAGGGAGATAGAGTACGAAATGGAGATAGGACGAACTCGCATCAAGTCATCCCAAATTGCGGGATAGGAACACCACAAATAGAATTATTTTGCCAGTGGCACTTCACTGCACTGAGTATGAGATTATTGATTACTCATACGTGACTACTTTAGATGATCACTTTTTCAAAATTATACCCACACAGCACAAAGTGAATAATATGCACATAATATTCAAATTTTATGCGAATATAATGCCACCACAATGGTGTAAATGGTGCATAAAATGTACATAATATGTGCATATAAATGGTATAATGCCCTCATAAATTGCGATATATGCGCATAATATGTGGAATATATGCACTGATGGAATGGCATAATGTTTGCATATATACGGAATATATGAGGACATTATACCATTTATATGCTCCTTTTATGTACATACTATGCAAGATTTACACCATTGATGTGGTTATATATACATGCACATATTATACCTTTTATGTACATATTATGCACAATTATACCATGGATGTGGCTATATATATGCACATATTATACCCATATATACTATTTATATGCACCTTTTATGCGTATATTATGCACAATATATACCATGGGTGTGGCCTAAAATATATGCGCATATTATGCCCACATATACCATTTATATACTCCTTTTATGTACATTTTATACCACTGATGTGGCTACATATATGCATATATTATACCATTTATATGCACCTTTTATGTACACATTATGCACATTTTATACCATTGATGTGGGCTTCCGTATAGTTGCATATTGTGCACATATATTCGTACCTTTTATACCATTTATGTGTGATAATATGCAGTTGCATTATATTCAAAAATTACATAAATAAAGAGTGATTTCTGGAAACGAGGAGAAATTTAATGAATCTTTCATCTAGAGACAACATAGGTAAATTGCACTAAAACAGGACACAATCCTCCTACATTCAGCGTTGTATCACATAAGTTACAAATATTCAGCTAGAGTCCTATATTATTGAAATGACACATTGCAATATTTCCACTTATATATTTATTTGACACAACGCGTTTCGTCGTTACAACGACATTTTCAAGTGTGAAAATTCATGCATGCAATTCATGCTTTCACACTTGAAAATGTCGTAGTAACGACGAAACTATTATGTCGAAGGAAGCTGCCTACAAGAAGAACAATCTTACACTTTGGCTTTTAGACTTTATTTCACTTTGGGTCTCACAGACATGAGTAACGAAAGACTGCGACCTCTCTCAACTCGTCAACCGCCCGAACAGCACTCAGCCCGGACGTAACACTCGGCAGCGCGCAGGCTGCCCACATGACTCACAGCGCGCAGGCTGCCAACATAACACTACTCACAGCGCGCAGGCTGCCAACATAACACTACTCACAGCGCGCAGGCTGCCAACATAACACTACTCTCCCCTCTTAGTTGACAAATAATAAAACAATAGCAAAATGACAATCGACATGATAACTGTCAACCTGACAAAAGATACAATAAAACAAATGACAAGATTGGTTTATATTTTAACAGACTGACTAGATAAGAAATGACTTAACACCGAATACTTAACAAAAGACATTACTACAATAATAATGGGCATATCCCAGATTCAAGCTAATACAAATTTAAGCAAAGTTCGAGTCGGAATACCTATTCGGTTTCCTTATGACTCGTCCAGACCTCCGCAATTCGTTTTGTGTCTCCTTATAATCATTCACCTCACATTGCTCACTCTCATCACTACTAGTTTGCAAATTGCGAACTTTAGCGGCCAGAGAATTGCGTAGCTGGGCATTATCATAAAATTCTCTGAGCTGATTTACATGTACTTTAACCACAACATCATTGGACAATTTTACTATATAAACAAAATTGCTAACCTTCTCTATAACCTTTCCCAATTCGAATTTGACACCAAATTCTTGCTTTTTATTAGGGTTAACCCATACTACTTGGCCTACCTCAAATATTTTGAATGATTTCCTGTGTTCTGTGACCTTTTCATCAATTAAACCACTCTTAAATGTAACTTTTTTTTTGAGACCCGACAGTGGTGAGAGTGAGCAATGTGAGGTGAATGATTATAAGGAGACACAAAACGAATTGCGGAGGTCTGGACGAGTCATAAGGAAACCGAATAGGTATTCCGACTCAAACTTTGCTTAAATTTGTAATAGCTTGAATCTGGGATATGCCCATTATTATTGTAGTAATGTCTTTTGTTAAGTATTCGGTGTTAAGTCATTTCTTATAATTACAGCGGAAAATATTGTACTCAACTTGCCGTAGCAAATACTAACCTCACACTTTCCAATCACATCTAATAAGTGATTCCCAACACCTTTTATAGTACCATAGTAGGGCAACATTTTCGACAATAACTGCAATTCCTTTGCAACATCATAACTCAAAATCGAAATAGAGCTCCCAGTATCAACAAGGAACCGCACAGATTTACCGTTAATAACAATATTCACAAATAATGAATCAGACTGAGACTTTAACACATTCACAGATACATTGACTCCAGTAACAACAAAATTCACTTGTTGCTTGCCACAGAATTCAGCTGTATGACCTTGACATTCACAATTGTAACACAACCACTTATTAGCTGGACACTTATCTGGAGTATGTCTGGAATAGCAATACTGGCACCTCTTCTTCTGACCTCCTTCCGAGCGTTGACTAGGTGATGGCGAACGCCCCCGGAATGGAGACCCTCGTCTCGGCGATGACCCCCTCCTCGACTGGTATGACGTCGACCTCACGGGAGAACGAAAACTCTTCCTCGCGGCAACACGTTCAAATGAAGGAGAACCCTCAGACTTGGAGGAAACCATAAAAGAGTCAGAACTCGAACCGGCCATCACCAATGTTGACTGCTCTACCGCTTCCATCTCGAAAATAATACTGCAAGCCTCGTCGAATGACATTGTGTCCTTCTCTGATAATAGACGACTTACCATAGACGTGTTCCGTAGACCCGACACCAGCCTGTCACGCAATGCTTGATCCAGGAACGAGCCATAGTTGCACTTCGTTGATAAACGCTTGATCTCAGAAACATAGTCTTGTAAGGATTCCCATGATTGTTGCTTACGAGAATTGAACTTTTAACGCTCAGGTATAACCTTACTTATCTTTTTATACCTAGTACTCAAAGCCTGCACACACTGATAATATGTAGCCTTAGCGAAATCTACTGGAGCTAATAAAATTTTTAACTCTGCATAAACGCCCGGATTCAGATTCACACAGAAATGACCTTTCTTGAGTCTGTCTTCGGTGCCATTTATGAGAAAGAATAACTCAGTCTTTCCACGAAGGAATCAAAGTCCTCGATTCCGGGTTCAAATATAGGAGGTTTCGACATGACTAAAAAAACCTCAATTACAATCACGCTCTTTTAACATGGATATTACTGTTGAGAGATAGCACACGTTCGCCAGTTTTCCTCGTCGCCAGATATTATATCGAAGGAAGCTGTCTACAAGAAGAACAATCTTACACTTTGGCTTTTAGACTTTATTTCACTTTGGGTCTCACAGACATGAGTAACGAAAGACTTCGACCTCTCTCAACTCGTCAACCGCCCGAACAGCCCTCTGCCCGGACGTAACACTCGGCAGCGCGCAGGCTGCCCACATGACTCACAGCGCGCAGGCTGCCAACATAACACTACTCACAGCGCGCAGGCTGCCAACATAACAGCAGAGTAGGTAAATATCGTAAATATCTCAAAAATCAGAGATAAACTCTTTTTAACTCGCGGGCTGCCGAGTTCCATTTGGCGTATTCGGAGCCTCATTTGTGTAATGCAAAGAAACGAGAAATATAGAGGTTCTCAATGGCATTGCGAAAACATATGAATGGCGAAACGTGTCGGCTCATGAAAATTGTCCCTGGAGCAGGTCGTCTTATTATTTCGAGTTTATCGCACAATTAGGGTTGCCTACTTATAAAAAATATTGGGAGGGGTCAAAATGGCGGTCTTGCCCCGGGAAATTTTATAAGTAATGAGTTTTAAGTTTTTAAGCATTTTAGAAGAGTCATTAAAGCAATATTAGAACCCGGCAGGGGTTATTTAACTCGAATCTCAATATCTGGACTCTCCGGGGAAAATAGAAAAGCTTGAGACATTTTTTTCTTACACCTATAACAAATTTTTGGACGGGGATCGGGCCCCCTCAGTCCCCATGGAGTCGTCGCCACTACGCAAAATACCTATGCTCTTTTTGCATTTTAGTGCCATATATTTCGTCAAAATTATCTTCTTAGCAGACGATTTTTTTGAAATGTAAATATGGTAATAATAGAGCCGTTAATCATGTATCATCAGTGATTGAACTTGCCTATGCATTATTGCAGCTATGATTTTTTCTAACTCCAACTACATGAAGAATAGCCAATTACGTACGGACAGTGAAAACAAGTAAAGTGAAATGTCATCAGAAAATTTATTTATGATTATCCCCTACAAACACAGAAAGGATTAAATCTGTATTAAACACGTATTTTGAAATCCACGAAATCTCAATTATATCAAGATTTAATCTGTTGCAAAGGTGTTGCTATGTCCTCTTTTTCTCATATTATATCTAGATTTAATACATGAAATATCTTGCCCCACAATACAGATTTTTCAGGGATTAAATCCAGATTTCAGTATCTAGATTTTCCAGGGATACATTATAGTACTGCTTTTCATTTGAACTTTTATCAAGAAACCTTTGCGTTACAATTAATGAAATATATTGAGGAAGCTTCCCTGAAGGGAAAACCCTCTGACCACCACAATAAGATCTCTACCTATTCACCCCTTAGCTTCAACAATAATTATATCATCAAGCACCCAATAAGCAAAATCTTTAAAAATTAACTAACCACTATGCGATAATAAACTGACTTGAAGGAAAAAGATTGTTTATTTGGATTGAGAAAACATGACTCATAATAATTGATATTTTATTAAAAAGGTACAAATATCTATTTATATCACATACAAATTCCAAGCATTTCAAATTAAAGTGAAATTAATAATTTATTAATTCAACTAGCTTTTAATGTGCCCATATCAATGTCATAGATTTTTAGGTGGAAAAATACATTAAGTAACCACTTCGCAATAATACACTGACTTGAGGAAAAAGGTTAATAATATGGATTAAAAAACATGAGATAGAGTAATTGATGCTTTATTAAAAAATCACAAGTATTTTTTATTATCATTATGTATGAATTCCAAATTACTATGAATCTAATTGATGTTGAGCATCATTTGCCTCCTCCTGCCCCTTGCACTGGCCTGCCACAGCCAGAAAGGGAGGAAAGATAAACACAATATACTACATAGAAAAGTGGCAGGTGGATAAAGTGAAAGGCTTTGCAGTCAATATAAAATAAATTTTTAAAGTACTAGTTCAGGGAGAAAGCAGATCAATAAAAACAAAGGCATTGAAATCAACAAACATGACGACACTCACGGCAGAGATAAATGCTTACAATACAAGGTTAAGATAGAAAGCAGATTTATAAAAACAAAGCCATTTAAGTCAATATAAGTGAGCCCATTGAAGTCACAGTTTAACCATGGGCCCAATAACGGTCACTCTAGTGAATTTTTAGGGAGAGAAATGATAAAATTTTTATATTGCAAGGTTCAGTTAGAAAACAAGTTCATAATAACAAAGCCATTGAAGTTAACATACCTGAGGACACTAAAAGCACAGTTCAACCATGGGCTTAGCAAGAAAAAAGTTAATGGAGAAACCAGGTTCAAAAGAAGGAATCTGAAGGGAATTATGGAAACCGAGTTCAGACTTCAGAGTTCAATAAGCCCACCGAATAACATTGAGAAACGAAAAATTTCTCCTCGTCGTCGTTTTTGTTGACAAGACCATCCCTCGTTGCTATTTTCAGAGGCACTTCACAAATTGAAACATTACGATACAGTCATAAAATGAAGCTCATAATGAACCAACGTAATAGATAAATGTGCACCAACGTAATGGATTATGGTTTTAAAAAACTATGCATGTATATTGAATGATAAAGTTCACTACATACGGAAGATCCAGGTTACTGTGAGGTGCAAATACGATACTTATGCAATCGATGGATATTAAGGAAAAATATAACAGATAATGGAGCAAATAAACCATATGCAGCTCGTGTCGGTCAAAACCAGTCGTTTAGTAACAATAACAAAACACACTTTCACAGTTCATCACTAATGTTTCGGCCATTTTGCAAAATCACGTCATCGACGCTAGCGCCGCTTGTGGCGCAGAAACTTCGGAAACAGATTTAATCCGTATTTAAAAAGGATTTGGAAATCTAGATTTGATGTATTATGAAATCTCCCTAAAATACAGATTTGATCTTTTTTGTGTTTGTAGGGTCATTGCTAAAATAGCTACTACCAGACATGTTATCCAAATAGGTTGAACGCAATCATGAGGGCACAATTATATAATAAAAATTGGTATTAAGGCGACCATAGTCACTAGCAAGGAGATCTCACACTGTATTCATCTGGTAATACCGATGGCGGATGTGTGTTATGGTAATCCATGGCCATATGTGATTGTAATCTAATTTAGAGTTTAAAATTTGTCTTGTTTTGAGAAAAAATTCGAGTTAATTACGAATAAAAATTCAAAATAATATTTTACGATGAAACTAATGGCAATCATCACTCCCAATTCAGCTAATCCTGCATGTCTGCTTCCAGCATACCTAAGCTTCCCATTAACGGAAACCAATGCGCAATAGCCTGCGCACTGCTGCCTAAACGCGGAGAAAATCCAACTGGAATACGTTTTTCTGCGAAGGCGAAGCGAGCTAGTGAATCGTCAACAATTTTCAAAGACGGGTTTTAATTTTTCAGTTGCCAGCCTTCCGTGGCGTAATTGGGAAGCTTAGGCCGCCCTTGAGTGGTCAGCTTAAAATCCATTACCTTCATCTTCATCTCGTGATCCCATATATAAAAAATCTCGCAGAAGATCCGCAACCAATCCGATGAAAAAAAAAGTTATAAATAATATTTATCCTTCTTATCCACTAAGTTCAGCCGAGAGAATCGCAATTATTTTGCCCGAGCGTTGATTGGCATTATTTTCAAATTTGCAATCCCTTCACCTCTATTTTTTATAAGGCACAAAATATTAGATAAGCCCGCTCGCTCTCTTTGGGTATAAAGGCCTCTTCCTGAGCCATAGGACGAGCATATCTCTTTTGAGTTGCATCTGAGGAACCAATCCGCCATATTGGGGTCAAATCCTGTTGTCTGAGAAGAATTAGTCCATCATTTTGGATTGAGGTTTCTGTAAGTATAAAAAGGCATCGAAAGACGAGGTTTACTTCATGAAAGTGAAATAATTTTCCCATGTCAGTAACAGAAGTACTTTACGTTTCAGGATTGCCAATTCTGCAATGGGAATAGGAGAGCCGAGGAAGGAGCGAATACCGATTTCAACGGAATTGTCTTTTCTATTGGGTAAGTATTTGAAAACGCATTCCATATAAGTTGCATTATTTATTCCATATAAGTTTATTCCGCATAACAGCGTGATTGCTTTACTTAAAATAAGCATGCCTTTCAAGTGCAAGATTAAATCTAATACAACCGATCAACAGAGTTTGAACTTAATGTATGGTAAGAATGCAGAGAAAATAATTCTTGTGTTATATCCATAGAAAGTTTTTCGCCACCGTCTATACCATAATTGTTCGAAAGTTTACAGACTTAATACGATATTCCGAAACTCTATTAAAAAAATTTCAGTTTTATACTCATGGGAAATAGTCTAATCGTAAAGAATGCGCGTAAAAATAGTTTTTGAGATCTATAGACCGTATTAATCAGAGTCCATCATTAGCCAGTTCTTATGAGCTGACTATCCTTGGCTTTTAAATTCAGATAGAATTTTGGCATGCGATTTGAGAGACGGATGCGTTTTTTTAACTCTGAATACTTTTACAATGACTGTTTTAAGTGTCAATAATCATCGCAATCTTCATACTTTTGAGTAATAAGGACATGAAAGTTTTAAAAATTAACTTTTATTATTATTTATTAGAGGACCCAGTTAGATTCGCAATACTTTCATTTATGAAGCCATGCATACAAAAATCCATTGTTCTTCGTTCGTCTCGCTAAAATCCTAAAACAGCTAAACCATGTCGCGGATTATCTTCTCATTATGTTGAATACAATTATATCAACAAACAGGTACCAGCCAACAAATTTTTCTGTCACTACAGTTTATGTGTAATCACTTAAATCGAAACTTTAAGTTTGTTGTGGTTATTATTATTAAATGCGGTTGTTTAATAAAACTTGCTTACGTTTGGATTTAAATCGTTGTTCTGGTAAAAAAGGTTTTGCAGTTCTCTGCCAATAGTTCGCTTCACTGATGAATTGTGAGCAAAAAGACTAGCAGCTTTCGTATCTTCATTGTCCGTGGGGATAGAGGCTAACCAGTGAGTTCAGCTAAAAATCCATTGCCATCATCTTCATCTCGTGATCCCACATCTCAATAATTTCGCAAAACTGTCTACCAATCCGAAGAAAAACGGTTAAGAGTGATATCTATCCTTCTAATTCGTCATTTTCAGTTAAGAAAATCTCAACTATTTTCGCCCTAGCATTGACTGGTAGTATCGTTATTTGGCAATCCCTACACTTCAATTCTTTATGCGTCACAAAAGATTAGATAAGACCGTTCTCTGTGAGTACACAGGCCTCACCCTATGCAACAGCACGAGCAGATCTCTCTCAAGTTGTGTCTGACCAATTGATCCGCCATTTTTTTATTCAATTCCTGTTATCTTAGAAGTATTTTCCATCAATTTTTATTGAGATTTATGTAAGCTTAAAAAGGCATTAAAGAATGGTTTGCTTCATACGAGTATAACAATTTTCCCAAGTCGGTAACAGACGTAATTTTTTTCGTTTCAGGATTGTCTTCTCTGCATTGGGAATAGAATAGCTAAGAGAGGAGCGAAATTCGATCAAAACCAGACTGACTAACCTATTGGGTAAGTAATTGCAAACTCATTTATTCTACGCCTTTCTTCGAATTATCCAATACTATCGGCGACATCCAATATCAGAGATTGAGGAATTGGTCGTGCCTGTGGACGGGCTTTACCAAACCTTCTTCATAGGATGTTGCCGTGAATTATTTCCAATTAAATTCGCCTTTGTCCTGAAGCTCACCGTCGTGTAAAAACCCTTTCCTCTTGTCTTCATTTTTACTTGAAGGTGGAAGTCACACTGCACTAGATCGGAGTAACACCGCGGTTGATCGAGAATGTCCCGTTGAAATAGCTCGAGGCGTAGTTGAGCTGCATCAGCTATAAGGAGACAATCACTGTCATGGATCAGAACACTTTCTCAAGTCTGGCAGTACCTTCTTTTGTTTTGTATGGGAATGGAATAGATATACTGGTTCACACTGTTTCATACTCAAGCCACAAGGCATTAAAAATATTTTGTCGGGATAAATGTCAAGACTTCTCAATGCTGGGTGCTTTCCATTCGTCGACGCAAGTTGACATGCGTCGACACAAGTCGTGTTTTCTGCTTTCCATTTGTTGGAGTTGCCGATAAAGGTGGGCTCACACTGACTCTGACGAGAAGCTGAGTCTGAGACAGCGGACAGAGAAATTGCGCATGCATAGTTGTTTTCACGCCTTTCACCTGCATTGGAGATAACACTATTGTCATAAGAGATCAATTTTTGTACTGGAGTTGAAACATTTTTTAAATAAGTTATTGGCAAGTGTGCGATATGTTCAAGGTATGACTATTTAAATAAATAGGTTATATGCAGAGATAATAATGCATTTTTTTAAAATTTGCAGTAGTTATTATACAACTGTGTGATGATTCTTATTGTTATTTTAAAATTTTGTGATTTTGAGTGATATTATTTTTAAATATACCTGCCATGCCTATAACTAAGTCGAATTACATAGGCTATAAACTGCTCTTCGTTTGTCTAAAATAAAAGACAATTTTCAGCACAAGTTTTACTTTAAACGGTGAAGAGAGCAATCCAAATGTCCAATGATCAGAATCCAACATTGGTCAATGATATAAACAAAAAACATTCCAGATCTTCATTCTGAATCACTTACATCGATCTCTTTGGATAAATTTTCCGGTGTTCTGAACTCGTGTTCCACGCGCATCAACCACTGCGCATACGGTGCTTTCCATTCGTGGCTGGCTAGGAGTTGACTAGAGTTAACACAAGGTGACGCGAGAGTCGCCTAAATCGAAAGCACCCGCTAAAGCCATTCGGCGAGTTCTCTGGATTTATGTCCGCAGCACGCACTTGGCGGGAGAATTAATTGAGGCTATGCATTTCATGAGAATGTACCCATTACCTTTAAACTAAGAACTTATGGTCAGTAATGAATAGTGCACGTGAGGTGCTGAGGACACGCTCTTTCCATGTCTGTGCTGTACCTGCCTGTCACTTGTAAGGTGTATTTGCTGAGAAATGAGAGTTTGAAAATAAACTTCCCTCGAATAATGGTTCTTTTATCAATATAGTGAAGCAGCCCAGTGAAATTTGCACTGAAATCTAAATTAACCTTTTTGAATGACCCTTTTGAAAACATTTTAGGTTCTCATCTGTCATCTGTCTCCTTCATTTCATTTAATTTTTATATGGTCATTTGACACTATGTGTTAAATAAAATAGGTAATGAAAAGTAGAATTTCTTACACCAAAAAAGAGTCAGGTTCAGGCAATCGGAGTTTTATTTTAATAGACCTTTCAAATAAGCTTTACAATTGACGCGAGTGTTGTTTGGGCCCTTAGCGTTTGCCGACCTGGCCAGACTCCCTTTGAAGACAAGAGAAAAATATAAGGGGTGTAAGTAGAGCAGCTTGTATGCATTACACATTTTATATTCGCTTCATGATAAACGCGAGTTTTGTAGGGGCCCTCGGCGATTGTTCACCTGGCCAGAATACCCCCGAAGATAAGAGAAAAATATGGGGGAGATAAGCAGAGCAGCATTTATTCTTGACTGAGGGAATATTTTGAACGGAGCTATTCTCCATTGTCAACATCTTTCAAGGTTTCGCTATCGAGTCTGTAGTCTGATGGTTAAGTGCAGTTATATTATATAGTTGATGGTATAGACGGGAGGACAACCAAGAGCAAAGGTAACTTGAATTTCTAAGAGGAGAGAAGGAAGTGAAAGATCAGTGGCGCAGGGAGGGGGGTTTTGAGGGATAAAACCCTCCCAGAGCTAACAGAAATTTTTAAGTTAAATCTATTTGACTTAATTGGATTAATATTGCTTACAGAATAATGTGACGATTAGTAAAATATCCCTCATAAGGCCGTAAAAATACCATTTTGAACCAATAATATCTTTTTTTCCGGCAGAAGGCCTCCGTACCTCCCACTAACCCTGGCGAGTATGCAATATCTCAAGCACCCCAATATTAGTGGCGCCTGAAACCGCCCCTAGCCTTAATCCCTAGCTGCGCCCCTGAGGTGGATAACCAGGCGTAAGCATACATTCAATGAATGAAACCAACATGGACACAACTAGGAATTAAGGCTGGGGGGTTTCAAATTAAGTTGATACTCAGGAACATGAATCATTGTTTTAATTTCTGTTTTTTCCTTTTTCACATCTATTTTCCCATCTTATAATGTCAGATCATAGATTTTCATGAGTATCTTCCCTATTTTCATATAAACCTGGCTTCCCTTGTAATTATAGGTTCCATAGTATACGATCGGTACACCCGCTTGCTTTCACGTAGAAAACTGTCCTAAGTACCTTTTAGCGTCGCTGTATCTATTTTTGTCTCCAGCGGAATTGTTTATTCCATGAAGAAACGATCGCTTTGAGTGATTGCATTTAAAGAATGCCATTCTGGGGCATTTTCCTTTTCAATCTTGGTTGCATAGTAAGCGAGGTATTTTTTCTCAAGTCACGCTTATGCTTTAATTGTTATGTTCCCACTCTGCTATTGACAACTTATAAGGTAATAATTTCCTATTCATTCCGTTTCTTTGCAGTCAATACTTCATCCTTTCGTATCAACGCTGATATCGTGTGTTACTCCTTGCTGACCAACACCATCACGCCTGGTTCCCATTGGGAACTCCCTGTGTCCTGAATCCAACATTTTCTTAAGTAATTACTTCATTCTTTCGAAATAATGGCAAGCAACATTTCTACTAGCGGCGCAGAGCAATTTGCTGTGGAGAGGCTCTTCTCTGGATTGCTGAATGGCTCATTCATCCAGCATAAGGAGCTATTGGACATGTTGGAAGATGTGGATGTACGGCACGCGCGGCAAAGAACTCTTGCACCTTGGGGTGGGACTTGGTAAGGCCGATTGGGTGCAGGAGTTATTGGCAAGAGGGGCTCATACAGAGATTACAGATGACAGTCAACGGAATGCATTTTCTTTGGCTGAGGCGATGGTGCGGCAGTTCCCTGATGATGTGGACCGTGCAAAAGTGCTGAATTTGGTGTCGTTGGTTCACAGGAGAGACCAAGTGATTTTGTGTCATCTGGAAGCATCTTCGAGTAGAAGCACTGATCATGTGACACCCGTGGCTATCCCAGAATGTGATATTGCATCTCTCAAATCCTCCGTGGACTCATTGAGGCGAGAGATGAAATCTCTTGCGCGACATCTGACCCCATCGCTGGAGGAACTCAAGGCGGAATTTGTGAACTTGACTCAGGGTTGCGTTGCTTGGAAGAGGCCGTGAAGTCAACAGTGGAGGATGTGACCTCAGTCAAGTTTGGACTAGGAAGGGAGTCTGTCGTGAGAACTCCTCCACCTGATCCAGCCAAGGCTAGGTTGGAGTGCGTGGACGCCATGTTGCGTAGGACGACGATAGTTTATGGAAATGGAATGGAAGTGATGCGTAGATTGTATGAGAGACTGTATGATGGAGATAAATGTACTTCGTGTAGTATTAAGTTTTTGAGTGGGGATGATCGGGTGAAGGTGATCGTGGATTCAGAATCCGAGGAAATTGAAAGAATGAAGGAGAAGGTTGTGGGTTTGGATGGGAGTCGGGTGAATGGGAGCGGATGGTGTTCATTTTGCGATTTTGAGAGTATGACCATATATTTGGGTGCTTAATAGTGAGAAATTCGTATGCACTGAGTTAGCTTGGGCCCTCTCACAATTATCTCTCAAGTTAGTTTTTGATAATGAGGGGAGGCCGTATAGCAGGGGAGATGTGGAACGAGAGCGTGAGTGGATGAGGGCTATAGAGGAGGCGGAGGAAAGGAGGAAGAGGGGAGAGGGATTAGATTTGTGTATCAAACATGCATTGAATGGGAAGACACTGAAGGCAAAGGTATGTCGGCTTGCCACAGCTGTTCCTCTTATTATCACTTATTATGGATTCACAGAAGGAAGAGCTAATCAATGATCTGACATTATAAGATAGCTCTTCCTTCTGTGGATCCATAATAAGTGATGATTGGAGGGACAGCTGCCGCAAGCAAACATACCTTTGCCTTCAGTGTCTTCCCATCCAATGCATAATCGATATTCCAATCTAACACCTCTCCCCTCTTCCTCCTCTCCTCCAACTCCTCCAGAGCTATTATCCACTCACGCTCTCGTTCCACATCTCCCTTGCTATATGGCCTCCCCTCATTACCAAAAACTAATTTCAGAGATAATTGTGAGAGAGCCCAAGCTATATTAGCACATATTATTTTCTCCCAATTACCAGAACATTCATCTGCACCCAAATACACAGTCTCACTCTCAAAATCACAAAATGAACACCATTCACTCCCATTCACCCGACTCCCATCCAAATCCACAACCTTCTCCTTCATCCTTTCAATGTTCTCAGATTCTAAATCCACCATCACCTTCACCCTTATAGCAGGGGAGATGTCGGACGCGAGTGTGAGTGGATGAGGGCTATAGAGGAGGAAGAGGGGAGGGGGATTTGATATGTATGTCGATTATGCATTGGATCGGAGGATATAGTCGGCGAAGGTATGTTACCTCGCCGCTGTTGTCCCTCGTGTTTTCACTTACAGAAAATCCATCGAAGCAAGAGCTTTCCTGCAGCACAGTGTCCCTCTCCTCCTCTCCTTTTACACCAAAAACGTGATGCCTGCACTGCTACCCAAGGCGGGGGTGAGTTCTGTCTCTATTCCTCACACTTGTACTTCCCCTCTCTCAATATTCCCACTGCATCAATTATTTCCAGTCCTTTTCTATCGCCTCCCTTTGGCTCCTATTCTAATACAAACAATATCAAGAGATAGATTACATTCACTTTTTCTTGGCATTACAGTCGGGAGTCTTTTTGTCGCTGCTATTTGGTTTAAGATGTTAAAAATAACCTTTCCCAATACATAATGGTTGTGCTTATGTGGAATTTGTACGTATGTCATGGTCTTAATCAAAATATTAAAAATCATTAAAAAAAGCTTCATTAGAATATAAATCGTTTATTCGTAAATTTAAATATCAACGCAGTTTTGAATAATTGAAAGATTTGTTCGTAATTTAGTTTTTCAAGATTTACCAAAATTGGGCCATTCATTGGAGATATTTTTATAAGTGATGGTGAAGTGGAACTTCTCGCACATATTGAAAATTTGTTCCATGTTGTCTACGAGAAGTTTTATTTTATGCAAGAAAAGCGTAGCCGTTTCACCAAATTTCATAGCAATAAAGATTCGTTTAACATTCTTCTACTCCATATTCCGAGGTGCAGTTATTTAAAAATAAATGACGAGTGTTATTGCTATAACATGCTCATAGATATCGTAGTTTTAAAATGTTTACTGTTAAAAATATTAAACTCCACCTATCTGAGGGATATATAATAAATTATAAGGTAATATAATATTAGGAAGTAAAAGATTGTCAATATTCAAATCCATAAGACATCAATCTAGTGATATAAAATTCCACACAGTTTTTAGTCTTGCCATTTTTTTATTACTAAAATAAATGATTCTCTTAGAACGGAGGTTAGTTTGAGAATATTTTAAAACTTTTTCTTTAATTATTGCCATCGCCGTTTTGTTAAAGGGGTAATATCTCATCTCACTATGAATTTGGACCTAATGTTAACATTGCATTTTGGTTGTGATTGCATAGTTTTCCACGGTTGCGATAAATTAATTTCTAATATTTTCTTCCAGAGATGAATTTGGTCTGACATACTTTGGAGGACGTGATGAAGCCAGTCCTGAAAAGAAAATTGTTTACATTCATAAGATTTTCATCTAGCCTCTCATTTTTTGTACAGTTGGGTTAACTTCATTAGTCTTTTGTTTCCTGCACTTGTCACAGCTATCATATGTTAACACTCACTTGTCTTTTAGTAATTTCATGTTTCTTACATGAAATTCACTGCTTTCATTACGTTGGTATTTTGAGATTTTAGATTTTTTCATATGTTGCACAATTTTATTTTATTTCTTTATTTTCGGTGTAATTATATGTTATTCGCTCACGCCTTTCAGAAGTTTTACTTTTGTTAAGATCTATATATTGTAGTGGTCCCAATTCACTCCCCTCCCTTTTCAGGCTAGACCTTTAAGCCTTACCCGCAGGATTTGACCGGAGATGATGAGTCGGTGTTCCGCTAAATAAAAGTGGTGCTGTTCGGCCGTGACGGACGATGACACCGCACGGTCGAAGAGCGATTGATGCCCCTCCACAACCAGACTTTTGTCGCGTAAATGAAATGAGGGCACAGATTTGGTTCCCCGGGTTCCGCGTACGCCGCGTTACTACTCTGAGAGGCGATCGAATGAAGAATGTTTCGACGACTTTGGAAAGATAAACAAAATATGCCCTTTTCACAGTGAATTTAATGAAAAAAATAGATAAAGAAAAGAAATAACCCTATTCAACATACACAATGTCTCCTTCAATAAACAAAGAGAATAATGAACCCTTCAAAACACACGGCGTCTCCTTTAAATATAAAATATTAGAAATGGGATACCTGATTGGGGGCAAAGGCGCAGGACAACGCCTCAATTGATGCCCGTGATGGACACCCTTTCGGAAATAGAGAATTTCACTTAAAGTTCACGGTCTATGGTCTTCTATTTCTGAGGATTGAATGACCAAGAGAGGACAACACACTGAGTTAAGTTTCGAGAGGTCGAAACCCATAAATACATGCAGGGAGTCAATGATAACTGAAAATGTGGGAACCATGGGCCCATGTGGCGACGAGAATTCTCACGTTTTTTTAGTTGAGCGAGGATGGATCCTGCATGAACCTTGGGTGTTGATAGGCGTGTCAATGAGGCAATGATGCCTGCCCTCGAATACTGCCTGGTACACCACCTTTTGCGGAATTCTCTTCGCTCTTCTCTTGGCCGCGTTCTCGTGCCTTGGCTAGATGTTCTTAGTTCCACTACGACGGCGGACTCCTGGCTGTGAACCACTCCTCCACAACTGTGGGCACCCATCTCACTCTCTCTCTCAATCCGAGAAATAAACCCTTCTTGCCAAAATCGCAAAAATCTCCAACGATCCGCTCTCTACATTAGGAATTTTACTTTTTAAATATGCGATGGCCTCAGACAATCACAATGCACTATGGATCGATGGACTATTCCTTCCGATATTTGTTGCCATATCTCTGTAGATGAATGGCTGCATCGAATGTATCACATTCAATGAAATAGCATCTCATTCAATGTGATATCATCAAACTTGGAATTTATTAATGCGTGCAGCTAAATGTTGTGAATCTTTTTCCAACATAGCAAATGATGTACCATTCTGATAAAATAAAATTATTCTAGCTCAAAGTGTCAATAATTTCTTTAAGATTAGAGATTAGTATCATGTTTGGTATATTGGATTCCACTAAAAAATTCTATAAGAGACAATATTTTTCTATTTTATAGACATAAGATATGTATTAACATTGAAAATGAAAATAGTTGGGCTTAGCACTTAAAAAGGATTAGTGAAAATATGATGTCCTCCTAATCCAAGGAGGATTAAACTCATTTTAATGGCTGGAGGTGGCATAATTTAATTAGTTTTAATCGGTGGTAAATACATACATACTACCGTGTTGTGATGGTGCCTGTAAGTTTAATATGGGGAGATAATTGGCCTTATGTATTTATTTTTAAATGTTATTGCATACTATGACGAATTACTAAAATTGAAGATCCTCCGTCAAACCAATTTTTCTGGTATTTATTACCTGGAGGAACACTCCCCCTCTTAAGCCATCATTTCTCACTATGTGTTATTTAGTGGCATTAATAATATTTCATTGATATTGAAGGCCAAATATTGGTTTCCACTCATGATAAGTTAATAAAACCATTCACAGAAATATCGAAAATTTAAAAAGCCTCGATTTCTTTTAAAAAAATGAATACGGCTTTTCATGCTGACGGACAAAGGGTTGAAGCTGTGTTGATTCACGATATTTACCATTGTGCTCAAGTTTAAAGGAAGTAAGTGAATCAATCAGATAACCTCGCTATTGGGGTGCGGCCCAACGAACGCTACATTATCTAGAGACGGAAGTGCTCCGGAGCACAGGTCCATAAGCACTAAGTTCGCTGCGAGAATTTTTCCTTGGTCCGGTCATGAGCGAAGTCAAAATGTCGGAAATGAACGAGGGCGGGCCAGCTGGGTTAATAAGATCGAAGTCGTGGTTTTAATTGCGAATTCAGGCAATTATAGTCATTGGATATTAATGATTGTGTTCGAGTATCAATGAAATGAATTTCATTTTCCAGTATCGAGGTTCCACAAAGTAAAGCAAGACGCTTTGAACTGTATTTTTCACACCTACCCCTGCATTTTCCTTCCAAATAAAACTCATTACCCTGGTAAAGTAAAAAGTAGGGCTGTAGCACTTCGTAGCGAATAACGGAATGCTTGGGTGCTCGTAGGTGGCGCTCCAAAGCATTGGTAGCGTTCTTTGGACCGCACCCTGGGAATGGGAAAAATTTTTTCAAATAAACAAATTCATCCATTGTTGTAAATTTATAATGTATGATATGCTTAAAATCTCAATTTCACGAATCCATATTTAAAGATAAGTTTCATATGTAAATAGAAATTACAATGAAATATTTCTTGAAACAGCGCCATAAAAACTTCCAATTCTTACATCACCCCGGACAATCTTGATTAGTTCTCGAAAACTATACACTTATGATTATCAGAACAAATTTGCCACGCCCGCATCTTTTATCAGTCATAACAATCTTGAATGGTCAACTTAGGGTAAAATATGTGTCGTGATTAACATAACCACAACCTTCACTAGTTCTAACAATGTTGAACATTTAAAGAAAAGCAATTTTAATAGCGGCATATTTAGTTGAAATTGTCAATGGAATTGGCAGATTGTTTCCCACAAGTCTGTGAGGCAATTAAAGTTGCAGTGGGTATTGCGTAGCAATTGCTTATTCTTCATATCGGATGCTTTTGATTTGTCTTACTTTAAACACAATCTTAAAGAGACGCGTGCAGGGTGTAAAAACTTTTGTGCATGCAATCAATTCGCACCAGAGCTACTTTAGGCTTTCACTACATCATTGGTAACCAGTGGACACGTTTCTCCAGCTCCGCCGAAGCTACCTCGTGGCCAATTAACACACCTTTCCATTGCGGAAATGGTAACGGATACAGAAAAAACTCAAAGGGGGGAGCAAATGATATTTTTAGTTATGCATACTTTTATCGCAATAAAAAACAACTTACACGCAAAATTTAAGTTTTATTTAAACTCATGATACGAATATACTAAGCAATACTGACTTAAGATATAAAAAAGTTACAATTGTGGTAATGCAATGTTCGTCAATGCGGGCGGCCCCGCTAGAGGGGGGCGCCCCCTTACCCCCCAAAATGTAACTGACACTGTGTGGATTTAAGTGTTTATGGTCTCTGAAGTCTATATGGAATTTAGGGATAGAAATTATGGAGGACTTGAGTCACATAATTTGCTATGTGGCTTACTAACTCAGTGTCACGTCTATACTCACCGATTCTGATAAACCTAATTAGGCCTTAAGGCTATGTCAGATATTACGTGCATCACCCAAGTCCTCAACAATATAGTCACTCCGCCTCTATCTCAACTGATGCTGAAATGTATTTCGTATAATAATGTCTTACATCAGCGATTGATTGAGATTTTATCTTATCCGCATTAACAGTACTATATTCTTCCAAGTCATTGTCCATCACTTTCCTTACTTCCCCTGCATGGAAAATCGAATTGGGACAGAATTTGTAGTGCTTCATTTTAAAGCTGTATTTTTTTAATTTTTCTCTGATACACATTTTTAACCCAGAGAAATTCAGCAAATAACATGTTCTGAAATCCTACTTAAGTTTTAAAATGCATTACGCATTATTTTTTAACTGTGCAAGTGATATTTTTTTGTAAAGATCAATTCTTCTAACAATAAATCTAACCCTTAAACTAATCAACACATGAAAAAGTAATCAGAACACTTCTATCCTCGTCACGTAAAAATATAAAGGGAAAACGAATGAGGGAGCGCAAGAAAAGGGCGAATGGTAAATTGACCGCTGGCGGTCATTATAGGTATGCGGCTTGCCCCGGTCTTTCTAGTGCTAACACGTGTGTTTTACTTGCAGTCAAACTACCTCTTGTGTAGCAGTCAAGTCAAGTTGGGTGGTGCACCACTGTGAAAAATCAGAATGTCCCGCATAATGACCGCTTCCCACTTCCCTTGGGTACAGCAGGTGTTCGAGAAACGGGTCTCCTGCCACTTCGGATCGGAAGAAAGAAAAGTCAACGGTGGGTGTACCCGTTAGTAGTGCAAGCAGATTGTCGTCTTTACATAAAAAAAGTTAACCAAAATCCCATTGAAATGGTGCATGCATGCGATAAAATAAAATATCCTCCTGCTCCCCCTGCGTCAAAAATGCGCTTAACATGGAGAAACGAAATTATTTTATTGTTACATTTAGTAAGTTTGAGTAGGGATAAAATAGAAAATAATGCATAAAATGTAAAACTTCTTTTTTATAAATGAATGGACGATCTACGTCTGTTGAACAGCTGAAAGAGAACAAATTCCCCTTGCCCGTACTCTTCGGTGGGCAAAGCGGGGGTTGGGGAGTATTTGTTTGTGTATTCGCGGAAATTTGTTCCTTAGAGCAAATATGCAAGGTGAATGTGTGAGCTGCGCGATTGTTTGGTGTTCCTTGTGTTTTAGCTTGATTTCCGTGTTTTAACCCCCCCTGTCAGCCTTTTAACTTAGCAGCCTCTACTTTGCCCACTAACGAGTACGGCCTTAGGGAATTTTTTCTCTTTTAATTTTACTTCCTACTTTTTTTTATCTTTTTCAATGAAATATAGGAAGACATATTTGACCACGTGACTACTGTGCGCCAATGCTCGCGTGTACTGCGGATTCGCGCAAAAATCGCTGTTATTTGTCACTTGCATAAACATACAGCTGCTTTTTTTTAAACTAATGTCTTTATAATACTCTACCTTCTTGTCACCAACTTAGGTTTCCGCGCAAATCGACGTCACTCTTTTAAAACTAAACATTTATGCGATTTTTTCGAAAACATTTACTCCTCCTCAGTGGCGCATCGAGGGGGGGAGGATTTTGGGGGATAACCTCCCCCCCAGAGCTCACAGAAATGTTCAAGCTTAATCCATTATACATTGGATCAGTGTTACTTATAGTAGTGATAGGATAAATCAAATATCCTTCAGAAAGTAAGCCGTTAAACTCCCCATTTTGAACAATTCTTCTTAATTTTTTTCTAGAGGAGGGTCCCCACAATTCCTGCTTACCCTGGCGGGTATGCAACACCCCACACTCCTAAGTATTAATTGCGCCTAAAACCCCTCAATCCTTAATTCTGAGCTACGCCCGTGCCCCTCTTCCTTCACTCCTGTAGCAATCATCAACATCGCCTAAAGGTTGATATCTAGATTTTACGATAGTATTATCTCCATATTAATATATTAGTAAGTTCTGTCCAAAATAATTGGCGCAGTAAAGAAAAAATATTATCTAAAATATGTAAATTTTGAAAAACAGAAAAAGCACGTTTCCGTTAGAAAAAGCGCAACAGTGACGCAATTAATCTAACTTTAAATTTTTTTCATAAAAACGTAAGCATGGAATGAGGTACCCCAGACATATAGTAACATAACTCTCATAGTAACAGAGGGTTTCAAAAATCCAAAAAATCATTTTTGTCCACGTTTCCGGATCCGCACCACTGCGCGGCGCTCTCTCGCACCATTTGGATTTCCCGTTGTGTTTTGCATTCCTCTCCCTTCTACTCCCTGTTGAGCCCCACCTATCGCATCGTTACCCCGTGTAAATTCCCGACCCTTCATTTACCACCGACAATCGCAAATCCTTCAATTGGACACCGAAACTCTCCAACCCATTCACGCTCTCTCCCATTTTTTCTTTTCCAAATTCATTAGGCTTTTGCCTGCCCTTTCTTAACCTCGCCCTCTTTAATGAGCTCTCCGCCCTCTCCTATTCAGGAATATTAATATTTTGTCCAGAGACCTATCCACGGATAATATTTAATTGCCTTATTTAATTTTGCCCCTTTAAGTTTCACAATGTTGCCCAGTACCACGTCTTCCGACAAAATACCATTGGCGATATTAATTCTCAATTTTGCCTATTTTCCAGTACCGCATTGAGGGAGGCTGCAGTACTTTTTCAAACGAATCATTATGGACGCATATTATTAGCATGCTGAATATGAAAACCCCACCAACCTCCATTCGATATTCGAGCATATATCTTCTCACAATTTCGTCATAATCCGTCGTGGTTGAGTGAATATTTTCCTGACACTATTAACTTGAAAGTCTATTCGTTTAGTTTATGAATATATATTTATAGCGCCCAAGGCCCCCTGAAAATTCCCTCCCTCTTCTGCCAGGCATTCAGACTTCGATCTTTGAAGTACATGAAACCGTTTCAACACTTGCTTACAGCTGTATGCTGTAAAACTGTTTTACAGATAATGATGAAAGCCAAGCAGAAGAGAAGATAGATGGATTCGCGGAGGATGCAGCTCGCCAAGCGTGAAAGAACACCTCTTATAGGACCATGCCGCAAGGTCCCGATTCCGCATGCTGTTAGGAGAGAGTATTAGACTATTCTCTGGGTCCGGATGAAAATCGTCTTCCCTCAGCCGGAGGCAATGGAGACGGACGGAGAGTTAGGAAGAAGGGAGGGAGGGAAGGAAGGGGGAGAAGAGAGAGAACTAGAACGACGTTGAACGATGGATCTCTCGCCTCTTGCTCGCAACTCCGAGGCCATTTTTCTGCTCTTTCAGAATTAAAACAGTCAATACGATTATGCCGTAAGCCCTCTAGAATAAACTTATTCTATAGTTTAGAACTCTCTAAATTAGTCGTGCACTATCATCAACTTGATATTTTCATAAAAAATATATAAAAGCACTACATGAACTAACATCGATCAGATAAACTAACATTATTTAACCATACAATTAGAATTGATACCACATAAAAATTATTCTTGAGACTAAATGCCTTAAACTTTTATCAAAAGTGTTGAAATGCATGGCTTCTATTTAAATTCGAACACTTTTCTACCATTCACTTAATCTACCATTAAAAATAGTAGTTACAGGTAAAAGAATGATTTATTCAATCCTTGAAAATAAAGTAATGTTAGTTGAACATCGAGAAATTAAATCACAGACCTAAATGAAAATTAGTATTATTTTAACATTATGAGGCAATTCTTTCAATTCTAACATGCAGTTATCGTAGTAATAAGAATTATTAACCTTGATAGCTAATGAACACTAATTTATTAGAATCCTAAGACTGTTTCTAAATGACAGAAAACATGAATATTTTGAGAGAAAGTCTTTTCACAATCAATGCAAGAATGAGGCTTCTTTCCTATGTACACGCATGTGTAAGACAAGGTTTCGTTTGGCAGCATAAGACTTTTCACATTAATTGCATGCATAAAATTTCTCCTCCGTATGAGTCTGCAAGTGGCGGACAAGGCTGCTCCTAACAGAGAAAGACTTTTCACATTCACGGCAGGAATAAGGTTTCTCCTTCGTATGAGTTCGAATGTGATGAACAAGTGTACTCTTTAGAGAGAAAGACTTTCCACATTCACCGCAGGAATAAGGTTTCTCCTTTTTATGAATCCTCATGTGACAGATAAGGTTGCTACTTACAGAGAAAGACTTTTCACATTCGTTACATGAAAAAGGTTTCTCCTTTGTGTGAGTCCGAATGTGATAGACAAGGCTACTCTTTTGAGAGAAAGACTTTTCACATTCACCGCAGGCAAAAGGTTTCTCCTTCGTGTGAGTCCGAAAGTGATAGACAAGGCTACTCTTTTGAGAGAAAGACTTTTCACATTCACCGCAGGCAAAAGGTTTCTCCTTCGTATGAGTTCGAATGTGATGAACAAGTGTACTCTTTCGAGAGAAAGACTTTTCACATTCACCGCAGGAATAAGGTTTCTCCTTTTTATGAATCCTCATGTGACAGATAAGGTTGCTACTTACAGAGAAAGACTTTTCACATTCGTTACATGAAAAAGGTTTCTCCTTTGTGTGAGTCCGAATGTGATAGACAAGGCTACTCTTTTGAGAGAAAGACTTTTCACATTCACCGCAGGCAAAAGGTTTCTCCTTCGTATGAGTTCGAATGTGATGAACAAGTGTACTCTTTCGAGAGAAAGACTTTTCACATTCACTGCAGGAATACGGTTTCTTTGCTGTGTGTGGAGTATCTGTGCATGTTTTCCCATCTATAATGAAGCTTCTCCTCACTTCCCTCACATTTTTCTTCTCCTTTGTTCCTCCAAGGTTTTCCTTGAGAAGCCCTTTCCTTATTTTACTTCTTCTCTCTTTCCTTGAATTTGATGCTATAACATTTGGTTCACGGGGAACTAACAAATCTGAGGCTTTTTCAGAAGCTGGGAGATCTAGAAAAGAATTTTACATTTAAAATAAGTAAAGTCAGACATGTTATCTATGATTCAATAACCTAATTTATAATAACCATTAGACAGATATCAAAGTTGCAACTTTAACCGATCTTTTGGTTAAATGCCACACATATTACAAATGTTGCAATTAATTTTTACGGTTGCTTCCAAATATTGCTTCACAATTGAGTGGCCTTGCTGCTCAGAGAAAATCAGTAAGGTATTACATACTAACCTTTAATATCTACACCATAAAACACCCCACTGCACAATTTCATGCAAAATGGCACTAGAGCATCCTAATGAAATAATATACATAGCAGTTATATGTAAATTAAATAGCTAACAAGAATAAGTGAGCATGGGCTGGTCACCTGCTGTCATTATTTTCTAGAACTAAAACTTCTGCACACAAGGGAATGACATTGAGTTTTGCCTATTTTTAGCCAAATTAGTTTTTTTCATATTTATTTATTCCATGAATATATGTTTGACCTAACAAAGCACAGTTTCCATAAGCACAACAAACTGAATTGGATGGGCTATGTACAAAAGCAAAATTTTCCCAGTATTTCAAAACTGAACCAAACCAAACCGGGGATCGAGCTTTGCATAAGCATAAAATTTTCAGTGAAAATTATAGTAATATTGATGAAAAACAGGCTTCTGTGAAGTACAAAGTAGGATGAAAGTACGTTAAAATTTAATACGAGGATCACAAAATTTGACTGAATCTCAGATCCAGTTTTGGGGCATTTGAATAATCAGAATTAGTTACAAGTCCTTTCTGTGAAGAGAAATTTTCAAGCACTCAAGAGCACTCACCCACTGCCTCCGTCATAGACTCCATGGCCGTTGCCTTATTCTGAATCAGCTCTTCATTTTCCATAGAAGTAGGCTGAAAATAATCATTTAAGTATGAATGGACAGTTGATTGGAACTTTCTTAGCAGGTGATTGAAGACAACCAATTCTTAAACCATGTAAACTCACATATTAGCTTATATTTACAATGTGAACAAGAAATAGAGTAATAATATTTATGATAAAATATGTATTCTCTATTAATGACAGCAAATGTAAGGAAATCTGATTTTACATCCTTTGAAAACAATATAAATCATAAACAGCAAATTGAATCTGTAGTTGACAATCATCACATTCCAAAGTATGCCTTCCTTCTCGACTTTCATACTAAAAATTGTATTAATTTATTTATGCATGAATTTATTATGTGAATTGAGCACTCTCAAAAATCGCCTTAACTATCATGACATACCTTGTCACTCACGAAACATTGTCTACATATCGATACCATTTTACGCTTTCCTTAGTAAGGACATATAATAGAGAACTGAAGTTTTCTCTAAATCATCCATATAAATTTCGGCTAGGACAGGTGACCCCACAGCTAGGCTATCTAATTATTTGAAGTGCTTGCCAAGATTTTTCTTAGTAAAACATAAGTCAAATACAATGCATGCATGCAACAACAAAAAGAAACAATCAACTTGTCTTGTGATATGAATGCACCTCAAAGAACTCATTTAGGCTGAAGTAACTTAAACCACACAAAGGAGTGTCATTTTATACTTGAAAACATGTCTCAGAGGAGCATATTGTGACCAATCCGGTGTTCGCTCCGGCACTGCCAGCGCCAGCGGCCGTAATAGGAACAAGGAGCAGTTCACGAAACCTGGTGAGGACGGACAGACAACCGCAGACGTACGGACGATAGGAGAAGGTGCAGGCGGACGGACGGAGGAGAGGCTTATTCACGGAAGAGTCAGGCACCTGAACGCCTCCCGGGATTTTGTTCTTTTCTTCTGTTGTTTAGGCTTATAAGAGTCTGGTTGATTGCATTCAGTGTGGAATTTAATATAACCAAATTGAAAAGTGGAGTCTCTTTCATTCCACAAATTTCTCTCACCAACGACCGCAGGCAACCCACGAACCCAACCCGAGAGAGAGAGGAGTCTGGTTACAGTCTGTCTCAGAGGAGCATATATTAATCTAAGAGGCAAAAGGTTCTTTACTTTTGTGGCCATATGAAAGGGTCTCTTGTTGTACACTGCTGTGTAATCGCAGAACATGAGTACAGCCTCACCATGTCGAGTTAACTGCCCATGCACTTGGGCAATGGTGATGAGCTGTTCCAAGAAGTGTTCTTTGAGCATATGCAGAAGAAGAAGATACATGAAAATTTGTACAAATAATAAAGTGTTTAATAGTATATGACAGTGTAGGCCAGTTTGAATTGATTGGGCTACTTAAAAACCTGTGTAGAAAGTATATAACAAGTTTAATCATTAAAAATACTTAAAATTCAGGATCTCCCCCAAACATTATTTTCATCAACAAATTAAATTGAGTTATGTAAATTTCATCCATACCTCAGCAGCATTATTCTCCTCTAAATATTCTTTTACGTACATAAGAAAATTAATAGTTTAATATAAGGTAGCAAGTTTGAATCGATTGGGCCACTAAAAAACCTCAGTAGAAAGTATATGCAAGTTCACTCATTTACGATATCATAAATGTGGGCTACTTGAGCCCTGTTGTCTAATTTGAGTCCAAAAATTAAAAAATGAAGTTTAGTTCTCTGTGTGCTCTCAACATCAGCAAAGCAATCTAGTTCAGTGCTCTGCTGGTAAGCATAGGCAGTACATAGGCATTAGATCGAGTCTAGGAGGTTTGGAAAAACACCACCGAGAGCAGTAGTGGTTATTTAACAATCACATGAGTTTGTTTTTCATTCCATTCAGCAAAATTTCATCAGTTAAGACCTCAGGAACAGCCTATAACTAGATATGATTGCACATATTTCATATGTGCTCCGTTACCGAACGAAATTGAGGCATTTTACTGCCCCAACTGACTCATTAACTGTACAGTATGTTGTTAAGTAAAACTGGTACACATTATCCAAAAACCTAGGTCACTTGAGCCCATTGTGCACAGAGTAGGGATATATATACTCTGTGCCTTGGGCTCAAGTAATTTACTACCTCTTTAATTGTACTTCAGTGTATGACAAGTTTGCACTCAAGTTCTCCACGGACAATTTTTTTAAGCTAAAATTTTTAAGGACTGGGCCACAATTGTCTGCTTCTAATTCTAAGTAAACAAGATGGGAAGAAGGTGATAATTGGAGACAATCTTACTTCACACCTCATAATCAATGTAATTCAATTCTGTAATGTACACATCATTTTTCTACCCAATTTATTCATCCCACCTCACTCAAGCACAGATGTGGTGTACTTTTGGCGCTCAAATTTAGTGGAAGGGCAAAAATCACCATTGGAAATAGTTCATTCTGGTAAAATGATCGGTTCTTCCAAATAATCAGTTCACAATGCTGTAGCAAGTTGTTTTACAAGAAATTGGAAAGCCACCTATAGGCAGGCTGAAAGAAAGATGGAATAGTGCTTAAAGAAGACAATCAGATTATAAGCCATTTGCCAATTCAAGAAAAATCCAAAGCCAATGGAGCCTTGTCTATGATTAGGAATGCATTTCTTCAAGGACTGCAAGGTAAGAGAGGAGAGTTAGTGACACTACCCACTACATGGAAGGAATACTCATATGTTACCTAGATAGAGTATAAGAGATAAGGTGTTAAAGTTAACTTAATGGCCTAATCTTGGAGGTGGACCAAAATCAATGATGTCTTGCCGTACAAATTGTCTAGCAGGTTAAGATTGTGAAAAGTGCCCCCAGATATTTTGAAAAATTTCAGGCTCGGATTCTCGCAATTTCAACAAATGTTTTTAATAATAACCTGCTCAATGCTTTTCCCTATGTAAAACGGGAGTTATGCATATTTGAAATGATGATTTACCAATTATCACCGCTTTCGTCATGTTCATGCAGTAAATAGGAAATTAAAGCTTAAAAGTATGGTTATAAACAACGATCAAGATTAATGTTAGTGTGATAGGCATTGTTTATTTAAATTTTTATTCTTAATCAATAATATTAGAAACTGATCAACAATAGTTGCTCTCAAAAATCAAATCAAATATCCTCGTGCAAATGAGACAAAGCAGGTATTCGTTTTTTTGACATGGTTTCACCAGTTTTTAAAATAAAAAAATTGGAATACATTTTAAAGTTGGGGTAACAGCATGTTTTTTGGCGTTTCTATTGTTTCCTTAAGTTTTTAATTTAATTTTGAAAAATGGAACTTAGGAATAAGTTTAGTTTTCGGTCAAAAATGTTTGAAAAACAACAGGATAGTAGAACATAACTGAATTTACTTTTAAAATCAAGGAAACGATTTCACAAAAATAAAAACTGGAGATAAGGTTAGAAAGCAATAAATAGTGTTTCAATGTTTTTGGGGTTATTATCCATTGTAAAGGCCTTCAACTTCGGGGAAACTCATAATTTTGGGTGCAATGTAAGTGCATATTTTTTATTTTTCGAAATATCAAGGGGCACTTTTCACCATTTCAACTGGCTAGACCCTTTGGAGAAATAGTAATAGAGCCCCTAAACCAATAAAAAGTATATTTTCTTTTGCTGGACTCTAAACATTGCCATACACAAATCTAATTTTGTTTGTACAATATCTTTACAGTGTTGCCGGAAGTAATGTTTCAAGTGCTTTTTTGAAATTGAAATTTATAAAATTATGTTTTTTATAATAATTTATTAATGAAATTTATCTTTTGAATCATGCAGGATGATTAGAAATTATTCACTACAATATCAGTCACCCTACTTGAACCCAAACTGCTCTCAAATGGTAGTTATTATGGGTATTAAAGTTTGGGGTCAAGTAACTCAATATTAAGGTTAACTGAAGCCCAAATAAAATAAACAATTAAAGTATTTACTTTGTAACAAATTATATGTTTAAGTATAGATTCATTTTAAACCATAATTTAAGCATATAAAATGAGTATTTCAAAGAAAGCAATACCATAACACCACCATTCACATGAGGACATGACATGGGGGAAGAAAAGGGAGTGGGATGATTCCTTTGGAGGGACGTGGTCACGTACTGTGGATTGGGGAAAAGGGGGAGGGGAAGAAAGGGGGGGAAGGGGATGGTCCTGTTGTGGAAGGGCTTTTTGCTGATGGCTTGCTGGTGTGCATGAAAGACCATGTGCTTACTACACAGATTATGAATTCAACAAAAATTAAATGCAATTAAACAAGGAAAAATACACACAAATGCATGATATTATTACCCAATTACCTTAACTTTACACACAATACTGGCACCTGAAAAGAAACCAAAATCAATCAAATTAACCCAAAACAAATGACATCCAGAAGATAATTAAAAGATGAAACAAGAATCTTCACTTCTTGTGATACTCTGGCGTGAATACAAAAACAAATTAAGTGACCACATTAATCCAAAAACTATCCATTAATACATCCTGTCCAAAATAATAAAATATACAGTCAGTCACGGGGAAAACAGGAGGACCAAATGAATAAAAAATACAAGGGAATAATTTTCCAGGGCAACGAGACTTCTTCACAGTTAGTTCTTCTATTCTTGATTGGGGAATATAGGGGAATTCTTCGTGAATCTTTTTACCTTGGGGGGGAGGGGATGTAATATGGGATAACAGTTCTATTTATCCACTCTTGGTCATAGATGGGTATGACCTCCTTGGCTGACTCCTGTCACGGTCGCTTAATCTTCATTCGCCGTGGGCTGAGAGAATATTTAATTAATTAAGGGCGTAGTGGGTTGACTTTATTCCTCTTGGCGCAGGAAATCTACCCTTCTGTTCTTCCATTTCCTCTTCTTCACCACTCTTCTCTGATTAACCTCCATGATTCTCTTACCTCTCTACTTCACCCCCACACGACAGACAAGATGCACTCGGCTCTCCATCATAGCATTTGGCCGCAATACAAAGCCGGCGTAAAAGTGTCTTCTCCTGCTGATATTTGCCTGAGATTTACAACCTAGAGAGGGTTAATATTCTGGGATTGTAGCTGGTGGGGGAAACCCTGGAAGAAGTGTGTTTTCCTATAACCTTCACCATGGGCAGGGGGTGTTGCTGAAACATGTTGTCATTTTGTAGAGGGAAGGGGTGCAGATTCCGTCACTCTCAATTCCCTGCTCACAGGTGTTATTTGGAGGGAGGGGATGGGGAAAAATGTAGACCATTCACTGGCCATGTACACAACACGGAAAAAAAAACAAAAATCAGGAAAGCGGGGAATCGTGGGAGAAAGGGGAAACACTTTACACTCCATTCAGGCTTCAATGCACACACACACATACTCACACATGATATTGCATCAGCTCTCCTTCCTTCGTGCACACCAATTAAAAGTTACCCATGAAACATGCCAAGTGGCATTGGTTAAAATACGTTTGGCCATTTTTGAAAATAATGATTTTCAATGGTTTCAATATCTGGACTCAAGAAGGGCATATTTACAGAATTTAAAATTCAGGATTTATCCCAAACATCACTTTCAGTCATTAATTTAATTGAATTTGAATTTCATGCATACCTCAGTGGCATCAGTGTCCTTGGGTGATTCTTTCTTAGCCAAAAGCGGCATAGAGTCCAGGTCTATCCCAATGGCTCCTGTGCCTTCAGCATCCACCTCTTCACATTGGGAAGATGTTGAGGCCTGTGCCTGTATATGAGTCTAAAATCAGCATCATTCAAGACAGAGATACAGAAATGTAGAAGTAACTTCGGGAGTTTACCAAAAAATAATGATTTTATTTATTGCATTGATATATATCTACAAAGCACCCTAAAATATTCACTTTTGTAATATTCACATGTTAAAAGCTTGTGTGTGACATTTATATGCACTAAATTGTACAATAGTGCATATACCACATAGTGCTTGAAAAAGAAAAAAAAGCCACTCATCAAGAAAATGTAGGATTAATATCAAGTAAAAAATCACTACTAATTTGAGAATGAATATATTTCTAATGCTTGAATGTGTGACTGAGACTTAGGTGTAATTTGAATTGCTTCAAGATTTTGTTGCCATCATTATTCCTTACTTTGCCTTATCTTCTTTGCATGCAAAAAGTGATTGTACTCAGTTAATTACATCCACTAGGTGTTTTATTTATCTAACATCCTCTTAGTCTTTGAAAATATAGATAAAAGTTTGTTTTCGGCACACCATATTTTCGTTAGCTCATCATACTGCAATGCCTGGACTTATTACCAACCTTGAATTCCCATGGTAGCCTTTTCAAAACTTCCTGCATTTCCTGGGTAGTAATCACTCTACCTGCTTTTTTTACATTTACCCTACCATTCTATCATCTTCTAAGATTACCACACTATACCGTGGGGTTGTAGTTCCACATGTCAGTATAGCATAGTTTGGAATTCTGTAGTGAGCTAGGCAGTAAATAGCTAAGGAGTATAAAGGAGCAATTCATAGCATGCAAGCAATAACTGCAAGTTTTCCTCATTCCACAGCCCATCTAACCTTAAGTACAATGAATACACTGCCCCTCTTTATGTACAAGAAGTAAGGCTAAAATAATTGTAAAAATGCTATTCCCATAACATTTTCATTTTTGGTGATCTTTTTAGAGGTGCATTGTGTAACTGTATTAAATGCTTATTATTTAAGGCACACAAAATTTTGTTTTTAAGAGAAGAATCCTAACAGTTTTAATAAATGTTAAGGTTTACCAACGCATGTGACTCAACAGTGCATGCAACCAGCTCACATTCACTGATCACCCTAAAAAGTAATGTATCTTTTAGAAAAAATCCCCGATGTTCATATCTGAGCGTAAAACTTGATAATGGAGTGTCCTGGGAGCAACATCTGCAGAAGCTCTGCAGAAAAAAATAAGTCTACTGGTTTTTTGATTCTATCAGAAAAACTGTAGATATTGATGTATTATTGTCAACTTATTATGGTGAGTTCTACCAGCCTGCAATGTTCAGTATCCTCTTCTGGGGCCCTAGATCCAATTATAAAATAATTTTCAAAATTAAAAAGAGGATACTGCAGATCTTAAGTAAAATACCTTCGTACACACCATGCCACCATCTACTTCAAAAATTGAGTATATTACCTCATCTTTGCGTGTTTATGTATGCTGCAATTGCTTGCGCAAAATATTTTGCAGTAAAACCTCTATGTAGTGAACCTCTTTACATCATAAACCTCCATACTTCATACCACCCTATGGTTCTGTCTGATTAACATGTAAATTTATAGACAAAGCTCTTTGTAGTGAACCTCTTTACATAGTAAAACCTCCACTTATCATACCATGGAGACACCCCCAAGATGGCCTTACTACCTCCCCAAATCGTACTGAGACAACTAGAGACCATTAATGCAGCCATGATTACAAACATGGAATGACATTTTCAGCATTAAATGTATCATGCCTATCTTTTTCTTATACACCTTTAAATATGTTGTAATTTTCACATCAATCACTAGTTGTGGCAATTTTGTTCCATATGAGAGCATACCTAAAAGTAAATAAGAAAAAAGGTATCCAAATATCCTAATAATTTTAAGTGACTGTTGAATTGAGAGAGATCGCATAGTTTCTTCTTGAATCATGGTAAAATCATGTAAGAGCGCTCCCATTCTAGAATTATTAAATAATAAATGCGTGTTCATTTATGCATGAATACAATGGTTTAAAACACATGAATATGATGGTTGAAAAGACAGTACTGTCTTTCATTTCTGACGGATATGAAAAAATGGTGCCTATCACTAAAAACTCTCTAAAGCGAACCTCCACACATCAAATAGCCCAAATTTTGGTCCCCTCAATTACGATGTAAAGAGCTTTTACTGTACATTTATAATTTTGCAACCAATGACAATTATCATTCTGAGTAAACTAGTAAAGCTTCAAGCCTCCACAAAACTTTTATAAGAACAAAAACCTTGAGTTATGTCCCTTGGCACATGGCCTTATTGTTATTTAATAGGTTTCCACAGCAAGTTCAGTATGGAAAGACCATATCCCTCTTCATGTGCAAGATTCATGAGTTTACTTTGAAAAACTTTCTTACTCTGTACACAAATTTCTTCATATATAAATTTATTTCTTTCTTAATTTGTACTTTTTTGTACCTTAGTCACTCCATGACGTCCTATATTTGTACAAACAAATCACTGGATCAATAAAAATATTATTATTGTTACTATCATCACTGTCACCGCTACCATCGCTATCATCATAATTAACATTATTATCATAATTATTACCTGACTAGAGCCTTGGGGCACAAGTTCATTTGTGGCCCCATCAGTGCCATGAGTGTGCAAATCTCGCCCTTCATCATCACTGACCTGATCAGCTTTTACAGAAGGGGACCCACATGTTCCTATGCCACTCTGAGAGAAAGAGAATTAACACTTCATTGTAATGGGTTTTAACCAATTGGTACCAGAAGTAAAAAGATCAAACCAAAACATGAATTACAGGTGCTTGCATAAATCAAAAATTCCCCGAAAAGCTATAGTGACCTCAGAGAAGAAGGCGGGATAAATTTGTTAACTAAGAAAACATGGCCCATTAAAATACTCAGCCTTTTCATTCAGCCATAGAAAACCTTCCTAAGATGGAGAAATAAAATTTATCAGCAATATTTTGAGACATGATGGTCTTATGACATCATTCATCAACAACCAAGAATATTTGTCTAAACAAGCAGAAGGAATACAGAAATGTTGATTTCATCTGTGAAAGGTAATCATCATATTTTGTTTCAATCACAGTAGAATATGTATAATATTAATAATATGTCTTAATTTGATGAGATTGGGACTAGAAAGTCCCGTTTTCCATCTGAGCCCTCATCAAACATGACGTTTATGCAGTGAAATACATAATCAAGTTGACCATGAAATTATATGCAGAGAAATTACATGAACAGATGTGGAAGTTCCATTGTCAAACATCAAAAAAATCATAAGCTAACTAAGTTACCATTAACCAAGTGTAAAAAGATGTAAGCAAACGTGGGAAAAACCTAAGGATATTGACTGTCATCCTTATTGGAAAAAAACCCACTGCAGAACAACACCCACTCAAGGAAAGGGTGTAAAAAACCAGTGAAAACCTACCAACAAAGTGCTAATGTAAACCAGGGTATCTACAAATACAAGAAATTACAAGTAAATTTCACCCAGTACCTGGAAATAAAAGGAAAATTAGATGAAGCCGGAGGATATCAGCGCTGAATCTGTTCCCATGATGTTACTTGTCTCATTGTTGTTCTCAAAGAAGTTTTACGTGTAGTGCCTGTTTGAAACATGCAGTGAAGATGATTTACATAGTGGTTAGTCAATGCAATAAATCTAATGCTTTCCCAGAGAATATACTCGAAAAAGGCAATTCGGGCTTCCAGCCAGGTGGTCTCCCTCCACACTGCCGATGTTTTGGAATACAAGTCGGGTTCCATTGCCATCCTATTAGCCCTGAGGATGGAAGCCAACTTGTGTTCCAAAATGTTGGTGGAATGGAGGGAGACCACCCGGCTGGAAGCCTGAATAGCCTTTTTCGGGTAGTCAATGCTGTCCCATTTGCGACATGCAGTAACAATGAATCATTTATTAAATCTGACGGTCCGATTGCAAGGTATACATAGTTTTTCATTTCCCCCAGTATATGAGTCATGTACTCCACTAATTACAAACATACAACAAGCTCCATCAAAAAAGGCTCATGGAAAAAATTTATACCTCTCAACAACCAACCTCATTTGCCAACATCCAATACCCTTTTCAAAGATGGTGAAGGACAAATCCTGAGTCCCCATATAATTTCCTCTATACCATTCTCACCACATCCACACTTGCTCTAGAAAGAGTACACTTTCTATAAATTATTTTTGGGAACAAGGTTCTGTTTGGCAGACATGGCTAGAAACTGCATCGTCACCTGATTTATGCAACCAACAGAAACCAGCACAACAATTTTTTTATTCACCACCAATGACTGTTCAATTTGAACTTTTTCACCAGGGAAACATGATTCAAATCATTGGGGGTATTCTGTCACACTGTATTCGGCGATCGGTTGTTCATGAAATCACCATCACTAAGTGTGCGAGTACCAAATACTACATTAGGTAGAATGAATTCCACTTATTTTCCTTCCATATAAGGCAAGTTTCTCCATGGGAGTGAGGCGTGGGCATTGAAAACAGCAGAAAAGTTAAGAGTTGAAGCATTGCAAATGTGGAGCTACCGACAAATGATGAAGATAAAATGGATCGACTGTGTATGTAACGAGGAAGTGCTTTGAAGAGTGGGAGAAAAGAGGTCTTCTAAAAAACCCTTAGCAGAAGATGGAACTACATAGTTGGCCACATTATGAGACACGATGGCCAGATGACATCAAGAGTAGAAGGACTGGTGGAAGGGAGGAAGGGTAAGGAATGGCCTTGAATGAGTTTCATATGGCAGGTCATTAAGGATGTATAATAGAAGGAATATGTCACCTAAAAATGTCTATCAGATAGAATATCTGCATGAAACCAATGCTAAGATTGTTGACTAGTGATGATGATCCTTCCTTCTGCTTTGTGGTGATCAGAAGTGAGCAAGGTACACATATCTGCGCTCACTAAAGTGGAAAGTGCCCTGACGTCAGAGCCCTCACTGGTTCAGTGAGCAAAGGTGAGCAATCACCGCGGCTGTATGCCCCCAATCTGTTCAGTACCATGAAAGATATTTTTCAAGAACGACACATAGGGTTCCCCCTCTAACTTAAATATAAAATTAACAGTTTTTTTGGCATCCACGATCTAAATGTTGTCTAATTCATGGTGTGATTAAAAGCCATTTTAGGCAGAAATATTGATCAAGTAACAATCACAAGCCTCAAATTAACTAAAAATTTAACTAACGCAACAGACACTGCACATGCAAATGCAGCAATGACAGTGCTATCCCTCATAAGATTACCTATCATTAGCTAAATTCAGAGCTGTCTTAAAGTTGTGAGTTGGAAAATGGAGGGAGCCGGGAAGTTAAGAAGTGTCTGAAATTTCACCAGGGTTAATGAACACTTTGGTTACTGGTCCTCCAGATTTGGTGCAGGCTTATGGTCAATATGTCGTCATGGCACATGGACCAATACTTGTACTTCCAATATAAGTGTGCAGATAAATGCATTACTGACCTTGAAATATATTCAATATATCAATTTTTCTTTTGATCTGTCAATGTCCTAGTTCTACAATGAAGTGTGAGTAATTTTTCATGTTTTATGACAAAATTCATGGCTTATTCACGGTTTTCAAGGTTGAGTGGGAGCCCTGGACATATCTCTATTTTAGTTAGAAATAAAAACTTTTAGGAATATGATTCCCTTAATCTTCCATGAAAAAGTAATCAGAATCAGAGTGGAAATGTTAGAAAGGGTTCAAAATTTACAGCTGCAGAAAAGTTGAGAGTGGAAGCTTTGGAATGTGTTGCTCCAGAAGAATGTTGACCATAAAGAAATTGATAAAGTAACAAGGAAGTATGAAGGAGAATGGGAGAAAAGAAGTCTTCTGAAAATCTTAACTTTATCGCCCACATAATGAGATATGATGTCCTCAAAGACAATCGACAGACAAAGAAAAGGAGAGGTGGACAGGAAGAAGGGAAAGGAATGGCTCTGCATGTTTTTCATGGTTCAGGTTATTAATGATATAAAAAAGAAGACCATATGTATGAAAAGATAAGCAGATGTTAGACCGGAATTGAGGGATGAAACCAATTTTAGTTTTGTTAAGTTATAATGGTGATACAGTACAAAATATAATTCATTAGTAGTATTACCTGATCAAAAGAGTCTTGATGTATCAGTTTGCTTGAGACACCATCAGTGCAATCATTGAGTACATGTCCTTCTTCATCGCTAATCTGATCTTCTTTAACAGAAGAGCACTTGTATGTTACCGGATCACTCTATTGGAAAGAGGGACAACGATGGATCCCCATTTTAATCAATTGGTATACAAATAGAAAGTGATCATGAACAAAGCTTGAATTACATGATCTCTGTAGAAAATAAATTATTCCTGATGAATGATTTTGGCTTCTTTGAAGAAAACAGATTAACTTAATGAACCGTTGTGATTCAACCAATAAAGGCCTTATATCTTCCCATATAATCTAATAATAGCCATAGTATGAAGGAGAAACAACTTCATTGCGAAAATCTTGGAAATAAATAGCTTTTTAAGTTGTGAACCTCCCCGATCATTAAAATTAATTTCCAAAAGGGAACAAGGCCAAGAGCACTGACTTCTAAAAAAATGATAAAATCTAAGAGTAAGCAAAATCTTAATATTTCATTAAAAGTGGAAGGGTTTCAAGACTATGAACAACAGCAGCAGAAAATTCCGTCAGAGTAAAGAAAAATCAGTTCACGTCACTAAAAATTTATATCTTTTGGCAATCAACTTGCATTGCAAACGTCAAACACGCCATTCAAAAATGGCAAAGAAGGTTGAATCCCTAGCCAACACTATAAATTCCTCTTCACTTTCATCACAAAATCTGCAACATTTTGATTCCTATGAACATCAATCCCTCATAAGGAATGCAAGTTATGTAGTTGAATTTGGCTAGCATATACATCATGATGTCACGGTCAATCTGTTTCACTTTACCTAAGTCAAAAGTAATCGGTGTAACTCTCAATTCCTAACATCCCCCCTTCCATTCCATGGTAAACGGAAGTGAAACTGTGTTTGTGTGATCACTTAACAAATGACTGCTCAGTGCCGAGATGACAGAGAGCTTACTTGCACAGAGAGCAAAGTTGAGTGGTCAGTTGGGCAAAATACACCAAATCTGTTCATTACATTTTATTTTAATGATTCAAACATGAAAGCTCTTCTGTAGTTATTCATGACTGCAGTTGGCAAAGGCGAGGCAAAATGGTGTACGTTCCTGCTGAGGGGTGTTGGGAATAATCCATAAAGGAATGACAATGTGCCATAGGAAAATTAAATTATACTTTGCAAAAGTACACTCACCAGGTCATCAGTGGCCAATGGGTCTGCGGCATCACTTCCAGCTGGATCTGACTTGTACAGCATGGTATTATTCTCCTCACTGAGGTGATCTTCACTCTCATCTTTTATGTGAAACTAGAAGAGGATAATGAGCATCACTCAATAAAAGCAAAATAACCTAATTCGATAATGAAAACTCCTCTTTTAATTGGTACCACTCCAGATGGGCAAAATACTTGTGAGATTCTTGCAGCTCACAAATCAAAGTCTAGAATATAAATGTCCAAATAGGGAGAGGGAGCTGGATGACCAAGAGCACACTGAATGAGAGTTATTGTCACTTACAGTAGGGGCATAACAGTGGGAACGATAGGTCGAGGTTCCAGTGTACATTGAATTGTGATCATCTTTTCTTCACCCAGGCTTATAAAGAGGTGCCACAACAATTTATGCTAATTCCGTTGTAAAATTAAAGGAGGAAGACGGCTGGAACAAATACGAGGGCAATCATGAGACAGCCTAGTTTTAGCCACTACCAATGGCTACACCACGGGATAAGAGACACTTTTTTCAACAGATTAGAAGTGATGTACAACTAATATTGACTTGCATGAATAAAGATTTGTGTGGTATGACTTTTTGCCTCATAGATTACAACTGGACCAGTCCAACAACTGAAGGTTGCATAATGGTGAGTGACTTCCCATAAAAATACTTATATTCACGACAGACACACCCTCTTTCTTCAAGCAACCAAGAAATTTCCACAACTGAAGGTGGTTCACTTAAGGTTTCACTGAGCATTAGAATAAAACTTACCAACTTGTCATCCCTGGGTAGAAGGCAGTCTGGCACAGGAATGTATATTTCAGTGGTTTGGGCTGAGCATGTGGGCTGTGAATTGTTTTCAATCGCGTCTTGAATGCAGTCCGTAGTCTCCACACAAGGCCCCAAATTGTCATCAACTGCCCCTCCTCCTTCAAAACTCTGCAGACAAAGTCACAGTGATGAAAAAATTATATCCTCAAAAACAATAGAAGAGAATAATGGGCATCACTCAATAAAGGCAAAACAATAATTCCCTCAATCGATAATGAAAACTCCTGTTTTATGTGAGACCATTGCAGCTGGCCAAAATACTCATGAGATTCTTGCGACTCACATATGTATCAAACTCCAGCATATTAACGCTCAACTAGGGAGGGGAGATCTACGCCACCAACATCACATGCTTAGAATGAGAGTATTGGCCACTTACATTAAGGGCACAACAATGGGAACGATTCATCGAGGTTCCACTGTACATTGAATTGTCTGCATCATTTCTTCACCTAGGCTTATAAAAAGGATTCACAATAGTTTATGCTGGTTCCTCAGTTGAAACAATGGAGGATGATGGCTTGAACAAATAGAGGGCAATCATGTGGCAGCCTTGTTATAGCCACCACTAATGGCTTGAACAGAGATTTGACATGGTATCCAAAATTATACTCCATAGGATAAGAGACATTTCTGTCAACAGATTATCAATGCTGTACAACTGCTATTGACCTTCATGAAAAACATTTGTGAGATTCCACTTCCTGCCTCATGTGTCACTACTGGAAAGAACAGCATCTGAAGGTTGCATTATGCCAGTGACTTCCCACAAAATACTTAAATTTTTAACAGACACACCCCCATTCCTCATACAACCGAGAAATTTGTAAAACTGAAGGTGATTAGACTCAGTTTTCACTGTGAATGAGATTATAACTGACCAACTTATTGTCCCTGGGCAATAAGCAGTCTGGCACAGGAATGTACACTCCAGTCATTTGGGCTGAGCATGCGAACTCTGAAGTGTTTTCAATCACATCTTGAATGCAGTCCTTAGTCTCCACACAAGGCTCCGACTCCTCATCATCTGCCCCTCCTCCTTCAAAACTCTGCAGAAAAAGTAACATGGATACACATTTATATCTTTAAAAACACATATATGGGATACTCAAAGCATTGCAGAGAAAAATGTTACACATACTGCCTCTGCTATCACATAAAAATGGCATGGTCTCTGCATGCCTTTTAATCAAATACTGAAAAGGTACAGCGCAAACTGAAAAAAAATAACAGGAAGATTTCTGATATTCCAAGTAAACACAGTGTCTTTTCTAATTATCTTAGGGACCATGGAAGCTGCCCCTTCACAGCATAATACACGACTGAGAATGGAGATTATTCAGATGTATCATTTTTCCATTATTTTTTTCAAATCACAAGAAATCAAATGAGAGACCGAAGATTCAATTTTCTGCAGTTAAGAAAATGAATTGATCAAGTTTCTTATTCTTGCACTCAATTTGCTTCTGCAATTATCATTTTTGTAGTAGTAGCTGTTACCTGGCCAATATCACTATTTATTCTTTTCTCAATAGTAGAGTCATGGAAAAAAAAGTGGAGCATGTGTTCAATGTACCTATTATGCTATTTTACCTCTTGTTAATACTCAAATATAAACTCTGAATGAGAATACAGGGTGTAATATTTATGCAGAAAGAAAACAGACCTCAAAATCATCTTCTCTTCCATAACTATTTCATGAAATGGATTTTTAAATTACCCTCTTATTCTTATCCTTAAAGCATGCAAAACCAATCACACAGCAATTACGTATTATTCTCGAAACAAAGTTCCTACTGCCTGTCAATAGATGACTATAGCACTGATTGTTGGTCAATTTTGAACTACCAGAATAATCATGACTCAAGCTTAGACATTAGGTAAACAAACTGCTCAACAACCATGATAAATATGTCACAGCATTAGATACTTAGTGTTGAGAGAAGAGCACCATAAAGTTAACCGAGATGCTGCTATAACAGAAACACTGTTACACAATTGGTATCATTGCTTCAAAGACAATCATGTCAATGATGACCCCTCTCTAGGTGTAGAAAGGCCAAAAACCTCCAGAGAAAATCAATTGGGGGCATTGCTCAATGAAGATCAAGAAGAGACTGCTTAGTATTTGTTGTTGCCCACTAAGCCATTTCCAAGGGATTGCATGCATTGGGAATTTATTGTCAAGCAAGGAAATTGTGTTTTCAATTGTTCAACAGTAATTGCACAGCAGGAAACCTCACATTACAACGCCTAGAACATTAAACATTAAAACCTCGCTGGAAACACTCAAATGCAAATGCCGAACGCACCCACCAAATTCCCCAGACATTGAAGCATCTGATTATTATTTGTTGCATTCAATATTACATGGTCTGGCAGATCAGCAGTTGCACTCAAATGAATACCTTGAAAAATGGTTTCATTCATGCCTAACCTAAAAAAAGAGGAACATTTAAACTATTCCAGTATCCAAGCTCTGCCACAATGATGAGAAAAATTTGCAGCTAGCAATGGACAACATCCTTCCTTTTACACCACACCCACAAGATATTGTAATAGCTCCATTTCTATCATAGGGTGGTCAGAGCCTTATTAATCAACCACAATTATAAGTTATTAATCACATCAACCATTAAAATACAAAATAATTACACATCACGAACTAAATCATTAACTCTACAGTTGGGTGAAAAAGTTTCTCACCACAGTAACCTGCATAAATACAAAGGTATTTAAAAAAATCAGCAAAATGCATTATTTATGCCTCATGCACTAAGAAAATATTTCTGTGAACACACTCCAAACTCATTGAGCAAAATTGATCCACAAAATAAAACAGCATTCCATTCTAGTATCATGCAATTAGTACACAAAACATTATCAAAACAAATTAAAAAAATGTTTCAAGAGAATGGACCTCAAAATAGATTGTAAGAATTAAGCTACTTTGAGCATGAATTTAGAGCCCTTATTTATGCCAATAGCCCCCAAAAAATTAAGAACGCAGTAACCTTGCCAGGCATGCGTATCATAAAAAGAATTGTCACAGGTTTTCCCTGTGTATAGAATCGTCAAAGGTTACATGGGAATTCCAATGGGTCAGGTTCTCCAACTCTATCTTACAATCAGCCGAAGTTTCTTTGTATGAGTTGTCCATCATCATCAGGGCACCAGGACAACTCGTCGAAATAGAAACGTCGGCCATGATGGAGTAGGAGAATCTGGCCTGGCGTAACTCCTGACTAAGCTTCTGCATGCCATATCCTTTGCAAAGATTTTGAAGACTTCTATGAAGGATAAACATCTCAGTACCTAAAAAATATATTTCCTAACACAGGTAACCTTTGAAATTATTTATGCTAAGGTCATATTTAAACTTTCTAACCACAAAATTTATAGAAAACTATCAAATTTTATAGTGTATCTTTAGAAACAAAATAGAGTTTATCTAAAAGATTGTGTAAAAAACTGTTTTTCTAAGTAAAACGAAAATAATTTTAAAAAGGGCACTAACAGAAATGGTTCTAGCCAAATATGCTGTGATTTAAATAATCAAAGTTGTTGCAAATATAATAATTATATTCCAATATTGTAAAATAGTAAACTAAATAAAAATAAACTTAACAAATGCAGAAAAGATATACAAAATCAAAATTCCTAATTGGCTTTCTAATTTTACATTTTTGATGAAAATGTTTTCTGTGTTAATTTCTCTGCACTTACATTAATTTCTAATACTTTGCCAATCTTGCCTTCATTGTAACCATCATCTACTCATACAAGATGACTTGAAAATAAACAATCAATTTCAGAAACTTCGCAAAGATATTTTTAGTTACACATAACCATAGCCTAATGAGATCATAATTAAAGGTAAGGAAGGGGCTCTGAGCTAAACAAAGATAATATGTTTACGTGCACCTGTGACTTTATTTGACAACGCATAGACAAACCAATTTCTGGGTCTCTGACACTTCAATCTTTAGCAGCAAATCGTCAGGGATTTTTTGTTCCCTTTAACATGCTCCGATTACCTAATCAAATACTTAAAAAGGTAGCGTGGTAGGGCACAGAGGGTGGATTGCCTTTTTGAGTTGATAAATAGTGAGTTTGAATGCCATTCTTTCCTGGATATCGTAGTTTAGCACACACTTAATTTCACTAGAAGACAAAATGTCTTCAATCGTTGCCATTGTAACACCAACAGCAACATTAATGGGACCTTGCCAACGATTGACGGATAGGGAAAAACCCAATTTACGGGATTTTGGACTTGTTACACTTTTCCGTAAAACGTTTCGCAAATTATATCATTCTTGATTCCTACTTTTGTCTACATAAACCAAAGAGTTTCACCTTTAACTCTGCAATACTTATACTACACCAGTCTTCAAATAAGAAATTACGATAAGTACTCACCCTGAAGCAACTTTTTCTAAGAACTGCGTCTGATTCTAAACAAATCTTTTTGAAAACACTGAATTCCGTAAGTTTCTTCAAACACAGTGGACACATGGTAGTGGGCAGGCCATCTCCCACAGTAATCTGAGATTTTAATAAAGAAGTTACACATCAATAGAGTTGGGAATCAAAACATGAAATGAAGCACCATTTTAAATAAAATCGATAACATTTAATGTGCTACTTACTTGTAAGCCAACTAAATCATGTAGGGCATCCTTGACAGTTATATTGTACGCTACATTTGAAGTGAATATGCTGTAAAAACAATCATGCTTCTCCCTACAAAGTCTGCAAAGGTCTATTTTTGGATTCCTATCTGAAGATTCCGTGAAAATCCCGTTGGTGCGACTCATGTTTTCGATTCAAAATCTTATTTACTTTTCAAATCAGGTTTATCGTCAAAGAAATCATCTACTCAGCATTGACAAAGATCACAAATTCCAACAAGGAAACTACATTGACTAAGATGACGAGTGAAAATATAATACTTTAGAATGCAAAACGAAAGGAACACAAAATCCAACAATTGATGAATCGACGGAAAGATATATCACGACTCACTAGCATGGATTGAGAAATTTTTCAACAATTTATGACACAATTGTAAATTCTTTGGACAAGCATCCACGCCAAGATTAATCCACAACGTTCACTTGTTATTATCTGACTATACAATCAATCTCTGTATAGAACCGACGATTTCTAGTTGCCATTTTATCCGCCAAAAGCACACCTATAGAGCAGGCCAAACATCCGAGTTTGAAGAGTGTTTTCTTGCCATTTCAAAAAATAAAGGACCATTTCATTTAAAATTCGTCACATTTTCGATAATTGTAGTGTAAAAATGTTTGTTTAAAGGTTATTCAATCACCTTTAAAAACAAAATTTAAACCCAACTTCGGCGTCCGCTAGGTCAGATTACATCTACAGTCTTTAAATATGAGAAAGAGTTAAAAATTCTGAAATGTAGAATCAAAAAAGTTTTAAAATACTTTTTTTTTCAAATAATGTAATTAACTAGCATAATATATCTCTTATTGTTGGAAATATTTCATTTTTGGATTTTAGACCTTCTGCATACGCAGTACTCTAGCGGTGCTATATGCAAATGAAGTCCAGTATGTAAGCTAATCCGTGCTATCATGGTCAGTTAATAGAAAGGCGTCAATGAGCATGGAGTTCGTAGAAAATATTTGATGTCTTTTCTGCTGAAATGCGATTTATTTTTGAGGTCCTTGTCAATGTGAGATTTTTAAGCCCTTCTCCTGGATTATTCTCAAGTTTTTGCGTTATCGTAAGTCATAGAAATGAACGTAATGTATTAGAAATTTGTAAATAACTGAGTGCTGTGTGGATGGTTTGTTTGAGGAGTGAACTGGTTTTACAGATAAAATGAGTTATTGCTGTGAAAACATGAGTATTACCACTGGGAATTGATCTGAGTCTTCAGAAGGAATTCTAAGGGTACTCCGTGCAGACGTTGCATGAAGAAAAATTATTATTGTTACAACATATTCTTTTCCATTGCAGGAAGCCAGATAACTGTAAAGGATGCCTTAGGTGATTTTGTTGACTTACAAGTAAGTGAGGGTTTACATTTTATTGATCTCCTCAGTTATTGTTTTAATCCGTTGTATGAGCATGTTTTCCACTGCAAGTCTAAAATCTCTTGCGCATATGTTTTAATTCATTTCGTAGGTTGCTGTTGGAGATGACCTGCCTGCCAGCCCACTGTGCTTGAAAAAGCTCATTGAATTCAAAAATTTCATAAGTATTTGTCACAAATCGGACGGAGAACTGAGAAAATTTTCGTGTAGAAATTAGTTTAGGGTGAGTGCATCTTATTATATTTCATTGGAAGCCTCGTATAACTTTCAAATAATGTGAAATCATTCACGTAACCAGATGTGTACTTGTTCGTGTTACCTTACCGGTGACAGTATACTTTTATCGAATCTGCTATTATCGTCCAATCTTCACCAAATTTTGGATTTATAACTTATTTCACGTTGTGAACAAACCTAGAGGTGGGCGGAAGCGCTACGATGACAATACAGATAAAAATAACACCATACATAACTTGATTTCGGAGTTGTAACTTTCACGGTCAGGCAGCCATCTTGGACGACAAAAGAGGATCGGTGACAGTATACTTTTATCGAATCTGCTATTATCGTCCAATCTTCACCAAATTTTGGATTTATAACTTATTTCACGTTGTGAACAAACCTAGAGGTGGGCGGAAGCGCTACGATGACAATACAGATAAAAATAACACCATACATAACTTGATTTCGGAGTTGTAACTTTCACGGTCAGGCAGCCATCTTGGACGACAAAAGAGGATCGAAAGCAATTTACATACGAATATAATATGAAAGACATGGCGGCATCACTTTCCGGGTATATGTACGGGCTGGTCAACTAGAAAAAAATATCCTTCGAGCTGGTCCAATACATAACAAAGTGGGAGGTAGAAGTGGGTAAATCACTTTCCGGGCACATGTACGGGCTGGTCAACTAGAAAAAAATATCCTTCGAGCTGGTCCAATACATAACAAAGTGGGAGGTAGAAGTGGGTAAATCACTTTCCGGGCACATGTACGGGCTGGCCAACTAGAAAAAAATATCCTTAGAGCTGGTCCAATACATAACAAAGTGGGAGGTAGAAGTGGGTAAATCACTTTCCGGGCACAGGTAGAAGGTATGGTCAACTAGAAAAAAATATCCTTCGAGCTGGTCCAATACATAACAAAGTGGGAGGTAGAAGTGGGCAAATCACTTTCCGGGCACAGGTAGAAGGTATCCAAATATGACTTTAATATTTTAATTCTGAAAAGATTTCTGCATATTTCTACAGCGATTTTGGGGGCACTTTCGCAATTTTTGTAAAAATCCTTCTTCTTGCGATTTATGCAAAACAGTCTTCACATTCTGTGAGAAAAAGTGGTAAATATCTTTAACTGAGGAAAAACTGAGCAGGTTTCTTCTTTCGTCAACGATTCAACGAGTTTAAAAGCCCGCTTGTTGATGGCTGGTCGTCGTAGCAACCAATGGGTGTCGGTTATAATCATATTTTCGATCGTCTTCTGTCGTCCTAGATGGCTGCCTGACCGTGAAAGTTACAACTCCGAAATCAAGTTATGTATGGTGTTATTTTTATTTGTGTTGTCATCGTAACGCTTCCGCCCACCTCTAGGTTTGTTCACAGCGTGAAATAAGTTGTAAATCCAAAATTTGGTGAAGATTGGACGATAATAGCAGATTCGATAAAAGTATACCGTAGCCACCTTACCGTGTAGCCCGGCCTCAATAGTTCCAACTTCATGTGGGCTAGAATAAAAGTTTTGCCAAATGTTTGTATTTGTGGTTTCAACAGATTATAGCAATAACTTGAAAATGTTATTAATCATGTATTTGATGACTCACTTGCCATGACGGGCATCAGGGGCGGATCCAGGATTTCTTTCTGGGAGGGGCACAAGCAAGGCCGTATCCATGATTTTGTTCAGGGGGGGGGCACAAGGATACCTCGTTATACAAAACGAACGAAATGATAATGGGACCGTATTAAAAATCTAGCATATTTTTAAGGGTCTGGGGGGAGGCACGTGCCCCCGTGCCCCCCCCCTGGATCCGCCTATGACGGGCATAGTATTTGTTTATACGGTACATTAACACGTGCGGGTTGATGTCTAAATGTACGAACGCCAAAATACACCGTGAAAACCACATAACTTGTGTGATTAATGCATGAATAGAAAATAGAACCTGTTCTGGTATGGTCAACGCATATGTACACATTCCATTCTGGTCTGCTAAAGTCGTTTATGCATTCAATCAATAACTTGTATATGTTTGTGTGTGGTGTTAACAGGTGTTAAAAATATGAGGTGATGATTTTGATTCTCATGATATATTTTTTTGTCTTCTTTATGGAAACGCTTATTATTTGTACACAAGTTTTTTCGTAATCAGACTCATGGATTAGAGAATGGGCTGTACTTTATTTTATTGATCAGATTTGTTTAATTAATTTTGAGTACATGGAAAATTGTTTGTTTTTTAATTTGTTACACTCAAAGTTAAGGTTATTTCTAGAATCATATCTGCGCCCATTTTTGAAGTTTATTTACTGATGAGATGTGTTTTTTTAATATAAATTTTGTTTATTTAATTTGGAGTACATGAAAAAAATAATTGCTGGTGTACAGATGGTAATGAACTACTTGAACGGGAAAGTCTTCTTTTCTAATATATTTTGCGATATTTTGCAGTTTTATTTTAATGACTGTCTTCGTGGGCAGTTCTGAGTATTGGTGGTGAATGACATTGTTGAAGAAGCAATTTGTGATAGTTCATGTAGCAATCACTGAGTCCCAGAGATACTTCATGGCTTCCACTTGGTCACATTTCATCAATGGTCTTTAAATGTGAAAAAGAGTCAAAAATTTCATTAATGCGGTATGAAAAAAGTTCATGTTTAAATATCCATGTTTAAAATAATGCAATGCACCTCAATAATGTATCACTCATCGTTGGTAATACCTCATTTTTCGATTGTAAGCCTGTTGCATACGTAAACCTCTAGTGGTGCAATGCGCAAATGAAGTCTGGTATCTAAACTAAACAATTATCTATTATTACAAAAATGCCCTTTGATATCAGAATGCGAGTAAGCAGACTCGCTCTGTGGCAATAACAAAACAGTAACGACGGTAACAAACATCTACGACGATATTGATTCAGAACGTGAAGGGTGTGTGAAAGCATGTGAATTGTTCAAAAGTTTTTACGGTGTTTGTATTGAGCAATGGTTGACTCCGACTTCGTAAAGACGCATCCTGGGAACATTCTGAAGGTAGATTAGTTCATAGCAACTTATTTCTTCTCCAGTAATGAAGATTTCTTTGTGCAGAGTTGTGAAGCTGCAAAATTGAAATGTAACATAAATCAATAATCTCATTCACTTATAATCTAAAACTTGGTTTGTGTCTCATTTAACTAATGTCATTTACTCATTGATTTTAATGTGTACTTGGCGCAATATTGGAATATGTGGTGTTAACGTTTCGGAGAAATACAACGGATAATATTTTATGCCGATTTACTTAGCATTCTTAAGGTCTGGAAGAGAGACATACCGTGTTTCAGCAGGTTGTTAGGTTCATGTGCTAATAAATTTGAACGTTTGCACTGTTGAAGCTAAGGTGACACCAGAACATTAAGTGACAACAATAAGCCTATACTGTGGAAATTGCTGTGGATGAGGAGGATGAGAAAGTAATAAGCGCTTTATGTCAAGATGGTGCTGCATCTTCCAGTTTGCTTACATTCTTTAAACCTATCAATTATTCAGGATAAATATTTCACATTACTGATGATGGAATTGACATATAAAAAATTAATTGTAAAGAGGGATACATAGGTTTTTCTAAAACATGGATAAATAGTCTACTGGCACCACTTAAACCTATTGTTTACTGGCCTCTGATGACACGCTCAGCCAACATAGCAATGGGTCGTTTTGAGCGCAAGATTAATGTAAAATTTTCAAAGTGAAATTTTACGAATAATATGCAGCTTAGAGAAGAACTGCTTTAACTTTAATTTGCTGCATGAAGGATATTTTTTTATCGCATAATCATTCAGTTTCAGTAGAATTCCCCATTCCGAGGGTACCCCTGTGCCGACTTTGTGTGAAGAAAAATGATTATTGTTACAACATTTTCTTTTCAATTGCAGCAAGCCAGATAACTGTAGAGGATGCCTTGTATGATTTTGTCGACTTAGAAGTGAGGGGTTACATTTTATTGATTTCCTTAGTTATTGTTTTATTCCATTCTATGGGCATGCTTTCCACGACAAGTCTGAAATGTCTTCCATATGTTTTCATTCCTTTCGTAGGTTGCCTTTGGAAGTGGCCAACCAGCCACTTTATGCCCACTGTGCTTGAAAAAGCTCATCAAAATCAATGATTTCAGATATATTTGTCATATTTTGGACGCAGAATGTTGTCTGAAAAATTTTGTGTGGAAATTTCTTCAGTTTGATTGATTCTTTTTTCATTGTAAGCCCTGTGAAATCATTCAGGCAAGCAGATATTAACTTGTTCGTGTTGATGTACTATGTAGCCCGGCCTTAATAGTTTCAAGTGCATATCATCGAGAATGAAAAATTTAGCAAAATGCTTGTATCTGTGGGCTCAACAGATTCTAGCAATAGAAAAAGTAACTTAATCTTGTATTTGATGAATCACTTGCCACAAAGGGCAAAGTATAATGCTTAGTGACAGCATCAAAGTATTACGTGCAAAATTTACAAAAAAGCAATTCAATTAGAGATCAAAACTTAATGGAACATTAAAGTTTTTAATGAATAAAATTAAATGTCATGAAAGGACCTTTACAATTCTCGATAGAGCAGTGAAAAATGTTCAGCATTCAACAAAAAAAATGAATTGATTAATATTTGCAAATTTAACCTGCAAATTTGATGTTTGAATTGAATGAAACAAATATCTTGAATTCTATATTCTTTGAGTTATCACAGGCAGTTCCGTCTGGTTTTAGTTTTAGCTCATTATAACGTTAATAACCTGGCGTTACTCACGCGAGATTCCCGATCGAGATTACTCAAGTGGGGTGCTCCTGACACCACGTAGAACATTTAAAAAAATGTGTAAGACAACATTTTATTTGAAAAAATTGCTAAGATTAATGTATTTTTAAGTATAGCATTATTGAATCTACAATAAGTCATGGCATAAAAGAGTAAACAATTTAATTATGGTTATTAGCAGTGCCCAAATGCAATGCAATAAAGATGTACAAATGGAATTAGATTTTATAGTGAATCTAATAGAAGGGAAGGAATCTAAAAGAAGGGAAAAATTTAAGTTTGAGTTTAGCATTTAATAACCTGAAAGTAAAAATTATGATTTGAATCAATTTTTACTTGCTGTTTTAATGTGAAGGGAGAATGTCATCCTCATGGTAGAGATGACCTACAATTTCCCAGAAAAGCGATGCTCGGTTGTAGTGTTGACATGTCTGAAACAATGACCACTGTGACTCGGTGTTCCATCTGAGAAATTTTGTTCACACTTCTAATACGTACCTGATAATACTTGGATTATCCTGAGACTATACTTGGGGGTGGTGTTCCCACCAAAATTTATAGCCTAATCCTCATCTGTCTCCTACAAAAATTACTTCCTCGGAATCTTAAATATGCACAGTGAATAATGTTATCGTGGCATTAGCACGGTAGTCCTTTTCTACTGCGTGCTGACTCATATTTCCGTAACTTATCAAAGTTTCGTAGTCTAGGTTCCTAATGAAGATAAACACATATTGATAATTTTACACTTTATTTTCCTCGTCACTGATCCTTAGAATTTTTCTTACAGTCCTTGGAAATACAAATCATATTACTCATGCACATCCAATTATTGCATGAGCAACTCAACAATTTTGTTTTAATGTCTTTATTCTGCAGACAAATGATACATCTACCACTTATTTATTTTCTTTTCTCCGTAGCACTTTCACGTGTTGATAAATCAGCAAATAAGCTGTCTTTCTTTTCAGCTCATTTGAGATCATTTTATTTCTGATCTCCTTATAAATGACTACCAACTCCCTCAAAATTTTTCGCAGGAATTTTGATCTATACATCTTGCTTCCTGGATTTGCGTTATTGTACAGACTGTCCCAATGGTGGTGCGTCATCTTTGACCTCTAATTTTAGTAACTCCCACTCCAGCAAATATTCGTGAAAATTGGCATACTTGTGGGGAAAGGTTCTATGTTTTGTTGAATGCAAGCAAATTTTTAGAATTTTGATCATTTGACCTCACAATGTTGGCCCAAACCAAAATTTTGAATTAACCTTTTGGGGTTTCAATGTTAAAAAAATCGAGATAGAAAAAAGTCAGAATTTCATTGATCAGAAGGTCGATTCTTAGGTTTTCGGATACGAGGAAACCGAAAATAACAATTTCGTTCACGAAAAGTCAACTGTTGACCCGGTAAGGTCACAGTCAAGGACATAAGGATGCTTTAGTCATTTTTGCAGTTCATTTATCAGTATTGTTGATAGTTTGACCTTAGGAGGTCACAATGGGGGTAAAGGGTCTTAGAGGTAAACGTCGGGCCATCGTGACAACCAGCGTGTCGAACCATGGATTTTTAACGGTTCTTACGACAGTTTTGCAGTTCATTTATCAGTATTGTTGATAGTTTGACCTTAGGAGGTCACAATGGGGGTAAAGGGTCTTAGAGGTAAACGTCGGGCCATCGTGACAACCAGCGTGTCGAACCATGGGTTTTTAACGGTTCTTACGACAGTTTTGCAGTTCATTTATCAGTATTGTTGATAGTTTGACCTTAGGAGGTCACAATGGGGGTAAAGGGTCTTAGAGGTAAACGTCGGGCCATCGTGACAACCAGCGTGTCGAACCATGGGTATTTAACGGTTCTTATGACAGTTTTGCAGTTCATTTATCAGTATTGTTGATTTTTTGACCTCCATAAGTTATAATGGGAGTCAAAGATCATGAAGGCATGCTTTGATATACCAACGAAACCAATGTCCCCTACCAAAGGGTGACCAAGTGAGTGAATAGTGCCCATTTTGTTAAGTCGTTACCCTCCTGAGGTCATAAGGTGGCCAACATTCACTGAGGTTTGCAGAAAAATATCCAGGAAAAATCCTAGCTGGAAGGTTTTCAAGGATGCCCCAAGACAATGGAGCGGTGAACACCATGCTAAATTAAAGGTTTAAAATGTGTTGTAAAGGGTGGTGCCGTTCCCATTTCAATATTACTAAATTAGTGATTAAGAAGGGGATGTTGGGTTGAGTTGAGCCAATTTCAAACTTAACTGTGCATTAAAATGAAAGTAAAATTTTGGTTTAAATTGATGAGAAAGTCAAAGTCATATTTATAAATAATAATAAATAATAAATATAAAGCACCCATTATTCAATGTGCCCTCCCTCCCCTGCCTGGCATAATTTAATCCACTTGACAATTGATCCAGTAAAAATGTCCTCAAGCATAATTGGGGTAATAAACTGTGCACATCTTATTCTCTCTTTTTTTAATTCTTCAACATTAGTAAATGTTTTTTTATACACTAACTGCTTTAAAAATCCCCATAAAAAGAAATCGCACGAAGTGAGGTTGAGGTTTCTTGGTGGCCACTCAACTTCTGTCCCCATGGACACCAGCCGATTTCCAAACTTCTCTTTCAGCACGTTGAGGCTGCCTTAGACCTGTGTGCAGGAGCTCCATCCTGCTGCAACCACACTTACTCTGCATTTCCAAAGTTTTCACGCTCCATATCCCGGGATAGGCTTTCCTCCAGCATAGTGTTTGTCCTCACGTTCTTTTCGAAAAAGTATGTCCCAAAAACATGGCCAGCTTAAATGGCCATGAACACCATTACACCATTTCTGTTTAACGACTGCTCATGCCGTTCCTTGGGATTACATGTCGCCCAATATCGCGCGTGGGTTTAAGACACAGCACCATTTAAAAAATATTGCTTCGTCCGAAAGCATAAGCTGAAACATAAAAGCGGTGGATGATTTTCATTTTTAATTTAGATACATCAAACAAGTTGATATAATATTATCAAAAGACATAAAGAGCAAAGGAAAATAACATAAAACAACAGAATGAATGAGATATTAACCTGAAATGCGAACATAGGGTTTTCAATAAGCTTGTCACTCATCCAGTTGCTGAAATGCTTTCGATAGCCATGATCTCCTTCACAAAGCTCCTGCACCACTCTCACTTTATAAGGCTTCAAGTTTAGAATTTTTAAAGTGTGTTGTAACACAGGACTGGAAATGTCCAATAAAAGTGTGCGATGGTGGATGGATCCTGATGGAGATGCAAAGACTGAAGCCATAACTGCGTTTCTGTTCTTTGATAAGATTTTTGGGTGCCCTTTACAATTCCTCTTCATAAGATGTTCCACGATGAAACAATTTCTATTTCCAATACATTTACTCCATGCTTTTCTTTGAATTATCCATTACTGCATGATTGCCTTACTTTAATTGAGCATGCCATCAATTGAAACATTTCATCTTATACAATCGACCAACAGAGTTTAAACATCATGCACGTTAAGGGTGGACAGCAAGTATTTCTTTTGTTATATCCGAAAAAAGTTTTCCACAACAGTGTACCTATTACTTATTCCACAGTTGCAGAACATTGTTACAAAAATTTATTTCAAATGTAATCCACCAATTTCTATTCCACGAGACGTAGTGCTATCGCAAAATGATATGTACGAAATAACTTTTTAACTGCCTCAATCAGAGGTTAGCATTAGTCAGTTCTTATGATCTGATTATTCTTGGCTTTTGTATAATATGCTGTTAAAATCTATAATATACTCTCATCTTGCTATCAAGAATATCCACCATATCATTTTTAAAACAATGGGTGTTACTTTAAATGTTATAGAAAGGTCATATGTTACTGTAAAAATGGAGAAAATGTTGAAGGTGCTGTCTCACTGATAATTTGTGCATAAAATGTATTTAATTATTCTGCAAATATTTCCTGAGAAAATAGGTTAGAAAAATGAAATAAAGATAAAGTAGGTACGTCCTGAAAAGGCATAATTCCCAATTTTACTATTTCATTTCTTCAGAGAAGCAGAACAAAATTTTCCTTGCAACCAAAACCAAACAGCACCAACTGAAATAATTAAATCTCAAAAATGGATTAACTTCAATTTCAAAGTCTGGCTGAACACGAAAAGTCTTGCAAGTTTGACACCTGAAGTTCTTTCATTTTATGCAATTATCACAATCCTAAATACTCTGAGAAAATTACGCTCAGTTTGAAAGTTAAAGATACGACCTTCAGTGAGCTACTCTTCATGGTGAGGTGATAGAGTATAATTCTGAAAGTGGATAAGACTATTTAGACATCTCCGATACCATTGGGAATGGTTCAATGAATGCTACACTGCACTCTCCACGGAAGTACTCCAGAGCACTGGTCCACAGGTGATACGTTGGCTACGAGAATTTCTTTTCGGAGCGGTCAAGAGCAAAGTCAAAATGGCAGAATGGATAAGGGCGTGATAGCTGTATTATGAGATTGAGGAGATGGTTCTTAGAATATTAATGGTTATGGTCGAATATAATTTGAATAAACTTCATTTCGAATGTTGTGGTTCCACAAAGTAAAACAAGGAACTTGGGACTACATCTCTCACACCTACCCCTGCATACCTCATCTTAAATAAACTCATTATCTTAGTAAAGTAAAAAGTGGGTACTCTACGGTTTATACGCTTGTAATATATTTACTAATTATGGCTGAGGACTGTTATAAAACATTCATCCATTCCAATTTTTTTATATCCTTCTTTTCTTCAGATTATAATTTTTGGCATGATTTGATGGTCGTAATATGCACATAAAACTTTTCCATGTAGTACTATTTGTCCTTTTTAACAATTTTTTGTGGCCTTCTGTGCGTAAAGGATGCTTCCAGAGACATTTGAGTTTATTTTGTAGGAGATAAGAGAATGTCTATGGGGAGATAGTGCTTGCTATATATTCATTTAAATCACAGTTAAATTAATATCCTACCTGTGAACGCCAGTGCTTTCGTATATTTGGGATAATGAGCAACATACAGAATTAAAGTAATAAGTATTATATTAATTTCAATAGCAATGTTTTAAATATCATATTTTGTGATTGATACACAAACCAAAACAAACGCAATTATAACCATATTAAATTCTAGTCTATTTTTAAAGAATCAGGTGGGAATGTGCACCTGTACCCATCCCCAAAATCAGGACTGTACTCACGTTGTCTGAGCATTGTGAAACTAAAGAAATTTTGGTCTTTAATAGGAGACAGAATCGTTCTTTTCTATCTAATTTTCTAGTAAAAATATTCAACGTGTAATGAGTGAAAGATAGTAAAGTTTTGCTCCAATATAATAAATACAATATTAGGCCGCCTCTAACATCTGTGTAGACTTCTTTTTTACTGAAGAAACTGGACGAGATGGTGTATGTTAGCAGGGCCACGAGCGTGAAGAATTTGAATCATAATTTATGCCATGAAAACCAGGTAACTGAAATTTCCAACAATGTTATCCGTATGATCCATTTTTGGTTCAATTCATGTACACCAAGACACTGGTGATGAGGAATTTCCAATACAGATTATTGGGATATCAGGGGGAGATAAGATGTGGACGGGAGGAGTATACAAGGAAGATAAGCAGGGGCGGTGCGGGGTGATTGGGGCCCTCGGCTGGGGCTCAAGTGGGGCCTATCTTCTCGGGGGGGCCCTCCATTTGAATATTTAAGGAATCCCATGCTCAGAAATGTTTTTTGACACCATTCTGCTTCTTAAAACTAGATAAAATTTCATGAAAAATAGCAATTTCGTATGAAAAAGTACTGCGAAAAGTGGGAATTACACAGATTATGAAATTTATTGATGTACGAGGATTGTTTTTCTTCAACCTCTGATGGGTCATGAAGAGAAGGGAAGTGATTGATTAATAATTATTCCATTCTAAACGTTGAGCACACTTGTGGTGTCCTTTCGACGTAATCGCCTCGGCAATTGAGGAATTGGTCGTGCCTCTAGACAGGATTTACTATACCTTCTTTTTAGGATGTTGCCACCAATTACTTACATTAATTTTGGCTTTTTCCTAAAGCTCATCACCCGTTAGAAAATGCTTCCATCCTAGCCACGTTTTCACTTTAGCGTAAAAATGGAATGATGGATAGATTGAAATAAGAGAATCACCAATTGTGCATGTCAGATGGCATCTTTTAAAAGGAGCTATTGTCCATTTTCAACATATTTCAAGGTTACGCAGTTGATTCGGTAGTCCCATGGTTAAGTAAAGTAACATAATATAAGTGACGGTGTGTATGGGGAAGACAATTGAGAGCAAAGACTTGCATTTCTTAAAGGAGATAAGGAAGTGAAGAGGAAAACCTGGCATAAGCATGCTTTCAATGAATGGCACCAAGGGGAATAAGACTGCGTTTCATTTAATGGACAAAATACTACACTTGAATTGCCCTCCAGAAAGTAACGTAGCAAATAATGATAATTTTATGATGCATTTCCACCCATGCCGCCATCCGCTGTTTAGTCATTACTCAGCAATATTTATTCTATATGAATACAAGTGGGTAGCACTTTTCCACAACATTTCAATGCATATGAGGCGTTTCGCCTCACAGAGTCATCATCTGGTACAAGAATTGTACATGAAATATTGTGGAAAAGTGTTACCATCTTCAATTAAAATATTTCAAACTTCCACCATGTAGCACCTGCATCTGTTTAATTTCTTCTATTATTCCAATTTCTTTTTTTTCTGTTTTCCTCTTTTTCAGCAGCCTATTTTTCAATCTTATCATGTCACACCGTAGATTTTCGAGCATATAATCTCTATTTTCATTCTAACCTCACTTCCCTCATTATTATTGGTTCCGTAGTAAACGATGGGTACTCCTGCTTGGTAGAAAACTGTCCCAACATTTTTAGCATTGTTACATCTGTATTGGTCTCCAGCGGAATTATTTACTCATAAAAACGACGGTTGTGAGTGATTGAATTTCAAAAATGGCATTCCTGAGCAGTTTCCTTTTTATTCTGGGTTGCATAGTAAGCGATATATTTTTTTCTTGAGTCCAGCTTATGCTAGTTGTCATGTCCTCACACTGCTGTTGACAAATTATAGGATAGTAATTTGATGTTTCTTCTTTCTCATTGCAGGCATTATTTCTTCTTTTCGAACCTATGCTGAGATTGTGAGTTACTCCTTGCTGACCATTGTCACCACGCCTGCTTCATACAGCCAACTTCTGCTGAATCCAACACCCGCTCAAATAAGTTATTCCTTTTTTTCTCAATAATGGCAAGAAACATTTCTGCTAGCGGTGCAGAGCAATTTGTTGAGGAGAGGCTCATTTCTGGATTGCTGACTGGCTCATTGCTCCAGCATAAAGAGCTGCTGGACATGTTGGAAGATGTGGATAGCAGACTGATAAAGGGGAAAACACTCTTGCATGTTGGTGTGGGACTTGGAAAGGCTGATTGGGTGGAGGAGTTATTGGCGAGAGGGGCCGACACAGACATTACAGATGACAGTGAACAGAATGCATTGTCTTTGGCTGAGGAGATGGTGCAGCAGTTCCCTGATGATGTGGAATGCTCAAAAGTTTGGAATTTGGTGAAGTTGGTTCATCGGAGAGACCAAGTTATTTTGCATCGTCTGGAAGCATCTTCAAGTAGGAGCACTGATCATGTGACATCCGTGGCTAGCCCAGAATGTGACATTGCATCTCTCAAGTCCTCTGTGGACTCATTGAGGCGAGAGATGAAATCTCTTATGCGACAGCTGAGCTCATCCTTGGAGGAACTCAAGGAGCAAGTGTGTGGACGCGATGCACTGTTGCGTTGTCTGGAAGAATCCGTGACGTCAACAGCGGAGAATGTGACGTGTATCAAGTGTGGTCTTATTGGGGAGGCATCTTTAATTCAACCTATATTCGATCCGGCCAGAGCAAGGCAGGAGTGCGTGGACGCCATAGTGCGAAAGACTAGGATAGTATATGGAAGTGGAGTTGATGAAATGCGTAGATTGTATGAGAGACTGTATGATGGAGATGAAATCACTGCGTGTATTATTAAGTTTTTAAGTGGGAATCATCGGGTGAAGGTGATGGTGGACTTAGATTGTCATAACATTGGAAGGATGGAGGAGAAGGTTGTGCCATTGGATGGGACTCAGTGGAATGGGAATGAATGGAGATCATTTTGTGATTTTGAGAGTGAGACTGTATATTTGGCTACAAAGGTTACTTCTGATGATAGTGAGAAATTCGAATGTCATAGGTTAGCTTGGGCCCTCTCACAATTATCCCTGAAGTTAGTTTTTGATAATGAGGGGAGGCCCTATAGCAAGGGAGATGTCGAACGAGAGTGTGAGTGGGTGAGGGCTCTAGAGGAGTTTGAGGAGAGGAGAAAGAGGGGAGAGGGATTAGATTCTTGTATCAATTATGCATTGAATGGGAAGACACTGAAGGCAAAGGTATGTTGGCTGGCCGCAGCTGTACCTTGGATTATCGCTTCTGATGGATCCACAAATGGAAGAGCTAGACTGCTGCAAGATTACTCCCTCCTCTTCTCTCTGTATTCTAACAATGTGAATGGAACTCTGCTATCCAAGGCAAAGGTGGGTCTTATATCTATTTCTCACGCTTTTTTCTTTTACTTCATGGTCTTCATTAAAACATTGAAATCATTATTTGAAGCTGTATTAGCAAATAAATCTGTAAATAATAAATTTAAATATCAACGCAGTGATGAGTAATTGAAAGTTGTTCGTGATTTAATATTCCAAGTTTTCGCAAAAGTGGGCCACTCATTGGAGATAAGTTTGGTATGAAGAGGTGGAATGAAACTTCTGGTGCATTTCCTTTGTCCCTCCCAAGTGTTCTTGATGAGTATTTTGGTTTAATGGTAGAGAGGTTGTCAATTTAACATGTATAATTAATAGCAATTACTTTTACTGGAAAATTCTACCTATCCATATTCGGAATTGCAATTTCTTTTGAAAAGATAATGTATTTTTAAGCTGTAATATGCTCAAAGATTTCATAAGTTTAAGATGGTGACTATTCAAAACCATCAAAATCTAATCTAATCTATTGAAGTTCAAGGCAAAAAATAATGCAAGGAAGTTGAAGATGTCAATATTCAAATCCATGATATATCAATCTAGTGATGCACAAGTAAACTCCAAACAGTAGTGAAAGTCTTCCAATATTTTTCACTCATAAAATAAAATATGGTTATAATTATTTCCATTGTATTTTGTTAAATTGTGGTAATATTTTATCTCACTATGAATATTGACCTAATATTGACATTGCATTTTGTTTGTGATTGCACTACTTTTAATTCCATTAATTTATATTTTTTGTTTCAGAGATGAAAATGGCCTGACATACGTCGGAGATTGTGATGGAGCTGGTCGTAGAGTGGAATATTCTGTTTAAATTCATTTATTTTCATAGAGCCTCATATGTTGTTGTTGGGTTAACTTAAACACTATTGTTTCGTGCAATCATTACAGTGTTTACACGCAGTCATTTTCGTTGATTTCATGTTAGGTATATGGCATTTTTTAAAATTAGGTTGGCAATCAAATTTTGAGGTGCATGTTGTTATAATTTTGTGGACACATAATTTAATCAGTCTTGTCTTAGTTAATCAGTAGGGATATTTGTATTTTTGATAATATTGCACTTAAGATCTCATTTACACTTGAAATCTTTGGAAGCAACGTACCATTTTGGCTTATCAATGTAATCCTAAACTTTATTTTGCTGAAAGCCATTGTGCTCATATATCTATTTGCAATATTTGCTGCTCTCTTCTTATTGTTAGAATTATATTTTTCCGGATGCTCTCATGTTTGTGTTGCCCTTAAGTGAACATTGGTTTGTTTTGGTTCATTGCTCTGGCCTTGTTTGACCCGCGCACTTGAAAGACTTTTCCCTGTAGTTTGCAACTATAATGATGTGGTCATTATATTTTATTGTGCAGTATATTCGTCAAAGATTGCTTATTTCAAGGATATGGTGTATTATTCAAATGTGATGTAGAATTTAATTTTACAATCTTCATTCATACCTAAAGTGTAGATGCGATTTTTGTTTCAATTTTTTATACGTTGGAAGACAATTAAGAAATGTCGTAATTAAGTAATTTAAATAGTTATTAAATTCAAATTCCTATGTGTTTGTGGCCTTAGTACATTTTTATTCTATTTGGTCGTTCTCAAATTTTCAATGGTGAAAGAGGAGATCATTGCCTTCATTGATGCACATATATATTTGAACATTCACTTATCCTTTGAATAGTATTCAGTTGACTGGAAATAGGCATTTGCTTATTTATTAGCAACAGTAAATATCTCCTAATCCGCCCAATTGCTGACTTGGTTTGCAAGGAGTAAAGCGAGTATAATGTTTAAATATTTTACCTGTTCACTTAATATGAAATGTAGCTATTATTGTTTCATGCCTTTGTGATGCCATCATTCTTTGGGATTCCTTGTAATTGTAGGGCCTATTGTTTATGATGGCCGTTTATTCATAAATTCTTTCATTGGAATGAGCCCTAATCCAAGGAGGATTTGGGTTTTTTTAAATTATTTATTGTTTCTCAGTTTTACAGCATTTTTTATTTTTGGCATTATTTATTGATACTTATTCATTTCTGTAATTATATTTTTTGATAAACAATATCTTTTGTCTCTCTGCTACCTGGGGGTAACAAAAATTTGGTTCTAATGATGTATAGTTTTTTTCCAAAGGAATATATATTAATGTTGCTAATATCATACTAAGGAATATTTACTTGGTGTTCTTAGTACTTTATTTTAAAGCGTATTTCCTGAGGGATAATAATTATGCCTTTGCTACACCATGCCAGTTGGTACAGCCAGATTAGCCATCCAGATTAACTACCCAGATTTTGTAACTTTGTTCCATTATATATGAATAGAATATAATTATTTCATTATCTCATCTGAAATTGTCTTATTATATCTGGATTAAAAAAAAAATATTTCATAATAATGTCTGGAGGTACAAATATAACATGTTAATTACTTACTGATGTAAATAATAATATAGTATAATGAAAGCGCATTTATGAGAAAAAATATTCACCTCTAAATTATTTTCATTCATATCTGTTGGTTTATCTCTGTATTTGAATGGCAATATACCCTCACTTGAGGTATTTCTTGATTTCATTTCTTTTTGTTTAATTTTCTTCGCAATTATGTATTTGTATTTTTTAAATATTCCCGTACATGATACAATAAATACCCAATATATTTATTTTTTTCAATGATCATGTAGTTGTAACTGAATACCTATTTTTTGTATTATTCAATAGTTTTATTGAGTGGTACATGTACTCATTCTGAGTGGTTCATTATATTCTGTTGCAAAGCAATATGGTGGTTTCCTATTGTTTTTTCGTTGCCTAAATTGAAAGATCATCACTCCTGGAGTGAGTATTTCACGCTCTTAGATTTTTGAATGATGATATCTATTTTTTGCGATTTAATTAAAAGTGGAAATTTTCAAGCGCGCGAAAACGCGAGGGCTAAGTTGGAATGATGGGGAAAGTCCACGTGACATATTTCTGGTACTAGCTGTCGGCATGTGAGGTGACCTTGGGGCGAGGCTCGAGTGCTGATACGATGCAGGCTGCTAGCAGGTAGTGAGTACCCTCTAACTCTAATCTACTAACGAGCATAACACATGATTATTGTAATTAAAAGAGTATTTGTAATTCTTCATGTTCTCCCTTTATGCTTTTCATACAGCTGATTATAGGTCTTCATATATTGCTAAGGTGAAAGCCGGTGTCCCGATTGAAATTTCTGGGATTGAGGCGGATCTCTATTGCTTCCTTAATTGTGCGGTCCCAGTGACGTTGTGCGTGGCAAAGGAACTTTGTGTCTTCCCATTTAATACCATACGGTCTTCATTAATTCTGTGTTCCGCCACGGCCGACTTTTATGGTTGCGCTAATCTGAAAAATCTTCGGTGTTCTTTTAGCCTCGTCTCAATCGTTGGGCTTGTCTCCCCTTCACACATTTTACCACATTCGAGAGGAATTCCATAAATACCCTGTGTCTTCAGGCCGATCGGATCTTTCGCCCTCACCAAGCAGTGCCTGAACACAGAATTCAATGTGACCCAAAAGATAATATTAATGTTGATTATTTTGGAAGGAAGAAAAATTTTAGACTCATATTTCATGGCTTTTAATTATTCAGTTGGGTTTACCACTGCAAAAGTTAGGCCTGATATTATTGTTTTTTCTCATCACTTATACCTGCCATGTCTGGATGGCTCATTTTGACCCAGACTATGAAAAATCCATTTAATGCCTTTCTAATTTTCATTTTGTAAAAATCTTTGTATTCAATGTAATGTTTTATGCCGATTTTTTGTCAAAATGTTACTGTATTTTTTTTACCTAATACCATTGAAATTCTTTGTACCTACCAAACCCATCAGAGGAAAAGTAATAGGTTTTCGCAAATTTGTGGGAGCTAGTTTCCATAAAGCCATAGAGATTGTTGAGCAACTAAAATTTAAATATTTTTCATCTAATTAAATTTTCTACTACCCTCCCAAATGCTTTATAAACAATATTAATAAATAAACTGGGAAAGAATTAAATATTTTGAGTGAAATAGTCAAACCTGATCATATTGGATCAAATTGATCCACTCGGGCGTAATAGGGTGTAAGGATTGGTCGGACATGCTAGTGTTGATGTAGTTGGTGGCAGATGGATGGTTTTTATGTCGTTACATATTTCAGTTAAGTTCTCCTCCATTGGATTGTATGTTTGTACCCCTGAGTCGGCTTATACGAAGGAATTGACCTGACTGAGAACCTGAGAAATATTCATCAACCCTATGCAATGTTCGGCTACGCGGGTGGACCTGCAAGAAGGGGAGGAGGAGCCTGCGACGTGAGGAAAGTGACCGCTGATCTCGGATGCAATGAGGACCATCGTGAGACCCAGATTAGCGAGTCCTCACCACCGCTCCTCGGTAATTTCGCCCCTCTCTATCTCACTCATTTACGATCATCGACTCACCGCAGGTATCAGTTGCGAAGAGATTATATTATTAATGTTTTTTTGCGATGATATATTTTGTTGCATGTTACAATTTTTCGTCTTGTCCTGTCACAAACCACTTTTCAAACGAAATTTTATTGTTAAGGCTAACGAAATTCTGGACTTACAGCCTTATCAGGGGCACAGATAAGAAATGAGACTTTGGGTGTGGATTTAGGCGCAACTAATACTTAGTGTTGTGAGTATTGTATATTCTTCAGGGTAAGCGGGAGGGGGGCCGCCCTCCAGAAATTTTTTATGATAAATGGTTCAAAATGGTGAGTTTTACGGCTTTCCGAGGGAAATTTCATTAATCCTAACACTATTCTATAAGTAATACAGATCCAATTAAGTAAAATGGATTGAGCTTAAAAATCTCTCTGAGCTCAGAATTATATCCATACACATTTCATTAATGCTCTCTTTCTTCACTGGCTCTTTCTGGCACTGTTTGTTACTCAGAACTTCTCATGATCCTCTCATCTCTTGTGGGCCCTCTCTTTCCTGGCATATTTGCATTTTGTCCGTGTCCATTTTCTACTTTTGCACAGCGACCATATCAAACTGTTAAATGACACGTGTCCTTGTATTTTTACTATTCATTGTTTATTATTATACTTAGTGTAATGTTAGGGTAATTCGTGTGATCATTGTTCAGCTGTGTTTTTGTAGTCTATGATAGTGCTCACTATCAACCATTATGGGTCATTCCATTTCAAATCAAAACAATCTTGCTTGTACCATTTTTCATTGTCAGCATCCACAGGGAAAAGCCATGTGTATACAGACTCATGGTTCACTTCAGAGTAATCATGAATGTATGAGAAAAGATCCTGTTAAAAAAATTGCGAATCCGACGTTCCTTTAAGTAAAAAAAATATTAATTGTCACGGGAAAGAAATGGCTCTTTTTCAAGGCACATGGAAACTACACAATTTAGAGGAGATATAAGCTTATATTCATGATTAAACAATATTGGCGCATGCATTATCTCACTATAGCGTATGCAGCTGGCTCTTTAATTAAAAAAATATAGTTAAAACTCCCTCTGCTGGAATCGTTCAAACAGTACGAAATTAGCAGTACGTGGGGGAGTACATTCACATGATTGCTTATGTGTCTCGTACTCTATGAGCTAGTGGCATACGCTATAGAGGGATAATGCACACTCCAATATTTTTTAATTGACTATTGGAGGCTAAAATTGTACAAAATTCCTAATCATACCAGAATGTATAGCCATTGCAAGTTTCATGAAAATCTGAGTCGGCGGGTGTCATGACCTGGTTGATTTGAAATGGAATGACCCTTATCTGGTGCATACATTAGACTTGAGATCCTTTTTGCATGGTTTTCGTGGCTTAGTGGCTAAAATATTAGTATTTTTGATAACAGTTTCCATCTTTACATCAGTTTTTTTGATGCATGAAGTTAAATCTACTGGAAACATTGTGCATATTTAGTCTCTGCAATTTATTTTAACTCACCAAATCACAATATGGCATTTTATTTTTAAATCCATTTTTAACATTCTCTATTGTTGACTCATGCTGGGTTTTGATGGTTTGCGTAATGTTTATGTTGGTTATTATCCCCTCAGCAAGCCTTCCGCAGAAAAGAAAATTTGTGTTCCTAAGTTAATTTTTGTGGTGTTAACACAAAGTTTTTCTGTTAAATAAATTTGTGAAAAGTATTATTATCCGAAGTACTCATCTATTTTATAATTTGTTGACTTAATGTTTAATTTTACATTTTTTCATTCATTTGTTAAGAAGAATCTGTTCAGTCATTTAAGGCAATTCCCATCTTTGTATTTACTATTATATGCATGTGATAATGATTCGTTTTCGACCATAATGCTGTCTGTTTTTTTCTGAAGGGTTCCTTTTTTAATTTTGGTAGTGTTTGAGCGGCGCATTGCGTTCATTCAGAAGTGCACAGTTTCAATATTGTTATTTTTCTCTTTGGTCAGTGGAGTAGAAATACTTCAAGTGCGCTTGTATTTATAATCAACAATAAATGTCAATGAACGTACTTCTCTTGCACCAACGCTGTTCTCCCGAAGTTTTATGAATCTTTTCATTTTGTATTTTATTGCTACGCATTAAATTATTTGAAGCTATTTCTATTTTTGGTTTTCATTTAATTGTCCTCCTCTTGGAATTACTGCATGCCTATAGTTCCAGAGAATAATAAATCAATTTGGGTTTTTGAGTTGTTTCGTATTTTGCGTAATATGTACCTCAGATTCTTAACCATGCCCATTCTGCAAGATGCTAGTTTAGTTCAGTTTATAATGCAATTATTTAATAAGTAATGCATTTTTTCTGCATCTGTTATGGCCATTAAAAATATATGTGATTGTTATAATATTTATTTTGCAGTTCAAGTACATAACTTGTTTTATGGTCCTATTTAATGGTGTTTATATAAAAGCCATCAGTATTGTCAAAACCTCTCCTCTGGTGCTTTTATCTTAATGATTTACTCTTAATTGCAGCAGTCAGCTGTCGACCATGATCTTATCCAGCTTCTCCAAGTAATGTAAATGGTTTTCCTGTATGGACTTGTTTATTGTTTTGGACATTAGGCTTACGGATTTTATTTTTGCTGATTCCATCAGACCCTGTTATAGTCCTTAGCATAATAATTCCATCGATTCGTCTTTTTGATTGCGCAAGTTCTTCTAATAGTTTCAGTCATTAAAAATCTTATGAATGTGCTCCATAGGTAAATAACGCCTGATATACTGATGTAACCAGTAGTTAAACGCCCACGATAGGACTTTTAGTTCTGCTAGCATGGCATGCTTCTCTTTTTTATTCCCAACTACTTTTTGTGATCTTTTCACTTTATATATGACTGTATTTTGCTGTTTTTTTATTTGTCATTATATTCCATTGTATCACATTTGAAAGGTTAATCTTACTTTCCATTCCTTCTGCATTTTGTAACTAGTTTTTTAAGAAGCTATGTGCGTGTTTCTCTGTGTAATTGTTTTGTAAGCTACTCAATTCCCCTAGTTATTGTTCTTTGCATTATCCTGTAAGCAGAAACTAGGTGCATATATTTACGAATGCAAAATTTACAGTTCATCGATTTTCCTATCTCTGGTTTATTAATGATGCCTAGAGATGAGGTGGTCTATTAATTCCCCTGCCTTTTCCATTCTAAACTTGCCTTATATCTAACGCATGTGATTCGCTCGGACGTTGGTTGATGTTGGCACCAAATGTAGCTACTGATCAATATAGTGGGACTGTTTGAAAAAATATCTCCATTTTTTTAATAAATAAAATTCTAAGGCAGATTCACAAAATTTACGAGGGAGATTATTTTTTCAACCCCCAAAAGCTCAACAAAAGCACCATACAAGCAACAGGCGGGTACTGCGTGGTTAGGGCAATTGCGTGTCCTCTGCACCTCACGTTCACGTCATTTATGACCGTAAATTGGTAGTTCAAGGTTAGTTGCAATCTCATGAACCACACTGCCTCAATCGATATTCCCACCAAGTGAGCGCTGCGGAGCGACAGCCAGAAAACTCGACAAATAGCTACAAAATTTAAATGTCTTGACCTTTATGCCGATAAACAGAGAATTTTTCTTTAATGCATTGTGGCCAGAGTGTAAATCAGTGTGATCAATTATTTCCATTCCTATACCAAACAAAAGAGGAGGCATGCTGACTTCTGGAAGTTTTCTGATCCGTGACAACACCAGTAATCTCAGAGCTGATGCAGCCCAACTGCTCCTTAAGCAGTTTCAATGGGACATTTTTGATCACCCGCCGTGAAATGCAGAACTAGTGCTATTAACCCATTTAGTGCGGTTGGCCGATATATCGGCTTTTGAGTAATACGTTATTTAATTTGCTATAACTTATTACATTGATATATTTTGTTTCATTGAACGTAAAAATATTATGTCAATATAAACCAGTTTAACCTAAATAATAAAAAATGCTTATGTATATGTTATAAAATAGCTTTTTAATGTTTTTTCCTAGTTGCTACATTTTATGAAAATACCCTCTGCATTTCTCGCCGATACCCCAGGAAGAAGGATACCTCTAAGAGGGTTAACTTCCACATTTACGCTGAAATGAAGGTGTGGCTAGGAGGGAATCGTTCTCAAACAGGCGATGTGCTTTGGGATATTTAGGATAAAGGCAAAATTCCATGGAACTCATAGGTGACAACATCCTATGAAGTAGGTGAAGTAAAGCTTGTACACAGGCATGACCAATTCCTCAATCGCCATGGCGATTATGTCCAAAGTAAATTACAAGTTTGCCCAACAATGAAATAATATTTAATCAATAATTTCCTCTTCTGATCATGACCTTTCGGTGGTTGAAAAAAATGGCCCTCTTATTTCATGTGAAAATTTTAATACTACGAATTTCCTTTACTTTTCAACATAATTTCCTCGAGCATTTAAGCACTTATTATACCTATGAAATAAATTTGAAATTCAATTTGCAAATATATCCCCTGCCTGCGCCTTGGGCCATCCAGTGACCTCATCTTTGATCTTTTCGTCTTCCTCAAAGTGCTGGCAGCCAAACCATTTCTTCATATGCATGAACCCATTCCAAAACAACTCCATCACCATAATCTTTGGGCCATACGCAGCGCAAAGTTCCGTATGAATTACTGCTGCAGATTATTGCTTTGCTGTGAACAATCGAGAATAGCACGTCACACTTGACAGGCCATTCTAATGCAGTGCACACTTTGACAAGCTTCCTACCAAAACCAACAAGCAATCAGACGACCTTCACTCTGACACGACAATCAGAAGACTGACCTGCCGTGCGTGCCAAGGCAACGGACAGATTATTCACATGTTCTTTGCTTGAATATTTTACATATTATTTGCTGTTGATTGGCATTTCATGCCATAACCTGTCTCATCCTTCAACTTGATAGTATTTATTTTGCACAGAATAGTTTCCAGAGGCACATTCAAAATTTCAAACTGTTGACCGATTGGATGTAACAGAATTATAGACTGGTTTAACGTCTTGTTTTTTAGCCTGGAAAGTCAATTGCTATTGTACATAATGAAAGGCTTCCCATCATTTTCACATTTTTGTATGTGGTTCCTTAATTATGTGGTTAATTTTGTCTTGTGCATGGATGATTGAGAAGTATGGTGCATTATAAATGTAGGCCTCATCTGACAGAGACAGGTTTCAAACAGAACGATTGTGTTTCAATGTATAATCAGCATGATTACGGCATTACCATGGGACGTAAGCATTGTCAAGTAAAGAGCTGTTCTGTAACATCTGATTAAACTAGATATTTATAAAGTATAGCGTTGGTTAAGTCCCAAAATTGGAATCTGGCTGTTATTGTGGCTATCAAGTAAAACCAAGGCTTTCCATGGGTGAAAAGGTGCGTGTGGGGATTAAATTATTGAAAATAGCAAATGTTTGGGTTAATGTTGAATTAGCCAACAATGTCGGAGAAAAAATAATCGACCAAAAATGACGACCCAAATATTTTTCCATTTTTACAATATCAGCAATCAATTTTCATTCTCATCAGACAGATATTTCTATTACCACTTGCATTGGTGGATTTAGGAGAGCCCCCCTCCCAGATGCTTAAGAAATTGAAAAGTTTTTTAATACAGTTATTAGGTTTATTTTCTTTTGTGTATTACGGAGCCTCAATCATTTTAATTTAATATTAATAAATTTCTAATCAAAAAAGGAAATATTTTCTACAGTAATTGTTGTATTTCGTTTATAATGTCATAGATGAGAAGATCCGTCAGACCCCTGTGACCCCCAGAAAAAATCCTGGATCTGCCCCTGACAACTAGTGATATCACTGAAGTGGACCGAGTCCTCAAGTTTGATAAAACTCAACCTCATTGAGAATAAAGCGTGTAATTGGTGTACTAAAAATTGGAGATTTCGTGGTCAACCCATGGAATTTGCATAGGTTGGTAATATTAGTAGTTGCAAACATCAGAAAATGTTCCAAGAATATTTTCGAATGTGCGTTTTACTCACTTCCCCGTTTGTCTACTCTATTTGTGTACCTGCAAGGGAATTCATCTCTTTGCGACTTAATGTAGCTAATGTAGGATTGAGTTTGAGGTCTTAAGTAGAAGTGGAATATGAGGAAGTCAGTGATGGGTCGAAAGTGGTGAGCTGCATTAAGAGATTAATTATTAGTTGATAACGTAATTCATTGAATCGCATGTATTGTTAAAGAAAGGTCTTTTTCAGAAGTTCCGCATGTGCTCCATTAATACTGCACCTTTAATGAAAAACGAGGTATCATTTTAAACTTTGTCTCACCAGTTTCGGACGTAAAATACAACCTCAACCCCGAATTTCACTATTCACTTATTAATTTGGCTTAAAAGTTTCGATAAGAAATGCATTGACATGTGTATTATTAATACCTGTAGACCTTTCTTTCTTTTGCATATTTATATTAATTGTAATGGTAACATATAGTTGAAACATATACCATTGGAAAGATAAATAAATTCACGTTCTCACTCTTGCATTCGAGGTTTGTTTCCCAAGTGATTAATTGTGAATTTTGAAAAATGAACATATAAATGGGTGATTTTAGCGTTTCTTGCTTACTGTCCCCTGTCTATGTCCTATGTCCCCTGTACTGTCCTGTCTTTTTCTAAGTTAAGTAAAAAAACAAATCCCTTATTCTTTGTATTATTATAGAAAGGTCTTTTCTGTCACTCTGCATGTGTTCCGTTAATACTGCACATACAGTGATGTGTGATGTATCATTTTAAACGTTGAATCACCGGGGTCAGACGAAAAACACAATCTTAATCTTAACACCTTGAGTGCCGACAGCCAAATTTAAAGCCCTACTGAAAAATGCAGCCATTTTTACTATAATGGTTAATTTTTTTAAAACATTAGAATCAAAAATATATTTATATCAAAGTGCATTTCTATAAAAATGGACTTCGCTCTTCTTTATGAAAGAGTTGAATAACATTTATTGCTAATTTTAAAATACATAATTAACAATGAAAACCCACTGTTTTTGAAAAAAAAGTTGCAACCGCCATATCATGCATAATAATTTTTAAATACGCTCAATTTGAACTATTTAAAACATGGAAATCTTAAAAAAGCAAAGCTTTATAAATCCTGGATGACAAAAATAGTCAATGCACCCTCAACGAACGGTCCATTGGCCCACAGAATTTTCACACTAAGTGGCCAAAGATGAGGATGCCGGTAGCTACAGAGGGCTTTTCGTCCCCAAGACATAAAGTGAACTCTTTTTCTATCGAGCAGTTGATTTTTGAAAAAAAAACAGAACCACTAAGCAGTAAACTGGGAAAGTACCACGGGCGAAATATAACGGCTTCACCCATAAAAAGCCAATTAAATGGAAAGACGTAATATTACGTCCATGGCAATCCACAGAAGGATTAGCAGGACGTAATATTACGTCCATGGCACGCAAAGTGTTAAGTTGCACAATTTAACTTTTAATTTCACTTGAAATATTCGTTTTTTTTCATATGGAAATATATTGAATCCACACATTTTTCTATTCTAAACTTCAATATAAAGTTTAAAAACCCATGAAGCCCATAACTAAAGCAAAGAAAAGAAACATAACATAAGCACGCAAAAATATTAAAAATAAAACCTAAGAAGTATGAAAAATGTTAAACAACAATGTTACTTCTAGTATTATCTTTAAAAAAGTTTTGTGAATTGCGTGCCATTACCCATTAACAGATGCCATTAACCATTCTAGTGGTAAAAAACTCTCATGTCTGTAATGTATTCATATATTTTGTGTATTTTTGCAAGAGAGGAAAAGTACAGGGAAAGTACTTTATGTTACGATTTCTTCTCTCTTTGAAACCCAACTATACTGTTTCCTTAAATTACTGATTCCGTGATACATACCGGAATTTTCGCTCGTATTATCGAGTATTATTTATTTTCCCTCAATGCAATTTGGCCGGTTTGCACCAAACAAAAGGGGTCGCTGCTTTGACTTTTCATTTTCCTGTGCGCCAGACTGCGCGGCGATACAATAGTGAATTAGTGTGTAGCATATACGGCAGGATGCAAATACATACTATTAACACTCGAGCTATGTAGCTTTTTGGCGAATAAAGTTCACCAGTCTTCAAAAACCAAGGATTTCATCATTGTACTTACATTCTGGTCTAAATTGGCCTCGTGTATTCCTATATTTTACTTTAACTGTCTACAGTGTGATTTTTCAAAGCTCGAAGTATTGTAGCAGATTTTTTTACGATCGACAATAGGAACTCAACACCTATGGCCTATAAAGTATGCCGCACAACCGGCTGTGTATCAAATCTGTACCGACATATCAGTCTCAACTACCAGCTTGAAGTAATTTCTACAAAGAAAGATAAATTTTAACAAAAATCGAGCGTTATCATATAAAATCGTGGTTAAAGTACGCCAAGTGCCCAGCCATGTAAAAATATCATGCTTGCCTGCATGAGGTTTAACGTACAGTACAGTCTCAGGACCATGACACTTGGACAATATCTGGATGGATTGTACATTACACCCAGGTACTATGTTTTTCACTAAAAATATACCAATACTCTGAATATTCTCAGGAATTTCTCCATACACAGTCTCAAAAAGATAAATCCAAGTTTTCAATGGAGTCACTATCAAAATCAGGCAGGGATGGGCAAAGCAACAGACTTATTTTCAACTTTGATTAGAGGAGTTGCAATCGCTCGAGAACAGACATTTTTTGCTCATGTTTGCTCTTGCACTTCATTCAAATTTTCCGTCTTTTATGTAGAAGTGGGAGTCTCATTTGTGTTGGAAAGAATGCGGTCCTCTTGCATCAATCCATTCGAATTATGCATCTTCATCAGCCTCCTCGTAACCGTTTCCGGGGATCTCATGCTCCATTTGCACGTCCTCAGGCTACATCATTCATTCTCCTTCAGGAGCTCCAGAATTTTCCTCTTCCTAATCACGGGGCGATCTGGAGATAATGTAATGTCCTGATCCGTGTATTCTATTACCATTATTCTCAAAGGGTCCTACATCATTTTCCAGCTCATGTACTGTCTGTAAAAAAGCAAGATACCCGAGTTTGAGGAGCTCTAGCGTCTAAACGAAGCAAACAACTTCAATGCAACAAAAAGCATGCGAAAGAGAATTCATTTCTGTGTCGGCGTGTCACAAAAAATCTTCGGCGTCATAGTATTTCCAGTTCTTAATATTTTTTTCCCGAAAAGTACCCGTTTTATGCGCGTAAAATCAAGTTTCCATAATTTGAGCGCTTGACATTACCGTAGTTTTCGTTCCTATGACTATAATCTTGATATGAACAAGCCACATCTATCGCTAGTTGTTAGCCGAAATCAAGCTGTTTATGCCACTAAAATTAACGGAGTTGTTGTATACCTACAACGCAAACACCTGCTAACTTCCAAACCAGGGGGTCAATTGAAAATTGATATGTACTGTTGTCTTCCGTAGAATGTTAGTAATACATAAACGTATATCATACACGTTAAACGTCAGCGGTAATACAAAAGTAATAAACAGGCAGCGAACCGACAGCGCAGTCCCCCACCTGTCTACTGGCTGTGGTCCAACAAGTAAGGAGTAGAAAAAGCCGCTTCCGTAACAGGGAGAGAACAGTCCAAGTAATATTAGCCTCTTGGTGCAGCTTGGCTTCCTAGTTACCCTCAGCGCCGATTCCCCGTTCAACGATAGTTTCGCCAGCGTTGCTGCAGGCGTCTTTAGGTTTGAAATGTCGGATTCAGATGTTTTGCAGTCTTATATAAGGCTTAATTATGGTAAGGTGCGGCAAGGTATGGCAATTCGCTGGTTTGGGAAAGAGTTTCTTCGAGGCGTTGGAGAGCGAGTGGCTGTCCTCCCTGTTGAAGCTTGGTGTTTTGGCTATTTCGATAGCCTCTTTAATCAGCCGGGTAAATTATTGCTTCTGTATGGTGATGAGTTTCCGAAGTACACGTTGTGCATTGGACTTCCTCATACATGCTCGGCGATGGCGGATAAAGAAAATTATCTATTCTTGGTAGCTCTTTGGGGTTCTTTCATTCTACATTTCAAGGCTCGTGATGTTTGGCACATGCACGAGTCTCCGCAAGAGCACTCCACTCGGTATATTCGTCTTTATATCTGAATGGAACTTGACCTTTCATATGGGGTCGTCTGTCTCCTTGCCACAGAATTCTTGCAGAACACGACAAAGTCACAAAAGTGTCACTATGCCGTGTTTTGCCAGAACCCTCGCACCTTTTTCCGATGTCTCGGATGCATACATCCTTGAAATGCAGAATGGAAACGCGCCAAAGGCCCACCAAAATAGACAATTTCGTTTATTCGCCATCGCGAAGCACGCCCAAGATTGACTTCGAAAACGCTAAAGCCTAGCAAATTTTGGAAGACGAGTGGTTCCTGAACTGGCCGCTTTCAGACGCTGATGAGCTGTGCGTCAATTTTTCCGCCACTATACCTATCTTCAAAACTTTATCGCAGGTGACTATTAAAACCTCTCGGGCAGTATCCTCCCGGACATCAGAATGAGGGACTACTTTTACCTCCGGAATGTTTTACCCAAGGGAATTCCATCGTGAGTGATAATTTAACTTTGGAGAGACGGCGACTCCTCGGGATATTAATGTGGTTGTTTCCCCTTGCCTTCCTCATCGCAGTATTACAGCCGTTCACGTAAACGTTCTCACGCCTGCAGTGAAATGAGTGTCGCTGTACTGACCGCCGTGGCCTCTATCTTTCCTCATTTGAAGATGACCCGCTGCCTTCTCCTCCAGATGATGCGAGGCATATTTAGAAGCCTCCATCGCCAAATCACGGCTTTGTGTATTATTTAGTTGGCCTATCTTGCCCAGGGATAGGCTCATATCTACTCGAATTACTGCTGCCTTTTCTCCATGACTGCTTATTCGACATATAAACTTGCTTATGTCGCAGCTTAACTTAATGATTACATGTTGACACAACATCTTCATCTTCGGCGGACGCAGCCGGTAGCTTTAAACCTTCAACTGCGGGAGTGTCAACATTTTTCTGCCACTGTGTGCGGGACCTGAGCGGGAAAGATATTTATTCGTGGACCCCGGGCGTGTCTGGCAGGTGATAAACCCTCTTAATTCGGGACTGCCCACCCTACCCCCTGACGACAGACCGTATATGTAATATGTCCTTGGTAATTACGCGGGGACGAAAGACCCACCGCCGATAGTACAAGAAGGAGAGACCAATGCATTCAAATAAGTTTCCCTGGCTAATGTACAACAGCAACATAAGTAAATTCCTAGGAAATGCTAGGAATCGTTGGAATTGTTTTCATCGTGAATGCGCCGCGGAAAGTAGCGAGCTCTTTCCCTCTCAGAGAAGGGAAAATCCGGGCAGCGCTCCCCGTGATGAGGGTATCCAGTCCCCGAAAGACACCTTTGTGCTCTCTGCCACTATACCCTTTTTCCGAACTGATGGCGGCTGGGTGGAAAATAGACCATCAGAAGCGCTGCCCCTTCCACTTCTCCTTTCTCCTCCATCCCCTTCCCTTTTACCCTCCATTTGGTCGACCGGCGTTGCCAGCCTTGGGAATAACGGTACTTTCGGGAGCGGCGGAAGGTAGAACGAACGCTGTGCGGTTCCAACGGTTAGATTTGGCAACACTGCGAGCTGGAGAGGGATCAGCACTGCACGGAGCTCGGAGAGAGACTGCGGGCTCCTATACACTTTCTTCTGTCATTGGCTAGAAGAGTGGGTGGATTTCGAGCAAGCTCACGGTCAGCCGCCGACAGTTCAGAAAAAAGGGTATAGGTTTGGCCGAGTTCAAGCGACCGCGGAAAGGACGACGTTGAAATCTTAAGATATGGCTGCCAGTGGCGAGAAAATTGGTCAAATGTTGACACACGTTCTCCCCGCAATCACAATGCAGACCATTTAAAAACGTTTCCGCAGCTTAAGGTATAACTCATTAGTGCATAGCGTCCGATTCGTCGAACCTCCGTATATAATTTCTTTCTGGGCTCCAATTGACATGCGCTACATAGTGATACTATATTAAGTTGACATGGATGTCTGTCTTTACTGCGCTGGTAATATTTCAGCTGACTACTTGAATGTATCGACTTAAGAAGGATTTATGTAAGATATGGCATTCAAAGAACTTTCAGTCGTCCCACAGGGTAATTAAATTATTTTTATTGAATTTTTTCTCAATATGTTAATAACTTTTATCTTATCCGATATATCAGACGCCATGCACGGGGGTCAGTTCTCGTTGTTTATCTAAAGATGGCTGATCTAATATTTTGGCCACATACTTTTATTTGAATATAGTACATTTAATTTTCAAATTACGTTAATTTTATTTTACAGTGGAATGTAAGCATAATGTAAGTAACTATCCATAAAAAGATTGTTGGTCTTGGCAATAAACAAATATAAACACCCAATAGCATCTGTGGAGGTGACAAATTATGCAAGGTAGCCCTCTAATGTAACATCATGTAATCTTTGTGAGTGGAGAAAGGGGAAACCTCTAGTTAACCTAAAATGCATATCTTCATTCTGAAAAGGTATTGAAATTTGAAAGTAGACTGGACGTTTTCTTTATTTTCCTCAGATAAATTGTTAAACCACATTTGTGTACAAAGTAGCATAAATTCTAATTATAAAAATGTAAACCTAGCTTTTGAGGAGGAGGAACGTGTGGCATTCCTCAGCGATAAGATAATGTAAGGATACGCTTAATCTTTTGTATAAGTTATCTTTAATACATGTTTATCTGTCCGCTATGTGCTTCCAGACGGCTGAACGGATTGCGGCCAAAGTTTGTACATATATGAATCCCCTGCTCACTCACTCCGTAGTACTACTTTTGGCTGCGTCCGACGTGTCCTCTGAATCATTTTCTCATTACCAAACCCTGCAAGTGCGCTCAGCGCCACCTAGCATCCACCTTCTGTCCTCTACTTACTCTCCCACCCTCCGATAACATCCCCATTTACTCTGCCAATGTTTGTACACCTTCCACCTCCATTGCTGGCTTTTTTCGCAACTTCACCGTTCTAATGTTAATGGTCCACGATTATCCTTGCTGTCCTATTGACGGTGCATTCCGACAAATAGTGTCGAATCGCTCAGCCGCGAGTGAAAACAGAGAAATAGGAATAAAATTGCATATATTTTGACAATGAAAATAAATAACATGCTGAATTCATTAAATTAACAAACTCGGCCATAAGCCTTTTATTGTTCACTAATATCACATTATTTACAAAATGTGGACATGATAAATATTTATACAAAGAATATTCAAAGAACACATGATTAATTCTAAGAAAATTCGGAACCAATTAGAAGATGCCAATTAAGACTGGACTTAGAGCCAGAAACATTGGAGTGAATACTGTGGACGTGTTTAATCAAAAATGTGTAGTGTAGGCTGCTTCATCCTAATCTGATAACCTGGGTGTGCCCTTTTCTGCAACTACTCTCTTTCAATATTCATTACGAAAATCCAGAAACACATTGCTAAGCACGCATTTCATAGAAACAATTAGATAGCCCATCATCCCTATTGACACAATATCATCATTTATTTCTCGTTGTGCAGGCGAAAATTAACGATTACTCCGTGCAGCTTTGCATGAGGTTCAATTGGAACATTTGTAATATTTATTTAAATTATCCTGTCCGCAAGAAAATGTTTCATGCGTAAACGTGACTTATCAGAGTGAAACCACGCAACATACACAACATGAATAGTCTCTCAATTAAGAGCGCGTGTGGAGGTTGGGATTGGAACTAACAGTGGAAGACTTGGTGCAAAATACGAAATAATAATAATGCATCACAATTGTACGTTTACACTTGTGGTGGTCAGGGCCTCTGTTTGCAGTGATGGACGGGATGGGGACTATGCATAAACAAGGCTGCGCTCACACGTGTGAGCATGTATGTTTATCTGTCAAGGAAACCACTCACTGCAAAACACTTCCAACAAATGTTACATTGACAAGGTTTATCTGCTGTGTGTGTACGAATGGGTTACTAGGTCGCATCATGGAGTGACAGACTCGCTGCATACGTCGCAGAAATAAAGCAACTCTCGGTTTTTTTGTACATATGTCTATATCAAAGAGGCTATTTGTCGAGAGGGACACTCTAATTCGCCGCACGAGTAGAGTTTCTCCTACGTGTTGTTTCGCATGTGACTCTTAAGTGAACGACTCTGAGTAAAAGATTATTTTTGTGGATTCTGCGTGAAAAAGGTCCCTCTTCTGCGTGCGTTTGCATGTGTCCCACCAGATACCTTCTACAAAAAGAATTTTCGCACATTTTGCACGACTAAGGCTTCTCTCCCGAGGGTATACGAAAATGTGTCTCTAAGTGGTTCTCATTCGAGAAAGACTTTTCACACTCATGTCATGATTTAAGGCTTCTCTGTCGTATGCAAACGCATGTGAGTGTTGAGAGAACATCTCTTTATGAAATGATCGCAGCAAATGCTACAAGAATAAGGCTTCTCTCCCGAGTGTGCTCGAATGTGTGAGGTGAGGTGACTTTTCCTAGTGATGGACCTGCTGCACATGTTGCAGATAAAAGGCTTCTCTCCCGTTTGTGTTCGCAAGTGACTCTTGAGATTACCCTTCTGAGTGAAACACTTGCGGCAAATACTACAAGATTAAGGCTTCTCCCCCGAGTGTCTTTGAATGTGTGAGGTGAGCTGACTTTTCCTAGCGAAGGCCTTGCTGCACAGGTGGCAGAAAAAAGGCTTCTCTCCCGTGTGTGTTCGCAAGTGACTCTTGAGATGACATCTCCGAGTGAAACACTTGCCGCAAATGCTACAAGAATACGGTTTATCCCCCGTATGCGTACGTACATGTCTAACTAAGGTACTCTTATCCGAGAAAGACTTTTCACACTCACTGCATGAAAATGGCTTCTCTCCCGTGTGTTTTCGCGAGTGTCTTTTGAGATTACTCTTCTCAGTGAAAGATTTCTCGCAGATTCTGCACGAAAAAGTTTTCTCTCCCGTATGCGTACGTACATGTCTAACTAAGTCGCTCTTCCACAAGAAAGACTTTTCACACTCGTCGCAAGAAAACGGTTTCTCTCCCGCGTGCCTGCGTACATGTCTAACTAAGGTACTCTTATCCGAGAAAGACATTTCACACACGTCGCAAGAAAATGGTTTCTTTCCCGTGTGCGTGCGCACATATCTAACTAAGTTGCTCTTAATCGAAAAAGACTTTTCACACACGTTGCATGAATAAGGCCTTTCTCCTGGGTGTTTACGTACGTGCGCGTAGAGAATGTCTTTCCTAGAGAAGGACTTGCTGCAGACCTTACATATAAAAGGCTTCTCTACTGCGTGTGTTCGCGAGTGAATGTCGAGATGACCTCTACGAGTGAAAGGCTTCCTGCAAGTGCTACAAGAATACGTTTTTCCTCCTGCGTGTGTAAGTTTGTGTACGGTGAGGTCCCTTTTCTGAGCGAAGGAATCAGTGCACTCGCTGCATGAATACAGTCTCTCTTCCATTCTCGGACCCACGTGATTGCGCAGATTTCTAATGCTAGATGACCTTGAAGATAAACGCTGTGAAGTTGAGTTCTCTTCCAGAGTGAAACTTCTCGTCAATAGTCTTGTATTTGTCTCATCCCCTTTTCCTCCGCTGGTTTCCTTGTTGAGCACATTCTCTTTTGGCATGGGATCTAGTCTTTTCCTCTCCTGCTCACTTAAACCCTTTGAGGTGGTAGGCTCGCAAGAACTGCTATGTCCGCTTGATGAATGTCCTTCCAGAGACACATCTACGACAGATGATTCTGCTGCAGCGTCAAAATTACGAGCAACAAAATGAATTTTCATGTGTTTCATTAGCTCCTTCTTGTTGTTGAACACATCTCTGCAATTGAAGCAATTGTATGAATCTTCGTTTGAACTGTAACTGTTCCCTGGATTTTTCATCAAGCAATTAAGTATCTTCTCACTGCCTCCCATGATGGTCTCACAGCCACTTCTGTCATTTCCACTTATTCTGATACACCTAAGGTTATGCGTGGAATTTGGTGCATCACAACCACTTTTCTCCCCAACAACAGCCATTGCGGCTCCACCTCTGCTGCTTTCAAGTGATTCTATGTCTTTGGTATTACATTGTCTGTCTTCAGGAATTGAGCAACTTGATATCTCGTAAGTTTCAGAAGCACCACATTTTTCCAAGTCTTTATCCATAAGATTTCTTCCTATCCCTACATGGGATGCTCCAGCCTTGTTTGCTTGTGTCACCATATATGTCGGACCAATGCATTCATCGATTGAATGATTCAATACATTTCCTTTCGCAAGCAGATATGAAGTTGATGTTGTTTGAATGGGCATTTCTTCAGGAGCAGGGAGCCCTGGAAAAATAATTAAAATTATCTCAGTCAAATATGAACTTTTCGACTCCTAAACCTACCATTTAAAATCGATTGAATGGATTGAAGAAGCCAGAAATCAGGTGGCTAAAATGCTAAATGACATGAACTTGAACCCAGAAACTCTCGGTATAAATTAATAGAAGGGAGAAGAGAGAGAAAGGAACACATTACATAAAAACGATGAGGATAACAGGGTTGTGGAGGAATGAAAAAGACAGAAATAACAAGGTAAAATGATGTATATATAACTACATAGATACACATACATACTCTTCACAGAACTGGCTTACAATCGAAGCAGAAAGAAATCAGGCCCCTTTCAGAATTGGTCCTTTGCATGACAGTTAGTGATTTAATCGATTTTGTTTTATACTGGTTCGTCCCATAGAAGATATTTTAAAAATTGGCAAATAATTTTTTTGCCATTGAATATTTTATGATTGTCCAATATTTTGTTAATTAAAAATGTTTCAAACAATGACAATTTTAAATTTTGTGGCACTACGTATGAGTACATACAAAAAATATCTTGATATTTTCCTGAATTATTTCTATTTTAACCCTTGAAAGCACTCACCCCCTGTTTCCGTTGTGGATTCATGGGCTACTGTCAAATTCTCAATCAGTGATCTAGTCAAAGTAAAAGTTGCTACTAATAAAGCATCAACAAATACATCATCCACAATTAGTAACATCAATTCCTCCATATATACAGTAACTTGCAAGCCTTTTAGAGTACTCACAAAATGCCTCTGTTGTAGTCTTCTGGGGCACAGTCAAACTCTCAATTGGCTCCCCATCCAAACGTGCAGTAGGCTAAAAGTAAGCATCCAAATAAGAATAATGTATTAACAGCGGATTTAGAACTTTTATGGATAGGATTTACCAAAACTTATTTTACACATTGATTTCCTATGGATATGTTCTTCAGGCTATCCTGTAAGCTGCCTCAAGGAAATTATTGTCAGGAATTGAAATTGCTTCAAGTTAGATTTTTAAAATTACCACTTAACTATACACTTACTACCTCTTTTTTACATAGCAAAATCCATGTGATGAACCTCAGAGCATTAGCATATGGAGATGTAAAATGTCTTATTTAATCTTATTCATGATGATTTAACTCCAGATTTTATCTTCATGACATACATTCATGTAAAAAAATAGGGTTAACAACGGAGAATAAACTTCAGCATATTTTGGATTACTATTCATTTTAATAACACCAAACATTTTGACAAGTATATATAAATTAAGCAGACGAGATATAATGGAGGGCCATTCTGATTTAGGTAATGAAAATCAGAAATATGTAGATGACGACCTTATGGGACAAAAGGTGCATAACTCCAATGGGGAAATATGATGGTTCAATTTACTCTGCAATGACATTTGATATTTGTGCTTACTTTAGGTGCTGTTACATCTATGGACTGAATACAAATTCTATTATGTATATTTCAGTAAAACGTCATTAGTTTAGTGCTTACTTTAGGTGATGTTATATCTATGGACTGATTACAAATTTTATTATTTTTATTTTAGTAGGACATCATCAGTTTTTCTGGAAATTGATCAACCATTCACAATTTATTTGCTAAAATGGTATAAGACACTGCTTTCTTGTATATGACATTGTTTCACGAGTAATTGCAATATACCCGTGATAAAATATAAACAAAAAATGAATATTTCCACACTTAAATATGTAACTCCACCACTGACCAAGGTTACAAAAAACTACGTCATTTTCAAGGTCTCATATCCTCACAGTCAGTTGGATATGTTAAGCAATGGGAAGCCAAGTTACAACTAATGGATCAAACAAGCAAAAATAAAGTGAGTTGACTAGTACAGGCACAGAGTGCATTCCACAAAAAAAGAATCTGATCACAGGAGAGAATAATGATACTAAAATAAGGAAACAATACATCTGACATTACATTTGAAGCATATTTAAAAATGGTAGCAAAGTTTCAAAATGGAAACCTGCAGAAAAGTCAAAGCTTTGAATGGATTGCTCCCGAAGAATGTTAAGGATAAAAGGGATTGAACAAGTAAGTACAGAAAGGAGCGGAAAATAAGAAGAGTATTGGGTAAATCTTAACTTAAAAGGTCAGGTGGAATGTGAGTGGGGAACGTTATGCTTTTGAATGTGTTTCAGATGTCAGATTATTAAGGGTTTAAAAGAGATAAATACCATAAATATTAATAGGTACGCAGATAGGAGAGAGGAATGGGAGGGCTGAATGAAACCAATTCTAGGATTGAAGACTTATAATGACAATACAGTTCATAAGCTAATCAAGGTCAACGTTCAATAAATAGTTCATTAATAGTATTACCTGATTAGAAGAGTCTTGATGCATCAGGTTGCTTGTGGTGACATAAGTGCAATCGTTAAGCACGCATCCTTCGTCATAATCGCTACTCTGATCTTCTTTCACAGAAGAGCACTTGTATGTTACTGGATCACTCTATTGGAAAGAGGAAAACCCATTGATAATCTCTTTAAGGAATTGATACAAGAAGCAAAAGAGATGATGATCAAAGCTTGAATTACAGAGTGTCTGTACAAAATAAATAACCCCTGATGAAATATTCTGGCATATTGATCAATGGGCATAAAAACAATTGAGAAGGAAAGTCAAGTCAAAGAGTATGATTGAAATCTTCAATCATAGTACACGACTATGATGATACAATTAAAGTTCTGGAATTTACAATATTCACACAGAGCTTACAAAAATTGCGAAGGAAAAGATAGTAGCTCCACTCTTGTCTAGCAGCTCTTTTAGAGTCGACACAATGCAGAGCAGAGAAGGCACTCTTTCTCCCATAATTTCTTCAGGTTATCAACAAGAATTGTTGCAAAGAATTAGTCCATTTTATTTAACCTAATATTAAAAGTTAGTCACAGGAATAAATTTAGAGTTCATTTTTTCATCATGCATCAACATACTACACCACAAGCTGCCTTCGCCTTTTTCTGCCTATGAGAGGAAAACGTTTTCTTTTTGGGTACTCTCTTTTCCTTAGATGAGGGTCCCTAATCAACGGGGCACGTGGCCCTTACCCCCACGACTGGACCTGATCCTCTAACCCTATCTCAACACAAATCCATGGTCAACTTATTGCAATACTAGCGTTTTTTTCAAACAAATATGGTTTTGGGGTGCAGTTTCACATAGAAACTTGGAAGTCATTGGTCAATCGATACATTTGAGTTATGAAACCATGACTATTAAAGTTAAACAATGTCAGAATTGTAATTGTAATTCTGACATTATTTACCAATGCTAAACTCTGGAGAAAAAACGATAGGAATTGATCAAAGAGTAAAAAGAAAAGCATAGTAAAGAGTTTGATCTGGAGCTCTCTATGGTGCGGAAACGTGGACAGTGTGGAAAGAAGACGAGGGAAGATTGGAGGCATTTGAGATGTGGGTATGGAGAAGAATGGAGAAGGTTAAATGGACAGAAAGGAAAAGGAACGACCAAGTGCTGGATATTGTTGGCGAGGCGAGGCAGCTTTTAAATGAGATACGGAGGAGGCAGAAGGTATAGAAGGGAGGAGCACTTAGCGGTGAGGGGATGTTGAGAATGGAGTTAGAGGGTAGAATGTTTGGGAAACGAGGGAGGGGAAGGAAAAGAATAGGATTTTTAGATAGATTGAAAGGGAGTAGGCCTTACACTGACTTGAAGAAGGCTGTGCTAGAACTAAAGGGAGGCTCCCAATGTGGAAAAATGGTGAGCAGCTTGCATTAAAAATTGGAGGAATCCTGTTATCCGCAAACACCCTTTTTCACTGGCATTTATGGAAAAAAGGTGTGTGGCTTCACTGAGTAACTATGGTAACTCTTCTAAAAGAATAACATTTTTTGAGCACTGGAATTTTACACTGATTTCTTGCGTTGATAACAACAAAGTTAGTTAACACAAGGCACTAAGACTATAAGCCCTGCAGTCTGTTATTTTTAACACTAAACTTTTGTTTCAAAGTTGCTTACGCACACAACAAAGTGAAGAATTCATTTATTGTATAGAGTAAATTGCAGTATGCAACAAAATATATCACTGCAAAAACTAGGCAATATAACCACTTCACAATGGATTATTGCAGTGAGGATGATCATTAATGATAGGGAGGATCAGACTCAACTGCCAAAGAGTGGCCCTAAGGTCTCGCTTAGCTGGGTCTCAGGCCGCGATGGAATGCAAACGACAATTGCTTCCCCAGCGGTTCCCTCACATTGGCTATAGCCGACATCTGCTCGTTTTCCATTGGAAAATCCATGACAACTGTACCTAACAACAGGTCTTCTGCATATAAAAATGCCCGTCAGCTCCACCCACCATTTGGTGCAAAAGGATTAAGGAAAGTAGTGCAAGGAATTTTATTTTCTTGTAAATTCGGTTTGCAAGTTTGACACTAGGGCATCTTGGCTACATACTTAATACACCACTTTTGTAATACAAAATCTCTCAGATGATCCCCAGAGAAAAAGATCCTGGTGTTTTCAACCTCCAGGTACCACGTTCTTTGTCATGACAAAATGTGTATGGGTATTTGCTTTGCTTACATCAGTGCTGCCCTCATACTGGAATTTTGTCAGTTAACAACTGACGAAATGGTGAGTGAATGCATGTGAAATCCAGGAAATTAGACGGGGAAAGGATATTTAAGATTTCATGCATTAAAACTGCTTTTTTGTATTACTTCCACTATGATTTCCACAATAAATATGCCTCTGTTGAATACTAATAAATGAGTTTCCAGTCAACATACTTAATTCCTACCTCCAAAGAAAACTTCCCAACTAGAAAACATTTTAACTTAATAAACAAACAATATTCCACCATTAAAGGTCTTATTTGTTCTAAATATAATCTAATGAAATCCTTCGTAACAATCCTTAGTCACCACATGAACAACAGCACACACATGAAATACTACGGGGCACCGAGGTGCCCCTCGTGCCCACTGAAGGACTAATATGACATAATTTAATGGTCCCATGATTTATTAACTTAAATATAAGGCAAGTAAACTTTAACACAAATAAAGAACATATAAAGGAAAAAAGCTTATTTTGAGATAATAAAAACATGTTTGAGTTATTAGTAACTTAGAATCCAATGGGTTACCTTTAAACTTGGGAAGAAGGTACAACGTCCTACAATGATGATAATTTATTTTTCAACCTATTATTGGATTCGTTCATGAATTAAAGTCCATAACAAGGATTCTGTACATACCTGGGCATTCTCCTCGGGAGATGGTTCCTCCTTTGCCCCAACCAGCGTCCAGTCCATGTCTGCAAAATTTGCTCCTGTGCCCTGAGCTTCCACCTTTTTGCCTTGGGAAGCAGTTAAGGCATTGGGCTGCAACTTAATCCACAATCATCATCATTCATGATTGAAATAAAGTAATATAGAAAAACTTCAGCAAATATGTCACAGGAATAAAATTAAAGTTCGTTTCATATGGATATATTTTTCATACTTTCCTGCAAGCTGCCTTAATGTAATTAATGTCAGGAGTTCATAATTTTTGTAATTATGTCTTTAAATTTACCACTTTATACCTCTCTTTTCACTGCAAAATCCCTGCAAAAGCCACGTGATGGCTCTCAGGGCAATGGTTTCTGGAGATACAAAACTCCAGTTATAACCTTATTCGTAACAGACACTAATTTTATGGGAGAACTCTGTATGAGAATCCAGGGCCCATAGTAACAACACACACTCATGGAAAATAAATATGGTCAATAACGAAGGACAAATTTAGTGTATTTCGGTTTATTATGCAGTTTAGAGACTAATATATAACTGTTTCAAAATAGTTTAAAAATCTCCTTATAGGCCAAATGTTGCATTACTTCAATTTGAAAATATGAAGGTTCATTTACTCTGCACAGAGATCTGATAAGCGGTGTTTTCTTGAGGTGTTTCTACATCCAGATACTAAACAAAAATGTATAATGCATATTTAAGTAGTGCATCATTAGTTTGCCTGAAAGTGACAAAATCTCTTACAACTTATTTGCTCGAAAGGTATACGACAGTGCTTTCAAGCATATGAAAGTGTTTCAGGTGTAAATGCATTATATCCATGATAAAATATAAACAACAAATGATAACTTCACCATTATTAAAGTATATATCAACATCTTACCATGGCTGCTGTATTATGTCATTTTCACATCTAATAACCACACAAATAGACTAATATGTTAAGCCACAGAAAGCAGAGTAAACAATGATGGATGAAGCAAGAAAAAAATGACAATAAGAAAAGGCACGGGGAGAATTCCACAAAAAAGAACAACCTACAAACAGCTGAGAATACAAATAGAGAAGCATGGAAACAATGCATCAGACACTATGTAAGGAAAATACTTATAATTGGTAGGCAGGCTTCAAAATTTACAGCTGTCATGAATATATATAAATAGTAAATAAAAATCAGTTCACATCACTAACAACTGATGTCTTTTGGCAATCGATTTGCACTGCCAATGTCCAACACCCCATTCAAATATGGTAAGAGGGGCAAATCCCTAGTCCCCATAGTAAATGCCTGCTCACTTTCATCACAAAATCCCAATCTGCACAACCTAATTCCTGTGAATAACAAATCCCTAATTAGGGACTCATTTTACTGTCAGATCTGTATAGCAGCTGCATCATGATGTCATGGTCATTCTATCAGAGTACCAAATTAAACAGAGCAGAAAATAAAATTGTATTCATATGATCACAAAAAATATAACTGCTCAGTGCCGTGATGATACAGAGCTGATACAAAAACCTTAACTTAATCGCCAGAAGATAAATGATGATACTTGCTCCATGAGCAAAGTTAACTGTCAGTTTGGCAAAATACACCTAATCCGTTTGTTACAATGAATCACTCATTTTAAACAATTATTCATTAAGGCTCTTCTGTATTTGTTTATTACTTATCAGGCAAAGAAAATGCTGTAGGTTTCTGCTGAGAGGTATTGTGAATATTCCACAACAGAATGATATTTTGCCCTAAGAAAAAAGAACTATACAAGGCAAGAGTTGACTCACCAAGTCAGTTGCCAATGGGTCTGAGCCATCATTTCTTATTCCAGCTGGATCTGATGAGTACAGCTGAGGATTATTCCCTTCACTGAGAGGGTCTTTGTTCTCCTCTTTCACATGAAACTAGAAGACAAAAATGGGCGTCACTTCAAAGCAAAACAATAATAACCTCGTTTTATAGTGAAAACTACTCTTTTAATTGAGACCACTCCAGCTGGCCCAAATAATCGTTTTTTTCTATTCTAGTAACTCACAATTCAAACTCCAGAATATTAACATCCAACTAGTGAGGGGGGAGCTACGTCACCAAGAGCAGTTTATTGATAGTTTTGGAGGTTTGAATGAGAGTTTTGGCCATTTACACTAGTGGCACAACAGCAGGAACGATAGATCAAAGTTCCACTGTACATTGATTTGCCTTCATCTTTTCTTCACCTAGGCTTACAAAGAGGTGCTACAACAATCTATGCTAATTCCGTAGTAGAATTAAAGGAGGAAGATGGCTTGAACAAATACGAGGGCAATCATGAGACAGCCTAGCGTAAGCCACTACCAATGGCTACCCCACGGGATAAGAGACACTTCTGTCAACAGATTAGAAGTGTTGTACAACGGATATAGACTTACATGAAAAAAGATGTGTGTGTACGGCTTTTTGCCTCATAGTTTACTACTGGACCAGTCCAGCAACTGAAGGTTGCACAATGGTGAGTGACTTTCCATAAAAAATACTTATTATATTCATGACAGACACACCCTCTTTCTTCAAGCAACCAAGAAATGTGTACAACTGAATGTGGTTCACTTAAGTTTTCACTGAGTATAAGATTAAAACTCACCAACTTGTCATCCCTGGGCAGTCGGCAGTCTGCAACAGGAATGTATATTTCAGTGGTTTGGGCTGAGCAAGTGAGCTGTGAATTGTTTTCAATCGCATCTTGAATGCAGTCCGTAGTCTCCACACAAGGCCCCAAATTATCATCAACTGCCCCTTCTCCTTCAAAACTCTGCAGACAAAGTAACAGTGACAAAACACTCATCACCTCAAAAACACATACATGAGATGCACTAAAGCATTACAAAAAAGGATTCTGAACATAATGTATCTGCTTTCATGTAAAAATGGAGAGGTGCCTGCATGCCACTTAATCAATCACTGAAAAGCTACAGCACTGACTGAAACGAAATTTAGCAAGAAGATCCATGATATTCCGAGTTCATGCAGCGTCTTTTTAAAACTTATTTTGGGCCATGGTAGACCCTTCACTGCAAACTGTACCATAGACAATGTAGATCATTCAGATATATCATTTTTCAAATTATGAGAAATCAAACTACAGATTAAGGATTCAAATTTTTGTTATTAAAAAACCAAATACTCGAGTTTCATACTGTTACACACAAAATTCGCTTCTGCAATTATAATTCCTGGAGTAGTGGCTTCTGTTAGGGCAAATCACTATAAATTCTTTTCTCAACAGTACAGCTATGGAAAAAACAAGTGGAACATGCTTTCAATGCATTTATTATGTTCTAGACCTCCAGCTAATATTTAAATATAAACTCTGTAGGAGAATACTGGGTATAATATTTATGCAAAAAGAAACGAAACCTCAAAGTCATCTTGTTTTCCAAATCCTTTTTTATGAAACTGTTTTTTAAATAACACTGATACTATTATTCTTAAAACTTGCAAAACCAGTCATACAACAATTATGTATTATGCACTATGCAAAGTTCTTGCTGTCTGTCAATAGATGGCTATAGAACTGATTGCTCGGCGTTTTTGAAATACCAGAAACATCATGACTCGAGCTAAGACATTTGGTAGACAAACAGCTCGGTGACCATGATGAATACATCTCGGTAATAGATACTTAGTGTTGTGAGAAAATGTCTAAGTTTGAGCCAATTAACCATCATTTGTGAAAGGAAATGATTACCTTCTTTCATTAAAAGAAAACAGGGGATAAAGTTCATCAAGAGTCCCATTAAGTTAACCGAGATGCTGCCACACAAGAAGCAATGTTAAATGATTGGTATCATTGCTTCAAACAGTAATTCTAACGATGATGACCATCCATTTGAAGGAAGATGAAAAGCCTTCAATGGAACTTAATTGGAGGCATTGCTTGAAGAAGACGAATGGAAAACTTAAGAAGAGTTTGCTTTGTACTTGGAGTTACCCACCCAGCCATTGCATGCGTTGGTAATTTAGTATTAAGCAAGGAACTTGAGTTTCCAATGATTCAACAGTAATTATAAAGCATATAAATGATCCACCTCACATTAAAAAATCCTTTAGAACCAAGCTGGAAATAATCAAATGTTAGGGCCAATCAATGCTTGCAGATTCTCCAGGCATTGCACTGTCTGATTATTACTTGTCCCATTCGATTGTACATGGTCTGACAGGTCCGCACTTGCACCCACGTGAATACATTGAAAAATGGCTTCATTCATGCAAAACCTCAAAAGATGAACACTTTAACCATCATGATTGAAGCTCTGCCACAATTATACAGAATTGCATCTGATGATGGACAGCTTCCTTCCTTTTATATGTAACCCATTAGAAATTTGGATACATAGCTCCGTTTTTATCATAGGGTGGACAGAACCTTATTAATCACCCAGATTTTTTAATTATTAATCAAATGAACCATTAAAATACAAAATAAATACATACACCTAGCAAACAAAATCTTTAACTCTACAGTTACATGAAAAAGTTTCTCAACACAGTTATCTACATAAACTCAAAAACACTAGAAAAATATGAGCAAAAAACATTAACCATTCCAATTAGTACTTAGAAAATATTTCTGTCTTCACCCTTCAAACTCCAAGAATAAAATTGAACCACAAATTAAAACAGTATCCCATTCAAATTTTCACACAATCACTACACAAATGTCATAAAAGCAGATTTAAAAAAGGTTTCAAGAAATTGACCTCAAAATAGATTAAAGGAATTTAAATACTTTGATCATACATTATTACACCTTAATAAAGTCGATAGCCCCAAAAAATTATACCATACCTTGCCAGGCATGCATATCACATAAAGGGTTATCACAGGTTTTCCAAGCGTAGAGATTTGTGGAAGGTTACTCAGGAATTCTGCCGGGTCAGGGGCCGTATTCTGTATCTCCAAACTGATCTGTGCGGCACCGATTGGCCAGGTGGGACATCATACAGACTCGCGGTAAGTAGTCCTGCGATTCTGTAAGAAGCCGATGGGTGCAGCACCGACGTGAAAATAGAAGGTCATCGCTAGCCATACCAACACAAAAAAGGTGTCTATACAGCCACCGACTAGTCGGTTTCATGAATACCCCATGCAAATCATGTGTTTTATTTCGTTTTCCCCTCATCGCCAAGTCATTAAAGAGGTTTGTCACAATTTATCTTTTTCTCCATTCTATTTCTAATTATCTCTCTCTTTTATTATGTGAAGGGAGTAAATAAATTATGATTGAGTGAAATAAAGCCTATTCTAAGTGAGTGAAAGTGATATCATTAATGAGAGAAAATGATAAAATGATGGCAGATCTCATATTTATTAACCAATACCTTATATTTATGCTAAGGTAATGAGTATTTGATGTTACAGTAAATTATACTGGCCTATTCAAAGGTTGACAAAGATAAAACATGCAGAAAGCCTCACATTTATTTGTTGATGAGGGAAAAACAAAATAAAATGTACAATGGGCATGGGGGGATTCATGAAACCCTCTACTCGGTGGCCATTCCGATACATTTTAGGTGTCCGTACAGCTATCAATGATCTCTCTTTTTCTTGTTTGTGCTGTACCGCTTGGGTTTGTACAGAATCACACGACTGCTTACCGGGAGTCGGTGTGAAGTCCCACCCAATGATCGGTGCCACACTGATCGGTTTGGAGATACGTAATACAGCTCCTGGAAAACTCGAACAAAGAAATGTCAGCCAAGATGGAGTTGGAGAATCTGACCAGGTGTAATTACAGGGCAACCTTCTGCATATCATATATTTGCCACGATTTTGGAGACTGTTATGTGGGATGAAAAACTCAGTACCTAAAAATGTATTTCCCAAAACAGGTAACCTTTAAACTTATTTATATTAAGGTTATATTTAAAGTTGTAAGCCACAAAATTCAAAGAAAACTTTTAAATTTTATAATGCATTTTTAAAATCAGAATACAGTTTATCTGAGAGATTTTTTTAAGAAACTGTTTTTATAACCACAAATACAAATTATTTTAATGAAGGCACTAATAGAAATGCAAATATAAAAATAATATTCAAATATAGGAAGATTTTATGTAAAATAGAGTTAGCAATTACAGATAAGATGTATCACATCAAAAATCCTATTTTCTTTTATTTTACACCTAAGGATGAATATGTTTTCTAGCATAATTTTTGCTCACTTAAATTAATTTCCAATACTTTACCCATCATGCCTTCATTGTACCCACCATGAAATGCCATGAATAGAAACAATGAATTTCCGAAACGTCGCAAAAATGCTTAATTATAAATAACCTTAGCCTCATGAGATCACAGTTAAAGGTGAGGGAGAGGCCCCGAACAAAAGAAAGAAAATATGTTTAAATGCACATGAGACTTTATTTGACAACGCATAAACAATTTCCGGGTCTCTGACACTTCAATCTTTAGCAGCAAATCGTCATGGATTTCTTTTTTCACTTTAGCATGCTCCGATTACATTATCAAATAGGGTCATTCCAATATAAATCAACCAGGCCATGACACCCACCAACTCGGATTTTCATGAAACTTACCATGGTCATACATTTTGGCATGATTAGAAATTGTGTGCAATTTTAGCCTTCAATTGTCATTTGTTCATGAAATATGAGCAATTGAAATTTGGGCGTGACCCCTAAAGTGCCGCAACGTGCAACACATGTTTATTTTTATTTCCATCCGTAACTCCATTCCTGTGACATGAAAAGCCATGATTTTTTTTCTAATGCTAAGTGGTCCATAATGATCCCACTATTATCATTAAATATTCACTGGTTGAAGTAATTCAGCTGCAAAAAAATAAAGTTTACAAAAAAATCTCCCTTTTTACACATCTCTCAAAAATCTCCCTTTTCTCCCTTTTTTCTCCCTCCCGTTTACACAATGCATTCTTGTGTAGATGTCTGGTAACTAGCACAGGTAAATTCATGGAGTAAACAGACCTTTAACCACGAACCGTAATGTAACATCTCCTATCAATTTAAAAAGCAATGCAGTGTTTAATATCCCCAGCCACAAATATTACGATTCTTACAGGGGAAAAACATCTCAATGCATAAAAAATAGTGTTTCACAGCGAGAAACATCTCTTAAAATTAGGATACCTATAGAAATGTACCCATTTTTACAGAGTGATAACTAAAAACGAAACTCTCAATAAATAAAAACCACACTCTCAATAAATAAAAAAACACAATTTTGTGTACATGATTTTTGATATCACCAAAATCATGTACAGAAAATATTATTATTGAAGAATTGTATGAATTAACGGTTTATAGAAGCAAATACATAAAAAATTTGATAAACAGCTGACAAAGATAATTTTAGCAAATAATATTGTTATTAAATCAATCAGATATGTAACAAAAATAAAAAATGCATACACTTAATATTTTAACATTGCAACGAACAAGTACACTAAATAGCCAGGTATGTCGATCATGCACAAGGGCCTTTAGCGCCATCTTACGTTTTTCATTAACAAATTTAATACCCCATTAACTTTTGATGCCTAATCAAAGCAATTTTTAACAAACGTTGCACGTACCAGTTTGATACAGTCATTAAGCATTATACTTACCCCGTCGTAGCAAGTGATTCATCAAATACACAATTAAGTTACTTTTTAAAGTAACTGTTATAACCAGTTCAACCAACGAACACAAACATCTTGCTACATTTTTCATTCTCGTTGATATAAACTTAAAACTACTAATACCGGGCTACACGGTACATAATCACGAACAAGTTAATATCTGTTTGCGAGAATGATTTAACATCATATGGAAGTTAAACGAGGCATCCAATGAAAAAAATAAGAAGCACTCACCTTGAAGTAATTTCTGGAAGAAAATTTTCTCAGTTCTGCGTCCGATTCATGACAAATATTTCTGAAATCGTAGAATTCGATGAGCTTTTTCAAGCACAGTGGACATAAAGTGGCAGGCAGGCCATCTCCCACAGCAATCTAAGAAAGGAATAAAAATATTTTCAAGAGATATCAGACGTACCGTGGAAAACATGTACTCATAGAACGGAATAAAACAAGAGGCAAGGAAATGGATAACATGTAACCCGCCACTTACTTTTCAGTCGACTAAATCATATAAGGCATCCTCTACAGTTATCTGGCTTGCCACAATTGAAGTGAATATGTTGTAATAATAATCATTTTTCTTCATGCAAAGTCTGCACGGGGTGCCCTCGGAATTCCTGTCTTGAGAATCCGAATAATTCCCAGTGGTAGCATTCATGTTGTCACAGTCTCTTAATCAGTTCATTCCTCAAACTAAGCATCCACACAGCACTCAGTGATTACTAAATTCCTAATAAATTACGATCATTTCCATGAAGTATAACAATGCAAAAACATGAGACTTATTAAGAAAAAGGGCGTGTTAGGCTCATATTTAAATGTGACCTCAAAAAGAAATCACATCGCAGCAGAGTAATCAGCAAATACTTCAACAGATTTCATGTTTATTGACGTTCTACGATATAACAGACCAAGGTAGAAAGGTTTAGTTCAGATACCACACTTTAGTTACGTTTCTGACCACAAGAGGATAACGTACGCAATAGGCCTACAATCGATAAATGAGGTATTTGCAACGAGGAGATATATCTAATTGAGCTTAATTGCATTTTTTTAAACATGAATATTTTAAAACTCTTTAAATTCAGCGTTCAAGATGTTTTGTAACATTTTTCATATTTAAAGACCGTAAATGAACTGTGACCGTGTGGAAGCTGAAGTCGGCCTTAAATTCAGTTTCTGGTCTAAGCATAGAATAATAATTAAACATAAATTATAATACTACCAAAAATTGAAAGAAAATTGACGAATATATATTAAATATCCCTTTATTTTTTCAAATGGAAAGAAATTTGTCTTAAACGCGGATGCTTGGCCTGTTCTATAGGTGTGCTATTTGCGGATAAAATGATAACTAGATATCATCGATTCTGATCTGAGGCTTGGCATGTTCTTGTATTAACAAGTAAACGTTGCGGATCGATCTTTGTCGTGCATGTTGTGTTCTTAATATTTACAATCATGTCATAAATTGTTTAAATATTCTCAGCCCTTGCTATTTAGTCGTGAAATGTCACTCAGGCGATTGTTGTTCGTTGTTGGCGTCGTTGGTCCTTTCGTTGAGCATAATAATCATAAGTATTTTCATTTTCAAACATCAACGTCTTGAATGTAGTTTCCTTGTGTGATTTTGAGATCTTTGTCAGTGAGTAGATGATGTCTTTGACGATGTACCTGATTTAAACAGTGAATGAGATTTTGAAGTGAAAACATGAGTCGCACCAGCGGGATTTTCACGGAATCTTCAGGAAGGAATTGCTGACTTAGTAGGAAAAATCATGATTATTATTACAACATATTCACTTCGGATGTAGCATGCAATAGTAACTGTGAAGTATGCCCTACATCAGTCAGTCGGCTTATATGTGAGTGGCACATTAAATGCTATCGATTTTCTTTACAATGGTGCTTCATTCATTTTGTTTTTTCCAAGATAATTACGAGATCTGTTGATGTATAATGATGCATGTGCCTTTATGACCAAAATCACTTTTGTAAACGCTTAGTTTATTTTCTGTTTTTAAGTTCATTTGTTGTTTTTTTTATTTGTGAGCATGTTTGCTTTTATTTTGATTTCTTATATTTCTTTGTTTGAGACGATGCTATGGTGATAAAAGATATATAATGAATTGTTAATGAGAGAGCCATCTTGAAGTGGGTGTAAAAAAAGTGTATGGAGAATAAAACAGAGTGTCAAGTGATATTTACATGAATTTAATCGCTGTGATACGTTAATAATTTGTTTAATAATATCTCAGATTGCTGTGGGAGATGGCCTGCCCACTACCAGACCAGTGTGCTTGAAGAAACTTACGGAATGCAGTGTTTTGAAAAAGATTTTATCATCACCAGACGCAGTTCTGACAGAAAGTTTGCCGAATATTTGCTGCAGGGTGAGTAGTTTTTCTTTTTTGATGACTGACGTGGTGTAAGTATGGCAGAGTTAAGGGTGACACCCTTCGGTTTTTGTCGAAAACAGGAGGAATCTTGAAAGATAAATTTTGCGGACTGAAATATTTGTTTTATAAAGTTGTGAGGATTAACTCTATATTTTAATCGATTAAATTCTTGGTGATACAATTGGGGAAATATAATGTTGTAGTACTACGGGTGGCCATTAATTGGAATACTAACTATAAAGGCGCTACCATTAACGGTCAAAAGATAATTTAGCATACCTTTTGGTAATCTACAATAATAGGGCACATGAAAGGTCCTCGTCCATGGTCTACGGAAAAAATGTAACAAGTCCAAATTCTAATAAATGGTTTTTCCTTATCTTTGAGCACTTGGCAGGATGCTATTTATGTTGCAGTTGGTTTTTCAGTGCCAAAGACTGAAGACATTTCATCTTCTGGTAAAACATAGTGTTTAATAGACAATGATATTCAGGAAAGTATGGGATTCGAATTCACCCTTTATCAACTTAGCAAGGGAATTCACACACATGGCTCTTCCATACTCCATTTTTTTCAGAACAAAGAAACTTCTGACCATATGCTGCTAAATAATGAAATGTGAGAGACCTTGAAAGTAGTTTGTTGATCGGTGGTTAATTTTAGTTCCAAGCGCATGTAAACTTATTATATTTCTTTTTTCTGTGTAAGAAAAGCTTAGAGGGTAATGCATAATTGTTGCATGATTGGTTTTGCAAGTTTTAAGGATATGAATATCAGGGTTATTTAAAAAAATATTTTAATGAAATAATTTTGTAAGAGAAGATGACTTTGAGGTTTCTTTTTTCTTAAATAATGTTCTTGGTGCAACAGTAAAGGCCTGTTTACATGGTACTTACCTGTACTAGTTAATGTCTTCATGTAGGAATGCATAAATGGACACGAAAATGCAGTTTGACCACCCAAGTCGTATAAATGCATGAAGAAAAAATAGAACCTGTTCTAATATGGTTCATACATATGTACTTTTTCCATTCTGGTCCACTAAAATCGCCCACACATTATCTTATACATGTGCATGCATGGTGTACGCAGGCCTGAAAAGAGTGAGGTGGGTATTTTTTTTTGCACATGATTGCTGTGTTATTGTTTTTTTTCAGTTATAAGAGTTATTTGAAAAAAACCATGATAAATAAAATATTTTTAGCATAGAAGATTAATATGTGTGTCGTTTTTGCAACTGTATTAAGTAGGCAATTAACGGTATTACTCCCACTCATCTCTATGGTTTGGTTGAAGAATAGTGGAATTAGAATCTAAAATTTTCTATCCTAGATATAGTGTATCACAACTGTTTAAAAAAAGGGTTGGTTATTTGCAGGCATACTAAAATTGTAACGATAGAACTCACAATGCTGGTTTAAGTAAAATCTATGGTAATCTGGACAGTCGAAGTTGATGTAAATATAATAAACGTGATTATGATGTCACAAATTAGCAATTTGCATACAAATGGAACAAGTCCATGAAGGTATGTCAGATATATTTAGTTAATTTGTTTATAGAAGTTTAATTTCATTTTTTAGAATTCAATATTGGACATTTTTTACTATGTAAAATAAGTTTTTTGTGCTTCACCACTTTTAAGTTTTTATGCTCTAATCAATTCACATGCATAATAGAAAGTAGAAAATAAAATTCTGTAAGCCAGTAAGTATGTTTTTCATAATGATGTAAGCCCCAGAGATAATCTTTAGACATAAAGAAGAGATCAAGAATGAAAGAATATGCTTTGTCAATGGTTTCTATGGTAAGACTTGGGCTTAAATAAAATATGTTAAGTGATATTGATAGTTTATAACTCTACTCAGAAATTACTGATTTTCTAATTGAGTGCGGGAATAAAAAATTTATTTTCATGCACTTAAATGTGAAAATGACAACCTTCATCAACATTGCTGTTATGAATATAATTTAAATTAAATTAAGGGAATAAAACCATATCTGCATGACGTCTAATACTCTAATCCATATGCATAATATATTTTTCTGTGAAAGGGCCTACTTTAAGGCCTTTGAGGGCTCAAAGGTCGTTGCATTGCCTGAATAAGAATCATGTTTACCTAGTTTCTTCCTGCCAAATTTAATTTCATTTGGTTCGGTAGTTTTCAAGCCATTTAGCAAAGAGATGGACAATACTCAATATTTAGTTGACTGTATATAAAGAATATTTAGAAATCCTGTTTCATCAAGATTAGGAGCATCTTTTCCTTTATTTACTTTGATGGAGGTGAGTTGCTTATCATAGGTACTTTCTCTGAAAGGAAAGGAGGCGGCTGGTGACGAGTTGGATTTTTCTTCGGAGACAAAGGACTGCATGGGGGCTGTGAAGTGTCTTCAATCGCATCTGCATTCAAAATGCGGTTGGAGGCACTTCACAGCTACCATGCTTTGTCCTTACAACTGTGACACACATTCCTGTACCGGACTGTAATCTACTGAGAGCCAAGGTGTTGGTCAGTTTCTTTCTCATCTATTGTGAAACCTGAGATAAAAAACCTCCAGATGCACTAAGTTCTTGGTGAAAGAAAGGAAGTGAGTTCGCCTAGTGGAAATATTTCTGCGGGAAGTCACTGTCAATTGTGCAAACTTCAGGGGTATGACTTGTATGATATGAGGCAAAAAGCGTAACCGTAATTATTTTGATTTAAGTCACTCTTAGTTTTAAATCACTAAAACACTGCTTATCTCCTAGGAGAAATGTCTTGTATCTAATGTTGTAGGCCAATGGTAAACAATCTCAATTCTTTTTTCAAGGCAATAATATTTGGTAAAACATGGCTGGAATGAAAGATTGTTCTGTAAATGTTCAAGCAAAATTCATGCTTAACTCAGCTAAAGCACTAACTCTAAACCTACTGTCACCTCTTAATTAGAATGAGAAAATCGAAGGAGAACACAATCCAATGTATGAAGTAAATGGTTCTACAAAAGGTAATAATTACCTGGATTTTGTTATCACTGTGCATTAGCAACTTTGCTCTAAAATCTAAAATAGCCCCAGAAAAGTCATCTTGTGGTGCACAGGATATAAATTATATTGTTATGCATTAAAAACATCTCACTTAGCATGAAATGTGCTAGCATGACACTCCATAGGAACATGTTTATAGTGAAGTGAGGGGTACCTGAAATAGAAACAAAAATATTATGGGAGGAATTTTTTCATTTGCATGGTCTGATTTACTCCCGAGAAGGAAAGAAATTAAAATGAGAGTATGGACTTAGTTGTAAATATATCATTTTTTGCTATGAAATTTGAAGTCTAATTCATGATAGAGTTTTTGAAATTCCTTTCATCCACAGCTCAAATCCACACTCAGATATTTGGGAGATCACTTTACTCGGTTGCAAATACTTTGGGTACTGTTTGTTAGAAAACTTGTATGTTTACTCAGTGTGGCCCGATGGTGTGCCGTCTATGGCGTGGAATGCAGCCAGCGCTACATTAAGGCAGCTTTCAGACGAAACAACTTTTCACGGGCCAATATTCACAGAATGATATGCTCAGTGGTACGAAATGGTGACAAGCTAAGTTCCAGTTTAGATTGACCAAATGCTTAAGTCTGCTCCTGAATCATTGAAATTAAGCCAAATGATTTAGCCTTAATTTTTCAGCATTCTTTCTGTAGTAGGCATTGGGGTTTATTTTTGGTCTCTATGTTTATGCCTCAGCATGCATACATATGTTAAAGGAGATTACATGGGTGATGGTGTGATCAGCAACAGCACTAGTTTTTTTTACCTAAAATAATTGAAGGTTAAGGTTGACTGATTCTCTCTTTTATAAACTCTTACCAGCTGCATTGAAGACATTATGCATTGCATAACAGTACCAATAGGTATTCAATTCAGCCATTGGTTCTAAAGCTAGCAGACATTTGCATCGTTAAAGCATCATCTTCAATTTTCATGGTTTTTAAAATTTGTCACTCTCAAACAGATGGGAATAATTTTAGCGTCCTTGCATCCAAACTGTGAGTCATTGGAATGATGAATAAGGGATATAAAGGCATGCAAACTTGGGGAACATGAATTTAAGTGCAATAATTATAATGAGATATAAACTAACATGCAATGAATGAAGCACTATGGAACAGAGGATTTTTATGACCCATCACAGCTGTGTACTGTCTCTCATGCTTCTGGTGGCTTTGAAATTGATTGCTTTGTTCAGGCAAAAGAGCTCTTCAGAATTGGTTTTCTTGTTTAGTTATACACTCTGAATTAAATTTATCACATTCGTATGTACAATATAATCTTGAATTCTTTGAATGAGGACCTTTTTCCTGATGACCTTTGGTCATTAACCTCGTCGTTTGATATCCACTCACTGCATTGGAAGGTTTCCCACTTCTTCATTTTTGAATTGTTTGTAATTGGTAAGCAAGATATAATAACATGTATCATAATAAGATAACAGTGTCTCCATGGGTTTCCATTACTATGTTGGGCAGTGTCTTTTACTGTTGTGAATTTATTTTATCTGAATGTGTATAATAACGTTTATCTTTTCAGGGTTTGTCAGCCTGCTGCTATTAAAATACAAGCCATGGACATTTAATGATACCCTTCCTGGGAAGTGATGCACAGCTGTTGATGTTCATATTTTACATTGCAACTAGTGCCAGATTGATCTCAAACATCATCCCAAATTTTATGCAAATTATTTGTTGACTAAAAAGCAGATAGTTCTGTTTGATTTGTCTGCAGTGTTTATAAATTTGTATTAGGATATCATGAATCAATATAAATCACCATTATACTCCAAAACTGATAATGTGGTAGTGCATCTGGGAAGACTTCCTGAATGGATCAGTGAACAAAAAACGGTGAAAGTGTTCATAAAATCTCAGGAATGTGTAATTACCTCTCTACCATCTTCTATAGCATGGAAGGAGTATCGATTTATGAACAGCTTTTGTGGGAAAAACATGTTGCCGTCACAAAACCAAGATTTGGTCAATGTTCAGAGGTTAACTCACTCTACTGGTGGGAACTTGATAGTGAATTTCATGGCCAAGTTACCTGATGACATAAATTATTGTTGTAAAATAATAGGGGCTTGCATTAACCCTTTCCTTGGATTTGATTGGTGTCATCATGCAATCGACTTACTGAACAATGAGGCCTTCCAGTGTCTTAGAAAAGTACAGGAGAACATGGATTTTGTGCTTAGTATGGCCATCACTGAAGCTCAGTGTTCTGATGTAGAGTGCAAAGAATGTTCATTGCTGATGGATGCACCCTGGCTAGCAGCATCAAATCCTGGAGGCAGCCTGGTAAGTTGTTGAGAGCACCAGGGAAAAGGTGGGAGTGAAGTTTAGTGGAACACATGTGGTAAAGTTATTAAAGAGTGAGGAGACATAATTTTGTTATGGTAATGGTCCACTGAGTAATAGGAAAGCAGAATGTGGTAAAGACTTTTGTGGTCTGGGATGCATGGGTTGCAGATAGAAAGGTAAGGGGAAGTGCGTGCATTGTGGCCATGCTGATTGCATGTTTTCAAAACCTTCTTTAACTGTTTCTAATTTTACCGCAAGAGACTCCATTTTGTTAACAGATTTTAGTGCTGAGAGGTCATCTGAGAAGGGAGGGATCATTTTGATGGCAGTCAATAGTGCGTAGTATTGGGGAAGTATTAAGATTCTGTATTGCTAGCCTATTAAGTGTTCAGGGAGTGTGTTGTTCTCCAATATGTATCCTGTTACCTGGTCGGTGGGAAAAGCTGGTTTGCTAAAATACTTTTAAATCTCATTCTCTCTCCCAATGTTGAAATTTCCCTTGCTGCTTGGTAATTCATGGAAGAGGCTCAGGTATTCAGCCAAAATGACCCTTCTCTGCTTCACGTCTTCAGCAGTTATTTGGGTAGAATTCTTAAATAAACCAAAGAATAAAATGTTAGCTTAAGAGTACACCTTAATAACCATACCTCTGTACGTTTACTATTGTCACCCTGAAATATCCTCACCAATGCCTCATGACAGTGTTTTCTAGGTCTTTTGTCCTAAATGCAGTTCAAGTGGAGTGGATTAGCAATGCATGCATGGCCCTTCAAACTAACATAATCTTTTCTAGTATTAGAGGTAAGATTTCAATAATCCTGTTTCATTTTTTTTGGGTGTGCCCCTAATTTGTTAACTTTTAAGAAGGTGATCTGTTTATCTCCATTACTTTCTCTGCAGAGTATCAAAGAAGAGGGGACAGGTGATGACAATTTACGGTCTTCTACTTACTCACAGGACTGCTTGCAAAGTGCGAATGAAGGCACTTCACAGCTCCCATGTGCATTCCAACCTACTGAAGTATACATTCCTGTGTCAAACTGCCTAGAAACGAGACCAGATGCTTTGGTAAGTTTTATTCTCACCTACAGTAACACCTGAGTTGTACGACCTTGTGTTGTGTAAATTTCTCATCTGTATAATGATAATGGGTGTGCCTGACATGAATAGATACTATTCCCAATTCTATTCTACAACTCTCCGTTGTACGGAACAGCAAGTTTATGTGAGTCAAATAGCCTAATCACTATTATCTATTTACACCTGTGGCGATGTTTGTTGCGGAACAGTGTTAATCTTATGGCAGAAATTTGCATGGCAAATGAACTTAGATAGCTTGAGTTTGCTTGCAAGCTAATAAATATTCTTATGTATAACACTGATTGGTCTCAAGATAGTTCCCTGTTTGTTCAATCTTCCCGCTTCACCTTGATGAAGAAACGTGCCTAAACTCTCATGTTACCTCTTTATAGGCATAGGAAAAGCAAAGTAGAACACAGTTCTATGTATATCAACTGATATGAAGTAATAATCTCTACAAAATTCAATCCCTACCCATCCTTTTCCCCTATTCTGGTGTAAATTTTAAAATTCATCGAGTAACAAGGAAAAAATAAGATAAACAAATCATAATTTGCACCTGAAGTTGATGATAATCTGTTGAAACTCGGGAGTCGCGCTCTGTTAAAAAATAGGCGGTATAAGTAATTGTGTGATATCCAGGAAAACTGATATGAAGTTTCTCATCTTCCTGCTTTACCTCAACTAAGGAACTGGCGAAAACTCATGGCACCTCTTTTTAAGCACAGAAAAGGTAAGAAGAACACAATTCAATGAAAAAACAGAACAACTAAGCAGTGCATTGGAAAAGGACCGCGGGGAAATATTATGGCTTCACGCAAACAAAGTCAATAGAATAGACAGACGTAATATTACATCAATGGCATTCTTCAGAAAGATTAAAAGGATGTTATATTACATCCATGGCACGCAAAGTGTTAATTTTGTGTGTGATGGATGATTGGAATACTTTTTTTGATATGCAGCGCTGGAAAAACTCCGCTTTTTAATGTTTACATTGTCTTATTATTTATTCTGAAAACGAGGGCCGAATAAGTCTTGAGGACCATGTGATATGTAATTTTGCTTCCCTGTGTCCCCTTATATGCTATATCTTAGCAGTGTACATAGAAGGCTAAGATCTTAAACATTAATAATCGAACAGGTGCAGGTGAAGTGAAAAGAGAAAAGTGTTACTTTTGTAATTTTTACAGTGATTCTGGCAACCAAGACAAATCTTATGAATATTCTGGTAGCTTATATCCTGCAATTTAAAAAAAATTAGGTCTAATGGGTTTTGAAATGTAAAGAATATGGGATATAAGCAACGTGTCAAATAACCCAATGCCGCTGTGGAGTGGAGCTAGAAGAGCTGGTATTTTTTTCGTACCGCAGAGCCCCATTCCCTCACTGAGGACGTTTCCTTAGAGATGGACGGGTAAACGTGATGTGGTGTAGTGCGGCAGATAAGGTTTCACTACTGGATTGGTGGGAGATAAAAAAAGTATGGGTTATAGATGGTAAGAAAGAAGGAAAACTAAGAGCTCTTCTACGGTGCATAGAATCCATATGAGGGTTAAGGAAGATTGTTAGGTTCTTGCCCTCTATAAATACTACAGGGTGCATTTCAAAGGTAATTCAATTCATAGCTTTTCCATGCTTTCTCTAGCAACCTTAAACACTCTATTGCCAGTATTGAGTAGGAATTTTACAATCTACACTTACTGCAGTGTTACCTAAAATGCAGGTCTCAGAAGTGGTGGCAGAATAAAGTACTTGCCTGACTAACTGAAGGTCGTGGGTTCGTGTGATCGTTGTTAAGTTGTTAATATCCGGGATATTGGTGATTATGATCATCTTTTCTTAACACTTGCTAGATTTCCCTCCTTTAAAGGCACTGTTTTTGGGGTGGTGAAGATAAATATATGGGTTATTCACCCTTAATTCATTCATTATTGTAAGAAAGCTCAAATTTACACGTAGCATGGAATGAAGTTTTGTGATTCAAGAGGTAGGTGTAAAACTGTGATTGAAGATGGATATCATTATATAAGTACCAATCGTCACTTGTAAGAAGTATCCTAGAATACTTAAGGATTTGGTGGATCTTGCCCGCCGGAATATAAACCTCATTTTACAGATCTAAGTATATATTGCATTAACTCGTAAGATATATCATAGAAAACTTAAGTATTTGGTGGAATATGCCATCAGAAATATTAACTTCATTTTACAGATCTATTAGCAGCTTGGATCAAAAAGTAATTAATATTCAGTATGTGTTTTTAATGCCTAAATATTGTAAATTCATTGGTTAGAGCCTGAATTGAATATTTTGCTTTGTTATGGAATTCCAATAAAAAACTCCTTAAAATAATAAGAAAAAATGCTTAAGCGCCTCCTAAAGGTCATGCTCTAAATAAAAAAAGTATCAAAATTTCAAAAGTATTAACTCATTCTCTAATCCATTGAATTTTTATGGTGTCATGATTTGGATCAAAAAAAGAAATGACATTGAGCATAATTGTTTATATGAAATTAAAAATAATGGAAAGGATCGTAAAATTATTGTGGAGGTTGAACTAAATGTTCCTATCTTTGAAGTGGGAGTGACAAGAATCTCATGATTACATGCATTTGGTCAGCTTGAGTGGCCTTGAGGTGAAAAAGGAAGTTTTGTAATTATCAACACAATCAGTGCGGAGCACCTCAGTTGACGTGCTCTGCTAGTAGGGCTGGGAGCCCTTTCTCCACCTCTATATGTAACCAATATCCACTTCCGAATCTTCCGATGGTGTGTATGGCCTTCAACAAGCTTCCCTCTTTCGAACCATGTGCGCCGTTTGTAACAGCAGTATTTGAACGGAAATTATGTTGCAGAAACCTCCTGCTATTTTTCTTTCTTGTTATTTTGGCCAATTTTGATCACTTTAATGAAAATCGGGCTTGCATTGAATGTGTTGAAGAGGGTCTTAGTACTATTATTTTGCCTCAATTTAGTGACATGTAGCATTCTATTCTAGTTTCATGTGAAAGTGGAGAACGAAGACCCTCTCAGTGAAGGAAAGTATCCAGCGATGTTCACACCAGATCCACTGGAAATTTTAAGGGATGTCACAGATCCATTGGCAACTGATGAATTGGTGAGTGTACTCTTGCGTGGTTCAGTGCAGTTGTGCTATCAAACAAATTCATTCCCTGGTTAAATATTCCCAGGAAAACTCAACATTTTCCCTAAGTTGATAAAAGTTGGATCATAGAGTACAGAGGTGTCATTTTTGACTGTATCCTTCAAAATGAACTATGCATTGTAATGAAAAGAATAGGTGTGTTCTGCCACCCAACTTTGCTCTTTGCTGCTGCGATCCAATGAATGCCACATTCACTCCAAGACAGTTAAGACAGAAGTGCTGCAGAGCACCATGCATGGGCTATGTTTGCTACAAGAATTTCTTTTCAGATGGGTCAAGAGCAAAGTCAAAATGTAGAATGAATGAGGGAGGCTAAAAATATTAAGAGATGGTTTTGATTGCAAATTGAGGCTATAATTATCATTGAATATTAATGATTATGGTGTAATATCTTTAAAATGAGATTTTTCCAATATCCTGGTTCCACAAAGAAAAGCAACAAACTTAAGACTGAATTTGTCTCACCTACCCCACATACCATGAATGTTGATGAAACTCATTACCCTGGACAGTAAAAAGTATTTAATTGCTTTAAAAAATGTTGAACTTGGCACTTTTTTCTGGTTTTCCAACAATGGGAGCATATATATTTCCCTACCAATTGAAGTTTCAACTTCTTTAATAATATTTCCAGAAATTGTCAATAAATTGATCTCTTACAAGAAACGTCCACCATGATAGTGTAAAAATTATAAACCAGTGAAAACTGACTTTTTTCCCTGGGATCAAAGAAATAGGCCATTTTTAGAATTTTATTAAGTGGCCATTTTGAAATAATGACATAGAAATATGAAAATGAGTATTATTTTTATTTGCCAAAGTTGATGTTAATGAAACAATGTATAACCCGAAATGCACTAAATCTCTAACTAAATTCTCTGATATTGAATATATATGTTTTCTGTAAATATGTTTTAATGCATGGGTACTGAAATCATATGCCAGGTACTCCCTACAGATAAGTCATCATTACAAATAAGATGGTATCAGGAGGTAGACATCTCCAGAATATTGCTCTGAGGATCATTTTTGGCTTTTCACAAATTTTGCAGTGCAAAAAAGAGGCGTTATGAGTATGGCAAAGATAACCAAATGGCAAACATGCAAACCAATTTTTAAGCAGTTAAATTTCCTTACCATTACTTCCTTGAGACAGCTTGCAGAGTAGACTGTAGATTTAGACAAACACTATACATAAAAATCAACCTCTAATTTTATTCCTGTGAGTAACTCAACAAGGTGTTTCCTGATTTTTCTAACTCTCTCATTATTTGTGTACTTATTATATGTGGATTCTTGTGCAGCCTTTGACCTCTACTCCTTTCCAAGAAGAACGGTTGGAATGTATGGCTGAAAGCACAGGAGCCATCATGGCAGACTTTGACTGGAAGCTAGTTGGAGTTAAGGAAGAACCATCCCTAGAGGAGAAAGATGCTGCCAAGGTATGCCAGACATTCATCTAATCTATTGATATTTAGGTGTAGGTGATACTATAAGGAGACATGGTGACTGATGTTCATGACTTGAATGCTAATCAGAAGTGATAAATTTTAATGTAGTAAACCGTAATGCACAAACTGTAGGAATTTTTTCTCTTTGGATTTTTTTCACAATTTGTGCTTTGTGGGTGACTCCTGCTACAGTTATTGCCGTGGCTAATCCCGGTGTACTTAAAAGTAGTCAAGACTGAACGCCTCTGTGTGTTCAAAGTTCAGACTTTGCTCTCCGCCTGTGGTGCCATGTGCACAACTTGGAGTGCTTTTGGCATCATATGCTCAGCATTCCAGCATCACCTTGTGCAGTATAGTCCACAAATATCCAGAGGGGACGGCTTGGAATGTTCACTGGCTAAAAACACTCAGGTGGAAATCGAGGGATTGGAGCTCGAATCCAGGTGTAGGTGAATGACTTTTTCCCTCTGTGGATTTTTTCATGCAATGGGGTGGTTTCCTTTTATTATTTTATTGCCTAAATCGAAAGATTATTACTCTTGGAGTACGTATTTCACGCTTTTAGATTTTTAAATGACAGTATCTATTTTTCGTGATTAAATGAAAAGTGAAAATTTTCAAGCGCACGAAAACGCGATGCATAAGTATGAATGCCGGGAAATCTGTCGGTGCATCGTATTTCTGGTTCCCCCTCCCACCCGGTGAGGTGACCTTGAGGCGAGGCTTAGCGCTGATATGTCGCAGGATGCTAGCAGGTAGCTGAGTACCCTTCTTGCAGGTAGCGCTTTGCTCAATTAAGGATTATTAATACCTCATCAAACGAAGAAAACTTTCCGACCCTATCCAGTTTTAATAAGTGATTATTAAGTTATGTTTTCCTGAGCTCTGTGCCTCATGCGTGCATTGGTAACCTCAGACGATGTATAACTCCTATCTTCTCCTATAGAAACTAGGTCCCTGTGAAGTCACGTGGAGTGGCATCGCATGGACACCAATCTGGACCTTTTCAAATGAGGATAAAAATGAACCATTGCCATTCGTCTAAACCAGCATTTCTAAAACGAAATAATTAGTATACTGTGAATACACTAATGGTGGGTAACGAGTTGCAATTATTTCCTTTTGTTTTCTTTGATGAAGGAAACTACCCTATTTACAACTTTCATTCAGTTGAGAGCCAATTGTGGTGTTGCAATTACTGGTAGAGGCTATGCATTGTAATTGGCTGAAAGAAAATACTAGCAACAGAAAAAGAGATGGGATTTCCATCCCTCGAACTGTTGAGATAATTATCTGTAAGAAATAATAAATAATGGAAAGAGCAGTTAAATACTACTGGAGTTGAACTGCAAGCAAGGAGTCATAAAAAAACTTATGAGTACATACATGCTTTTGGCTAGCTGAAGTGGTCTCAGCTAGTAGAGGAGGTTTTATTATTATTTTATAGGGGTTATTTTTATTGTTTGACCTATATTTAGTGACACTCAGCATTCTCTTTTAGTGTCATGTGAAAGAGGAGAACAGAGACCATCTTATGGAAGAGAATTATCCCATGCTGCACGTACGAAACCTTGCCAGAATTTCGACTGATGTCACGGATCCATTGGCAACGGATGACGTGGTGAGTGTACTTTTGCATTGTTTAGCTCAGTTGTGCGATGACACAAATCCATTCTCGGGTGGAACATCCCCAGCACCACTCAGCAGAAAGGCGAGACATTTTTCCTCCCTTGACCTAACAGGAGCAGAAATGCTGTGTTTTTCATGAACGAATCATTTAAAATGAATGAATCGTTGCGAAAAATAATTAGGTGTATTTTACTATACTGGTAGCTTATCTTACTGTTATTTTTAGGTTTGAAACTATTTCATTGATTTTCATCAATTTTTATTAGAAAATCACAAGGAATTTTTATAATTAAGTGGGCAGGGGCCATGAGAGGCGGAGATACCAGGAATTGACCCACTGGATGTATCAAATCATCCACTTTCAGGGCCACTAGATCACACCAGGGTAGTATAAGTCTTTGGCTCAATGTGGGCAGACTCAGGCTGTGCTTCCTCCATACAGCTCTCCTCACCCATATCCTTCTCCTCATGCTCTTCTTCTTACTCTGGTGGCGAAGTCATCTGTGGGTTGAAATACGCCATTCGATGCATTATAAGGTGTCCCTCAACAGAAGTCATATGATCAGTCTCAACATCTCCTTCAACTGAGCGGCAAGCATTGAAAGTTTTACCCTAGTCGCGACATGTACCATTAATCACATAATACTTCTGGGGAAACTGAGGATCAATGTCACCCCTAAATCCCTCAGATGCCAATGTGCACTGCATCTCAGCTGCTTGTATTTTCTCCATTCCATTACAGCCATGAAAAGGGGCCAAGCGATTGAAATGGACTACTCTTTGCTTCCCTCTTGGAGGTTTCTTGATCGTGTACACCACATCATTGATCCTGGTAACTACCTCATGCGGTCCTTCCCACTGTTTCTAGAGCTTTGCAGAGTACCCACAAATCCTTTTTGGGTTGTAGGGCCACACCAAATCTTCATCCTGGTAGCCACCCTGGTCAGTCTTGATATCATACCTCTCCTTCATTTTGCCACTTGCTTCCTCAAGATTGGAATGCACTCTTTGATGGGTTTCATCCATACTCTTCCTGAGCTTTGTGATGTAGTCTTCTATCTCAACATCCTCCCCAGGCCTGCACCCAAATTGGAGATCACAAGGCAAACGCAGATCTCTCCCAAAAATGATGCAAGCGGGTGTCTCTTTGGTTATCTCATTGAGAGAACTTCGGTAGACCACAAGGAAGAATGGAGATGCAGATCCCAATCATGTGTATTGTCTGGAACCATTTTTGTCAGGTATCTACCTAGGGTTCGGTTCATACGCTCAACCATGCAATCAGACTGTGGCTGAAGTGTTAATGTCCTGGTTTTCCTGATACCCATCAACTCACACACTCGGGTGAATACTTCTAACTCAAAGTTTCTTCCCTGATCAGAGTGAAGCTCTAATGGGACACCAAAGCGACTGAAGAATTGTTTCACAAACACATCAGATCAGCTTAAGGTTGGAAGGCGATATTTGGTGGAACTTGTTCACAGGAAACATAATGAAATACAATTTTGTATGTTCCACAAAATTTTTTTATCCCGACCCAGGTTTTGGCAGTACACACTGTCATTACCTTGATAATGACAGTGTGTACTGCCGAAACCTGGGTCGGGATTAAAGACTATTGTGGAACATACAAAAGTGTATTTCATTAAACACATCAGACACTGTAGTAGCCTCTTCATTTGGAGAGGCATATGCTTCAACCCACTTACTGAAAGGGTCCATGGCTACAAGGATGTATTTGTTCCCATCCCTTGTCAGAGGAAAAGGTCCAGCTATATCAATAGCCACATGCTCAAAAGGTGCCCTTACATTGTAGGTCCTCATTGGTGCTCTTCTCTTTTTCAGTGGACCATTTGCCGCTGAACACACTGTACACTTCCTACACCATTCTCTGACGTCCTTCAAATTTGGCCAGAATCTCTCTCAAACTTTTTCTAGTGTCTTGTGTACACCAAGATGTCCTCCAGAAGCACCATCGTGCAGACTCCTCAAAACCTCAGACATAGGGTTTTGTGGAACAATAACCTGATGCCTCTTTATGCCTCCAGTTGAATTTTCAATCACCCTTTTCAGCACACCAGCATCTTCCACAATCGAGTTCCACTGAGCCCAGTATGTCTTAACACATGGTGAGAGAGGAGCCACTTCCTGCCAAGCTGGTCTTCCTTCACGAGAAAATTTCCATCTCCAGAGATATTTGAGGTTAGGATCTTCCTCCTGGTGTTCCCGAAGTGTGTCACTTTCCCAAAGATCAGCAATGACAGTAGTTCTTCTCAAGGTGCCTTCCTTGTTGTCATGATGTTAGCAAAAGGATGCTACTTTTTTTATTGTTTTCGGGGTCTTCTTGTCGCGGGTTGACAGCTGCCCCTCCCTATCAACCCTATTTAGCTTACCTGCACCTTATCAACTGATTTCGCAGTGCACTTATTCCTTTTGTGCCCAACCTCACCACAAGCCCAGCATCGAATTTTCCTCTTCTTATTTTTTTAAATTTCCAACAACATCTTCAATATCTCTTGAATACTACAAGCTCCAATGTCGTCAGCTTCCATAGCTCGTACTTGGAAATGTCCTGTCACTGATTGCCCAGACGATTGAGAAACTCCAATGGATTCGGTCACCTTTCCTTGATTAGTGGAAATTCCGGTCCCACACTCAAGCCGCCTTAGTCGATCCCCAATGGCTTTCAAATCATCTTTGATTTTATTCAATTCTTCATTCATAACATCTCCAAGTCCTGCAATTTTTTTGTCCAAAGAGTCTTGCAATACATTCATGTCCCCTTGGAGAGCTGAAATACTTTCATGAACTATCTCCTGCCAATTTTTCAAGGAAGTGAGCAATTGGCTTATGTCTGCTGTCTTGAACAGAAAACTAAAAGGGTCCTTTCCTTCCTCCAATAAGGCTTCTCTAAGTCGGTCTTGTAACGCAGAGTTCTTGCCAGAAGTATCCAAATCGCGTTCCTCCAACGTTTTAGGTCGGCCACTTTTAATTGACTGAGTGTAATTTTTCCAGCCATTTCAATTTAATCAAAAAAATATCCCGCTTCTGAAACCAATTGTTACAGGTTTTCAACTAAATAAGCTGGTTACACTAGGGAATAATGCCTAACTTTAATTAAAACACTTTAAAACAGCACGATATAATATCACAACCATTTACTTCCATCACAGGAATCAATCCATGTCCATAAACAACTCATTACCGAGCGATGCCACAGTGCACCCAGGCGCCGCTACACTATATTAATTGCTAAAGTTATCTATGTCAGTTGTTTATAAAAAAATTTAAGTGCTTGCTTACTTAAATTACTTGCTTATTCAAATAATTTTTTGATAAATGTAATTTTGTGTACATAACTTTGGTGCTAACAAAGATGGAAGTATGGTTTTTATTTATTTCATGGTAAAAGTGGAACATTCCTATAGGTATGATATTTCTAATAGATTCTTTTGTTTGGAAGTACCATTTTCTATGTATATATTGAGTAATTTGTCCCATATAAGAGTCCTCATTATTGTAGGAGTGGATATTAACCTCTTCCGTACGTAGGGCGTGATTTCACGGCCTGAATTTTCTGATGCTAAAGAAGGAAGGCCAGATTTTCACGGCTTGAATTTTTTGAAGCAAAAGGGAAAAAGCTGTGTTTTCACGGTTTCGCGGTCAAGCATACCAAGTGAGTCCCAACTGCCATTAGGGTCCCTCGGCGTGAGAGGTCCGACCCTTTCCTATTGTCTGTGTGGGGATTACCTCTTCCCATTCCGGCTCTCAGTGTCTCACTCAAGGAAGGTACTCATGGTCACTTATTTGTTTATAAGTTAAAATAACTAAAAACGTTCATGTTGCATTTATTGAAAATCAATGCAAGGAATTACATTCTGTATGTTCTGCTGATAGGTTCCAAATGTTAATTGGAATTCTAGCCTTCATATTAACGGAGTGAATCATCACCTTCAGCAATTTTGGGAGACGCTAAGGTTAGATGTTTAATTGTTATTTTCATAACTTACTAGCAAGTTTAAGGGACGATATTGTAATGATTTACATCTAAAAATATATGTAACTCTGTTAGCTACATTCTAAGTGTTCATTTGTGGTGAAATTCGATAGAATATCTGATTTAACTTCTATGAAAAAAAGCCCTCGTAATGTAATAAAATATGATTCTCTCAGTTCATTGTCGTGAGCCAAAATTACAGTGGCTATTTTTAATAACCTCTTGCCAACCTTTGAATACAAAGGTATTATAAACGAATTTCGCTATAAGTACTGATTAATGCATATCCTAAAAATTCGAAAATTTAATGTACCGATAGGGAATGTTTTATGTAGACATTCATTCCGTGTCTTCTCTTCCTGAAATATGTATGTGGAAGATGATAACCTCACGCTTCTCGGAAAAGCTCATTTGGCTATGATATAGTGCCGTTTTGCTGAAAACCCTAAAAAAAATGGTAGAACTTTGTTTAAAAGTTCTACAGGCATTGCAAAATGAAAGGAATACATTGATGAACTAACATTTAATGCAACAGTAACAATTTAAAAAAATCAAAATTGCACTGACAACAATTAACTAACCGCAAAAGTACGCCGGAATGGGCTGCCTTCTGGGAAAAGAGTCGAGGATAATATTTGCCCAGTTTCCAAAGAAAGGGTCCAGGAACCTGCTAGGAAAGGTCATTAAGGGGAGGAAGCGACTACCTGCACAGTCCCAAGCCAAGAAAAAACTCTGTACGGGGTGAAAAAGAATTTCTCAAACCCTTCGCACAGCCAAAAGCAACTTCCCTTGAAGGATCTCGGCGCGAAAAGGTTAAACTCTGCATTGCTTTTTAAATAGGTAGGAGTTGTTGCTTTACCGTTCTTGTTCAAAGGTTTGTTTACACCATACTTTTACCTGTTAGGTGGGATGAGTGCCACCCCTAAATAGCATATATCAACTTTAACTAGCCTAGGAAATTTTTCTAGGCTTGCTAAAATCCTGAGATTCAGCGTAAAATATATGTATTATTGACCAAAAAAGAAAATTATATATACGTTCCTCTCTCAGTGAAGTGGTAATTTTTATAAATCATTTCTTAAAATCTTGTAAAAGGGATCGCACTTGCCCTGTGCATGGAGCAAGTGCACCCCATGGCTGATGTGTCATATATTTCCACATGAAGTGGCACATGGGGTAAGTGTGATTTGCCCAGAAATTCAGCATTACATTGCTTTTTAAGGTACCAAATTATGTTTAACCATTCTTTAGAAATTGGCTTTTATCTAAGGTAATGGAAGTAGTTTTTTTTTGCATCTTCTGGTTAATTAGGTATTACACTAAGGAATTTAGTCATTGATCGATGGTGACAGTATTCCAATTTCATAAATTAATTTACAAGCATATTACAAATAGCTAATGTGTATAGAAGCTGAATAAATAGTAGGAAAAATAGCATAGAATTTGTATATGACAAATACCTGAATGTAAACTAGGTTGAAAGAAACAAAAAATTCATTCTATAATGTAGCTTGCATTATCAGTGTAAAAAAACAAAATGAAGAAAAACTCATGGTCTTAAAACAATTGAGCCTTCAATATTGATTAATTTTTAACTCAGGTTTTAACCCGAGAAAGATAGGGAAAATGTTAACTTATCCTCCACAGCCAACCAAAGGATTAGGCAATATTTTTACAACATCTTTCCTTGGTATTTCGCTTGAATTCTTAATCTGTGGATAGGTGATACTTATTTCAGTCCCACAACATGTTCTCAGAAAGCAAACCATGGGATCACCTGATTCATTGTTCTCCAGAATTCTCCCTATATAGTGAGCAACTGACTTCTTACCACTGAATATAGCCAGAAACCAATCTCCACTACTATCCTGTATTTTCTGGAGGGCACCAACTATCCCAAACGTATTTTTCTCTGAACACTAGGGATGTGGAACGAGAATTCAAGGGAAAATATTGTTGGCTCTTGTTCCATTACAATGTGTGGAATATGTTGTACGACCACCACGTGCTTCGAGAATGGAAATACCATCTTCCGTGAGGGAGGTCACATTTACCCCACCTCACCTTACTAGTTATTGTCCAATAAATTAACCCATGAAAGTACACTGGAATAAATGTACACATAAATGTAATTTACTTGTGAAAATTGTGACCCTAAATCTCTATTTTAAGTAAAAGCTTGTAATTTTAAAAGAAGGGAGTTAAGATACTTATCATGACCTTGATATTCCAGGGGTTATATGAATTTGAGGTGAATGGCATGATTTGAAGGCATTATTATGATCCCAATGATACTGTAATAAAGCCATAATAGTATGAACTGAGTTTCACCAAGAATCTTCTTGCCCAATTTGGTTTCTAGCGGCCATGTATTTTTTGAGTGATTTATTTACAGAAACGTTTCAATTTTTATTTAATGACATAGATACCATTTCTAAAATACTGTTTCATAAATATTAGCAGCAGTCCATAGTTGTTGATTTTGAAGTAGGTGAGTTGTTATATCGGCGTTACTCTGTTTGCAGAGTGTTACATGAGAGGGGGCAGTTAATGACAATTTTAAGTTTTCTCCTGATACAAAGGACTGCGTTCAAGAAGCGGTTTTAGGCACCGCACAGGTAGCATACTCAGTCCAGCCTGCTGAAATATTCATTCCTGTGCCAGATATCCAACTGCCCACAGCCAATATGTTGGTAAGTTTTATTCTCATATACAGTGAAACCTGTGTTTTAAGATTCATTATTTTAGCTTTTTTTATATTAATGCATCGTGTGTATGATGAAAATAGGTTTGCCTAGCATATGTACATGCATTTCTATTGGAGTCTTCTTTAACCCCTCAAGCGCGGCAGGCATTTAATTAAATCCCATCTCAGCAGCCGGATGAGATTTAAAAATCTTTGCCTTTTTGGTATACTATCATTCAATAATTTATATCTTTCATAATATACGATCAGTATCATTGAAATTTTTAGTAAACTTGCGTATTATAATGCGCTACTATATAATAATTTTTCGAGCTATTGGAAAAATATTTATTGTTTTATGTATCTCTTTTGATGAACTAATGAATAAATTTTCAATTTTGAAAGATTTTTATTTGGTTTCGAATAAGCTATGAGATCTCTAACATTCCATGCATTTAAAAAATACAATTACATGATGTAATGGTTGAAAATTTCATAACAGATTGGATACTTTCGATAGGATTACCCGTTTTGCCTACTTGAAAATTTACCACTCCGCCCACTTCTCTGACTTTGTTCCATTATTACCGTATCATTTCATATAAGTAATCACATGCTAATGCTTCAAACGTCAATATCCAAATATTCAAATGATTTACCTTAGAAAATCTGCTCTGACATGATTTGAAGCAATCCAAACATAATCCCACTTCACATTTTTCACAACAGTACACGCAAACTCTTCATTTCCCATGTTACGCACAAACTGCACACCTCCTTTGAGACTTTGATTTCTTCCCAGCTGCTGGAATTGTCTTTAGGAAATCAATTATTGTGAGTCTTGGTACTAAATTGTGTAATGAGTGACGGCCAAGTCCAAGCAGTTCGTATGACGTTGGATATTTCAAAAATATTATCTCGCCCAATGGCACGCGAAATAATAAGTCAAATTTTTATACGTGTTTTTCCTGTAAACAACATATGAATTTAGGACTACCTCATTCAATAGTCTCCTAAATAACTTCATACGTCACTTGTAATGGCGTTTTCTTTCCATTACGAACGAATGCAATAACAGGTCCTTGAAATTCACCCCACCAATGATTTTACTATAGCCTAACACACAAACAGACTTCCGAGTCTCTTTTATGCCTTTCAATACTATTCCCATTTCGTAGGATCCCCAATTATAAAAAAATACCACACACAGTAAGTACACCCGATGAGAATTTCAGCACACTGCCTGAACGAACACCACACAGAATGAGTGACTCTGGTGGACTGAAGCTCGTGGTTTAGAAGCTCCCTCAAGAGAAAAGAAAATATCTCGAAGGGGCCCTGGCATACGCTGACTGTTTAGATGGAATCTTATCTTCGTTGATTACTGTCCAGAAAAAAAATAAATGCAGAGCGAAGCACATGGCCCCTTTGCTTAGGATGCTTAGGACTGACGAGGCGGACCAAACACACTTGGGGCTCGAGGTGACGACAAACAAGGAGAAGACGGAGAGATGGCATTGAGCTTAGAAGATATCGTATCTCAAGCTAAAGTAGCTGACCCTTCTAGACGTCTCTCAAGCAGAACAGGCAGAAGTTTTCATGATAGAACAGCTGAAAGAAGGCGATGAGTTTTTGGACCGAAGTCGTCAAGGCACTGGTTTAAAACGGAATTTTATCGAAGCATTTTTTTTTAAACTTGAAGGCATAAAACCGCTATGAGTATTTTATTGGAAAGAAAAAACATTTCTTCAAAAGATAGAGTAATTAGCTTTAATTTAACATACAATTTCTGGTGGAGAAAAATATTATAAACAGTAGGTCAGGAAGCGTGCTGGGTACGCATGACGGCGGCATACGAAATTTAAAGGGTGCGTACTGAGTATGCATGACGGCGTTGAGGGGTTAACATTTGGATCATAAGTTGTATGATAGGAGGTAAATTGCTTATCCGTTTACTCATAATTCAATCTTAGTTGCGCAACACGGCTAATGGGATGAAATAAATGTTGCACGTCTCATGTAGTAAGTCTATAGTGAATTCTCTCAATTCTACTTACAAGCCAGTAGTCTTGGCTGTTACACAGCTATTTGTTTAAGCAATATCCCTTCATAAAGTCAGTAAGGGAAATTGCCTTAATATAAGCATGGAAGAGCAAAGGAGAATACAGTTACCGATATAAATAAATATATATACATCTCATACAAGTAATTATCTCCAAGTTTATTACAGCTAGGATTTTCAACCACTTTGCAATATCAGCTTAACCTTTAAGGGACAGCTTTAAATCCCAGATGTATCACAGCATGGCAGGGCATTTAAATGGCCTTGCTTTAACATATAAGCAGCTCTCCAGTTAACTCTTGAGCGATAAAACTCATTAGAAGCCGATTTTATACGAAGTGTGTCTCGTTGGTCCTGAAATTACCGGAGGGTCATGAACGAAAACACTTGGTGGTCCTGTTTGGGACTGCAATGATGATAAGGTTAATTTATGTGCATGGCTGTGAAATAGCCCCTCTAAAGCCATCCTATGGTGCACAGAATTTAAGTTATACTGCCTGAAATGTATCTCTCACTTACCAATGCACTTTTTAGGACAATATCTGTAGTGTTCAGTGGGGGTGTCTGTTAAAGTTACAAATATTCAATGGTAAGAATTTTTTAGGCAGACCCTGATTTCCTTTTAAGAAGAAAAGTATTTCATAAGGCTGTCAACCGGTTGTGGCTTCATTGAAGTCCTTTCTCCCTCATGTTGCCATCCTTGATAAATGGTGAGGGCCTAAAATGTGATAACGTTAGCATTGGTGCAGTAGCCGTAGGAATCTGCATTGTGATCTGCACTGTTGGCTGGTTAACTATGGTCGATTTGCAGTATAAGGGATTTTTTTCTTATTGCAATTCATGTGTATTCCTTTGTAATTGTAACTGAAACACGAATAGGAAACTTTTTTCAGTGAGCATGCCCTGATTTCCTCATTTGAAAGAGAAAAAATTAACGTAAGTGTACCTAAGTGTTAACTGTGCATTAAGCGTCACTGTAGAAGACAATTTCATGTTAGATTTGGTGAAATTCTGTTCATCAACAACTCAAAGTCTATGAGCAGGTAATTGGAAGTTTATTCTGTGACAAATATCAGGAGGGAATGCAACTCTCTTCTCTCACTTCCATGCTGCAGAAATTTCTGTGAACCATTTATAATACATCTTATATGACAACATCAGTTAAGGTTGTACGCATTGGAATGGGGTCCCTTTTACGTTGTCACTTCGCCAATAATGCTGTATATACTCTTGTCATTGCGGGCATCCAAGCCTAATTCTAATTCTCGGAGTAAGGATATCAGTAGAAGAGGGGAAGCCGGCAACCGCTCTGGTTAACACATGTGCCATTCATATCCATCAAGTGAGTTTGGGGAATGTCCTCACCAATGAGCCCCAAAGGAATAGTACTGAAAGTATAGAAAAATAGCACCAATAGTACTGAGAATACTCTTATCTCTGCTCTCATCCATACCTCGTTCTCAATCTTAGAGAGGAGGACCGTAATAAGATTAGAATAGTGGAATCTGGCAATCACTCCCGTTAAAACATATCCCAATCATTCGCATCAAGTGAGTTACTGTGAGAGAATATTTGTTCACCAACGAGCCCTATAGGAGAAATTAAGCAACTCCCCTAAGAAATAATGTACTATAAAACTCTATTTAGTGGTTATGTATAGTTATATACTCTCTTTAGTACTATAAAACTCTATTTAGTGGTTATGTATAGTTATATACTCACTTTAATACTTGTATTCATTGCCTAATATCGTTATTTTATGGCTTGTAGAAGCATATAAAATGTAAATGTTGTGAATTACATGGCAAATGGTGTATCAAAACTGAGGGTTTGTTAAGTCCCCTAGTAATAGACCATCAAACAATTGGCAGATATGAGTGAAGGGTTAAAATTTATTTATACTCAGTGTTTTTCAACAACAAATACATCCATCCATATCTGATAATAACAATTAAAATAAGAGTGTGACTGTAGTACTGTAAAAATCGGGTTTAATGGAGAAAAATTAAGATTCATTTTTTCTAGATTATTTGTAAAGACGTGATAAATAATACATAAAATAGATGTAAGGGCTTGCTGGAAATTCGGAAATAAGGAGGGAAGGGGAATTTTTATGGGTAAGGACAGAGAACTGCATAGATTACAACCAGAGATAAGTAAAGGTTAAGATTGCAGGCTGCGAAATATTTCGTGACTTTTAATCACTTTTAGGGCTTGATAAAACAACAGTATTAGGGATACCCTGCTCTCCTTTTTCGGTCTTAAATATTCAAATTTACCTTGAATGCAGGAGGGTGTCATTTTGACACCCAGTATATTTTATGATTTCTTCGTTCGGTTTAGGTGTTTCATGGGATGCAGTTTGATTATTACTAGCCAAATCAGTATTTTAAAATAATATATTACCTTCACGATTGTTAATGTTTTACATAATTTCAATAAATAACAGCTGTTATCATTTTTTTGAAAATTTATTGGCTCGTAAGGCAAGTATATTCCGCTTCATTTGCCATGAAACATAAGTGTAGTGACGGGTGCAACAATGCACTTCACTTCTTCCGAGCCTCTGTGACCGGCTGCCTGGCGCGGAATTTGACAAACTGGCTCGCTAGCATGTCACGACCAGTCAAGATGTGCTTCTTGACTTGCATCAGCAGTTTGGTCTTGATAATGGCACTGTATAGACGTGTTACGCCAGAGAAAATTATTGCAATATTGAATGATATTCTTGTCTTAGATGCCATGAATTGCATGTATGGACATCTAGCTATATTTGGAAACAGCTGTTCGTCAATGGTTGTGTGTGGTCCAGGCTATGGTAAGGGCATTTTAGTACTTCAGTTACGAAGGAAAAACATCTTAGCATGTAGGGGAGACTGGGGCACAGTGGGACACGGGGCACAGTGGGACAATTGATTTATTTTAAAAATTTACTCGGTCAAAGGGCAAATGCATTAAAATTAAGGAAGTCATATCACGAGGAATAATGCACAAAAATCTTATTTCTTAATCTTATGTAGCTCCGCGTAAATGTTATAAAATATGTTTTTTGCCATAATTTTCGTAACTTTCATGTTATGAATATTTATGCAATTCTCTTAATTATAGCAAGTTTCATAAGGAATGACTTGGTGAATACATTATTTAGAGACTTTATAATATTTTTCTAAACATATTTTACGAAAGTAACATGTTTAAAATTTTTGCTGACAAATACAAGACTTCAGGACATGCGGGGCACAGTGGGACAGCTGAAATTGGGGCACAGTGGGACAACTTGGATTGGGGTACAGCGGGACAACTCGAATTGGGGCACAGTTGGATGCCGACTTACAGCTCAGGAGCTTCGAACTATCAATATCCGTTACCTAAACGCAATCAAATTTCATATCATGCTTACTTAATAATGTTTTGGCTCCATAATTGGCACATGGCTATCGGACAGAAGAAATTTATGCGTAGTCTTGAGGTTGTGTGCCGACGTGGAAGGGGTGCTCGCCAGGCTTCAAAGCGACGACACCTTCTCGTTCAAGATCCTACCTGAGAAGGAGATGGCCATTCTGTGGAACCATAGCCTGGGCCACACATAACCTTTGACGAACAGCTGTTTCCAAACAAAGCTAGATGTCCATTCACGCAATTCATGGCATCACAGCCTGATAAATATGGACAAAATACTGGTTTGTAGCGGATAAGGATAGTAATTATCTGATTAACGGATTTCATTACCTTGGCAAGGACGGCTCTCGTCAAGCTGGGAATCGCTTTACAGATCATGCTGTATTGAAACTTATGCGGCCCTACTTGACCAAAGGCAGAAATATCACTAATGGTCAATTTCTCACCACTTGGCTTGGTTTTGCTTGAAAGAAAGGGTACAAACCTTTTGGGTGCCATAAAGAAGAGAAAGAAAT